>NC_135801.1:73547796-74147796 GCF_964213995.1 Mustelus asterias | reverse complement strand
TGAGTGTCACTCCTCAGTGCAGTTACTCCAAACAGACCAGTAGCTTTTGGGTTTGATGTTAAATTTATGCTGAGGTAGAGACTTTCAGCTGGAGCAGCCATTTAACCTTTGTGACTGGATTCAGCTTTCTTGTTTCTATTGACTAATCATCAGCCAGGTTTCTTACTGCTCATCTCTATCCAATTCAACCAGCTGGAAATGTTTCCAGGTTTCAGATGAAAACAAGAGCAGACCTAGCTCAGCTGCCCTCATGGCTGAATCACATGCTGACACCTACTATTTGTCTTCACACATGAAGAAGGATCACTTGGACTGAGATACTGGAGAATCTATGGAACAGTACCACAGCAAGAATCAGCATCTTCCAAGCCGAGATTTTCAATTACTGGTTGCAGTTGCAATATCTGCTCTGCTGCAGGCACGAGAGATGCAATGAAAAACCTTTTTGATTTGATTTTTTGATTTATTATTGTCACATGTATTAGTGTACAGTGAAAAGTATTGTTTCTTGTGCACTATTCAGACAAAGCATACCGTTCATAGAGAAGGAAAGGAGAGAGTGCAGAATGTAATGATACAGTCATAACTAGAATGTAGAGAAAGATCAACTTAGTGTGAGGTAGGTCCATTCAAAAGTCTGTTGGCAGCTGGGAAGAAGCTGTTCTTGAGTCGGTTGGTACGTGACCTAACTTTTGTATCTTTTTCCCAACGGAAGAAAGTGGAAGAGAGAACGTCCGGGATGCGTGGGGTCCTTAATTATGCTGCCTGCTTTTCTGAGCCATTGGGAAGTGTAGACAGAGTCAATGGATGGGAGGCTGGTTAGCGTGATGGATTGGGCTACATTCACGACCTTTTGTAGTTCCTTGCTGTCTTGGGCAGAGCAGGAGCCATATCAAGCTGTGATACAACCCAAAAGAATGTTTTCTATGGTGCATCTGTAAAGGTTGGTGAGAGTCGTAGCTGAAATGCCAATTGTGAGGGGAAATGGGGAGAAACTTGGGAAATGTTCAAAATGCGAAGAAAAGCTATAATTTCTGTGGACTGTTTTTAAATTTAACTGTGCATTCTTAACAATGGTTGACCATTATATGGAAATTGTTAGTCGTTTGGAGATTTTTAACATTGTTCAACATTGCATTCCGAGATGAATAACTTCAGGTGTTATTGCTTTTAAATAATTTAGAGTCCACGTCCTCTCTCTGTGGCTTACGATTACTGAATCAACGGCAGAAACGGATTATTGGTGGGAAAAATTCTTTAAGGTCAGTGAATATTTTAGTGCAAAAAGACATTTTCCTTAGGAAATCATTAACTGGGTAATTTACACTTTACATCATGTAAAATAATGTAAAATAACATTACTACCAGAGTGTGTCAACTTGGTAATCACAATGGATGCACAAATTGTTGCTCTGTTGTCTTAGTAAATGGGTTGATAAAGCATACATGTTAAATAGTTATACAAAGGTCTACACAATACTTGAGAGAATTAATACACAATGCAAAGATCTCTGCTAAAGCTTGTTGGTATAATTTGATCTGACATTGAAAAGGTTATCTGTACCATTTGAGTATTGAGCAAAACAGTTTTTAGGTATTTGATGAATAATAATATAGTCAGAACAATTGTCATTGTCAATGGTCAGTCTGAATTTAATTCCCTAAAAAGATGCTGCTGATGTTATGCGTGCCATCAATCGTATTTTCATGACACAAGTGGGAGATCACAGTGCCCTGGAGACAATGAAAAAATCAAAAGGAGTTTTTGCTCCTGCTGCCTATCCTGTGATAACCTCTGGACAGTCAGCTATGATCAAGTGTGTACAAAAGAAGACATTGCTCTGCTGCCCTTCATGAATGAAAAATCAGGCATCCAGTAGCACAGAACACTGCCTCGTGTGATTGTTTCGTTCCTTGCTTTTGGAGACAAGTCTGTTACCAATGGATCAATATAAATGGCTGTCACTGAATGCCAGAGGTAACATTTTGTTCCCTGGACAGGTAACACTTTCAAGTGAAGCTATGGAGGACAGCAATGTTGCTTAAGCACTATAGGTCTTTATGGAATTGCTGCCAACATAGAGAACTCTCTCGAACCTCTTTGACCAGCAAGGTAAAGTGGCATGCGCCATGTTTGAATAAATTGCTTTGAATTTGCCAATAAGGTTCAAGCCCCATTCCAGAGACTTGAGCACAGAATCTAAACCGACAGTGTGAGGGAGTGCTTCACTGTGAGAGGTGCCAACTTTTGGATGACATATTAAACCGAGGACTTGCCTGCTCTCTAAGGCGGTGTGAAGGATCTCATAGAATTATTTTAACAAAAAGCAAGTGAGTTTTCCCCTGGCCAAAATTTATTTGTCGATCAACATCACTAAAAATCAGATTATCTGGTTATCTGCTGTTTGTGGGACCTTGCTGTGTGCAAATTGGCTGCCCTGTTTCTTGTATTACAACAGCAATGATGCTTTAGAAGTGCTTTAGTGACTGCACAGCATTTAGGACATCTTGTGGTCATTAAAGCTGCAATAGTTATTTTTTTAATGCTTAGAATCCACGTTGGGGAACAATTGGAGAGCTGACAACCTCAGCACTTTGTGAAGTGCTTCTGCAATGTAAACAGCTCGAGAGTTGAAAAATAATACGCCGTATAATAGGCACTATTGTATTCAACTCTTCAGTTTAGTAGGTAAGGAAAATAAACTTTTAGCCTTAGCCATTAAAACAGCAACAGGCAAGTGCTCACAACACATCTGCCAGGTCAAGATTTTCTGCTGGTCTGCACGTCAAGATCCATCTGAAAGCTCCTTAATTGTATTTGTTAGGCCTCTGATAATGTGCACTGAATAATGTCTTTTTAATGTTTGGCTTCCTGCCTTACACAGGGGCGGGTGGCCTTGGCAGGCAGCCATCCGGCTGAGAGCATCCCACGGAGAGGGGAGATTACTGTGCGGTGCCACTCTCATTGGCAGCTGCTGGGTCCTCACTGCAGCTCACTGCTTTAAAAGGTCAGTCTTTTAATTGGAATAATTTAATTAGCATAATTAAAAGGAGATAATGATCCTTCTCCCTGGAGGATGATATCGTATTCTAGTGCAGTTTCACTGCAATTGGTTTCTAATAGCTCGATGCAGGTTATATTTATACGGTTAACTTTTGCAGGTGTTAACCTACAATTCTGTCAGAAACCTCAGGATTAATGGAGTCTTGATTTAAAGGAACAGATAGTCTGAAGTCATTTTCTTTTTGTTTCAAACCTTCTCAGAAAGTTTTTGCCTATGATTCTATGATTCTATGTTTTCTATGATTCTATGATTCTATGATATATATTTTTAGCTGAAATGGGATTTTTGTAATATAACTAGGCACTAATGGATATGCCTTCTTAATTAATTAAAAACAATTACAATAAAGATAAAAATAAGACAATTTACACTGCGGCTGGATGCTTCAATTTTATGAATCTGATTTGGGTACTTAACCTGACTCACCAATGAAAGGAACAACTCCATGGTTTCACTTTGAAAGTTTAAAGTTTGATTTTCTTTTAAGTTCAAAATGCATTTATTAGTGTCACAGGTAGGCTAACATTAATGTTTGAGTCTTACTTCACAGACAACTGCTGCTACTATATCGTCCCCTTTAGTTCCAATAAGTTTGAAATAATCACACTTTTAAACTCAAACTGTTGGAGCTTCATTTCTGTAAGAAATGATGTAAGAGATACAACTCTCCATGTAACTAGTGGACTGAATGCGCTGTCGCTCAGCAGTTGACTGCAGTGTAGTAATAATTGTGGCACAATGGATATACATTCTCAGGACAATTAATTCACAGTTCTTTACAAATAATATCATTCAAGGTGGCAGAATAGGTTGGGAGAATGGTTATTGAAGTATACAGCATTCTAAGCTTCTTTAACAGTGGCATCCAGTCCATCCATAAAAGCATCAATGTTATAATTAAACTTGTATAGGGCACTGTTTCAGTTCAGTTGGAGTATTGCATCCAGTTCTGGGCACTGCATTTTAGGAGGGATGTAAAGGAGTTAGAGAGAGTGCAGAAAAAAATTCACGAGAATGGTTCCAGGGATGAGGAACTTCAGTTGTTGATAGATTGGAGATATTGGGACTGTTTTCAACAGGGAAGGTTGAAAGGAGATTTGATCTAAGTATTCAAAATCATGAAGAGTCTGGACAGGGTAGATAAGGCAAAAATGGTCCAATTGATGGACAAGTTGAGAACAAGAGGGCACAGATTCAGGTACATTGGCAAAAGATGTCATGGCAACATAAGGAAAAGCATTTTCACAGTGAGTGTTTAGGATCTGGAGTATACTGACTGACTGTGGTGGAGGCAGACTCAATTGGAGCATTCAAGTGGGAATTGAATTGTTATCCAAATAGGAAAAATATGTAAGGCTATGGGGAGAGGGTGGGGAGTGGCTCCAGGTAAATTGCTCCTATGGAGAGCCAGCAGGGATATGATGTGCTGTAACAGTTCTGTGATATAATGATATAACAGATCGGCACGGTGACACAGTGCTTAGCACTGCTGCCTCAGCGCCAGGACCCAGGTTCAATTCCAGCCTCGGGTCATTCTCTGTGTGGAGTTTGCACTTTCTCCCCATGTCTGTGTGGGTTTCCTCCGGGTGCTCCGGTTTCCTCCCACAGTCCAAAGATGTGTGGGTTAGGTTGATTGGCCATGCTAAATTGACCCTCGTGTCAGGGGGATTAGCAGAGTAAATGTGTGGGGTTGTGGGAATAGGACCAGGGTGGGATTGTGGTCAGTGATGGGCTGAATGGCCTCCTCGTGTACTATAGGGATTCTATGATTCTATCTGCTTCTGGGCATTCTTCTCCTTGGCACCATGTGCACCCAATGAGACTGAGGGTCGGATGGCTGAAATATAGCAAGGTCTGAATTATGTAATCATTTCCCCGACTTTCAAATTTAAGTCCGCTGTCATCTATCTGTTGCATGGATTTCACTAACTCACTGGTAACTCTTAAAATGGCGTGAGGCCAGTGAAAGTCATGCGAGTATGTCACTGAAAGACGTTTAACCTCTGTGCATCCTTTTCTGCTGGATTATGGGGCAAGGGTGGGTGGGAGGCGGGAGAGATGGTTAAAATCGTCAGCGCGATTTATTTCAGCTTGGTCCATAGGAGAGGCAAGTAGGAGTTTGTCGGTCTCTGAATATTATGAACATTCTTCTGTCTTCTAATTATTTTTCTTTAATAGCATCCTCTTATCTCTCTCCAGTTCTATCTAAATATTTTAATTTTTTTGGAGACTGTACTGTAAAGTAAAATAACTCACGTTGTGCAAACATATATCCACATATTGTCGGTAACACATGCTTTATGCGTTATGGAGCTTGGGCTGAAGCAGTTGAGATCAGATTCCATTTTACAAACTGCAATGTAAAACAATCATTGTGTGCACAGTGCACATGTGGCAAAACAATCGAGGAATTCTTCATTTAAGTTATGCTGTGCTGTAAATAAATGACAGTGTTGCTTTGAAATCAGGACAGGAGAGGTCCCTGATGGAGTCCCTCCTCTGAGTGATCTTGCTGGAGGCAGTGTCTGAGTGACACTTGCTATCCATCTGGCAGCAGTGTGTTGCTAATTAAGATCAATTATGTCCCCACTTGGTGACGATGCCAGGATCTTTCAGACAGCAAACAGGCTCCCAAGCTAAGGCCTAAAACAGCAATTGTCCAGATGCTGCATCCTGAGGGCAGGCCGAGGGTCCAGTGAGACCTCCTTTAGTTCCTCTCTGCCCCCTTCCCCCAGGGAGCCACGGGTGCCAGAGGGCCATAGTCGCAGAACCAGGAGACCCTGTAGATGGGTACCCCCTCCACAATGATGGCCTGTCAACTATAGCAACATTGATTTTTTTTTACACCTTTATAGTTCTTCAGGGAACATCTCCATCTTGAAGTGCCCTTGGGGTATCCGGCTTTGGGCACCCACCATTGTGGTTAGTGGCTGGACATCGCTGTGGGCCCTCCTATTAAGCCTTCATGCTTCACTCCGCCACCATCCTTAACTGAATGGGGATCAGGGAGGTGGTTTTTATTTTAATTCGGCTGCCTCCGGAAGATCAATATTGACGTTCCTCTACAGTTAGAAATGGGTTTGTGAGCCCGACTTGAACCCTGCATTGGGTTCTGCACAACCTCAGCAACGTCCATCACACTGATTTTGTGGGAATTTCTCAGCTCTGCTATGGTGGGGCAGAGGCTTGGCTGCTCGGAACACCTGGCAATAGGTCATGAGTGATGTGTACTTGGATGCCGGATTCAATCTTGGTGCAGGCAAGTCTTCACTCTGAGAACCCAGTTCGATAAAAATGACATTTCACTTGTAGTTTGCTATCTATTTTGTTACTGTCACTTAGTAAAGATGGCTTTAAAATAAATTACATTTCTCCTCCTCCCTCCTATAGAATATTTCTTGTCTCTCTGTTTTCTGGTTTTCTTCACCAAAGAAATCCTTCCCCGACCGTAATCAATGTTGTTGTGTAAAGATGGAGATGTATTTCTTCCTGCAAATAATGTTAGTAAAAATTTTGGTATACATTCTCTCAGTTTTTACCCTAGGATTAATAATGGGATGAGTTGCACCCAAGCATGGTGCTCAATTGATCTAACCTTCCATCTTTGTTTTCCTCTCTTTGGACCCCATGGATCAGCCACGATCTCACAGTCTGAGGATTCAGGGTAGACCATTTAGGACGGAGATGAGGAGACATTTCTTCACCCGAAGAGAGGTGATCCTGTGGAATTCATTACCACAGGAAGTAATTGATATCAAAACATTGAATTTACTCAAGAGGCGGCTAGATATGGCAGTTGGGCGAATGGGATCAAAGGTTATGGGGAGAAACCATTGAGTTGGACGATCAGCCATGACCTTAATGAATGGCGGAGCAGGCTCGAATTGCCAAATGGCCTCCTCCTGCTCCTATCCTCTATGTTTCTATGAATGGTGGAACAGGCTTGATGTGCTGAATGCCCTACTCATATTCCTACCTTCCTTGTTCCTAGGTTCCATTCCTGAAATCGATTTTATCTTCTCTCAGTTCTGGCCTCCCTATTTGCTGACTGAGTTCAGGGACATGTGTAAGAAATTGAAGGGCTAATGTGTGTAGCTCACTCTGTATCCGACGGTGCTAATGCGCTCACATGCTGTGCCACCAGGCTGTCGAATGGAGCGGATTTCAAAAACAAATTAGTTTCAATTGCCAGAGTTAGAGGAAGTATACAGTAATTTAAACACTTGTAAATATATCAACATAAAGTGGCAATCTCTGAATATTTACTCACAATTCCAAGGTTATTACTCAGCTCATCCACATACTGGCTCCATCATTAGACTATCATGAGTTACCATGTCCTGGATTTTACTTTCCCTCAGCCCAAAATATTATGTTCCCACCAAAGTAAATAGCCATTTAAATGGCTAGTCGCATTCACCGGGGGTGGGATGATGTGTGGTGAGAGGGGGAACTATGGCAGCTTTACCTTAACCTTACTGATGTGAACGCAACCACAGCCTGTTCACCTCCCCATTCAGGGTACTCTGCAGCCATTCAATGACATTCTTGATCCTGGCTGCAGGGGGGCAACATATCATCCTGGAGTCACGTCTGCAGCCACAGAAACACCTTGTCTGTTCTCATAATTATCAAATCACCTATTTCTTTCATCATCATTACTTGGTGTCCCCCTATACAGCTTAACCAACCATAGTGCCATGAACTTGACTCTGGCTGCACTCCCCAGAGGAACTGTCACTTTCATAGCTATTCAGAATTGAATACCGCTTGGAGAGTGAGATTTGCTCAGAGGATTCTTGCACCATCTGCCTGTTTCTTCCTGATGGCCTGATGGTCACCATGTTCTCTATCTCCCTGGATACTGTTAAGCTGTGAGGTGACAGGAACATGCTTTCCACAGAGCTCTCAACCTTACGGATTTACCACAGTGAGGCCAGCTGTTGTTCAAGCTCCAAAGCCAGGAGCACAAGCTGCTGCAGCTGACAACACCTCCTGCACGTACACCAGAGAGACAGTGGGCAGAATTTTACAACCTCATTGCGCCCGGTTTGTGGCGGGAAAATGTCGTAAAATCAGGCGTGATGTGACTAACGGAAATGATGCCCATTTTCGCACCCATTCCCATTTCATTAAAAAAATAATTCGGCGCAATCGGATGCCAATCCAAAATGGGTGAAACGACAATTTGCATTTTTTTGCATTCTTCACAATGTCATTAATGACCTTCACTCCCAATCGTCCCAGCCCCCCTTTCCGTAACCACCTCACTCGCTGCAGCTGCATCGGTGAGGAAAACACCTCCTCTATAAAAGTCAGATTCAGGCACTGGAGCAGTGAGGGTGAGGGAGGAGGTCAGTCTCCGTGTTCAGACTGCTCTGTGCTGCTCAGAGAGGGTTGTTTTGTGGCGAACATGTTGCATTTCGGGTCGGGGGCGGGACTGAGAGTGTGTGGAGGGGGGGGAGTGGGGGGCTGTTGTTGCTCATGGGGTCCAACCTTGGACTCTCAGCACGGACCCGGCTCAAAGCGCTGACCTCGGGTCTTTGTGCTGACTCTGGGTCCCAGTGCTGCCAGCAGCAAGCACTGTTGCAGGTGAGGGATGGGCTGGAAACTCTCTGAAGTGGCAGTGCTGCAGCCTCAGGACTTGTCAAGCAGCGCTGTCTGTGGCCACGACTGCATGGGTTCAGGGTGTGTGTGTGTGTGTGAGTGGGAGGGGAAGGGGGGAAATGGGGGGGAGCTGTGTTGCCATTCTGGGATCTGTGGGGGGCGGGGGGGGGGGGGATATGGGGAGTATGTGTTGCTGGAGGTCTGTGGGGGAGGGTATGGGGAGTGTGTGTTGTTGGGGGCTGTGGTGGGTATGGGGAGTGTGTGTTGCTGGGTTGGGGGGACGAACTGAGTTCTTTAACCCCCCCCCCCACACACCCTCTCCACTGTTCAGATTGACGAGATGGCTTTTGCGATGCAACCCATTGATCTTGCTGTTCTTT
The DNA here is from genome assembly GCF_964213995.1 of Mustelus asterias. Lineage (NCBI taxonomy): Eukaryota > Metazoa > Chordata > Chondrichthyes > Carcharhiniformes > Triakidae > Mustelus > Mustelus asterias. The sequence continues at coordinate 74,138,744 of NC_135801.1, read as the reverse complement.
TGGTTGCTGCTGGAGCTGAGGAGGAGGAGCTGGAGGAAGAATTGTTGCAGAGGAGAATCAGGCCTCACCACCCACAGGAGTAGAGGGAAAACGGCGGCCATTTGCCTCAAGGGGATGGGGGGGCAGGAGAAGGAGGGAGCGGAGACCCCAGCAGTTCCACACAGTTCCTTCGAGCAACTGTCGGACATGGTGTGCGGAAGCTGACAGTGTGACAACAGTGCCGTTTGTTGCAGGATCTGGCACCTCGGGACATGGGTAGGGGGTGGCTGGGGGGCACCCGGGTAGGGGGGCACCCACTCCCAGTGGCTGTGAAAGTGACAACCGCCTTAAATTTTTACGCCACTGGGTCCTTACAGACTGTCGGTGGGGACTTTTATGGCATTTCTCAATCATCTGTCCACAAGTGTATCAAAGAGCTCACAGATGCCCAGGCTGGCCAGTATATTGAATTTGACCTGGACCGTGCCCATCAGGAAGCCTGGGCTGCTGGATTTGCAGCCATTGCGGTGATGCCAAATGTGCAGGGGGCTATAGACTCCACCCACGTCGACTTAAGGCCATGTGAAGAATCCTGGAAGACTCATGAACAGAAAGGGCTTCCATTCAGTAAATATTCAATTGGTTTGATTTGATTTGATTTATTATTGTCACATGTATTAGTATACAGTGAAAAGTATTGTTTCTTGCGCGCTATACAGACAAAGCATACCGTTCATAGAGAAGGAAATGAGATAGTGCAGAATGTAGTGTTAGTCATAGCTAGGGTACAGAGAAAGATCAACTTAATGCAAGGTAAGTCCATTCAAAAGTCTGACAGTAGCAGGGAAGAAGCTGTTCTTGAGTCAGTTGGTACATGACCTCAGACTTTTGTATCTTTTTCCCGACGGAAGAAGGTGGAAGAGAGAATGTCCGGGGTGCGTGGGGTCCTTAATTATGCTGGCTGCTTTGCCGAGGCAGCGGGAAGTGTGGACAGAGTCAATGGATGGGAGGCTGGATTGCGAGATGGATTGGGCTACATTCACGACCTTTTGTAGTTCCTTGCGGTCTTGGGCAGAGCAGGAGCCATACCAAGCTGTGATACAACCAGAAAGAATGCTTTCTATGGTGCATCTATAGAAGTTGGTGAGAGTCGTAGCTGACATGCCAAATTTCCTTAGGCTTCTAAGAGAGTAGAGGCGTTGGTGCGCTTTCTTAACTATAGTGTTAGCATGGGGGGACCAGGACAGGTTGGGGGTGATCTGGACACCTAAAAACCTGAAGCTCTCGACCCTTTCTACTTGGTCCCTGTTGATGTAGACAGGGGCATGTTCTCCTCTGTGCTTCCTGAAATTGATGACAATCTCCTTCATTTTATTGACATTGAGGGAAAGATTATTGTCGTCGCACTAATTCACCAGATTTTCTCTCTCATTCTGTACTCTATCTCATCATTGTTTGAGATCTGTCCCACTACGGCGTCGTCAGCAAACTTGGAAATTGAATTGGAGGGGAATTTGGCCGCACGGTCAGAGGTGAGAAGGAGTATAGTACGGAGCTGAGAACACAGCCTTGTGGGGCACCGGTGTTGCGGATTTATGTGGAGGAGGTGTTGTTGCCTATCCTTACTGATTGTGGTCTGTGAGTTAGGAAGTTCAGGATCCAGTCGCAGAGGGAGGTGCCGAGGCCCAGGCCACTGAGTTTGGAGATGGGATTTGGGGGAATAATAGTGTTGAAGGCTGAGCTGCAGTCAATAAATAGGAGTCTGACATAGGTCCTTGTTATCTAGATGTTCCAGGGTTGAGTGCAGGGCCAGGGAAATGGCATCTGCTGTGGATCTGTTGCGGCAGTAGGCAAACTGTAGTGGATCCGGATAGTCCGGGAGGTTGGAATTGATTTGTGCCATGACTAACGTTTCGAAGCACTTCATAATGATGGATGTCAGAGCCACCCGGTGATGGTTATTAAGGCACGCTGCTTGGTTTTTCTTAGGTACCGGGATGATGGTTGTCTTCTTAAAGCAGATAGGGACCTCAGATTGTTGTAGAGAGGTTGAAAATGTCTGCGAATACCCTTGCCAGCTGATCCGTGCAGGACCTGAGTGCTCATCCGGGTAACCCATCCGGGCCAGTCGCTTTCCATGAGTTGACCTTCGAGAAAGCTGCTCTGACATCTGCAATGGTGACACCAGATACAGGTTCATCCAGGGCTTCCAGGGTGGAGGGCATGCTCTCACTGATCTCTTGCTCAAAACGGGCATAAAATGCATTGAGCTCATTAGGGGCGGTGCGTTGGGGCCGACGATTTTACATGCCTTCATCTTGTAGCCTGTTATGTCTTGCAGATCTTGCCATAGTCGGCGGGGGCCTGTGTGGCGAGCCTGGGACTCTAGCTTGGTCTGATAGTGTCTTTTGGCATCTTTGATGGATCTCCTGAGATGATATCTGGCTTTCTTGTGTAGATGATGTGGAGATGCCGGCGTTGGACTGGGGTAAACACAGTAAGAAGTCTCACAACACCAGGTTAAAGTCCAACAGGTTTATTTGGTAGCACAAGCCACTAGCTTTCGGAGCTCTCGTTGCCCCTTCATCAGGTAAGTGGGAGTTCTGTTCCCAAACAGGGCATATAAAGACACAAACTCAATTACAAAATAATGGTTGGAATGCGAGTTTTTACAGGTAATCAAGTCTTAAAGGTACAGACAGAGGGTTAAGCACAGGTTAAAGAGATGTGTATTGTCTCCAGCCAGGACAGTTAGTGAGATTTTGCAAGCTCAGGCAAGTCGTTGGGGTTACAGATAGTGTGACATGAACCCAAGATCCCGGTTGAGGCCGTCCTCATGTGTGCGGAACTTGGCTATCAGCCTCTGCTCAGCGACTCTGCGTTGTTGTGTGTCGTGAAGGCCGCCTTGGAGAACGCTTACCCAAAGAGCAGAGGCCGAATGCCCAATAAGCATTCTCCAAGGCGGCGGTCTTCATGAAGCACAGCCTTGTGGTCTGATTTTCCAAAGTGTGGGTGGGCGATAGAGCGGTAGGCATGTTTGATATTTGTGTAGCAGTGGTCTAGGATGTTTGGGCCTCTAGTAGAACAGGAGTGTGTGACCATCAGCTGAATATCATGCAAGTCTGCACCAGACACCCCAGTATTGTGCATGACAGCTTCATATTGAAGAGTTCTTATGTCCCGGAGGTCTTTGAGGAGGAGCCCAGGGTGCAGCAATGGCTCATGGGGTACTTGCTTCAGCCTTGACTGATGACGCCTGTACGGAGGCCTGAGACTGAGGCGGAGACCCGACACAATGAGGCCCACATTGCCACCCATTCAATAGTGGAGCAGTGCACAGGGCTCCGCAAAACACGGTTCAGGTGCCTGGACCACTCTGGCGGGGCCCTCCAATACAGCCCCCTGATATCGCCCCGCATTGTGGTGGTGTGCTGTGCCCACACAACCTGGTGCAGGAGCGGGGTGACCTGATGGAGGAGGAGGACATGGAGGTCACTGGAGAGGAGGCCGCTCAGCAGGAAGAGGAGGAAGAGGAGGAAGAGGAGGATGATGATGACGAGCAACACCACCAGGCGCTGAAGGGCTGATGGCAGCAAGGATCAGGGATGCGAGGGTGGCATGGGAGGCCTTGATCACCAGGCACTTTGGTCACTAGGAGCCTGTGTTGCCGCACCCCCCCCCTCTGGTGGGCCTGGGTACGCTGTGTTAGCGAGTTTCTGTGGCAGGCAGCAGGGTGATGATGACTCGTAATGTGCCATTGTGATGATGCCCTGGTGCAAACTAGTCTGAATCCTACCTGAGCTCCGCATACACGCTGGCACCTGAGCCGACATCTGGATGGTGGGTAAGGGAGCACTGAACCCCCATGCAGGGCCCGGGGCGGTTGGGGGAAGGGAATCTCTCATGGGTTCTGGGGATGCCATCGCAGATGGTCTAAGTTGCTGCCAATGCATGCCACCCGCTGTAGCCAGTGAATAATTTGAGTGCCTTGATTTTCTCACTGGCAGTGCACAGAGGGGCCTCCCCTACTGACATCAACATGCAGGGTCAAGGATGTTTGGGCCTCTGGTGGCTGTCGGGGTAAGTACATTCCTGTTAGAGACTAATCAGAGACAAATTAGTCACAGGTATGGGGTGAAATAACATTTATTGTTGCCAATAATAATGCTTTCCAAATAAGTAATAATATAAAAACATGTGAACGTGAGACTTTAAAATGCCTAAATATTCTATCTACACCGCTGCCATCTTAGTGCCGCTGCAACTTCTTAACCTTATGTGACCTACCACTACATCTTGGTGTCTCCCCAGGATGTACATCATAGTTGGAGGTGGCCAGGTGCTCACTTCTACGCTCCAGCCCGACCATGCTGTTGCTAATGGTCCACATGCTCTCCTCTCCCGCAAGCTCCAGTGCCTGCTCCTCAAAGGAGTAAGGACCCGGATCTCAGGCACATCAGTCCCCATCTTTGCCCTCTCCCAGCGATTATTGATATTCTCCTCCTGTGGGGACAGAAGGAGCCATGTCAAATCTGATAGCACAAGTCCTGCAGGATCTCGGGGGTGGCCCTCAGAGGGCAAGGATTGTGATACTCTTGGGGGGAGAAGGGAGGTGCTTGGGGGGTCAGGGGTTGAAAACACGCAGAGTGCTGGGAATGGGGGGATCTAAGGGTCATTCAGGGGGAAGATGCCAAATGAGGTTAAACATCCTTGCTGCCCAGATGAGGTCATTCAGTTTTTTGTGGCACTGCTTCCCGGTTCTCCTGATCAGTGCCCTGGCACCAACATATTCTGCCACCACCTCCCAAGCTGCATTTCCATCCCTTCCTGTGGGACAGCATCCTGCCGGGGGGGAAGAGTCCCACCTTGCCTCCACTGCCTCCTGCAACCTGACAAGATCAGCATCTGAAAAATGGGGAGCTGTCTTCCTGGAGGCCATTTCTTCCTGAACTGCCTGCCTGTCTGTCCATCCTTGACGTTTTGTTGGAGCTCTCCCTTGTCAGGGCAGATCAGCTACAGGCATTTTGGGTGAGTCATGCGCCCGTTAGAGCATTCCAGCGAGTTTAATGTAGTTTTCCATGGGGGGGAAGCCAAGTCAGCAGGGATCTGCCATGATGCTTTTATTCTGTGCTAGTAAAGCCCATCGTAATTTCTGTGGCGAGTTCCACAAGACTCAGGAAACCCATGAACAAACAGTAAAGTTTGAAATCCACAGTTAAAGAAGCCACTAGTTAACATTTTTATATACGATAATTGCTAATCCTCTGTAGTGGTTTCCCTCACACAGCCAATCGCGCTGAAGTTAATGGTGGAATTCAGCAGATTGCTACCGGCTTCCTGACTCACCATCAATTTCAGCTCTTTTACCAGCTGTTCACTCTCACTCCACTTACTCCTTCAGACTAAATCCACCCACCAAATGTTTATATTTCATGAGATATGAATATTGTTAGGATACTAGATTCGAAACTCCAAGTTATCTTGTGAAGTCAGATGAGACCCCAACAATTTGCTATTTTGGCATTAATGTCAGGATAGGGGGCTTCACTCCAGGCCCGATTCTACTGACACAAAACAAACTTTATTAAACAACACAGTTTAACTGTAACTAGCTTAGGCGATGGCCTGGTGGTATTATCGCCAGACTATTAACCCAGAAACTCAGCTAATGTTCTGGGGACCTGGGCTCGAATCCCGCCAAGGCAAATGGTGGAATTTGAATTCAATAAAAAATATCTGGAATTAAGACTCTACTGATGACCATGAGACCATTGTCGATTGTCGGAAAAACCCATCTGGTTCACTAATGTCCTTTAGGGAAGGAAATCTGTTGTCCTTACCTGATCTGGCCTACATAGAAATCATAGAAACCCTACAGTACAGAAAGAGGCCATTCGGCCCATCGAGTCTGCACCGACCACAATCCCACCCAGGCCCTACCCCCATATCCCTACATATTTTACCCACTAATCCCTCTAATCTACGCATCCCAGGACACTAAGGGGCAATTTTAGCATGGCCAATCAACCTAACCCGCACATCTTTGGACTGTGGGAAGAAACCGGAGCACCCGGAGGAAACCCACGCAGACACGAGGAGAATGTGCAAACTCCACACAGACAGTGACCCAAGCCAGGAATTGAACCCAGGTCCCTGGAGCTGTGAAGCAGCAGTGCTAACCACTGTGCTACTGTGCCGCCCCGAAAATAACATTCCCTAACCGGGAATCGAACCCGGGCCGCGGCGGTGAGAACGCCGAATCCTAACCACTAGACCACCAGGGAGCACATATGAGCTACAGCAATGTGGTTGACTGTCAACTGCTCTCTGAACAAGGGCAACTAGAGATGGGCAATAAATGCTGGCCAACCAGCAACGCCCATGTCCAACGAATGAATAAAAAGTTGAACAATGCTTTAACATGGCAAGATACAATTCTAACTTATCCCTATGAGTTGCAATTCAAGCAATATTCCTCTTACAGACTTAGACCCCACTTTAAAATCAGTTAGCAAAACTTAGGCTTAGTTGCTTGTACTTAGGTTGCCAGCCCAGGAACCCTCAAACACCTTCTAGAGAGAGAGAGAGTCAGAGAGACATGTCTTGCTTATTTCAGAACCAGGCAGTAACTGCTTGTTTTAAAATGAAAGCGAAACTGTGTTTTTCCCTGCAAATTTAGCTCCTCCAATTAAGCACATGACTCGATTCCTGTCAATCAATCTAATCAAAACTCTACTCTGAAACCCCAGAAGAAACCTAAGTAGACACACAAATGCATTAGCTCAGCTTAAAACAAATGCCCCAGGTATTTATCCTGCTCTCCCAGCTACCAATTTAAAATATTTCTTAGACATATTGGCACCCTGCAAAACAGAGCTGAATTTTAAACATTTCAACTCCATGAAACATTTGTAATTATATTTCCTAAAGGCACAGTATCATCACAATATACTTGGGGATTTAATTATTAAAAATCTCACCTAGACAGGATAACAAGGCAGATGTTAATTCAATTTTTAGCTCTAGTTATTTTATGTACAGACATTGTGGTCTCAAATATATTAAGTGTCCTGTCTTCTGACCATCTGTTAGGTTGGCCTGTTGATATACAGTCCAGATAACAAAGCAAGTTTATTTTTATAACATGGAAAAGTTGCAGACAATGTTTTCTCTTAAGTATTCAACTTGCAGCTATGAAAGGGTCATTGATATATTCTGATTAATATAGTGATATTTTAAGGTACATGTCATTCTTCTTTAGTGGAAGGCTTTGTTAGCCTTTTAAATCTTTTAGTAATGATTTCAAGTTGAAAAATAATTCAAGATGAGAATCCTTCTTTTGATGTTGAAGGGAAATGATTGTTTGATTATTTTGTGGCCTTGGATTTGCTCCAAGCTAATTTTTATCCGACAGTGTCCTAAATTCGTTCAATAACTCCACTCGCATAAAATGCTTTGAACTAGCATATTTAGAAAAAGATGAAAACCATTTTCAAACTGTGATATTTCATGTTCTCTCCCCTATCCTCACTGTTCAATGTCTGAATTGGCTAAGGCAAAATTGGTTCTAGTGTCAAAGTGAATAGATATTGGACAACCTTTACATATACCTCTGCTGAAATTGAGACTTGAAATTGCATTGTGCAATATTAATAATAAAGTAAAATAAATGCATTTGACTGAAATTTCTTTGTATACTATTTTAACAACGTTAGTTGCTCATTTCAAAAAATGATCATCCCAACTTTTGAGAATTCTAAATCATTAGAGGGTTATGGGTAAGCCTAGTAGAAAGGGACATGTTCGACACAACTTGTGGGCTGAAGGGCCTGTTTGTGCTGTAGCTTTTCCAAGTTCCATGTTCCACACAGACAGTGACCCAAACCGGGAATCAAACTTGTCTGCGTGGGTTTCCTCCGGGCGCTCCGGTTTCCTCCTACAGTCCAGCTGGTTAGGTGCATTGGCCATGCTAAATTCTCCCTCAGTGTACCCGAACAGTCACCGGAGTGTAGTGACTAGGGGATTTTCACAGTAACTTCATTACAGTGTTTTATGTAAGCCTACTTGGGACTAATAAATGAATGAACATACTGTGATGCTCACCCCTGAAGTAGAAAAAAGTATTCTATTCAGTTCTCAAAATTTTTCAGAAAGAAGAAACATGACCATCATTGATCTAGAGAGGAAGATTTATTTAGTTTATCAGTTAGAACAAAATCATAAACATATTCTTTTTACAAATGTACAAAATTCTGACAGGGCTGGACAGACAGGATGTTCTATCTGCCTGGGGGGCTCTAGAACAAAGGTCACATCTCAATATGTGGAGATGCCGGCGTTGGACTGGGGTAAACACAGTAAGAAGTGGCTTTTGCTACCAAATAAACCTGTTGGACTTTAACCTGGTGTTGTTAAACTTCTTACCACATCTCAATATACAGGGTAGGCCATTTAGTACTGGGATTTAGGAGAAATCTTTTCACTCAGAAAGTGGTGAACCTGTGTCTCCACAGGTTCACCAGAAGGCTGCAGAGGCCAAATCACAGAATATATTTAAGAAGGACATAGATAGCTTCCCAAACACTAAAGGAATCAAGGGGTATGGGAAAGAATGGTGGCACAGTAATGAGCACTGCTGCCTCACAGCGCCAGGGAGCCGGGTTCGATTCCCGGTTTGGGTCACTGTCTGTGTGGAACATGGAACATAGAAAAGCTACAGCACAAACAGGCCCTTCAGCCCACAAGTTGCATCGAACATGTCCCTATCTACTAGGCTTACCTATAACCCTCTATCTTACTAACTTCCATGAACTTATCCGAAAGTCTCTTAAAAGACCCTATTGAATCCGCCTCCACCACCACTACCAGCAGCCGATTCCACGCACCCACCACCTTCTGAGTGAAAAACGTACCCCTAACATCTCCTCTGTACCTACTCCCCAGCACCCTAAACCTGTGACCTCTTGTGGCAACCATTTCAGCCCTGGGTAAAAGCCTCTGAGAATCCACTCTATCAATACCTCTCAACATCTTATACACCTCTATCAGGTCACCTCTCATCCTTCGCTTCTCCAAGGAGAAAAGACCTAGCTCTCTCAACCTATCCTCATAAGGCATGCCACCTAATCCAGGCAACATCCTTGTAAACCTCCTCTGCACCCTTTCTATGGCATCCACATCCTTTCTGTAATGAGGTGACCAGAACTGGGCACAGTACTCCAGGTGGGGTCTGACCAGGGTCTTATACAGCTGCAGCATTATCTCCCGATTTCTCAACTCAATTCCTCATGGAGTTTGCATGTTCTCCCTGTGTCTGCGTGGGTTTCCTCCAGATGCTCCAGTTTCCTCCCAAACTCCAAAGATGTGCGTGTTAGGTTGATTGGCCATGCTAAATTGCCCCTTACTGTCAGGGGGTTAGTAGGGTAATTAAGTAGTGTTATAGGGATAAGGCCAGGGTGGATTGTAGTCGGTGCAGACTCAATGAGCCGAATGGCCTCCTTCTGCACTGTGGGGATAAAAAAAAGAAAAGAGATCAGGAGTATGGCATTGATACAACAGATAGGCCGTGATTATATTGAATTGTGGGGCAGGTGCAAGGGGCAGAAAGGCCTATGCATCTCCTATTTTCTATGTTTATATGCTTATGATTTCACAACAAACAGTTAAAAGGAAACATCTTCCTCTTGAATCCCTGCATGTGTCATAAATGCTTAAAACACTCAACAGGCCAGGCAGCAACATTGCCGAGAGGAGAGTAGGTTTAAAATTCAGGTCTGACTAAAGGTTACCAGTTGGAACATGTAATCCCAATCTCCTTTGCTCTGGAGATGTTGCCTGCGCTGCTAAGTGTCTCCAGCATTTTCCAACCTGCGGATTTACAAATTTCCATTATCTATGTCGTAAATAAGTTGTGCTATGGAATATAAGGGTGAAACACACCACAGCTATGACTCTCCACACAGGGACTGGCATTTCCCTGTCCTGCCCATGGAACACTTGGCGAACCAGCAGAAAAATCTACTGACTTTTGGCAGGACTGGAAAATCCAGTCAGTGAGTTTCAAATCCTAATGATGCTGTGTGGGAATATCAGTCTGTTCCCTACACGGAGGGAACCAAATCAGAGTGCCACTTTGGCACTCATTCTTTTAGCTGGGTTAATTGTGTGTCAAAGGGAGATTTCCAGTGTGAACAAGAAAATATATATGATGACAAAATGAGAATAGAAAGTCAGTTTAGCAAAAACAAATCTCCTGAAAATGTGGGAAAATTGTCAAGTTTAGCCTGGGAACCTTCTTGTGACTGGAAATAAAGTTCAAGTCCTATTCAAGACTTCACCTTTCCCCAAATTAGCTTGATCCTTTGTGGGGATGAGATAGACCTCCTTAATTCTTGTGTTGTTAAGAGAAGTTCAAGTGGAGTTCAGTGCTCCACTGCGGATGATTGGATGTAAAGACTTTCTTGCTCTGTTCACGAAGGCATGTGAGGCATGTAAACTCGCCGGCTCCAACATATCCCTCCATGATGAGCCCAATGCATTCTACGCTCGTTTTGAGCAAGAGGTCAGCGAGAGCACGCCTGCCACCCTGAAAGCCTCGGATGAAACTGTATCTGACGTCAGCATTACAGATGTCAGAGCAGCTTTCTTGAAGGTCAACCCATGGAAAGCGACTGCCCGGATGGGGTACCCGGGTGACGCTCATTTCCTGTGCAGATCAGCTGGCGGAGGTATTCGCAGACATCTTAATAACAAATAAACTTTACAACAAACTGAGGTCCCTATCTGCTTCAAGAGGACGACCATCATCCCAGTGCCAAAGAAAAGCCAAGTAGCGTGCCTTAATGACTATCATCCATGGCTCTGACATCCATCATTATGAAGTGCTTCGAAAGGTTAGTCATGGCACGAATCAATTCCAGCCTCCCGGACTGCCTGGGTCCACTACAGTTTGCCTACTGCTGCAACAGATCCACAGCAGATGCCATCTCCCTGGCCCTGCACTCAACCCTGGATCACCTAGAATGTTAGACACCCATGTCAGACTCCTATTTATTGACTCAACAACATTATTCATATGAAACTCATCTTCAAACTCCGGGGCCTGGCTCTCGGCTCCTCCCTCTGCGACTGGATCCTGAACTTCCTAATCCGCAGACCACAGTCAGTGAGGATAGGCAACAACACCTCCTCCACGATCATCCTCAACACCGGTGCCCCCCAAGGCCCCCTACTCCGATCCTTATACACCTATGACTGTGGCCAAATTCCCTTCCAACTCGATTTTCAAGTTTGCTGATGACACCACCGTAGTGGGTCAGATCTCAAACAACAACGAGGCAGAATACAGGAATTAGCCAAAGAATCTGGTGAACTGGTGCGGCAACAAGAATCTCTCCCTCAATGTCAACAAAATGAAGGAGATAGTCAACGACTTCAGGAAGCGTAAAGGAGAACATGCCCTTGTCTACATCAATGGAGATAAAGTAGAAACGGTTGAAAGCTTCAGGTTTTCAAGTGTTCAGATCACCAACAACCTGTCCTGGTCCTACCATGCCGACACTATAATTAAGAAAGCTCACCAACACCTCTACTTTCTCAGAGGACAAAGAAAATTTGGCATGTCAGCTACGACTCTCACCAACTTTTACAGGTGCACAATAGAAAGCATTCTTTCTGGTTGTATCACAGCTTGGTATGGCTCCTAGACCGTAAGAAACTACAAAAGGCATAAATGTAGCCCAATCCATCATGCAAACCCATCCATTGACTCTGTCTACACTTTCTGCTGCCTCGGCAAAGCAGCCAGTGTAAATATGGACCCTACGCAGACCCGGACATACTCTCTTCCACCTTCATTTGCTGGGAAAAAGATACAAAGGTCTGAGGTCACGTACCAACCGACTCAAGAACAGCTTCTTCTCTGCTGCTGTCAGACTTTTGAATGGACCTACCTTGCATTAATGTTATCTTTCTCTACACACCAACTATGACTGTAACACTACATTCTGCACTCTCTCATTTCTATGAATGGTATGCTTTGCCTGTATAGCGCACAAGAAACAATACTTTTCACTGTATACTCATACAATACTTTTCACTGTATACTAATACATGTGACAATAATAAATCAAATCAAATCATTCAGCTGATGGATGGAACTCCTGGTTTCTCTCAACAGCTACATTCCATAAGTGCCCTTATCCTAATAAAAAATATATGGGTCTATAATTTTGCTGTCAAAATAACGGAGCTAGTTGTAGAACTGCTGCATGAACATTGGTCTCCTGTGACCTAACAAAGCACCAAATAGGAAAGTATCTTAAGGGAGCAATACTGTCAAAGCTTTCAATTTATTAGAGTCATTAATTGTGGTATGATTGGGTTTCATAGCCAAATTGACCTTTTCTTGTTGCATGTTTTTAAAAAATCTTTCTCCTATAATGATTCAGTAACTTTCTTCAATCTTCGCAATACAACAAAATATATATTTTTTTACTACCATTCGTCAATATTATTCTTTTAACTTAGTGAATGCCAAGTTAGTGTGATTCATTAAGCTGGAGTGCATCCATAATGGGCATTTTATTAAATGAAACTTTCTTCTTAACTCAACACTCTCTCTTTGACAGGTATGGCAACAGCACAAAAAATTACATTGTGCGTGTTGGCGATTACCACACATTAGTGTCTGAGGAATATGAGGAAAGCTTTGAAGTGAAGAGGATTATTATCCACAAGGGCTACAGGCCTGATGCTAATGATTATGACATTGCATTGGTAAACTTCGAAGGACAGCAGGAACATTGTGTCAAATTCAATGCCCACGTTCTGCCAGTATGTCTGCCACACAGGAGAGAGCGCATACAAAGAAGAGGCTCAAACTGCTACATCACTGGATGGGGTGACACAGGTAACAATGAGTATTGTGCACCATTATACCAATCTGCAGCTATGAAGAGTAATTGTAACCATGAAGATCTGAACTCAGGTAACTCAAGGTCTTGGTTTGGTGCCATTGGTCAAATCTGATGTTCAGAAGCACAGAATATTTATTTACTTGGTTAACAAATGGTGATGGCATTTTTATGACTGTGTTATCAGCCAAGTGTTTAACACTCAGGAATATCATCACATTAAACTGGAGATATAAAGAGCTGGGAACTCTGCCTGTCGCCAGCAGATATCAGAGATCGAGGTGAATGCTGCTGAAGTAATTCCAAAGATTGGCAACCAGCAGTTAGTGTAATGAACTACAATGATTTATTTACAAGCAGATAAATACAGAGTATTTTCATGATGTTAACTCTTCGAGCTCTAGGATCTACTCTGGTTGCAAAAGCCCATGCTCTGCACTGCAGTCACCACTTGTTCTCCATTGGGCGATCAGATCACATGACCCTCCTGATGCACATCCGTTAAAGGCGCCAGCTACCCATGATTTTCCAGCCATTTGGTAGAAAATCGTGGCAACCATGCACCAGAATTTCTGAAACGTGCCTTCAGGCAGGCAAGGTTTTTGACTAACAGAACATATTTGTACAAATACCCCAGTCCAGCAGACAAACTATTACATAGTAACTTCGTATTCACATGAATTTAATAGTTTAACAGCTTGGTCTGGAAGTTTGATCACGTTGCATTTGTTTTTCAGTCAAACAATGTACACTGAAAGGGTCCGATATAGTGAGCACATGCTCATTCTGTGATGGGTATACATTGCACACCATACTGGTTAGAACACCCTGTAGTTGTCCAAAGCTTAAAACAGGCATTAGGACATTGCCTATGCAGATTGAGGTTCCAATTTCCATGTCAGGTCCATTACCGAACTTGATTGGTCCCCTCACTGTTTTCTGGCACAGAACAGCCAATCTCACAGTCCTTAAAGAATTGCTGGAGGCTGGCGCCAAAAAGATAAATAAAAATAAAAGTATTTTACTTACCTAAATGTGGAGCCAGAAAAAAACACCCTTCATTCATATTGCATATTGGAGAATGAGGGACTTGTGATGTCACTTCCTGTAAATACATGAATACATTAATTAAACCAAGTTTCAGTAAGCTAATGAGAATTAATATAAATACAGAACCATTCAGGTTCCACATTAAAATTGCAAGATACTGGTGGCCACTGCTTGCACGCTTCTGATCCCTTCCCCACATAGAGACACAGTTGAACGATCCTCATTCTCAATTTAAGCGGATTAACACTGTTAAATTAGTGAACAAAGAAATTAGTCATTTTCTAACAGCCTAATTTCAAGGCATTTCCTAAAAATGAATAATGAGCTTGGCCTTAGAGGCATTTTGACCATGTGACTGTAATAACAGATATTTTCTTCAAACTTTCAGAGATTTAAATTCAAACAGTTAGTGAATCACCATGGATACGCTGACATTTCATTATTTTTATGATGACATTATTGAGCTAATAAGCTGCATAGTGTAGCTATATATGGGTTACATCTTTTTTTACTTGGATGATGAAACAGATATTATGGTTTATAATACCATGTATTATTCAGATTAGCTTTCTCATTTCTTCTGTGCTTGAAGCAACAACTTTTTATGTCTTTCATTGATGGTGCTATCACTGAGCTCAGTCAAGTTGATATGCATTATTCTCCTTGTTCTCCAAAACCCCTCGCATACATCTATCCAGGAAGCAACGTTTTGCAATGAGGAAGCACATGCAGATGTACCAACCCTAAATATCTACAGATGGCACATCTTGACCTCAGTGCTTAGGTGCATCCATCCACCTCTGGCCTCTGCCATTACCCCACTAGAAGCTGCAGAATTAGGGGGAAGTTACAGAATTTTCATGGCTTCAGGGTGCCTGGGGACCAGCTGGGGTACCCTGCCCATCAAAGACATTAAACCGGTTCGATCTGGAAACCTGCTGCCATTCCAGTGGAACCCCACCATAACCTCTGATCAATTCTATCAGAGTCACCAGAGACCAGACTTGGACCCTAGTACAGTGAGTCCTGACCAAACGAAGAAATTTGATGATTGGCTTGCCGGGAGACAAGGTTTCTACCCATCTCAAACAAGCATAGAAAAGGGTGAGAACTCTCAACTTTGGAGTTCCTACTTTCCAGCTCTATTTAGGGTCATGGTACTTGGCCAGTGCTGATGTTCCTAGTTGTAGGGACTGTACTGGATGACTAGCCAGTGTAGGGATGGTCAAGATACCATTATTTAAATGATGAGAGAATTCTACAATACAGAGAGATCTGGGTGTCCTGGTACATGCAGCACAAAAGGTTGGTCTGCAGGTACAGCAAGTAATTAGAAAGTCAATTGGAATTTTGACATTTGTTGCACAGGGGAACCATAGAACCACAGAATCTCTACAGTACAGAAAGAGGCCATTGGGCCCATTGAGTCTGGACTCTCTGAAAGAGCATCCCACCCAGGACCTCCCCTCCACCCTGGACCCATAACTCCGCACATTTACCATGGCTAATCTACTTAACCTGCACATTTTTGAACACTAAGGGGCAATTTAGCATGGCCCATCCACCTAACCTGCACATCTTTGGACTGTGGGAGGAAACTCACACAGTCACGGGGAAAACATGAAAACTCCACACAGGCAGTCACCCAAGGCTGGAATTGAACCTGGATCCCCAGCACTGTGAGACAACAGTCTACCCTCTGTGCCACCCCAAGCAAGTGTAAAAGTAGGGAAGTGTTGCTGCCGCTGTAAAGGGCCTTAGTGAGACCACATTTGGTGTACTGTATGCAGGTTTGGTCTCCTTATTTCAGAAAGAATTGCATTCAAAGCAGTTGAGAGATGGTCCATTGAATTAATTCCTGGGATGAAGGGATTAGCTGATGAAGAAAGGCTTGAGCAGGTTGAACTATATCCATTAGAGTTCAGAAAATTGAGAGGTGTCCTTAATGAAACATAAGATCCTGAGGGGTCTTGACAGGATGGATGTTGAGAGGATGTTTTCCTTGTGTCTAGAACTAAGGGACGCAGTTTAAAAATTAGGGGTCACCCATTTAAAATTGAGTTGAGGAAAATGAGAGGGTCATTAGTCTGTGGTATTCTCTTCCCAACAGATACACTATATTTGGGGCTGAGTTAGCTAGGTTAAAGAAAAGATGGAAGATTAAAGAACCAGTTGATTTTTTTTTATTATGAAGATCATGGGAAGAACTCTACACCCTTTCCAGCCAGGACTCTTTGTTGGACATTGCAATTTCTTTGATGGGCTGGGTGCCCCAGCTGGTCCCCAGGCACCCTGAAGCCATGAAACTTCTGTAACTTTCCCCTAATTCTGCAGATTCTAGTGGGGTAATAGAGAGATCAGAGGTGGATGCACCTAAGCGCTTAGGTCAAGATCTGCCATCGGTAATACTTAAGATTGATACATCTGCATGTGCTTCCTGTTTGCAAAACATTACTTCCTGTTAATTTGATTACACTCCTGTGAGCTGCATTGGGATTTATTTACATATAACGGCACAATATAAATAAATAAACATAAATAAAAGTTGTTGGGGGAATGCAATGGGAATCATGGATTTCAGATGGGAAATGTGAAAGTAAGAGTAATTTCCCTCATGAAATTATCAGCAGGCCCTCTTTTAAATGCTTTCAACAGGTTTCCCACCTGGCAACCAGTCAGATTGTGAGGCGGAGCGGATATTACAGGGGAAATTCATGCATTGCGGGGGAATTGGACATCCTGGTGGATGGAGTCAGTCAATGATTGTGTGGAGTTGAGCTTGTTGGGTCTGGAGAAAACATTCCATCTCCCCCTCAGCCACAAGCAGTGCTGTAAATACATTTACTTCATGCAATTAACTCTCCTTCTTTCCTTTA
Source organism: Mustelus asterias (assembly GCF_964213995.1). NCBI lineage: Eukaryota > Metazoa > Chordata > Chondrichthyes > Carcharhiniformes > Triakidae > Mustelus > Mustelus asterias. Next base: position 74,121,925 of record NC_135801.1, on the reverse strand, counting down.
TACCTGCCTTGTTTCCTGAGGTCCAGGAATTTTGCTTCCGTGTGTTCATAATAAAACGTCATTAAACGGGAGGCATGGTAACCTCTTTTCAATCTTTTAGAGACTAACCTGTTTCCTGTGGGTGGATTAGTTGTCCGCACTCCGGGGGCGATTCTCCCAAAAGTGCTGAATTAGCGGGAAAACTGTTCTAGATCCTAACTGTTTTCTCAGTTCAGCTTCTCACCTGAATCTCCGCACTCTGTGCACTGAAGAGGTCCCAGTCATGAATCTCATTAAAAACCCTGGGGGGCGGGGGGGGGGGGGGGGGGGGGGGTCCCTATTCGCGCCAGGGTCTGACAGTTCTGGAGCTCTGTGCATGCGCAGTCAAACTCACGCTTGTTGGCCAGCCCAATCGCTGGCCAGCCCGGGACCCCCGCAATGCTGCCTCTCCAGCCTCCCACAACAATTCCCGGGCCAGCCCTGACCCCCGCCGTCCCGGAGCGCCCCGATGCCCAGTTCCCAGTAGTGGCAATCCTCCCCACCGCCCGGCGGACCACCTCCCCCCCCCCCCCCCAACCAATCGCTGCGCTCCCTCCATCCCAGACCAATCGCAATGCAGGGTGGCAGTGGGAACCCCCACCCGCACCTAGCCCTGCCCACAATAGGCCCCGCCCCCTTGGCACTGCCTGATGCCCGATGGGCAGTGCCAAGGTACCCTATGGGCATTGGCATTTTGCCCCCTGGGCAGTGCCGGGGGCACAGGCTGGCAGCGTGAAGGTGTCCATGCCCAGGGGGCACCCCCCACCCCTCCCTGCCGCCCGACCTCAGCTCATGCTCTTAAACCCAGGTTTGAATCCCACCAAGGCAGCTGGTAGAATTTGAATTCAATAGAAAAATCTGGAATTAAAAGTCTAATGATGACCATGAAATCATTGTCAATTGTCATTAAAAAAAAACACCTGGTTCCTTTAGAGAAGGAAAGCTGCCACCCTTACCCAGTCTGGCTTATATGTGATTGCAGACCCACAACAATGTGGTTGACTCTTAAATAAAAATGCCCTCTGAAATGGCCTAGCAAGCCACTCAGTTCAAGGCCAATTGAGAATGGCCAATAAATGCCCACATCCCACGAAAGAATAAAAAAATGAAGACAGAGGGCGTAATTTTCCTGTCCTGTCCACCACGGGAATCATAGTAGGCAAGATGTGGACCATGCAAAGGTCTGTTGACATCGGGTCAATAAGTTATAGTTTATTTCTTAGTGTCACAAGTAGGCTCACATTAACATTGCAATGAAGTTACTGTGAAAATCCTCCAGCCTTGGGGCGAGTGCGGCCGGAAAATCCCACCCAGAATGTCTGACTATAAAAATGTACATTGGGTTATATCTGATACGCTCTAGTCCAGGTATCCCGCACCATGGGGAGAGGGGAGAAGGTAGGCCCACCACGATTTAGCTGGCCTCTTCAAAGAACCAGCACAGGCACAAAGGGCCAAATGGCCTCTTTCGATTCTGCACGATTATCTGCCTATATGAGGCAAAAAAAAAATACACACACTAACCTGATTGTTTAATAATTACATTTCTGTTGTGCTTCACTGCCACTGTAATGGTTAATCACAGACAATCAATAAGGTATAGTTAGATGGATGACGTTAGTAGATTTTGTCTTGAAGCTCTTATCCTTTCTTAGCTATGCAGAGGTGAGCGCCTGACTGCTTATCAGAGATGTTGGTATTGTAATTGCACTGTTCATCAAACTGCAGCTGGTTCAGCCACTAATTTCCTTAAGATTCATTCTGAACTTGATAGGGCAATACCGAATCGAAATCTGTAAACCTCTCCATTCATGGAAACTGATTTGACACCTCTTCGATGATAAAAGCTGAATGGACATTTCAGGATCTGAAATGGTACATTAAATAAATACATAGGAGGAGCAGGTTGTCATATTAATTTAGGAAATTTTAAAAATCATTTTCCAGAATCAAAGAATTATCTGACGTTTATGAGCAAAGATTTTTCAAAACTGATTTATATGTTCGCAGTAAGCACCACCCTCATTCAAACTCACACCACTTGTATAATGGAGCCATTTGAAAACTAAATTTTCAGACTTTAACATTCCCTGCCTGCAGATCCATGAGTCGGGAGGTGCAGATGAGGAATTTAATGGACAAAAATCAAGGGGAGCATAAATTGCATCTGGACTTGAGTTCTTGAGATCTGTTCCCATTGTGTGCAACTATGCACTGGAAGTACCAAACAGAATTCCATTTTGTATTTCCCACCTACAAGGGTAGAGCAGTGAAAGCAAGGGATTAGTTTGGAGTTTAGAGTTTGACCATGGAATTGTTGCCCTTGACTGGAATGTGGGGGAATTGGATTGGGGGGCCTACAACCACATATTGGACAGGGTGTTGTTTCTTTTTAAGATATATTTTTACATTTGTTTCATTTGATGTCTCTTACTCCTTCCAGGGGAAGCCATATTTCAGTCACGAGCACATTTCTATGACTGTCAGAGATATATTTGTTTGCACGGTGGCACAGTGGTTAGCACTGTTGCCTCACAGCGCCAGGGACCGGAGTTCGATTCCCAGCTTGGGTCACTGTCTGTGCGGAGTTTGCACATTCTCCCCGTGTCTGCATGGGTTTCCTTCGGGTGCTCCGGTTTCCTCCCACAGTCCAAAGGTATGCGGGTTAGGTTGATTGGCCATGCTAAAATTGCCCCTTAGTGTCTCGGGATGCATAGGTTAGAGGGATTAGTGGGGTAAATATGTGGGGTTACGGGGGTACGGCCTGGGTAGGATTGTTGTCGGTGCAGACTCGATGGGCTGAATGGCCTCAATCTGCACTGTATGGTTCTATGATTTTATGAAATGATAGTGCAACAAAAGACCAAATTGATTTCATTTGGATGTGAGGTATTCTTATGCCAGTAACAGGCCTGTACTAACTTCAAAGAGAAAATCCTGCCAATTGTCCTTGAACATTAACTCAATTGAAGCTGAAATATTGGAAACATACTCAATACTCTTAACACACAAACTTACAGATCTTTCTGCTGAAGCCTGAGATCTGCTGAGGAAAATATCTTCAGTTATTATTCAAGGCCAGATATGCTATTGTCTTTTTTTCTCCCCTGACTGTTCTTTCTCTCAGTCTTACACATAGTTCTCATTGTTACTTCTGTCCCCTGGCTCATTCTGACACGTGTTTCTTTTCTCTCTTTTGCTTCTTCTGTTACCATTCCAGTTGCCCTTCTTTTCTACAGAACATATTATCCAATGATCTTGCCCAGATTGACACTGGATGTCACTGATCTTTTATACTATCATCTCATTTTATTCTTCGTGCACCGAACTATTCTCATTCCTTCCACACTGCAAACTGGCTTAAATGGAAAGAAATGGTATTCAAATGGACACATATATATATAAGTACACAGATATATACAAAATAAACACATATGTGTTGGGCCGGCTTTTCCGGTCAGTGTTGATGCTGAGCACATTGCGCTGCCCGTGAAGATTTCTGCGACCTGACCCTTATCCGATTTTTCAGCCGTATCTTCCGATCCCGGCTGAAGCATTAAAGGGCCAGTGCAGCCTCTCCAGGAGAAGATCGTTGGGTGTAAGAAGAGATGGAAAATGGGAGGAAATGTCCCTTTTCAGAATGGTAGATGTTGGGGATGATTCTCTCCTAAAAATTCTAAGTGTCAAATTTGCATAAAAGCTGTTTTTTTCAGCGGGAGTTTCAAAATGAATCTCCCACGCTCTGTGCACTGCAGTTGCCTCAGCGTGAATCATGCTGAAAATCAGGGGTGGGGCCTATTCCTGCTGGAGAAACCGGCAGCGTAGTGCTGAGTGGGCCACTGCGCATGCGGCGATCTGTCAGCGCCAAAATCAGCACATGCACAGTGGCCCCGCACTGCTGGCCTCCTGATCGCTGTCCAGCCTCGCGACCCCTGCATCGCTGGCCGTGTGACCTCCCACAGCCCGATCACAGGTCCCCCGAACATGCCGAGGCCAGCCTCAACCCTCCCCACCCCTAGCCCACCTTGATGTTCCCTCCCTCCGCCCCGATACCCTCCCCGCAGTCCCGAAACCCTCCCCGGCAACCCCAACCCTCCCCAGGGAGCTGACTTTCCCCCCTACCCCGACGGCCAGGCCCAATCGCTGACCTCCTTCTCTTTGTCACTCAGCCCGAGTGCAACAGGACCTCCCCACCCCCAATGATCGCCCCGCCCCCCCCATGGCCCCACCCCATCAGACCCCACCCCCTTGGTACTGCCTGATGCCCAGTGGGCCAGTGTGCCCAGGCTGGCATTGCAAAGGTGCCAATGCCCAGAGGGCACCTCCCTGCCCGACGCTTGACCCTATGGAGGGCCTCAGTGGCCCCCCTTCAGTCACTTAAAGAATTTTAGAAGTCCATGGTCACACACCCAGTTGTAACAACACTATCAACTGTAATCAGAGGTCATCCACCATTGGAAATATAAACAACACAACAGAAAATGTTGGAAAATCGCAGCAGGTCTGACAGCATCTGTGGAGGGAGAATAGAGCCAACGTTTTGAGTCTGGATGACCATTCATCAGAGCTGAAATATATACTTTTTTTTGATTACAAATCAATGTTTTAAACATTAAATTTGATAGCTTGAGTGTTTCATTGTTGCCTACTTCAGAGCAAAGTCTGGAGTTTTCATTAAAGTGCTGGATGCAGGAATGGTATATACAAGCAGTTATCATTTTCTCTCTCTGCTGTAGGGAGAGCCTATTCGAAGACACTGCAGCAAGCTGCCATCCCATTGCTTCCAAAAAGGCATTGTGAGGAGCGCTACAAGCAGAGGTTCACAGGAAGGATGCTCTGTGCCGGAAACTTACTGGACCACAAAAGAGTAGACAGTTGCCAAGGAGATAGTGGTGGACCACTGATGTGTGAGAGAGAAGGAGGACACTGGGTCGTATTTGGGGTGACCTCCTGGGGACATGGCTGCGGTGTAAAGGGCACCCCAGGTGTCTACACCAAAGTCTCCTCCTTTATGCCTTGGATCAACCGTGTGACTAAACTGTAGGCAGCTGGGATCTGAAGACATGCCAGCGGATTGGTGCTGGCTGCTGAATAAGCACATACTGGAGTCATCCAAATTCAAGTTGCAACCACTTTGTTGCAATGCCAAGAGCACTTCCAGAATTCAAGGATAAACGCAGAAGAAGATCAGCCCCAATATGGTGCTCTTATAATTAGAGTACAGAGACAAATGAATTGCCAATCAAAGGGTCGACGGGCGGACTCTGCACACCAACTGTTTCAAATATATTACACAATATCAAATGTATAGAATTGTTTGCTTTCCTTCTCATCTGGTGGACTGTATTTTCCTGAATTGGGAACGTATTGTGAGAAATAATGGTGCTTATTTATTTATACTTTTTATTTTGTATTCTTTGCCACTCAATAGTGCCCCACTGTGGAAAGAAACTGCAGACCATCTGAGGGACCTCACGTTGCGCTCAGTCTAATGTTTGCCCAGATTAGCTTCAGAAGTACACAGAGCGACTGGATTCTGTGCAATAAAGAGAAACCTGCCTTGCCTGCATTCACCACTGCACTACGAGGAGCAGAATAATTAATAAACATGGGACCTTTGGCTTCTTACAAGGGCCCATTCTTTCAGGTTAGCACATGCATTGGTGAAGTTTATGACAGTGTCTTTGCTCCAAATGATGCTGACAGTATTTATATCTGAAATGACTGAGAAAATTGCACTACCTTATAACATGAGATTTTATTTTTTTGTTCATTTTAACAAAGCCCACACAAGTCTCAGGAAGGACAAATAGCTGGGAACTAGCATGAACCAGAATGTTCAGTTAAATAGTTACCGGTCCTGAGATTGTGTTGATTACTTGAAAAGTTGTATAAACTTGTTTCTGAATTGCTTGGCATGAAAAATAAGATATTGCTTAGTGATTAAATGCAAGCTATAAATAAAAGTGTTTTGTCCAACTTTAATGGTTCTAACTGTGCAGTGAATTGTATAAGAAGATGCCTACAGGTATCAGACACAAATGGCTAAGATAAATGCTAAATACTGTGGATGCTGGAATCTGAAACAAAAACAGAGAATGCTGGAGAAACACAGCAGGTCTGACAGCATCTGTGGAGAGAGAATAGAGGCAGAGTTTCGAGTATGGATGAGGGTCAGCCAGGCTAGGAACGTTGGCTTTATTCAATTCAATAGACAAGTGTCTATTGGGTTACTCCCAATGTGCACTAAAAGGGTTCAAGAATGGCAAATCCTGTACAACCGGTCTGTACAAATTGGGTAAGGCAGCATCATCGTTAATTATGAAGGTTAAAGGTTACAGGTTCATATCACAATATGGCTGGTCGTGAAAATGAAGTTGAATAAATGACAATGATTACTGCTGAATTGCCCCTAAAGTCCAGGTGGTTTGCTAATGAATGTGTGGGTAGGAGCTGCACTATTGTGGTGGCACCGTGGCACCGTGGCACCGTGGGATGGCACCGTGGGACGGCACGGTGGTACAGTGGGCAGCACTGTGGCACAGTGGTTAGCACTGCTGCCTTACAGCACTAGGGACTTGGGATTGATTCCCGGCTTGGGTCAGTGTCTGTGTGGAGTTTGCACATTCTCCCAGTGTGGGTTTCCTCTGGGTGCTCCGGTTTCCTCCCACACTCCAAAGATGTGCGGGTTAGGTTGATTGGCCAGGCTAAATTACCCCTTAGAGTCAGGAGGTAAGTAGGGTTAATAGATAGGGTTATGGGGATAGGGGCTAGGTGGAATTGTGGTTGGTGCAGACTCGATGGGTTGAATGGCCTCCTTCTGCACTGGAGGGATTCTACAATTCCACTGCTTGTCCTGGATCTGCAGGACAGATTGCAAAGTATTCCCAGCATAGAAATTGCCCATTCAATTTCCTCACTTACCTCCCTTACTTACCTAACCCCATCACTATAATCTTCCATCCACGTCTAGCTTCCCCTTAAATGAATCTATGCTGTTCACTTCAACCACTCCTTTGTTTAATAACATTTACCATTTAATGATAGTCAATAAATACGCCGCAGCAACCACTTAATAATCTGGCAAGCTCCGAGTCTGCTCCACTCTTTGGGATCTAATTTCACGGTTGGTTCCTCATTTACAAAGGTAGGGAAAGACATTCAGCATTTTTTACAGTAATTGGGTTATAAAGAGACAAGCAGATACTGCTGAAGATCCGCAATTCCGTCTAGTGAAATCGCTGCTTGATAAGGTTTCACTTGATCAGGAGGACGGAAGCTATGGCCAATCCTATTTCATTTGGAGCTGTGTTGCTCACTGTGCTACTCGTGAAGAGTGTAGGCTCAAACATGCAATTGCGATTTGTTGAACAACATTCTGGAGAATATTCTCCACGATGGCACAGTGGTTAGCACTGCTGCCTCACCGATCCAGGGACCGGGGTTCGATTCCCAGCTTGGGTCACTGTCTGTGTGGAGTTTGCACGTTCTCCCCTTGTCTGCGTGGGTTTCCTTCAAGTGCTCCGGTTTCCTCCCACAGTCTGAAAGACGTGCTGGTTAGGTGCATTGGCTATGCTAAATTCTCCTTCAGTGTACCCGAACAGGCGCCGGAGTGTGGCGACTAGGGGATTTTCACAGTAACTTCATTGTTGTGTTGATGTATGCCTACTTGTGACACTAATAAATAAAAGCTTTAAACTAAAGGGAGGAGATAGGTAGACTGGTATTGGGGTCCAGACAACTTCAAACTGACACGAGAGGCAAGAAACTGGCCGCAAATCTGTTTTTGTCTCTCGCCCCATCTTACAGGCTCGCCGCACCGATCGACTGGCACAAAGAGCCGGTAAGATCACCTCCACTATGTCCACTCTCTCATAAGGTCACATTTCACCTGTCCAGATTCAGTGGAGAAACACACTGGGTGCAGAGTCAAGGCTAAGGGATGCACATGGGTTTACTGTTACAGTTTAGTCAGCTAAATCAGGCAACGTACTCCCACAAAGTACTAGTCAATTTCCTGCTTCTTGTCCACCCAGGACCACCCTGCCCACTAAAGCAGGAGGTCACTGGCCACTCTTGTAATGGAATTCCAACCAAGCCCATTCTCTGTGGCACACAGTGTGATTCAGACAGGTCCACAGTATTCAATTCACCATAGAACCTGATGCGCTATCAATAAGGCGAAAGACTACCGATATGCCAATATAAGTGTAGGCTTTTATTCACAACAGAATCAGGAGCAGATCCCAACAAATAACCGACCTGGACTGAACAAGGGGGAGGAGACAGCCACCTTTATACTAGGTGCTGAGGGGAGGACCCAAACTGGAAGGGGATGTGTCCAGGTATGACAAGCACACACAACGGTGGTCCATATAGGACAAAGGCACAACTGAGATCCACCACATTCACCCCTTCCTTTCAAAAAAAACAACACGGGGGTGAAGCGGAAACAATATTACAAGTCCAGACAAACTGGTGGCTTGATCCGCCGTCGCGATCATCGTAGTGCAGGTCGCAGAGTCGTCCGAGCAGGGAGCGACGTCGGCCCAGGCTCCGTACAGTGAGCGTCGAGAGAAGGTGCTGGGTGGTGTGAAGCAGACTGATCCGTCGTCCCGTCCAGTCGTCGGGTACTGCATGGCGACGGCTCCGGTGACTCAAGCGAGCTGTACATAGGGGCGAGAGGACTGAGCAGTGGCCCTGGTGGCGTATGGGGAACAGTGGGAACCGGAGCTGGGGGGTGTGGGGGCCGCCACGGGCTCAGGGCGCACTACATTGGGGACAGGGACTGAGGGAGGAAGAGGCGTAGCAGTCTCCGAATGGATGACACCAGGGACCGTGGGGCGGAAGGACGTGGTGACCTCCGGGGCACCCGCGGGTGCCAAGTCACGGACAGAAACCGTGTCCTCCCGCCCATCAGGGTACGCTACGTAAGCATATTGGGGATTAGCGTGGAGCAGTTGGACCTCCTCGACCAAGGGATCTGCCTTATGGGTCCGGACATGCTTCCGAAGCAAGACGGGTCCCGGGGACATCAGCCAATCCGGGAGCGAAGTACCCGAGGAGGACTTCCTGGGAAACGAAAACATCCGCTCGTGAGGGGTCGTATTGGTCGCTGTGCACAAGAATGACCTAATGGAATGTAATGCGTCCGGAAGGACGTCTTGCCAACGGCTGAGTGGAAGGCCCCTAGACCGTAATGCTAATAGAACGGCCTTCCAGACGGTTGCGTTCTCCCGCTCTACTTGACCATTGCCCCTGGGGTGATAGCTAGTGGCGCGTCTGGAGGCAACGCCTTTGGCGAGCAGGTACTGCCTCAGCTCGTCACTCATGAAAGAGGACCCACGGTCGCTATGAATATAGGCTGGGAAGCCGAACAGGGTGAAGAGCTTGTTCAGGGTCCGAATCACTGTAGCCGTGGTCATGTCCGAGCAGGGGAAGGCAAAAGGGAAACGTGAGTATTCGTCAATGATATTCAGGAAATAAACATTGCGGTTAGAGGAGGGGAGGGGGCCTTTAAAATCAACGCTAAGGCGCTCAAACGCGTGAGTGGCCTTTACAAGGTGCTCCCTACCTGGCCGGTAGAACTGCGATTTGCACTCAGCGCAGACCCTGCATTGCCTGGTAATCGTCCGGACTTCCTCAAGGGAGAAGGGCAGGTTACGGGACTTGACAAAATGGAAAAATCTGGTGACACCCGGGTGACAGAGGTCGTTATGGAGGGACTGTAGCTGGTCTAGTTGGGCACTGGCACATGATCCACGGGACAGGGCATCTGGGGGCTCATTGAGCTTCCCGGGCCGGTACATGATGTCATATCTGTAGGTGGAGAGCTCAATCCTCCACCGCAAGATCTTGTCATTCTTAATCTTGCCCTTTTGCCTGGTGTTAAACAGGAAGGCAACTGACCGCTGGTCCGTAATTAAGGTGAATCGTTGGCCCGCGAGATAATGGCGCCAGTGCCGGACGGCTTCCACGATGGCCTGGGCCTCCTTCTCGACCGAGGAGTGTCGAATCTCAGGGCCTTGTAAGGTCCGGGAAAAGAAGGCCACCGGACGGCCCCTTTGGTTAAGGGTGGCAGCTAGGGAAAAGTCAGACGCATCACTTTCCACTTGGAATGGGATGGATTCGTCCACAGCATGCATCGCGGCCTTCGCGATGTCCGCTTTGATGTCGTCGAAGGCCCGACGGGCCTCCTCCACCAGGGGAAAAGAGGTCGATTTTAGGAGCGGACGGGCTTTATCTGCGTAACGGGGAACCCACTGGGCATAATAGGAGAAGAAGCCCAGGCATCTCCTCAGTGCTTTGAGGGTAGTAGGGAGGGGAAGCTGCATAAGGGGATGCATACGGGCTGGGTCGGGGCCAAGGACACCATTTTCTATCACGTACCCAAGGAAGGCGAGGCGGCGTGTCCGGAAAACACACTTTGCCTCATTATATGTGAGGTTCAGGAGAGTGGCCGTACGAAGGAATTTTTGTAGGTTGGCATCATGATCCTGCAGGTCATGGCCGCAGATGGTGGCGTTATCCAGATACGGGAAAGTGGCCCGTAGCCCGTGCTGGTCCACCATTTGGTCCATGGCCCGTTGGAAGACTGAGACCCCATTGGTGACACCAAAGGGGACTCGGAGGAACTGGTAGAGGCGACCGTCCGCCTCAAAGGCAGTATATGGGCGATCCTCCGAGCGGATAGGGAGCTGGTGGTAAGCCGATTTCAAATCGATCGTCGAAAAAAACCCTATAGTGCGCGATGCGGTTGACTATGTCCGCGATACGGGGAAGAGGATACGCATCTAGTTGGGTATACCTATTTATGGTCTGGCTGTAGTCAATCACCATGCGGTGTTTCTCCCCCAATTTAACTACGACCACTTGCGCCCTCCAGGGGCTGGTGCTGGCCTGAATAATCCCTTCCCGGAGCAGACGTTGTACCTCGGACCGAATGAAGGCCCGGTCATCCGCACTATAGCGCCTACTCTTGGTGGCTATAGGCCTACAATCCGGGGTGAGGTTATCAAATAAGGGGGGTGGGTGATCTTGAGGGTCGAGAGACTGCAGGTGGTGCGCGAGGGGCGCTGCAGTGACGGCGCCTTGCAGACGGAGAGCGGGGGATAAGGGCCATCGTACTGCAGGGTGATGCTCCTATGATGGCTGAGGAAATCCTGATAAATGCGAAGTGATGCATTTTGGTGGGAATAATGTAGGAAGGAGCTACACGATAAATGGAAGAACCATAAAGGGTGTAGAGACGCAGAGGGACCTGGGTGTGCAAGTCCACAGATCTTTGAAGGTGACGTCACAGGTGGAGAAGGTGGTGAAGAAGGCATATGGCATGCTTGCCTTTATAGGACGGGGCATAGAGTATAAAAGTTGGGGTCTGATGTTGCAGATGTATAGAACGTTGGTTCGGCCGCATTTGGAATACTGCGTCCAGTTCTGGTCGCCACACTACCAGAAGGACGTGGAGGCTTTGGAGAGAGTACAGAGGAGGTTTACCAGGATGTTGCCTGGTATGGAGGGGCTTGGTTATGAGGAGAGATTGGGGAAACTGGGGTTGTTCTCCTTGGAAAGACGGAGGATGAGGGGAGACTTAATAGAGGTGTATAAAATTATGAAAGGCATAGATAGGGTGAACGGTGGGAAGCTTTTCCCCGGGTCGGTGGTGACGTTCACGAGGGGTCATAGGTTCAAGGTGAAGGGGGGAAGGTTTAACACAGATATCAGAAGGACATATTTCACACAGAGGGTCGTGGGGGCCTGGAATGTGTTGCCGGGCAAGGTGGTGGAGGCGGACACACTGGGAACGTTTAAGACTTATCTAGACAGCTATATGAACGGAGTGGGAATGGAGGGATACAAAAGAGTGGTCTAGTTTGGACCAGGGAGCGGCGCGGGCTAATTGTTCCTGGTTTCTCGTTTCAAGGCTTCATTCTATGATCATCTTGCTGGTGCCAGTACAGAGTGAGACTGCGGATAGTTGGGAACCTGTCTCGGGGGCAGGGAATTCATATGGTGTTCGTGGAAGTGGAAATGACTAGGGTTGGGAAGCATTTTCTGATCGGGGCCATTGTGATCTCCTGGACTCGTTTCGATCGCCTCAGGGGGTCGGAGAGGAATTTCCCAGATTTTTTTTCCCCATATTGGCCCTGGGATTTTTCACTCTGGGTTTTCGCCTCTCCCTGGAGATCACATGGTCTGGAATGGGGGGGTGGGGGTAAGTTAATAGGTTGTAATGAACAAAGCATCGTAGCTGTGAGGGACAGCTCGGTGGATAGGATATTGGTATGTAGATAGGCTGGAAAATTGGGCGGGGATCCTGGATTCAGGATTCAATCCTGGACCGGGGAGCGGCGCGGGCTTGGAGGGCCGAAGGGCCTGTTCCTGTGCTGTATTGTTCTTTGTTCTTTGTTCTTTGTTTGAAATCTAACCCCAGCAGTACAGCTGCGCAGAGTCGCGGCAGCACGAGGAGCCGAAAACGCTTGTCGACTGTGCCCTGTACCGTCAGCGTCACCAAGCAGCACCCGAGGACCTCCACTGAGTGGGAATTCGAGGCCATGGAGATGGTCTGGCTCCAGGGTCGCACGGGAAGGGCATATTGACGCACTGTGCGAGGGTGTATAAAACTTTCTGTGCTCCTGCAGTCAAACAGGCAGTTTTCTGCATAACCATTTACCTTGATCTCCATTATGGACTTGGAAAGTTGATGTGGCTGCGACTGGTCCAAGCAAATCGATGCCACTGTTGAATTAAAGAAGAATCCATCTTCGTCGCCGTCTGATGACATCACGGATGAAGCTTCCTGCTCAGCTCGCCTCGATGCCAGTCTCAAAGATGGTGACTCCCGCACTTCCGGTGACCGCATCAAAGATGGTGATTCCCGCACTTCCGGTGACCGCATCAAAGATGGCGATTCGCGCGCAGCCGCCGCCTGCATCAAAGATGGCTGCGCCCTCGGAGCACACATGGCTCCACGAGTCTTCGGAAGCAGCTTTGCTCGGCAGACTTTAACAAAGTGGCCTAGCTTACCGCATCCGGAGCAAATTGCGTCCTTTGCCGGGCAGTGACACCGAGGGTGCTTAGGTAGGCCACAAAAGTAACATTTGGGCCCTGCTCGAGCAGCCGTCGCAGTGGAGCCGTTGGTGGAACGGGATCCAAGGTAAGACCCGAGATTATGGGAGGCTGCTTCTAACGTTTCAGCCATCGTGGCCGTTTTCCGGAGGTCTAGGTCATCTTGTTCCAGCAGACGCTGCTGGATGTATGTAGACTCAATGCCCGCAACGTAGGCGTCGCGGATCAGATCCTCCATGTTCTGAGCTGCTGAAACAGCCTTACAGTCACAAGCTCGAGCTAGGACCCGCAGGGCACGCAGAAATTGGGCACACGATTCTCCTGGCTGCTGCTTGCGGGTAGTTAGGAGGTGTCTGGCGTAAACCACGTTAGGGTTCTTTCGGAACTGCCCTTTTAGGAGTTCGATAGCGTCCGCGTAAGTAGCAGCGTCCCGGAAGATTCCATAGACAGTTTCGCTTACCCGGGCGCAGAACACGTGGAGTTTAGCAGCGTCGGTGTCGATGGCCGTAGCGGTGTCGACGAATGCTTCGAAGCAGTCCAGCCAATGGTCAAATTTATCAGAGGCTCCAACCTCTTGAGGGTCTAATGTTAACTTGTCGGGTTTTAGAAACTGCTCCATGCTGGTAACTGTTGTGAATAAAATTGATGCGCTATCAATAAGGCGAAAGACTACCGATATGCCAATATAAGTGTAGGCTTTTATTCACAACAGAATCAGGAGCAGATCCCAACAAATAACCGACCTGGAGGACACGGTTTCTGTCCGTGACTTGGCACCCGCGGGTGCCCCGGAGGTCACCACGTCCTTCCGCCCCACGGTCCCTGGTGTCGTCCATTCGGAGACTACTACGCCTCTTCCTCCCTCAGTCCCTGTCCCCAATGTAGTGTGCCCTGAGCCCGTGGTGGCCCCCCAACCCCCAGCTCCGGTTCCCACTGTCCCCCTTACGCCACCAGGGCCACTGCTCAGTCCTCTCGCCCCTATGTACAGCTCGCTTGAGTCGCCGGAGCCGTCGCCACGCAGTACCCGACGACTGGACGGGACGACGGATCGGTCCGCTTCACACCACCCAGCGCCTTCTCTCGACGCTCACTGTACGGAGCCTGGGCCGACATCGCTCCCTGCTCGGACGACTCTGCGACCTGCACTACGACGATCGCGACGGCGGATCAAGCCACCGGTTCGTCTGGACTTGTAATATTGTTTCCGCTTCACCCCCGTGTTGTTTTTTTTAAAAGGAAGGGGTGAATGTGGTGGACCTCAGTTGTGCCTTTGTCCTATATGGACCACCGTTGTGTGTGCTTGTCATACATGGACACATCCCCTTCCAGTTTGGGTCCTCCCCTCAGCACCTAGTATAAAGGTGGCTGTCTCCTCCCCCTTGTTCAGTCCAGGTCGGTTATTTGTTGGGATCTGCTCCTGATTCTGTTGTGAATAAAAGCCTACACTTATATTGGCATATCGGTAGTCTTTCGCCTTATTGATAGCGCATCACCCTTTTAGGAGTTCGATAGCGTCCGTGTAAGTAGCAGCGTCCCGGAAGATTCCATAGACAGTTTCGCTTACTCGGGCACGGAGCACGTGGAGTTTAGCAGCGTCGGTGTCGATGGCCGTAGCGGTGTCGACGAATGCTTCGAAGCAGTCCAGCCAATGGTCAAATTTATCAGAGGCTCCAACCTCTTGAGGGTCTAATGTTAACTTGTCGGGTTTTAGAAACTGCTCCATACTAGTAACTGTTGTGAATAAAATTGATGCGCTATCAATAAGGCGAAAGACTACCGATATGCCAATATAAGTGTCGGCTTTTATTCACAACAGAATCAGGAGCAGATCCCAACAAATAACCGACCTGGACTGAACAAGGGGGAGGAGACAGCCACCTTTATACTAGGTGCTGAGGGGAGGACCCAAACTGGAAGGGGGTGTGTCCAGGTATGACAAGCACACACAACGGTGGTCCATATAGGACAAAGGCACAACTGAGGTCCACCACAGAACCATAGTAAGGTTACTGCACAGAAAGAGACCATTCAGTCCATCATGTCTGCACCAGCCAAGAAAGACAAAATAAGAAACTTGCAATCCCACTTTCCAGCACCTGGTCCAGAGCCTTGCAGGTTATAGCGCTTCAGCTGCAGATCCAGGTACTTTTTAAATGAGTTGATGTTCAGCCTCAACCACCAATTTGGGCAGTGAATTTTAGACACCCTTCACCTGCTGGATAAAAAAAGATTTTCCTCACGCTCCTTTCATCCTTCCACCAATCACCTTAAATCTATGCCTCTGGTAATTGAAACAGGATTTTCCAGTCTATCTTATCAAGGCACCTCATAACTTTGTTCAGCATAACTAGGTCACCCCCTCAGCCTCCTCTATTGTAAGGAAAACAACCCTAGCCTATCCAATCTCTCCTCATAGCTGCAGAGTTATTGCTGTTATTGCATTCTTCTCACTTGAAGTCGCATAAACATTTCAATGGCCTCCCACTTTGATGGGCAGGGTGGTCCTGGGTGGACAAGAAGCAGGAAGTTGACTAGTACTTTGTGGGAGTAAGGTGTCTGATTTAGTTGACTAAACTGTAACAGTAAATCCATGTGAATACCTTAACCTTGACTCTGCCACCCAGTGCCTTTCTTCACTGAATGTGGACAGGTGAAATGTGACTTTATGAGAGAGTGGACATAGTGGGGGGCGATCTTACCAGCTCTTCTTGCCAGTCGATCGGTGCGGCGAGCCGGTAAGATGGGGCAAGAGGCAAAAAACCAGGTTCATGCCCAGTTTCTCGCCTCTCATGATGATACCAGCCCCATTCTGCCCCAGGAAGGTGAGAGGCTGATTTAAATATTTATTAGCTTATTTAAATATGATTAGTGAGTCCCAGACGTAATTATCTGGGCTCACTTGCCTTAACAACCTTGCCAGCGGAGGTCCTCACTGGTGGGGACCACGTATGGTCCCCACCAGCCTGGCACTGTGGCACTGCCCACAGGACACTGAACAGTGCCAAGGGGGCAGAGCCTAAGGGGAGGGGTGGGTCCTGAAAGGGCGGTGCCATGATGGGGAGGCAGGGGAGGGAATACTGTGCATTGGGGATCAGCTGGGGCAGCGATTGGCCGGAGGAGATTGGGGCTAGCGATAGGCCGCGGGGGGGTGGGGGTGGGGATCAGGGCCAGCAAATGGCTGGGGAGGGAATTGGGGCCAGCGATCAGCCAGGGTGGGGGATCGGGGTTAATGAGTAGCCGGGGCGGGGAGGGATATCGGGGGTGGAGATCGGCTGGGGAGGATCAGTGGTGGGCTGCAATCAGCGGGGTGGGACGTGATGTCTGAGGGTCGGTGGGGTGGACTGATAGATGTCCCAGTGCGCTGTGTACACTTGTACACAGTGCACTGGGAGTTTGGGCAATAGCGCCCTTACAGTGCAGCTGGCTTCACGGTGTAAATAGGTCCTTCCCACTCTCCTTACTGTTGAGAATTACATTTTGCTTCTTTTTTTTTAATAAGCGTCTAAAGATACCGTCTGGGAGCTTGCCCAAACAATGGGCACGATTCTCTCTGATTTTCACGCTCACTCGGCACTTAGAATTTTTTTGGTAGAATCATCCCCAGTAAATTTATCTGGATGAATTCATCTGGATCAGATGAGGAGGGGGTCAAAGATTTCCTCTCTTTATTTGAATGCAACTCAGAGGGCGCTCTTCACTCAGAGGGTGGTGAATATTTGGAATTCTCTACCCAAGGCTTAGTCATTGAGTATGTTCAAGACTGAGATCAGTAGATTTCTGCATATTAAAAGTATCAAGGAATACGCAGGTAGTGCTGTTGAATTAGAAGATCAACCATGATGCCATTGAATGATGAAATGGGCATGAGAAGTTGAATGGCCTACTCCTCTCCAATTTCTTATGTTCTCAACAATGTTTTTTGTTTTGTCCTGGTATCTCGTGGATGCAGGTGCCTTATTGTTCTTCAAACTCCTGATGCTTATTTGGATCTGCGACATTGGGGTGGGGTGGCTGGAAGCTTGCAGGATACTGGATATTAAGATATTTAATTCCACAGTGTACATGCCATCACTGACAAGGTCCTCTGTCCAAACGGCAAGCCTGATTAGACAGCCCTAGGGCATGCGGGTCTCCCTGGTCCTGCAACCTCCTCCACACTTGGTCAGAAAGCAGTGTGGAGGAGTTTGCGGGACCAGGTAGACTCATGTGCCTTGACCTAAGTGGGGTAAGGTCAGATTTGATTTGGGGTGGGATAAAACCAATTGTTGGCCTGCTGGTGTAATTGTCAGAGGCCTCCATGCTTTGGGGTGGATTTCAGAGGCCTTGGGTTGGGGGGGGGGGAGCGGAGTGCAGCAGGGCAATCTGATCCCAGGAATGGTGGATGGTCAGATGTCTTGGGGGGAGATCAGAGATATGGCATGCTGGGAGCTCAGGGAGGCTTTATGGGGGAGGTTATGAGAGAGTCAGATGTGAGATATTGGGTCATGAATATTCATAGAAATCATAGAAACCCTACAGTGCAGAAGGAGGCCATTTGGCCCATCGAGTCTGCACCGACCACAATCCCACCCAGGCCCTACCCCCACATATTTACCCGCTAATCCCTCTAACCTACGCATCTCAGGACTCTAAGGGGTAATTTTTAACCTGGCCAATCAACCTAACCCACACATCTTTGGACTGTGGGAGGAAACCGGAGCACCCGGAGGAAACTCACGCAGATACAAGGAGAATGTGCAAACTCCACACAGACAGTGACCCGAGCCGGGAATCGAACCCGGGACCCTGGAGCTGTGAAGCAACAGTGCTAACCACTGTGCTACCGTGCTGCCGTACCGTACCGTACCGTATTTGAGCAAGCAAGCAGTCTAGATCCAGCAGGAAGCTGGATATGCACTTAACCTCCTGATGCAGCAGTCCCTTAACTCAGCTTAGTTGAATGATTGGAAAATCTCAATTGGCTCAATTTCATATACAACTGAGGCAGATACCCTCATTATTTAAAGTGCAAGCCCATGTTAAAATTCACAGTGGATGGGTTGAGAGTTGGTGTGGCTCAGAGATTTTGCCCCAGCTGAGCTAAAGCCACTGATTTCTGAGGAGTTAAAGATGCCACCCCTCAGTGCCTATGCAGCCCAGTGCTTAAGCTTACATTAGCCGGGATTTTCCGCCCTCACTCCGCCATGTGCTTTGTGGCAGTGGGGGTGGCCTGCCATTGACTAGAGGCACCATCTTCTGGCTCACTGATGTCAATGGGGTTCCCAATCGTTCACACCTCTACTGCCAGAGAACTCGTCACTGGAAAGAGCAGCTGGCAAATCCCGCCTGTTAAATTCAATATGAGCGCGATTTTCTGCATCCCACCACCCCCCCAACGCCCCCCCCGCCCCCCCCGACCCCCACCCCCCACCCCCACCCCCACCCCCCCCCACCCCTCCCCCCCCACCCCCACCCCCCCCACCCCCACCCCCCCCGCCCTTCCTCCCTCCACCCACCTCGGCGTGTTTTGCGATGGATGAGGTGGCCCGTTATTGGCAAGTGGTAGTATCTTCCATTCCCGCTGCTGTCAATGGGTTTTCCCTCTCTCTGCCACCAGAGAACTCATGGTGGAGGGGTTACCGTCGGCAGGATGGGAACGGCTGGAAAATTTCAGCCAGTCACTGACTCAAGCACTATTTTTAATGCAAGGCCAGAATTTGCTTAAGATTAGAAGAGAAATTTATCTTTAAAATTTAAGTATGGAGACAGCTCACAGGAATGAAGCAGAGCGATTTATATTCTGAGGGTAATGTGGGCAGTCTGTTTGGTGCACCAGTTAAACATTTAAGACTGATATACTTAATCTTTCCAGCACCGCGTTGTCAAAGTATTGGATAGTTACAGCAAATCAATGTTGTTACATACACACAATGACTTTCACATTCACAGACTAATATATATCCCTTGAATATTTTCAATGATTATTCATCAGCAACCTGTGCGCGTCCTTATAATTAATGGATGGTTATTATGCAAATTAGAAATAGGAGATGAGGCAGCAGCTCAGATAGATGCCTAAGATTAATATGAGAATCAAGCACAAGCACAAATCAGGTGTATTTATAATCAAACAAGCTAAATGGATCCTAAATTTTGATTATCCATCGGCCAATATTTTGTATTCTCGAGCAAAGCTGGCTGTTCTTGGTGCGATAGAATTATCGAATCCCTAAAGTGCAGAAGGAGGCCATTCACCCATTGAGCCTGCACCGAGAATGATCGCACCCAGATCCTATCTCCGTAACTCCACATATTTACTCTGCCAGTCCCCTGACACTAAGGGGTAATTTATTATGGCCAGTGAACCTAACCCGCACATCTTTGGAGTATGGGAGGAAACCAGAGCACCTGAAGGAAACCCACGCAGACAGAGAGAGAATGTGCAAACTCCACACAGACAGTCACCCAAGGCCAGAATTAAACCCCGGGCTCCTGGGGCTGTGAGGCAGCGGTGCTAACCACTGTGACACCATGTGCAATAATATGCCATGAAAGAAAGAAGAATGCGATTCGCTCCCACACCCATTCTCAAAAGGTTGATAGTATATACTGTCACCATCGTGTTGTGGGAATGTGGGGTGTGTAGAGAAGGTGCAATGTACATGCCACTCGGCTGCTGTTTTGTGGCCAGTTCAAAGCATTAGTGCTGGACATCCGAAATAAAGTCATCTGAGCTGCAGGCGAGCCGGAGTCCAGGGAGATAGAAGGTGGAACTGGACAGGTGGAACTTTCAGTCAATAGTGTCACAAAAAAACCTTCACTGATAAGTTTTTTAAAAAGTCACTTATAAGCAATTTAAAATGACTGCTTAATAAAGAAATAAGATCTTGCACCTTGCATTTCATTTTATTTTATTACCGATAATGGGTATGATTCTCTGCCCCCACTCCCCCGTCCATGGCGTGTTTCTCGACAGTGGGAGGTGGCCCGCCATTGGCCAGTGGTGGGATCTTCTGGTCCCACTACTGTTGATGGAATTTCCCATTGAACCCACTCCCTGCTGCTGGGAAACCTGCTGTCAGCGGGACTAGAAGATCCCGTCCCAATATATTTAAAAAATCGAATTTGTCATTTAACATTTGAGACGGGTCCATTTGAGCACCACATGCCATTTATGTGAGCCTTGATATTAATAGGAAGATGTGGATGGACCGGTCTGGTGGTGAGGGGCGGGTGTTGCCGGCTGCCATTTTATGATTGGAAAACTTAGTAGAATGAATTTTTCTCAAGTCTGCTGAGTTTAACGATGGGAGCTGATTAGTAAATTTGGAATCAGTTTCCCTCCCTACTGTATCTTGGTACCTCAGCCTTAAGTTCTGGAAATCTTTACCTAAACGTATCTCCATCTCAACCTTTCCTCTCTTAAGACAGCCTTTAAAGTTAACCTCTTTGACCAAGCTTTTGCATCTGCCCTAATATCACCTCGTGTGGCTCAGTGTCAAATTGTGCTTGACAAAAGAGAAGCATCTTGGCATATTTTACTTCATTTAGGATGCTCTGTAAATGCAGATGTATGTAGCTTTAATGTTACCACGATTCATACAGATTGCTGCAGTTCCTCTTCTTTGAAGCATCTAAAGAATGACGTTTTCACTTTGACCAACGTTGCTCTTCTTCCTGCACAGTTTCATTAGACTAATAATTAGTTAGTAGGAGGCCACAATTGCACGAAGTATGTCTTAGCTTTGCAGTGCCGATAAATACAGTCCGCTCACAGATGTCATGTGCTGCCCTTGGGCTAGATCACATTAGTCGATGTAATTGCCTGGCTATTTCATTTAAGTCCTTGTCACTTTTAAATTGTTTCACAGATGAAATAAATCTGCAATCAATCCAGTTATTGCCCACAGACAAATGCTACTCTTAAAGTTTCAATTTGATGAGACAGAGCTAAAATACTCTAATATGTTAACCATTCACAGCCTGGTTCTCAATTCATTGTTGCATGAATCATAGCATTGTAATTACACCACTTGACTTAGTAACCCGGATGCCTGGACTAATACTCCAGAGACATGACTTAAAGTTACACCAAGGCAGCTGGGGAATTTAATTCAATTAAATTAATCAGGGTTAAATATCGAGTATCAATGATGGTGATCATGAAACTATTGGATTGCCATAATTCAATTCCTTAATACCATTTCAGGGAGAAAATCTTTACTTGGACTCCTGACCCACAGGATTGTGGTTGACATTGAAATGGCCTCTGAAGTGGTCAAGGAAGCCAGTCAGTTGTATCAAACATCTATGACAAGTTACAATAAATATAAAGCTGGGTGGGCAGCCTGGCCTCGATCTAGGCATCTGATTCAAACATGACAAAGGCACATGCAACATACTTGACCCAGCAAAGTCCTCTTCACTATCATCTGGGGACTTCTGTCAAAATGGGGAGAGATCCTCTTGACACAAGGACTGTTCTGTATACCTTTTTATTTATATTTACTTACTATTGGACTCAATTTTCAATTCCAATTTGTATAAATGTATATGTATGTGTTTTATCATTTTGCTCCCTGCCTTTTTAGTAGTTAATAAACTTACTCGATCTTAACTCAAGGAAGCCTGGTTAAACTGGCTCATTTTAAAACGTAACTATAATGTCTGGAAAAGGTATCGGCACCTCTGGCTAATATAACTCCATACCTACTGTATACCATTGTGCCAACACCTCTGGTGGGTCTGTCCTGCTGGTGGAACAGAACATGCCCAAGGATGGTGATGGTCTCGGATGCTGATATGAATGGTATGGTGATTGTGACTGTGTCAGGTTGTTACTGGACCAATATGTATCACAACTTGGTATGACCCCTGCTCTGTCCAAGACTGCAAGAAACTACAAAGGGTCATGAACAAAGCCCAGTCCAACACGCAAACCAGCCTCCCATCCATTGACTCTGTCTACAGTTCCCGGCACCTCGGAAAAACAACCAGCATAATCAAGGACTCCACGCACCCCAGACATACTCTCTTCCACCTTCTTCCGTCGGGAAAAAGATACAAAAGTCTGAGGTTACATACCAACCAACTCAAGAACAGCATCTTCCCTGCTGTCATCAGACTTTTGAATGGACCTGCCTTATATTAAGTTGATCTTTCTCTACCCTAGCTATGACTGTAACACTACGTACTGCACTCTCTCCTTTCCTTCTCTATGAACGGTATGCTTTGCCTGTATAGCGCACAATAAACAATACTTCTCACTGTATACCAATACATAAGACAATAATAAATCAAATCAAATGAATACATTTTTAAGAATACCATGGATTACAATGTACGTATTAAGCTACAATGGTCTCCATAACACAAAGTCCCTTTAATCACACAGATTGGTTGTGATCAAATACACGCACTCGACTCTGAGCCCAAATTAGAGGCCGTGAATTTCTCTTTAGAATCCCCCTGATGATTGTCACATAAGAGTTTCCAAATTCCATTCTTCGAGAAAACATGCTTTAAAATCTTCTTTCCCACCAATGCTTCCCCTTAGCAGTTTACATTTTGAAATCCAGTCCAGGTTTTCCAAATGACTTTCTTAAACAAAGATTCCTCTTCACTTTTAACAGCGAATCCAGTATCCAGGTTTTACACCACCTCCTTTCGAATTGATTTGTCTTTACTGCTGTACAACTATACACAATTCTCAGTTTCCAGACTATTAAACTGGCATCAAACTTTTGATTTACCTCTGAAATTTGCTTTCCCATTTTAAGTATGGTAAATGCAATTGTCTCTTTAACTCAGAACACTCCTTCAATTCTTCCAAACAATACCTTTGTATCTGTTCTCTTAACTTTAGTTGTCTACAGACATTCCTTCTGTCCCAATTCCCTGGTTATATGGACTGTATCAGGTTCCTTGGGAAGGCTGCCTCTTTGCAGCTCCCATCCTTTACAGTCTTTCTTCTGGCAAAATTGAGAGATGTTCACTCCTTGATATCTTGTCCCCAACTAGCAACAAATTCAGCTAACCTAAGAACAAAAAACCTTCCTACCTTAAAAGGGCATTCAGTTGCTAAGTAACCACTGCTACTTCTATTTACTCTTAATGACATAACCCACTCCAAGCACAGTAGAATCATAGTTGGAATTGAAACCGACCCCTACATAAATAAACATCTTTGTACAGCATGAATCTAATTATAGTGTTCGGGTTTTACATCACTCTTCCAGACACAGAAACATCAAATTAATCCCACTTAAAACTATAACTTATTTCTAATGTTTACCGATACAAATATAAATCCATTAAAGCTACCTTTGTTTTCATAACACATGGGCCTAATGAGGTCTTAGCTTCTCCCCTGATGCTGATAGCAACTGCAGTGCTTCATTAATGGCCCGACAGCTTGGGCCTCAGTAGCACTCCCACTGGACACACAGTGAGGAGCTCCTGGTCGCCATTGCAGTGGGCTATGCTGTCCTGAACCCCCTGATGGTAAAATTTGTCACCTTTTCCATTTGGATGGTGACTCCAAAGAGAGCCTACTAATTGACTACTGTCTTATTTAAGATTGTGCCATTGGAACATACTACCAAGATGCAGGTTATTGGGTTTCAATTAGATCACTCATCATTATTCTAAATTCCAGGTGAGGTTCCACAAAAGTTGTAGATCTGGGTGAGACTCCTTGATTTGCCATCGACTGGCTGAGATACCTCCAAATGGTTACAAACCTGGGTGAGGGAGGATAAACTGGCTCTTTATTCAAGCCCCTCAGCTGGTAGCAACAAGATTTACTCCAACAAGGTTCCCTTTCTTGCAGTACCTTTTCCAGACATTATAGTTACGTTTTAAAATGAGCCAATTTAACCAGGCTTCCTTGAGTTAAGATCGAGTAAGTTTATCAACTACTAAAAAGGCAGGGAGCAAAATGATAAAACACATACATATACATTTATACAAATTGGAATTGAAAATTGAGTCCAATAGTAAGTAAATATAAATAAAAAGGTATACAGAACAGTCCTTGTGTCAAGAGGATTGGATGGTGAAGCATGCAGCCATTACAGTCTGATCCTAATAGAGTTGGCTTCGGTAGGCGGATAGTCAGTTTTGAGGTTCCAGTAGAGTTAACCTCAGCAGATGAATAGTTGGTTCTTCAATTCCAGTGTTCTGAGGTTTGGCAGATAAACCCCCCAGTACGCCTTTCAGCTGTGATTCTTTTGCAGGTTGGGGCTGCCTTTCACAGTCAGAGCGAGAAAGATTCAAGCTATAGCTCCAACAATGACTAATTTGCAGGGGCACTGCATGTGTGCGTGCTGGCGTCCTTCTGGGTCAAAACTTCCCGCTGCTTATTCTCACAGAACACACACAAACAGGCAATGGGGCAGCTTTCTTTACTGGCTTTAAACCCATTCTTTCTATATTCCAAGTTGATGGCGAATTCACAATTCCATCTCGGCATTACTCACAGGATCCCTTGAGATACGTAATATCATGACCCTTTGTCTTTTATCGGAGATGGTAATTAGCTCCGATAAAAGCAAAATACTGCGGATGCTGGAATCTGAAACAAAAATGGAAAAGGCTGGAAAATCTCAGCAGGTCTGACAGCATCTGTGGGAAAAGAATAGAGCCAATGTTTTGTGCGTATGTGTGTATGTATACGGGTGCGTGTGTAATTAGCCTCCAGATGCTTTTAGAAGTACATTGTCTGGGAACAGGGGATGATTCCATTGTCCCTTAGAGAATCACCCTGCAGTACAAGCCAGTGATTTGTGTATACATTTTCAGCCATCTTTGGGTTTTTGGCTATTTAAAAAAATAAAACTCAGGTCTTTTTTAAAGTTCACTCTTAAGAGCATAGTTCCATGGTTTCTTTCTCCATTATCTTGACATTAATCAATCTCTCATCATAAGATAATTGCCTCATTAGCTGTCTAGTGAGCCTTCATTGCACTACCTCTAGGGCAACTGTGACCTTCCTTAGGTAAAGAGAACAAAACTCCGCACAATATTCC
Organism: Mustelus asterias; assembly: GCF_964213995.1. NCBI lineage: Eukaryota > Metazoa > Chordata > Chondrichthyes > Carcharhiniformes > Triakidae > Mustelus > Mustelus asterias. The sequence goes on along the minus strand of NC_135801.1, from coordinate 74,096,831 downwards.
AGGTATGATCTCAGCATTGCTCTGTATTATTGCAGTAAGACTTGACTCTTTCACTCCGGTTCCTTTGCAATACTTGGTGACACACCATCTGTCTACCTAATTGCTTGATCTGCCTGCTTGTTAACTTTCTGTGACTCATGTATAAGGACACCCAACTCCTTCCCAATTTCTCACCATTCAAAAAAGATTCCACTTTTTTTCCCCCCTGCAATGCATAACTTCACTTTTCACAACATTGTATCCCATCTGTTATGTTCTTGTATATTCGCCAAACCTGCTTATATCTCTCAGACTCTGTGTTTTCCCCAGCATCTACTTTTCTCCTTAGCTTTGTATTGTCAACAAATTTGGATAAGTTACACTCCGTTCTTTCATCGAAGTCATTAATACAGATTGTAAATAGCTGAGACCCAAATACTTACCCTGTGGCACTCCAGTAGTTACAGACTTCCAAGTTTAAAATATTCCGCTTATTCCAATTCCCTGTTTTCTGTCCGGTCACCACTCCCCAATCCATTCTAATATTTACCCTACATTCTATGAGTCCTAATTTTGTGTAAATAGGAAGGACGTAAATGCACTAGAGGGAGTGAAGAGGAGATTTACCAGGATGCTGCCTGGGATGGAACTTATAAGTTATGAAAAGAGGTTGGATAGGCTTGGGTTGTTTTCGTTGGAGCAGAGAAGACTGAGGAACGACCTGATTAAGGTGTTCAAGATTATGAGGGGCATGGACAGGGTGGATAGGGAGCAGCTGTTCCTCTTAGTTGAAGGGTCAGTCACAAAGGGACACAAGTTAAAAGTGAGGGGTAGAGGTATCGGGGGAATTTGATGAACAACTTTTTTTTACTCAGAGGGTGGTGACGGTCTGGAATGCACTGCCTGAGAGTGTGGTGGAGGAGGGATGCATCACATCCTTTAAAAAGTACCTGGATGAGTACCTGGCATGCCATAACATTCAAGGCTATGAGCCAAGTGCTGGCAAGTGGGAATAGGTTGGCAGGTCAGGGCATTTCATGCATTGGTGCAGACTTGATGGGCAGAAGGGCCTTTTCTGCACTGTAGAATTCTGTGATTCTGTAATAACCTCATGTGCGGTTCCTTATGGAAGACTTTTGAAAATACCATTACACTACATGCATTGGTTCGCACTTATCCATCCTGTTACTTGTATCTGAAAAAACTCAAGAAGATTTATCAAACACAATTTCCATTTCCTAAATTCTAAATGTTTCCTATTTCCTAAATGTTGACTCTACTTAATCATGTTACGATTTTCTAAGTGTCCTGTTACATGTCCCTAATAATAGATTCCAAAATGTTGCCTATTACTGTTATTAAGCCAACAACTGATCTGTAGTCTCACAGGATGCCAAACAAATGGGTCTACAAATTTAGAATCAATATATCTGCAAATTTTGGCATGGGTTATTCCACTGACAAATTTGTCAATGTTGCGCCAATTTCACACCCTTAAAACAAGCACAACACATACTAATTTTAACATCAAGTGTATATTTTAAGGGAGATTTAATATACAAACATATGAAGTGAGGTTTTGAGGAAAAAAACTGTTGGTCCTTCAAGCTGTTCTATATGAACATGGTGTAAAATCAATACACAGGCCCTGGCCCCACCAACTCATTAGATGTACGATATTCTCAGAGAAGCAATGGAAAACCAATAAACACCCATGGACCAATTTCAGAAAACAAATCCTCTGGGAAATCACTGATCCCCTAAAAACAATCACACAAGTTGCAGAAGACCTCAGTGACTGATAGGTGCAATTCCCATCTTCCACCAACCTTCTCTATCGAACAATATTGAGGATTTCACACTTCTTGAATTCTTGCGGGTAATCCTCACTCATTGTACATCCAGGTAACTTGCTCCAGTCATTGTCTGCTTTCTAGTGCACAATTTGCTTTCTGAGTCACGTGTTGTTTTCAACCATGTGCTGTAGGGAGGTGTTATGAGGTGGATTGAGATGACCAGTACTATCTTTAACTACAGACAATACAAAACCCACGAGGCAGATATCTCTGTATAAAGATATAACATTTATTTAAAACAAAAAAATACAACAAGCAGCTGCTCGGAGATTACCAAAAGGGTTAAGCAGCTCTGGAATAGAGTGGCAGAACTTCTCTGATGAATCTAACATATACAATCAAAAACAGATCAATTATAGGTTTTCTTATCGATCATTCCCAGCTCGCACTAATTCAAAATCAATTACATTCAGTAAACATACATCAATAAGAATTCCTGACAAGTAACTCAGCCAATCGCATTTTACCATCCGGCATAATGATATCTCATTTGTCCATTTAATCCGGATACTAACTCCCGTCTTGGCTGCACTCACTTCCCTGTTGCTATGTAACTAAGAACGTTCAATATAGAGGCCAAAGTGAACATTCCCACCGGCTCATTGCCAAAACTGGATTGACATGTGATCCTGCGTCCAGGTACGTGTCTATTCTATGTCCAGACAATGAATGCCCCTATTCATAAAGTTGCAAAATGTGTTCCCTCACCAGAAACTTTCTGATATGAACTCTGCTAACTACTGAGGTTCCCAGGCCTTTGGCTCTGAACTCTTCACTTTTACCATCATACCTTGCAGTAACTTGCTTTTGGCTGAAATGAACAATGATTCATTCAATATTTAAAATACATTTAAAATATCAGCATATATGTTATAAAATCATGATTATTTATTTAATTCTCTTATTGCATCCACATCTGTGTAAACTACTTTTTTCATTAGCTTATTATCTTTGTTTCAAGAATCATTTAACTCTTTGCTGGTAGCGCTGTGAGTGCCTTATGTATTGTCTAAAACCTTATTAGCTGGTTGATAATTTCCCCCTTCACGAGGGTTTTTAAAAGTGCAAAATTTGCAGTGGACAGATAGTGATGGTTTACCACTGGTATTAAAATATATCTGTGCAGCCATCAGTCAGGGGCACTGTTGTGGGAAATGTACCACTGAGTCAGGCTTGAAGGTTTCAAGAATACAGTTTTATTTTAACGAAGCTTCGTGGAGAAAAGGCACTAAGCAGCAAACCTTCTCTCAATGAGAAAATAGGAGCAGTCCATCTTTATACCCTTTACACAATAGATGGACCGGACATCTAGCCATTACCACATTGTTGTAATCAAGTAGGTGATCGATCATTAACACATCGTTATAGACAAATACAGACAGATACAGACATGAACATGTTAACATCATATTGTTCTATGAATGGATACATTTCCTATGCCAGTGGCTATCAATGGTTTTAATTTTGGCCTATTCATATAGTAATTTACAGTAATTGGTTTTCCTGCAGTTATGTATTCCCGATCCCACCTGTAGCTAATCTCATTATCTACCCCTATTGTCCTTATCCTTAAGCCCTGGCTGGCTTCCTGTAGGATTTGATTCCTGCATGTTTAACTTTGAATAGCAGTCTGTCCTTTATGTTTTAATCTCAGGTGGCTGACTGTACTAAAGTCAGTGCCCGTTTAATGTCTCTTTCCCGGGTGACTGTTTGTGTGCCAGGCAGCCATCTTATGTGTACCCATCTGTATATTTTTCCCCCTTCAGGCACTGAACATATATTTTAGATAGGCCAGACAATAAATGAAACCCCACGAAGAGAAAAGGTTAATAGAGATATTAGTTCAACTCCAAGATTGAGCTGCAGACAAGATGGAATCTTTTAAATCTCAGATTGAGTACTGTGCTCTTACATTTTTGGATTTTTGATTGTTAGTGTTTCTAGCTTCCACTTTATGAACAAGGAAAGGGATTGCTTTTTACCACACCAACCTACCTTGTCCTGGCTAACCACAGATTGAAAAGCAGATCGAGCGGCAATTCCACGGCTCCTCCCATTGGACCAAACACGATTGTAGTCTGTGTGGTCTTCAGTCGAAAAGGTTTTTACTTTGCGATTGGTATTCTATCAGGTAAAACCCATCAGAAACTAGGACTGTTCACCCCAATTTATTGTTCACCCCAAGGTTCCTGAATGGCCTGTTTCCCCCTCCAGGTGCCATGCCATAAAAGGGCAATGGCAACCAGAGACTTCCACTGGGTTGGCCCATGATTATGCTTGGCAAAGTATCGCAAAGGTTTGCCAATATCATTTATCATACGGCGGATCAGGAAACACACACATTATTGCTTCCTGTCAAAGGCTTATTGGAATAATTTACTGACTGATAATCAACCTATTTAGCCACGCTACAAACACATCTTGTGTTGTTAAATTCATCCTGAAATGGGACTTGAACCCAGAGCTTCACCATCACTGCGCCACAAGACCTCCGTCCCTTCCAGATTTTCTAATTAAGATATCAATAGATAGCTGCAATGTATTTCTGAGTGACTAAATGCAATTTACATGCAATAGAAATTTATGCAAATCACATGTAGAGAATAGAAATGGTTGATTTTTCTTGTTTTAGGGAAAATCAGACATTTCTACAACAAAATCAATCATGGAGGTGTAGTGGGCTTACACATATTCCTATCATCTCTGGGACCAAGGATCACTGCAGGTCTCCTGACTAAATGATATTCTCCTTTTTCTGCTGTGTAAGAGCCTTCTATGAATATACTTCTAATAGTTTCAAACCAATTTGGAATAGTAAGGTTACAATGTAAAGCTGCACATAATCTGGTACAAAATGTCAAATTGGGTTAAGACCAAAAAGAATATCCGTATAACAGAAATTAAGCTTTTTTTGCCCATGATGTACTTACGTGATTGGCACCTTTCCTTTTACTACTGTACATGAAGGATTAAAGGCAATTAAGGCTCATTGACAGAAAAAGGTCCAAACTTATTTTGATAACAATAGCCCTAGAATCTAATATTGGGCTGGATTTCCAGCGATTCCCTCACACCAAATCAGGCAGTTCAGTAGCAGAAAAGGGGTAAAATAAATGGTAAGGCTTGCCATTACATTCCGTCCCAGAACTAGGCACCCCCTTGTCCCAGTTGCTGGCTGTTCCTTTCCTGTTTGGTGCATTAAATGCTGCCGCTGGGAATGGAGCCCAGGTGGTTGGCACCTGCTGATGACGATTCCCAGTGGAACCGTCCAGTGAAACATGGCAGGCGTAACCAAGAAGGTAGATGAGGGCAGTGCAGTTGATGTTGTCTACATGGGCTTTAGCAAGACCTTTGACAAGGTACCGCATGGTAGGTTGTTGAATAAGGTTATATCTCACAGGATCCAGGGTGAGGTAGCCAAATGGATACAAAATTGGCTTGATGACAGAAGCCAGAGGGTGGTTGTAGAGTGTTGTTTTCCAAACTGGAGGTCTGTGACCAGTGGTGTGCTTCAGGGATTGGTGCTGGGTCCACTATTATTTGTCATTTATATTAATGGTTTGGATGAGAATATAGCAGGCATGGTTAGTAAGTTTGCAGATGAGACAAAGATTGGTGGCATAGTAGACAGTGAAGAACGTTATCTAGAGTTGCAACGGGACCTTGATCAATTGGGCCAGTGGACTGATGAATGGCAGATGGAGTTTAATTTAGATAAATGTGAGGTGATGCATTGAACCAGGGCAGGACTTACTCAGTTAATGGTAGGGCATTTGGGAGAGTTATGGAACAAAGAGATCAAGGGATGCAGGTTCATAGCTCCTTGAAAGTGGAGTCACAGGTGGACAGAGTGGTGAAGAGAAGGCATTTGGCATGCTTAGTTTCATTGGTCAGAACATTGAACATAGGAGTTGGGACATCTTGTTGAAGTTGTACAAGACATTGATAAGGCCACACTTGGAATACTGTGTACAGTTCTGGTCACCCTATTATAGAAAGGATATTATTAAACTAAAAAGAGTGCAGAAAAGATTTATTAGGATGCTACCGGGACTTGATGGTTTGAGTTATGAAGAGAGACTGGATAGACTGGGACTTTTTTTCTCTGGAGCATAGGAGGCTTAGGGGTGATCTTATAGTGGTCTATTAAAAAATGAGGGGTATAGATCAGCTAGATAGTCAATATCTTTTCCCAAAGGTAAGGGAGTCTAAAACTAGAGGGCATAGGTTTAAGGTGAGAGGGGAGAGATACAGAAGTGTCCAGAGGGGCAATTCTTTCACACAGAGGGTGGTGGTGAGTGTCTGGAACAAGCTGTCAGAGGTAGTAGTAGAGGCGGGTACAATTTTGCCTTTTAAAAAGCATTTAGACAGTTACATGGGTAAGATGGGTATCGAGAGATATGGGCCAAATGCGGGCAAATGGGACTAGTTTAGGGATTAAAAAAAGGGCGGCATGGACAAGTTGGGCCGAAGGGCCTGTTTCCATGCTGTAAACCTCTATGATTCTATGAGTAGAATTGGTAGATGAAAGCTAGATCCCTATAATTCTTTGAATGGAAGGAAAATATTAAGTATTAAGCCCAATTCATTCACCCTTTCAGGCCTTTGTCTAAAAAGAAATCCTGGGATTTTATTTGTTGCTTTTCCACCCCTTTTCCTGCTGCTCCTTCTGATGATAAAGTTGCAGTCCTGATCCGGAGTTTAGTCTCTTAGAGCTGCAGGTTCTCTCATGATGGTGGTGGAGGCCTGCATAGCAAATGACACCCAAGCCAAAGGTTACAGAAATATCAGGCAGTGTGCGCAAGTCCTGCTTCCACAGTGTTGCTATTAGAGGAGTCTCCAGCTTTCTATCTTTATGACAAGTATCCAAGGGACGAGCCATGCCAGCTAATTCAAATACCAGCGTAGTAGGGCAAACCCAGAGAGTGTGGACTGCAGCAGGAGAGGAATGTATGGAAAGGGTTAAACAGACAACACAGTAGTATCCACACTCACTGCAGGCAGACAGGACAAAAATAAAAATAACTACATCTCAGATGGCACTGAAACAGTCACACCCCAGGTGGGATTGCTCCAAGATTACAACAAACATACGAGAATTGATATCACTTATCTAGGCTCCAAAAAGTCTAGAAGAACCAATGTGCCTCTGAAAATTTAATCAAGTGTCCAGGAGATGGGACAATTAATACCCTATTGAAATCAGTTTGACAAACACAATGCTTTGATATTGTAAACAGGTAGACAGAAGATGTCCAGAAAATGATTAAAATTAAAGCACACAAGACAATGGAACCATATAATGTAATCAAAAACAGAACTGTAACCAATTCAAAGTAACAATATGATGATCTAATGTAAATATAATGCTTTGTAATGTAAAGGAATATAAGAATCTGTAAGAACCAATGTTCAGTAGAGTAGCTCGAAAGCAAGCTATAGTCACAGCCACAAGTTCTGCTCTCCCTCATGTATGTTGAATAAAGCCATTTTTGTTGAAGTTTTACACAGTCTCGGAAGACTCAGTTTGTTCATTTCCTCCCACAGCCAGCATATATTGTGGATAATTAGTGAAAGTTTTTTTTCCCACTGATCAACCAACAGGAAACAAGGAACAGAGTCTGAGAATTTCCCACGCTGACTGAATTCAGGGATATTAGAATCAAGGGTCACTTCACTGCTAGTGGCTATTGAGGTAGAACCTAGAACACCAGTAATAAAGAAAGGGGGTAAGTCCTTGAAAAGGGGGAACATAAAAGGATCTGGTTTAAATGGGGTTGCAGGAGAATATTTTGGCACAGATTGTGGGGGCCAGTTGAATTCCTCTTGTGCTGTAACTTGTCTATGTCTATGAAAACATCTTTATTGAATCCGAGCACAGTGTGTGGTTTAGAAGTGTTGGTGCTACTTGAAGTTGATGTGCCCTGTAAGAAGTATCCCAGATACTGGATCCAATGTCTCCAGCTTGATTCAGGTCAGCCTGAATGCTGATGGGCTCTGACTCAGACTCCCAGTTCCTTCACATAGAACCTGAGTCCTGGAGCACAGGAAAAGAAAAGAGGTCTGTTAGAAGTGGCATTGATTGACCAGCATTTACTGGAGAGTTTGACTGTGCTTTACAGGGCAGGGCAATGCTAGCTGTGCTTGCAGGGTGACTATCAGGATAGAAGATTCCTACGAGTTACAGGTAGAATAATTGGGCACTACACAAGGTACTAGTGACTGTGTCACTGTTGGTTATGAGGGGATCTAAATCTTGATAGTATTATGACTGGATATTGGGTGCAATTTCAATTAATTATTATTAGTTACAGGCATCATCAAAATTTCTCCCACCTCTAGCAAGCAGCCTTATCTTCCACTCATTCTACTCCCCTCTTCCCTGCCCTCAGTTTTTCCTCTTTGCAGATCACCTCCTGGTTCTTGGAATTTCTTGTGCACTATTTGTTGGCACAAAACCATGGGCAAAAATATTCAATCATAGACAACCCAACCTTTATAGAGTAAATGAAACAATATTTTCAGACACTTCATAATCAAACGTTATATGATTAAAAGTTATGCAGTTAGATGTTGTGACCAATCCTCTGGGAATGCCTTCAACCAGAGTTGGTAATCCTACTATGGAGTAAGGAAAAGCGGGTGTGTTCCCCAGATTCCAACTTTCTCGTTGCTGTTCCAGCCCCTTCCCAGTGGAAAGAAAAGGCTGATCAGTCTGCCTTGAAGTCTGTTAATATTACATTGTGGTAATACTAACCTTTTGTTTTGTCTGTTAAATAAGGAAGTATAGTCAATTTAGATGCAGTTCCCACTGACTGATCTTAAAGCAATGGTTGGTTTAGATAATAAACCTAATGGTAAAACATTCACGTGCATATGGTAGAGAATGTTAATCAGATGATAACAAGTTAGTTCTGTTGAAGGATTGGTTTCAGAAGCCAGAGATTGGTATAAAATGGTAGAGATTTAAAATGAGAAGTGTTACTTGATGCAACAGGTGTGAAAACTATTGAGGTAACAAGATTTGAAGAATTGTATCATTTTAGGAAATGTAATGTGTTCAATCTAAAGTTATTGATAATGGATAAACTCACTAAAATTCACCTTATGTGGAAGGTATTAGGTAATGCAGAAATGAGTTAGTTGTCATCTGGAAGCTGGAACAAAATTAGCAAAATTTGGACACTGGAAATATAGGATTTGAAAGTCTTTGCCTGTATACTGAGCTTAGAACTGTAATGCATTTGACAATTCACCAGGGGCTGGGGTTAATCTGTAAAATGTATGAAATGCAACACCATCCTGCTGCCTTTTGCATAGTGGCAGGTTTCTTGGCATCTGAGTATCTGAGTAAGGGCAGCACAGTGGGTAGCCCTGCTGCCTCACAGTGCCAGGGACCTGGGTTCAATTCCAACCTTGGGTGACTGTCTGAATGTTTGCACATTCTCCCCGGGCCCGATTTTACCATTTTGATTCTGATTGCTGAATCTGGGAGTGTTCCAGATCTGATTTGTAAACCTCTTCTCCGGCACCCCCATACGCACTCTGCCTGAAAAAAAAGCAAAGATTCTGAATCGCGCTGCAGAAGCCTGTGGGCGGGGCATGTCACTCCCGAAACCCTGCAGCTCCAATCGGAGCCTTCAACTGCGCATGTGCAGTAAAAGCTTTTTTGAAAAATGCTCTCCTCCCACTTCACTCCTGAGCCAGATAATGCCACCCCCCTGGCCCCACTGACATTGCCCCACCCCCACAACATAACTGTCTCCCTTATCCCCCCACCCCCCCGCTACCCAGACTGATCACGGCCCCCTGCCCCCTTCCCCCCCACCGATCGCATGCAGACTGGCAGCAGACCCACCCCTTCTCCCCCACCGATCACACGCAGAGTGGCAGCGAACCCCCCTTCCAGCCCACCGATCACACGCAGAGTGGCAACGGACCCCCCCTTCCAACCCACCGATCACACGCAGAGTGGCAGCAGACCCCCCCTTTCCCTTCCCCCCCCCAACCAGAGAACGATCTGACCCGCCTCCCTCCTCTCCCCCCACCAGAGATCCATCTGACCCACCTCCCTCCCCCGTCCACCACCGATCTGAGTTCGAGAGCTGCTGGAAGCTCAGAACTTACCTCCTCAGAAGCTGGAGTGCCTGAAACGGACCTTTGCAGACCATGTCTGTTTTGCTCCAAATCTGGATGGGTGAACGCTGTGGTAAAGGGGGAAATGCAGGTAAGTTTGGGCATCCAGCCCATTAAGTCAATTTAAATGTATTCAAATGTATTTAAATTACCGTCGCACCTGTTCCAGGCGTGGTCCCAATCGTGGCCATTTTAGGCGCTTAAGTAAAGGGGGGAATGGGCATGGAAGGTGGTCACGGATCGTGCTACTCACCTCATGCCCGACTTTACCAAGCTTTTGCGCCCGAAAATGGGCACGACTTGATGGTAAAATCGGGCTCTCCATGTCTGCGTGGGTTTTGTCCAGATGCTCCGGCTCCCTCCACAGTCCAAAAATGTGCAGTTGATTGGCCATGCTAAATTGCCCCTTAGTGTCAGAGGTAAATATGTGGGGTTACGAGGACAGGACCTGGTTGGGATTGTTGTTGGTGCAAGCGCGATGGGCCAAATAGCCTCCTTCTGCACTGTAGGGATTCTATGATCTCACCATGGAGCGACAAGACTTTTCCAGATATTTTTGTGGGTCAGGTGGGAGCAGGAACGCTGCCCCTATTCCCTCAAGAACAAATTCAGCATCCCCTCGGCTACCCCCTTCCCAATTTGCAACCTCCCTACTCCCCTTACTGCTGTGATGCCCTCACTGCAATCGTCAAGCAACCTAACCCCCCCACCCTGTCCTGATTGCTGGCTAATAGACCCCCGTCCGTGGCCTCCTGCTGCTGTTTTCTTTCCTTCCAGCTGTCAGCCTCGCTGTCAAATTGACCAGCTGTTTGGCAGGAAACATGAAAATGATACCGAGGACCTACCATTAAGTTTGGGGTTCTGAGAAGAATAAGCTGCTTTTAAACAAACTTACTTCCAGGAGCACCATACCAATGATACACGATTGTTCACTACAATTTTCTGCTGCTTAACTATTAAATCCATAACCATATTTCTTGAAAAAAGCCTGCAAATGTTAATGGCCTTTTCGTTAAAAAGTGACAATTGTGATGCATAACTTTACTTATATGAAATGATAAAGATATATAGCTACATACGTAGCTATAGCCACAACTACCCTAATAAAGTCAGCTAACGGCTTTATAAATGTTCATTTGTTTAAATGTTTAGTTTATTGCAGTTTTACAAACAAAATAAAGCAATAGTTTAATTTGGCTTCTTGGAACACAGCTTCTCATCAATTAGTAAGGGTGGCAAGAGCCACGAGGAAGTGATTTTTCTCCGTACAGCTTCGTCGATTCTCCTCTCTAAAAATAACTTTCATAAATTACGCCACTTACCCAGTTCAGTCACGGTGAAGAGTGTGATTCAACACAGGGAATTGGAATTCTGCACTCTTTGCACTTTTGAGCCTCCTCCTCAGTTGACAACATGACAACTGTCATGTCTGTTAGCTGTCATCTTCACATCAGCAGCAATATGACAAATGATCCATCTGGCAATGCAACATTGGCCCACAGCTGTCAAAAGGATGTGCACTTTTTTTAAAGTTTAAAAGCAAAAGAAAAAATAGGGAAGAAAAGGCATTCTTTGTCAGGTAACAGGCAGACACCACAGTATGTCGCTCGAGATCAACAAATGTGGAAGCCTTTACATATTACAGCCGTAATTTTACCGCCTCGCCCACTCCAGAATCGGGGCGGGCAAGGCTCACAGAACAGCATTCTCCGTTGGCCTCGGACGGGCGAGGTGGTAAAATTCTGGCGTACCTCTCTATTTATAGGATTAAAAATTCTTACTCTGGCTTAACGTACCTCCTAACTTGTCCATTAGTCAGTGGAAATGTGTTTATTGTTTTAAAATGAATTAGTGGCTCTTACCTGACATTCTTTATGACAATATGATATTAATGCAAGAATATTGCACTGTGTGATAGGTTTTTGCACCTTTGTTGCAGATAATGCACAAAGGAACACTATTTTAAGGGGTGTATGCTGATGTTAGTCTTCTTTTAGCCACCTACATGCAGCTTTACTGCAGTCATCAGTGGTCTGGTACGGTTATCTATAGCGGTGGAGGATAAGTGGGTCCAGCCAAGGATCCAGCAGAAAGCAAGAGCAGCGAGGGGAAGAGGAAACATTGTGCAGGTGGTCATCTTACCAACATCAGGTCTGCAGGGAACATTTCTCCTACTTAAGCTTAATCGAGGAGCAATGTCCCAGGCACCTTCACTTCACAAAGGTGTCCATCAATGAGCTGTTTGACCTGCAGCAGCCACAACCTGAGTCTCAAGCCAGGGAATGGGCAGCATTGTCTTTGGTTTCCAAGGCCAGCATGACACACATAGAATCATAGAATCCTACAGTACAGAAGGAGGCCATTTGGCCCATCGAGTCTGCAGCGACCACAATCCCATCCAGGCCCTATCCCCATAACCCTATTCATTTACCCTAGCTAGTCCCCCTGACACTAAGGAGCAATTTAGCATGGCCAATCCACCTAACCTGCACATCTTTGGACTGTGGGAGGAAACCGAAGCATCCGGAGTAAACCCATGCAGATCTGGAGAGAATGTGTAAACTCCACACAGACAATGACCCAAGTCGGGAATCGAACCCGGGTCCCTGGTGCTGTGAGGCAGCAGTGCTAACCACTGTGCCACCGTGCCGAAAATGTTTATGTAGCAGGCTTCTTCCAGACTGCAGCAAGTGGCATCTATAACATCTAGTTTTCAGCCAAATGTTGTATCAGGGAGGCACCTGGGACAGGATGGCAGTCAATTCAGAAGACATAGGGCAAAGGGAATGGCAAAATTGATTAGAGTCCCGAATAATGAGAATGTGGAGTCAGAGTGCAAAGACTGCCAAAGGAAAGGACAGAGAGACTCCTGGGAAAAACTCAATTCCGGTCTGAGCGAGCACTCAGCAACAACAACAACATTTGCATTCTTAAAGTACCTTCAATATGGTAAAATGTTTCAAGGTGCTTCACAGGAACATAATCAAGCAGAACTTGATACAAAGCCACCATGTGAGGGGATATTATGACAGATAACCAAAAGCTTGGTCAAACAGAGAGGTTTTAAGAAATGCCTTAAAAGAGGAAAGTGAGGCAAAGGCAGTAGTGGGGCTCTGCGCTCACCTTCATTTCTGCATCCCCCTCCCCATCCCCCTTGCCCCTCCCCCATCCCCCAACAGCCCTCCCAACCCCACCTATCCTCACCCCACAGAAAGCAATGGCACAAACTATAAAAATATACCAGTTGTTCACTGCTTAACTGCTTTATTGCTTTTTAACTTGTAAAAAACATGTCTGTAATTGCTGAATTGAAATTCAAGCTTACCTCTTGTCAGAACGATGGGTAAAGATGGATATTGCGATGTGTGTGTCTTGAGGCGAGAAAACCGGGAACTTGCCAATGAGTAACAAGATGGAAAACTCAACTGATGACATGAAGCTACGGCATCTCCTCCGGAGCCTTCAACATGTCATTGATGAAGACGAACATCTCGCCAAGGCAATCCCCACACCCCCACTTCTTGCCTTCAAACAACCGCACAACCTCAAACAGACCATTGTCCGCAGCAAACTACCCAGCCTTCAGGAGAACAGTGACCAAGACACCACACAACCCTGCCACAGCAACCTCTGCAAGACGTGCCGGATCATCGACACAGATGCCATCATCTCACGTGAGAACACCATCCACCAGGTACACGGTACATACTCTTGCAACTCGGCCAACGTTGTCTACCTGATACGCTGCAAGAAAGGATGTCCCGAGGCATGGTACATTGGGGAAACTATGCAGACGCTGCGACAACGGATGAATGAACACCGCTCGACAATCACCAGGCAAGACTGTTCTCTTCCTGTTGGGGAGCACTTCAGCGGTCACGGGCATTCGGCCTCTGATATTCGGGTAAGCGTTCTCCAAGGCGGCCTTCGCGACACACGACAGCGCAGAATCGCTGAGCAGAAACTGATAGCCAAGTTCCGCACACACGCGGACGGCCTCAACCGGGATATTGGGTTCATGTCACACTATTTGTAACGCCCACAGTTGCGTGGACCTGCAGAGTTTCACTGGCTGTCTTGTCTGGAGACAATACACATCTTTTTAGCCTGTCTTGATGCTCTCTCCACTCCCATTGTTTTGTTTCTTAAAGACTTGATTAGTTGTAAGTATTCGCATTCCAACCATTATTCATGTAAATTGAGTCTGTGTCTTTATAAGCTCTGTTTGTGAACAGAATTCCCACTCACCTGAAGAAGGGGCTTAGAGCTTCGAAAGCTTGTGTGGCTTTTGCTACCAAATAAACCTGTTGGACTTTAACCTGGTGTTGTTAAACTTCTTACTGTGTTTACCCCAGTCCAACGCCGGCATCTCCACATCATGGTGATTTCAGGCAACCCTGTGATCAATATCTGCATTCCTGCCCATCAGTTGTGCAAATTCTGAAGTGGCTCGATCCCTTTAATCTCCATGCTCCCATGTCACTTGGCAGGATCTTAAATCATTGCAGCACTCCATTCTGCAGCAGAGATATTCCTTTTCCCCTGACGGGCTGGTTCCAACTGTGCACTCAGCCCCAATATATGTACACATTGAAGTTTCTGAGGCTTCCTAGCAAGTTGAATTATTTGACACCCTCTCCATTCCAATGGAACCCTTTGATCTCTAACAAACTCAATGTGCGTTGCCTTGAAAAAGGTTCCATTGACAGCTCAATGGATTACAATCATCCTCCAGCCACCTGGGTTTGTTCATTTCTCTTCATGCTCGAATGGGTCTCAAATACCCCATTGATCTGACCACAATGTTCACAGAATTTAAGCCTGATTGGCAGCCTTTGACCTCACTTCCTCTTTTGCTAACCACAATCATTTTGAAGAAATCACAGGCTGTCGATCAGGCCTGGCAGCAGCAGAGAGGCAGGTGGCCACTGGACCTACCTCATCGAGCCCCCTCGGGGCTCAAGAACCTGGTCAGGCCAGGGTGTCAGTGCCAGGGTGCAAGGAGGCAGTGTACTGTGGGCACTGCCAAGGCGTGTGGGCCTGAGTTGGAGGTTTGAGGGACAAAGGGGACTGAATGGGGCATCTGACGGGGAAGCTGGCCTGAGTGGAGAGTCTGAGGGGGAAGGGGGCCAGAGTGGAGGGGGGGGGGGGTCTGAAAAGGGTATCTGAGAGGGGGAGGTTTGAGTGGGGTCACCCACATGCCTGTGGTATGGAGGGGGTTTAACCCATTATTTGAGGGTGGGGGGAAGGATGCCCCTCTTTGCTGAGGGATTGGTGGTGCTCCCCTGGTCAGTCGGTGGTTGGGGGAGGGTGGGGGGAGAGGCTCAGACTCAGAATGGTGGGGCTGGCTGGTGGGTTGCTCAAAATGAGCTTATTAGCATCTGTCAGGTGGGTGAATCCCATCTGACAGACCCTGCCAATGGGGAACACTCCCCCAGCGTGAGCATTTAATCTCAGAATGGGGGAATTCAGCCCCTAATGTTTCAGTCTTTTCACTTCTGCTACTTGTGACCTTAATCTGCCCTATTTCATCCTGATTTTTATTTCTATGTCAGTAGAATATTTCACTTTTTAAATTTATGTTCCTCAATAATTTAATTTTGACATTTCTCTTTGCCTTTTTAATTGCATTTTTGACTCCCCTCCTTATTGCTTTGCATTCTTCCTTGTCACGCTCTCCGCTCCTGTCCATGTACAGTACTTAATGTGTCCCTCTTGTTTACCCTTGTTTTTTCTTGAGTCCTTATTTACCTGTATTCATTAGTGTTTAATGTGTTTTACTTTTTAGCAGAACATATATTTTTCTGGATGTTGTTGAGCTCTGCTTTAAATATTTTCCTATTGCTGTTCCACGTCATTGTTTGCCGATATTGCTGTCCATTTTATTTACTCAAGTTCTGCTCACAGGTCCTCAAAATCATGTTTCTCCAATTTATGACCCCTTTATTATGTCCTTTGAATTATCTTAAGGCACTTTGCATTCTGAGCATCATTGTCTCAATCTTTCTCTGACTTGCTCTGGTCTGTTCCTGATTGCTAGGTTCAGTAGTAAATCCTCTCTTGTTAGATTTCTTACATACTGCATTAGAAAGGTGTCTCATACACATGTAAGAATTCTATTCCTTTATCTACTCCTTCTGACCAATTAATTTCAGGGTAGTTGAAATCTCTCATGATTATTATACTTTTACTCATTTCCCTAAATTATTAGTATATTTTTCTTCACTTCCCTTCCACTATTAGGTGGTTTGTGAATGACCCCTTTCAGAGTGATTGATCCTTTATTATCGTTTATCTCTTTCTACCTGGATCCTGTTTGTGTTTTACTTATAGTAGGATTGTAATTGTTTTCTTTACTGTCAGTATGTGATCTCCAAAAAATAGTTACTCCACTTCTTATTTCTCTATCTTTTCTAAATATGCTAAAAGTTTTAACTATCGTTATCATGTCTCAGTAACCCTGCTCTGTCTTCCCCCCACAGCGTATTGTTGCTTTAGTGCCTGTTTAATTGGTGTACAGTCTAAATCATTTTTAATAGCAGCCCCTCTCATTTTATTTCTACCACCATTTTTAAAACTTGATTTATTCTGGCCATTTCTGTCCTCTCTTAGTTTAGTCTGCTCTAACCTCCCTTTGCCTATTTGGTTAACTACATAGGGCCTGACAGATGAACCTAATGTTAATGTCACCAAGTTGACCACAAACATGGGGGGGACATCCTTGGGAACCTGGACTGATTTTTGTCTCCTGATCCAAAGGTTGCTCAGATTAGTGATTAAACCTTACTGGGGCAGCACTGTAGCACAGTGGTTCGCACTGCTGCCTCACAGCGCCAAGGATCTGGGTTCAATTCCTGGCTTGGGTCACTGTCTGTGCTGAGTCTGCAGGTTCTCCCTGTATCTGCGTGGGTTTTCTCCGGGTGCTCCGGTTTCGTCCCACAGTCTGAAAGATGTGCTGTTTAGGTGCATTGGCCATGTTAAATTCTCCCTCAGTGTATCCGAACAGGTGCCGGAGTGTTGCAACTCGGGGATTTTCACAGTAACTTCATTGCAGTGTTGATGTAAGCCTACTTGTGACACTAATAAATAAACATTTTTAAAAAACTTTTTACTCTGTATAGTTGTGACTTACAGAATTAACCCATGAAAGGAGAGATCTACTTAGTAGTTCAACACGAGGCAATCACATAATATAAGCCCTCTCAACATTACCCCTCGCCTGAAGTGTGGTGAACCTCAGGTTAAATCAGCACCAGTCAGCTCTCCCCCTCAAAGGGGAGGGCAGTCTATGGTCATCTGGGACTATGGTGATTTTACCTTCCAATGTGAATACAACGTGAAAAGTTACTGTAATTTGAACCGCATTCAGTGCAATATTTTTCCAGAGTTAAAGGAAAAAATAAGAAGCAATGAATCAAATGAAACAGTTGATTTATTTATTTTACACAGGCTGTTTATCATCAAACTAGATACAGGTTATTAAACTGTTGCACACAAACCAATAGATTACCAGAATTGACTTCCAGATAGTCTAATGTACATACACACCTATTTGCGCTACACTGATGGTCTCAATAGTACAATTTTTGATCCCAACTCCTCCAGCACACAGACATGTCTGCAATTATATATTTTTATATACAGCACATTTGTGTATATCAGATCTTCTGCCAGAATATCTAACTGTCTTGAAAGGGCATTGAAGTTCAAAACTAGAAGGTTTAACCAAAAGAAAGACATGGCAAAGTGCAGAATTTAGGATGTAAGTTTAGGAGAAAAAAAACTAATTAATTAACTTGTCTGATGTAAAATTCAACAATTATGCTCATATGGTTTTAATTTTAATAAATGACAGCAACGGAATAAGATACAAGGAGCTGTAAAAAGCTGTTTACAATGCAAAATCATTTGGAACTTTATTTGTGTTTACTTCAGATTAAAATAATGCTGGGTTGGAAAGGGACAGAGATAAAGATCAAACTAAATATGAACAAAACGCACAATTGTCACAAAAAATAAATTATCACAACACCTCTAACTGCTTTTGAGATCAATTGAAGACAACTTCCACTTAGATGTCCTGTAGCAAGTCATATATGCAATACAATGGAATGCACAAGGTGATTAAACACATGGACTTTTACTCAATATTTATGTACCAATATCAGAGTTAGAATGCAAACCTATGAATTGTAGTGGAGATCCACTTTCCTACCAAATAATGCTATTTCTCATTTTATTACTGTCACAGCCACTTGTATGTTTGATTCTGCTGTTCATTGCTTGCTAACTACTTCACAGTTCCACCCATGTGCCATGTTGGTACCAATATTGGTGCTGCTAAACCATTAGCACCAATAGAACTAACTGAACCAGCGCAGTGTGGCACTGATCTGTTACAAAAAAAACTCAAAAAAGTCATCCTGTACTTTTTCTATTCCTACAACAATTTTAACTTTGCGACATATCGCAGGAGCCAAATTTGCTACATTTAAAAAAATATAAGTCAGCTCCTGAGAAAATCAATCATAGAAAAAGTATCAATGTTTTGGAAAACGTTAACACAATATTAGACGTTAGGATAATACTTAGCAGTGAATTCTCAGCAATATCAGTGTTCCTATCTTGTGCAGCAGGAACATATGTAATATGGATTTTAATGCAAGAATTGCATCTCGGAAGACCCCACACAATTGCTGTTCCCTACAGAGAGTGGCAAATTGGGGAATCAGTCCTCAGGGAACATTGGTCAGTCTTCCTGCTGTAATCCATTCTTCTTCAGAGTCTCAAGACTGGAAATTTGTATGTCACATATTATCTCTCTTCCTTGCCTACAATTAGTTCAGAAACAGTCTGGGGGCCATTGAATTGAAACTCCCTGATTTACCACATATTTCTAAACCTACCCTTCCAACAACTGTCTCTGCACCAAAATTTGTCTATGAAAAGAGTAATAATGGCTGGGATTTTCTGGCTCTGTAGTGGCAGGACCCGCAGCAGAGGATATAGCGGGCCAGCCAAAGTCCAACGACTTTCAGTGGGACCGGACGATCCTGGCGACGGGCAGGGCTGGAAAATCCCGCCCAATATTTTATTTTCCCTCAGCAATTGTCCAAGTTTACAGGATTTCCTCTGAGGTTGTAGAAGGTATTTGGAAATATGCAAATGATGTCTCAGTTGTACAGAGCCTTGGTCAGTCCCATCTGCAGTACGGCTTTCAATTCGGGGCACTGCACCTCAGGGAAAGTAGAAAAGGCTGGGAATACTTAGCATGTCAGGCTGCATCTGCTACCTGACCTGCTAAGTATTTCCAGTATGTTATAGATTATCTAATGCATAGATCTAGTCTGTATTTCTTTGAGATTGAGGGTTGATCTCGTCAAAGTGTTTGAAATTGTAAATGGGTTTGAAAGTTAGATAAAGTATTTCCTCTGGTGCAGAACTCCAGCACAAAAGGGCAGAGTTTAAAAATTAGAGTCAGGCAATTTGGGAGTGAAAGCAGGAAGTATATTTCCATGCAAAGGGCAATGGAAATCTGGATTATTTTCCACCAAAAGCTTTGGGTACTGGGTCAACTGAATTTTTTAAGACTAAGATTGGCAGATTTTTGTTTGGAAAACATATCACGGATTATGGAGCAAGGGTGGGATAATGGAGCTGAGATACAGATTAGCTCTGACCTGACTGAATGGTGGACAGGCTCAAAGAGCTGAATGGTTTACTCCTGTTTCTAGATATTCCAGCGCATACTAACTTTTTGATCTGCAGGAAAAGGTGCAAATGATAATTAAATATAGACTCGTACGCTTGGTCCTCACCAATATATATCCCACACACAAATTATTTCCATGTAATGCTGAAATCTGCTACCTCACGCTTGACTGTATCATTTTTGGTTGGCAGGCAAGGCTCTCATTTAAGATACTTTTCCAAACGATATTCAATGAGACGATTGTTATATGTTTCATGTGGTTGAACACAAATTTCAAGTGGTACTTGCTTACATGCTAAAGATGGTGTGGAATATATATGATATGAAGGAATAAAGCCAAATGATGATGGAACAGCAGTTTATAATCTCAAGCATGGCATGTTTTGAACCCAAACAGGGCAATTCTTCCCGTACGAGTCTAAAGAGGTTGCTCAGATCCTCACTAAAGAGACAATACAACAGCTGACCTAGGATTACGGTGGCGTGGGCAGATTTTGTCTGAGGAAGATTGCAGAAAGATAGTTACTGCAACAAAGAGCTACTTTTATACTTTAACATGATTAGTATTTCATTTTGAGGACAAAACTGACAAAGTACTGGTGTTTCTGCATTCAGACAAATACTTAGCACATTTGGATGCCATGTGTACTTAATATTAATACACATGTAAACTGGTTTAAAATGAACGGATTAATATTTAAGCCAAAACCGCAGACAAAGGAATGTTTTTCATTTGCTAATAAAACATTACTTTCTCTGAAGAAAGTGCTGGAACAAGAAGGATCTTGAAATTAGAGTCAAAAATCAAGTAGATTATTTCAGTAATTTTGATAATTCACCTTTGTAATTGTTTTCTATCTTCACATCAGGATAAAAATACATGACAAAATATATTAAAAATTTACACCCCATGCACATGCACACACATTTATGCTGGAAAGTGTACCAAACTAAGGCCAAAGGTCACTGGGAGATAATAATGCACATGATGTACACTATATCCACTTTTAAAACTGCTGTTACACCACCATTTATTTATTGATCATGATTGATAACCCTGTGAGTGGGGACAATGTGATTCTTTCTGTGACCCCCTACACCCCATGTAGGGAGCTGGGCCCCCAAAGAGTACAAGTCAGTGATAGGGTGCAACACTTCTATAACCTGCACTTTAAATGAGCATGGGCCCTCATTGGGAATGTGGAATATTAAAATTAACCTAATGTGCTTCAGGTAAGAAAGATGCAGATTTATTTTACATCAAAAGTGCTTTAAAAATGCTGCCTGTTGTTGCTGGCATTACATCTATGGAACCTTCACTCAGTAACCATTCACAAAGGCTTTGGGAAGGATTTTTACAGCCCTGTTGTGGCAGCGGTGAGATTGGAATGTAGGGCAACCCGTTCAAAAGCTTGGCCACGTCTGGAAGATCCCACCAGTAGCAAGGGGCCATAAAGTCTCACCCTTTATGTATTTAGACTGACTATATCATTGCTAAATTTTCACCCCTTCGTGAAATCATATTTTTAAGAAGTGCTTTCTAAAGATTGACAGTCTCCCTCCGGCTGCTGCTGCCATGAATCAGCAAAACTATCAATCATCATTTTCCAAATTTCGAGAAAAGTTCTCCACCATGTATTTCATTCAATGTGAATGAGGCAATAAACTAAAATCAAACAATTATGGTTAATGCTGTAAAATTAACGGCTGAATGAATGTTGGAAGGCTCAGTCTGTAGGCAGCAACATAAAGGTGACGTAAAATTACTTCTAAGACAGTAAATATCAGTCTGTAGGCATCCTGCTGTGAGATATGTTTGCTGATTTTATGGGAGCTGTTTCTATGGGCGGAATCTTTCTGATGCGTCAGTGGTCTTGCCGACCAGGTGGAGAGCTGAACCACACACAAATCAGGCAATGGTGAGCTCAGCTCACCTGGAATCAAGACCCCAGGGCCAACAGACTCGCCTACTGAGAGCTGCCAGCTAATTAGAGGCCGGCAACTCTTATGCTCAGCAGCGTTACTGGGCAGGACATAGTTACTTGTAGAAGAACAGGCACTGGAGTCCCAGGATCACAGAGCAACCCAGACCACAGTTAAGTAATGTGGGTTCGTGGGGAGAGGGAGTGCAGTGGGTTGACTGCAAGGGCTGGGGGATGGCTCTCAGCAACATTGAGTGCCTTTGAACAAGTGAATATGGCAGCACAGTTTTACCTGTCCTGCAGGTCGCATGATGACAGGCCTGCAGCTGGGTTAATACCAGTGGTGGCGGGATGGGACCTTTAAGCGCTCATTAATTGCCAACTAAAGGGCCTCAGTTGGCCACGAGGCAGGAAGGTTGACCATGGATTTTCCCATTCAGAACTTAATTCTGGCAGAGGCGGGAAGGTAGCAAGATCTGATACACCACCATCTTGCTTATGCAAATACCCTTCCCACCTTCAAGCTCGCCACCACAGAAAGCACAAGATTCTGACTTTGTTCTGGTGTTTGGGGGAATCTCAGCTTTTGCTGCAAACATTGGAAAGTTGCATGCAGCGTGCCTATGCTATTCTGAAATGCATGTTGGCAGGTGAAACTCCCCACTGCCAACACATATTTGAAAAAATAACTCAATATACAATAACGTAGCTTTTCCACTAACAAGTGGTCGAAGGTACCATCTTGGTTTGTGCTATCTTGGAGGAATAGTCAAAGGACTGGTCAAAGATGACACTTTTCCTTCATTCTTAGAATGTGAGCTTTGCTGGTAAGGCCAGCATTTAGTGTCAATCCCCACTGCCCTTGAGGTGGTGGTGATGAGCCATCTTCTTGAGCAACTGCAGTCCATGTGGTGTAGGTACACACATGGTGCTTTCTTGAAAAAGTGTTTGATACAACTTAATAGCTTGCTATACCATTTTTGAGGACAATTGAAGTCAACCACATTGTGGACTTGGAGTCACACATAGGCCAGACCAGGTAAGGATGACCGATTGCCTTCTCTGAAGGATGTAAGTGAAGACAAGATAGGTTTTTACAACCTATAGAATATTCATGACATTAGTCTTTTTTTTCCAGATTTATCAATTGAATTCAAATTCTATTAGCTATCATGGTGGTGAGATTTGAACTCTTATCTCCAAAGCATTCATGTAGGCCTCTGGGTTACTAGCCAAGTGACATTACCACTCTGCCACTGTCCTGATAGCCTGCTTTTTAAAATTGTTTTCAATGTAAAATCCATTAGTTTGCATTGGGAAACAGTCATTTTTCCCTTTGGGACAGGAGATATTAGGAAGAGTAATAAAAATGATCTAGAATGGTTGCAGCACTGGCTCTAGAACTGCCTTTATGGAACCTTGGATTGATCTTATCCGTGTATAATATCATTTCTGATAACTTTAGTGCACCACCTTTCAACAGCCTAAATTGTTACATCACAAAATTTTGCCCTGGTGCCAAAAAACCATCTTAAAATAGCAACAGAACAAAACTATGGGTCAGCAAAATCACACTTATAGCAGTGACGGATGTAAAACTTATTGGGATGGTGTAAAAAAAACATATAGTAGGGTCTCCAAATTCAATAAGGTAAATATTATTAGTCAAACCATTTTTAACTCATCAATGTCTTAAACATTGTAGATCTAACTTCCCCACTGTCCAAACATATTTGTGTGAATTAAAAAATATATAAACTGATTTGCTTCCTGTGCTATTCAGTATTGCATTTTGTAAGGTAGTTTAAGAGACTAAGCCAGATTAATTTAGTAGTTATCTGCCTGAGGGCAGCAAACTGAATTAATATTCAAAATTTGACATCTCTTATTCATCAATTACATACCTGAAGCAAAAAAAACACATTATAACAATGACAGTCAATGCTTACAGTTCACGATTTACAGCTATTTCGAGTGCTGTAGACTATTTCTGTGGCTATGACCACCGCTTCATCATACTGATGTCTGCTTAAAATAGACCAGGAACAGAGTAACTACACAAAGGTAATACAACTGTACAGGTTTTGTTCTGCAGTTACATATCTGAGAATTTGTTACTCCAAGAATACAGATTCTGTGGCAGATAATCGGAGGAACTTTCATCTCTGGGGTTTGAAGTTAAAATAATCTTTGGATGTGTTTCTGCTGGGTTCACATACCTGGGAATTTACAGGAGAAATGTATTGTCTGACTGCTGCTGTTTTTTTGCTGCTTGTGGGGATGGCATGGTGACATAGTGGTTAGCACTGTTGCCTCACAGTGCCAGAGACCTGGGTTCAATTCCAACCTTGGGTGAGTGTGTGGATTTTGCACGTTCTCCCTGCGTTAGATGGTTAGGTGGATTGGCTATGCTAAATTGCCTCTCAGTGTCCCAAGATGTTAGGTTAGATGGATTAGCGATGGTAAATGCTCGGGGTTATCAGGATAGGGCAGGGGAGAGGGCCTGGATAAGATATTCTGTCAGAGGGTTGGTGCAAACCCGATGGATCAATTGTCTCCTCCTGTATTGTAGGGATTCTATAAGTCTATGATTATAACAAGAGGTTGGAACAGCCACGTAGAATACCTGGAGTGCAATAGGGATCTGGAGATGCTCACATCTGTTAAGGACTCTGCACTTTGAAACACCGATCACAGATCTATGCAAGGCTCTATGCTATTGCTTGCAAGAGCTGTTCAGCAAAATGGGGAAAGGATGGAGATCAAGACTGAAAGACAACATCACAGCATTTATCTGCAATTGCAGTTTTGCAACTTCCTTTAAGAAAAGATGTTTCAAGGAGTATTTTAAAAAGTATGGGGTATTTTTTCAAAATCTTGCTCCTGCCTCATTTTTGCTCAAGAATCTGGCTGCAGCAGAACCAAAAGGCAGTAACGGCTCGTCCACCTCAACTTGCCACTGTTTTGATGTCTTAATTTTCAGTTGGACTTAAATTTCGGTGGTCAGAAGCAGGTTGGCGCTGCATGCATACATGGAAATCAGGGCAAGTGGTACCATTTAGTGGTACCATTTAGTCCACTTCTTGCCTCTCCCACTTGAATGCCCCCAGTTATTGTTCTAGTCCGCCAACCACAGGCGGTACAAATTGAAAGGGGCCAATTTCCAGCAATCTTGAATGCAATCCATAGCTGCTGTCAGGTGAAGCCAAAATAAGCGTTCAATTTTTTTTTTTCTGGCAGTCCCTTGGGGGCTTTCCGCCTTAACAAATTTTAAAATTTATGTACTCACTGTAGGTTCAGCACTCAAGTTCATGTTGCTCCACAGTCTCTGTTTTCAATCAAAAATACACTTTCCATCTAATCTGCTGCTGTGGTCCCCTGGTGAGTGAGTGGCGGTACTGCCCAGCATCTTACCTCCAGGTTGGCAAGTTGCCTACTCTAAGCATGTTTTGCTTTGTCAGCTTGGAAGCTGCATGATAACAAGGCTGACTCTTCAGGACAACTGCAGTGCATGCCTGCCATCCATTTATCACGTGCAGATAAAGAACAACCTCCAATAGCTTTCACTTCACAATATCAGGTCTGGTTAAGTAACTCCTCACCAAAATTATCAAGTTCAACACACAGGTGTCTAAAGAGATATGTCTTTTCATTTTTGTACAGGGTCTGAATGAATCATAAGCGCCCACAGTCCAAACCTATATGCTGTAGTGTAGCACGCACAAATCTTTCTCTTTGCTGCAATTCTCACCTCACATCCTGTCCTTCTGCAAAGAGACATCATTTAGTCAAATGAATTGACTACTAGCTATTTGTATAATCCTTCAGTTATTAGGTATGTCTGAGAGAGAAAGGAAGAGAGAAATACACTTGTCATCCAGCACAGTTACATTTGGTTCAGAGGAAGTAGTCACTGACATTTTATCAGCAGCTGTTAGGAGCTTGCAAGATTGTTCTTACTTTGTGCTGTTTGTATGCTTCTGTTGGGATTTTATTTTGGATGGAACAATTGTTATTGATGACTATATCACCAAGTACTATTCTCAAATGAGACATTAAGAATCATTAATGATGGTCAGCTAATCAACCGCACTTCCCTCTCGGACGTGTTCACATGTGAGTTAGTGGGTTCATTTCTGAGGAGACTGTTGCATCAGCACTAAACCTCGGGAAAGGATATTTAATTCATGGGCAAATGATGTAGCGGGTAGTTGGTAATCAGTCGAAACTGTCATTTCTTAATATCCAAACCAAAATGATGGAAACTCCGGTGATTTAAAACACAAGTTTAAAATGGCAAGATTATGACATTGGATTAATTTAAATGCATGGCAGTAAAAGTAACATAGTGCAATTTTTTTTTTTCACTGCAGATACCAGACAGTTAACCAGCACTGCACTGGTTTGATTTACAAAAAAAAACAGTCACATTTTTCTGTCCTTACAATAAATTCAATCCTCAGAAAGGGGAAGGGTTGGTGGGTGGGGATGGGGAGGGAGGAGGGGGTGGGAGGAGTGTGCAGACTGAACCCTGACTTAACGTCACCAGTTTAACATATAACTCAGCCACAGGCTGTTAACCCACATTTCCTTGACTGCTGTCAACTTCACAATACCACATGCCAGCATATGGAAAGATTAAAGAATACTTTGTTTGTAGAGGTATAGTAGAAAGTTGCTTTTTTTTTGGCAGTCACTCCTAGCTTAGGAGATGGAGTTGGGGTGCTGTGTGTCGGGACCGATCATAGGACAATTGCTATTTGCTTCCAGCTTTCCAACAACAACTATCTCATCACTTTTTGCAATTCTTCCCTCAGCCAAGATGGCAGTGGCAGACCCAGTCTATAGAACAGCTTGGACAGTTCAATATTGTGGTCCTTGTAGTATCGCGAGAGGAATGTTCTAGACTACAAAGGGGAAAAGAGAACAAAAAAGAAACATGTCATTCAAACAAAAGAAGCAGTTCATGTTTCAGCTCATCCAAATATGCACAGCTTACACCTAAGACCAGGAATTATAGAATTTAACAGTGCAGAGGAGGCAATTTGGCCCATCGAGTCTGCAACAGCCACAATCCCACCCAGGCCCTATTCCCATGCATTTACCCTAGCTAATCCCTCTGACACTGAGGGTCAATTTAGCATGGCCAATTCACCTGCACATCTTTCGACTGTGGGAGGAAATCAGAGCACCCGGAGGGAACCCACGCAGACTGTGGGGAATGTGCAAACTCCACACAGATAGTGACCCAAGCTGGGAATCGAACCCAGGGCCCTGGTGCTGTGAGGCAGCAGTGCTAACCGCTGTGCACCGTGCCGCCCTAAATTGCATAAATACATGACTGACTTATCCACATAACAGTTTTTCCAGCAAAAGCCATTAAAGGCACCACATTCCAGAAAATGAATGTCTGCAATGTTAATGCAACCTATAAAGATGTTGCTTTATATTTAGAGGTACGAATGTGTTTCTAGAAATTGGTGGGATCAACTGCTGTGCAAGAAGATCAGGCAAAATTGGTCTATCGGTGGCCCATGAGATGATGCGTCAGTTGGGAAGTGGGGATACCAGCACTGGGATGGGGGTAGGATGATGGGTGGTGGCGGTAGCAGGAAATCAGGAACTGCAGTGTCAATGTGGATTCAGGAGAAGTGTTCATTCTGGTTCCATGGTCAGGTGAGGAAAACGGCTGCTTTTTCCACCTTTTTTTGACCTCCAGAGGTCTTTTAGAGAATCACCCGTTCCTCTGTTTTAAACTGCTCACAGCTCCCAAGGTCAGTGCCATTGGCTTGCCTTCCCATTTCCCTGCACTGGTGGAGATCCAAGATAATGCTTGTAGGGACATAGGCGGCCCCTACTGGCATCTTAATGAAATAACTCATTCTCCGGCAGGGTTACAAGGAAAGGGAGATCCGAAGGGAACCTGGAGGCATCCAGTGACCTCCTTAGCAGTGGAACAACTTCAAGGTATTTTAGCTGCTCCTTCTTTAGTATGTTAACACTTTAGAATCCTGTAAGATCAAAGAAAGCTCCTATGTTTTTGGATCAATAAGACTGGCTTCTTTATTCTTGGATTGTCACGGTGAAAATAACATTATTATTACGATTATATGAGGTGCAGTTTTATTTACAGTGATATGAGGCATGGTAGTAGTAGCGTTAGTGTACGTTACTGGGCTAAGTCATTCAAAAGCGTGGTTCAAATATCCAAAAAAATAGCAGTTTGGGAATTTGAATTCAGTGTAATAAAACATCTGGAAATATAAAAATGTCACTGGTGTAAAGTGACCACGAAGCTGTTGGATTGTCGTAAAAATCCAACTGCTTACTAATGTCCTTTAGGGAAGGAAACCTGCCATCCTTACCCAGTCTAGCAGCGATGTAGTAGCATTATTATCTTTTCAGGGCAACTCGACATGGCCAATAAATGTCAGCCTCGCAGACAACTTCCCCGGCCCAAGAATGAATGATAATAAGAAAAAACAACTAGAACTAACATCAAAATATTAATGCAAAAGCAAAATACTGCAGATGCTGGGAATCTTAAATAAAAAAGAAAATGCTGGAAATACTGGGCAGGTCAGAATACAAGGTGGGGGAGGAGGTGAATATTGTGTCACAGCCAAACACCTGGAGTATCAGTGTGGGAACCTGGCCTACCCCATTAATGATGACCCATTATTGCTTGCCCTGGCACTACCTGTTTGGGGACCTGGGGACCATTCAATAATGAGAATATTATACTTCTACAGCTTTGCGAGTGCCATTGATTATCCTATTCAAGTCTGAGTCATTGTAACAGAGCAAATATTACACGTTTTGGATCAAAAATGGCAGATCTGCTGCCGCTGATTTTCAGATGTGCAGTTGAGGTGCATGAGATACCTCTCAGCATGAAAGGACTTAGAAAATCTTCCCGTGCTGTTTCCTGGGATTCCCAGAGGTCTGTGATGTAAATTAAGAAAGCATTGCATGACATTTATATTAGGATTAAGTTGCTGCTTTTATTAAACAGTAATACCTCTAAATCCATCGCTGGATACCTTCTGCCTTTGCTTTTCCCCAGACACTTTGTCTTCCCTCCTTCAAGCAACTGGCACCAGAAGCCCTTCTGAGGATCGAACCTGAAATTCATAAGACACCCTCTCAGCCATTTGCGCCTACCATTAACTACATTTAGAAAATCCCTGAGGGGATTATTCTTACACTAAAAGCTAATGGGAAAGAAAAAGCAAATAAATCTTCTTCAACGCAACAGGCAATTGCATCAAATCTCCATTTAGAGTACATTATCACTCCTTATTTCATGCTCTTATTTTGTATTTAGCTTACCAATAATGGGAAGAAAATATCTGGTAAATCGGTTTAGTAAATTACTTATCCATAAAGTTTATTTAGCTGTTTAAAAGGAAGCAGACTTCAGTTTAATGGATTTAATCTGTAGACTTTTTATTGTATAACTATTACTGTGTCACAATCTAAGGCCTGAAAGGCTTATCCTGAATGTAGTTCTTATTCAGGATAAGCTAATGTCAGCAATGGAAAAGACAGTAACATGATGAATCTTGTAGAAGTGAAGTACTGGCAGTAAAGGTCAACAATGTTCTATGAATGAATTCTCTCCATGGACCTTTAATTCTTATTACAATGTTTTTGTGATAAATCACAACTGATCATTATTTTGAGGTTTTCAATATATTTACCTCCCTTCAAATTTACCCTTCATTTCCTTTCCAAATTTTTAGACAATTATTTCAAAAGCTTTTATTAGTATTTTATAATATTTATATAACAAAATAATAGTGTAATTGTTTCATTCTACCAGAAGTGCTGAAGGTTTTTATAGTTCTGCGCTGCTTAGATTTATTGCATGTAGCCTCCAAGACCGTAAGAACATAAGAACTAGGAGCAGGACTAGGCCCTCTGGCTCCTCGAGCCTGCTTCGCCATTCAATAAGATCATGGCTGATCTTTTCGTGGACTCAGCTCCACTTACCCGCCCACTCACCATAAACCATAATTCCTTTACTGTTCAAAAATCTATCTATTCTTGCCTTAAAAACATTCAATGAGGTAGCCTCAACTGCTTCATTGGGCAGGGAATTCCACAGATTCACAACTCTTTTGGTGGAGAGGTTCCTCCTCAACTCAGTCCTAAATCTGCTCCTCCTTAATTTGAGGCCAGGCCCCCTAGTTCTAGTTTCACCTGCCAGTGGGAACAACCTCCCTGCTTCTATCTTATCTATTCCCTTCATAATCTTATATGTTTCTATAAGATCTCCCCTCATTCTTCTGAATTTCAATGAGTATAGTCCCAATCTACTCAGTCTCTCCTCACAGCCAACCCTCTCAATTCCAGAATCAATCTAGTGAATCTCCTCTGCACCCTCTCCAGTGCCAGTACATCCTTTCTCAAATAAGGAGACCAAAACAGTACACAATACTCCAGGTATGGCCTCACCAGCACCTTATACAGCTGCAACATAACCTTGCTGTTTTCAAACTCCATCCCTCTGGCAATGAAGGACAAAATTCTATTTGCCTTCTTAATTACCTGCTGCACCTGCAAACCAACTTTTTGTGATTCATGCACAAGGACACCCAGGTCCCTCTGCACAGCAGCATGCTGTAATTTTTTACCATTTAAATAATAGTCCATTTTGTTGCTATTCCTACCAAAATGGATGACCTTACATTTACCAACATTGTACTCCATCTGCCAGACCCTTTCCCACTCACTTAAACTTATCTATATACCTCTGCAGACTTTCAGTGTCCTCTGCACATTTTGCTCTACCATTCATCTTAGTGTCATCTGTGAACTTTGACACATTACACTTGGTTCCCAACTCCAAAACATTTATGTAAAATGTAAACAATTGTGGTCCCAACACTTATCCCTGAGGCACACCACTTGTTACTGATTGCCAACCAAAAAAACACCCATTTATCCCCACTCTTTGCGTTTTGATAGTAAACCAATCCTCTATCCATGCTAATACACTACCCGCAACACTGTGCACCTTTATCTTATGCAGCAACCTTTTGTGTGGCACCTTGTCGAATGCCTTCTGGAAATCCAGATACACTATATTCACCGGTCCCCCGTTGTCCACTGAACTCAATGTCCTTATGCAATTCCAATATATTAGTTAAACATGACCTGACTTTCATGAACCCATGCTGCATCTTCCCAGTAGGACAATTTCTATCCAGATGTCTCGCTCTTTCTTCCTTGATGATAGATTCAAACATTTTCCCCACTACAGAAGTTAAGCTTACCGGCCTAGAGTTACCCGCCTTTTGTCTACCTCCTTTTTTTAAACAATGGCATCACATTTGCTGCTTTCCTGTCTCCCAGAAACGCCCCAGAGTCCAGAGAACTTTGGTAAATTATGACTAGTGCATTTGCTATTTCTCCCGCCATCTCTTTTAGTACCCTGGGATGCATTCCATCAGGGCCAGGAGACTTGTCTACCTTCAACCCCATTAGCTTGTCCAACACTAACTAATGATAATGATAGTTTCTAGGTCCTCACCTGCCATAGCCTCCTTGTCATCAAATTTTGGCATGCGTCTTCCACTGTGAAGACCAACACAAAATACCCATTCAATGCCTTGGCCATTTCCTCATTTCCAGTTATTATATCCCCCTTCTTATCCTCTAAAGGACCAATGTCTACTTTAGCCACTCTTTTTCATTTTGTTTATTTGTAGAACTTTTGCTATCTGTTTTTGTAATCTGAGCTAGTTTACTCTCATAATTTATCTTACTTTTCTCGATAGATTTTTTCGTGGCTTTCTGTTGACCTTTAAAGATTTCCCAATCCTCTAGTTTCCTACTAATCTTTGCCACTTTGTATGTATTTTCTTTTAATTTGATACCCTCCTTTATTTCCTTAGATATCCATGGCTGATTATCCCTTTTCCTACAGTCCTTCCTTATCACTGGTATATGCTTTTGGAGAGCACTGCGAAAATTTGGAATGGCTGGAATTTTCTAGCCGTTCATGGCAGTGGGATTCTCTGGTCCCACTGCAGTGAACGGAGATTTGGCTGAGCGCCAAGTTCTCTGTCCATGCTTGCAGCAGCGGTGGGGCATGAACAGCCTGAAAATTTCAGCCAACATACGTACTGGAAATTTCCTTGGTTCTGTCACTGACCCCATCAAACTTCCTGATGTCAATCTTTTTTGAAATGATATTCCTCAGTCGTGCTCCTGTGATGCAAAGTGCAACATCTGCCAATTGGATAGAGTGCATTGATTTTTATCATGATTGATTACACTCACTGGGAAGGGTCATTTAATTATTGAATGTTATCTGCCAGTCCTAGCGATGCTGAATGCTAGTCTCAATAGTGCCATGCATTGATAATGAGGGAATGGGAGAACATGTAACCCACACTGTCAATATGTCATCGTTGCCTGATTTAAATGCGCTGGTCTGTTTTTGGTCACATCTGGTGGAAAATCCAAGGAATATCCAGTGCCAGCAGGGAACTGATGCAGCGGCTCACTGACTAATTTTCCACACTTGTTTGAAAATAGGGCGACTGTCCTTTAGAAAACTGCGCCAATAAACCTGAATTCAGTGATTCTGTTAAGTAATTCTCCTTTAAACAAACTTGATCTGTTTGAATGTAACACTGATTCCCACTATCATTGACTAACAGTCAGAGGGATCTGAAGATTGTAACTATATTGAAAACAGTAAACTGTGATTAGCAGCTTGAGGGATTTGGTTGGTCTCGTGGTTCCATGAGTATCATTTGGATGGAGCAAAAGTTGATGTGTACACCCTTCAAGCAAGCAATTTCATTAATCAGTGACAGGGAATTAGATCAGATTCAGTAGACTAGTCTCAATGTATGGGATACAAGTCTTGATCTTTCAAAGTCTGCAAAGCCAAGATTGTATCCACCCATAGTACGGCAGATCTGTACTAATGGCAGGGAAGACTGACCTCATCACACTTTGCAAGGTTAGCTATGTTTTGTTTCATTTTAATATGCTCCCCAAAGAATGGAGAGATATGGGGCGGAATTTTCCCAAAACAAAACTTGGCTCGAAAACCGGAACGATCCGTATCGGTCCATCAGGTACGCTCCAAACCACACTTGTCCCATACTCAGTCACTTTTTGGGAGAGTGGTGAGTTGCATGCCAATGTTGGGGGGGGGGGGGGGGGGGGGGGGGGGGGAGTGGGGGGCTCTAAACACGCCAGTGATCCCAGCTGTAGAGCGCTAGGATGCCGTTTCGCAATGCCACATGTTGCTAGTGCATTGTAACTGCGTGAAATGGCTAGTTCCAACAGCCAGAGTACTGACCATACTCAACCAGCTCGTGCTTGCGAAACTCAGAACATAGTGTGTGATCCCATGACTGGACAACACTTACAGAACAATTCAGAGTGTGCTAAGAATTAAACCATCAACCAATTAAAGCTACTAATATTCATACACAGTGACCTGTCCCCTCTTTAAAAAACAGCATATGTCCAGGCATGCTTCCTTTTACTATAAAACACAAACATGGGAGACAATGGTTCCGTGGTGCATTCCCTACATCAACACTTCGGCAAATCAGAGTACAATTGCCTTATTTGAATTTAAACTAAAGCTTGGGGATTAACTGTTGCTTTGTGCTTTCCCCATGGCAACACCTCACCCAATCAGAGAATACTAGTAAATAATCAGCACCATTTGCTCATGCATGATAAATAGATGTTCCCTTTGAAATTTGATGTTCTTGCATCTGTCTACTGAGTGCAGGATGAAAAGCTTTAACAGCATGTTTCTTTTTTCAGCTAAAACATCATAAATTTTGTGCATCTCATTTTTCCTTCACAGGGACAGTTTTCATCAAAAGGCCATGAAACAGTCAGTCAACATTGGGATAGAATAATATGGCACTTAAGGTAACAAGAAAAAATGAACAGTCTGTTAATGCTGCGGTAACCAAAGGAAGGAGATGATTTTTGTTGTGAAAGTTATCTGCAGATCTCCATGGAGTGGAGATGCCAGCGTTGGACTGGGGTAAACACAGTAAGAGTTTTAACAACACCAGGTTAAAGTCCAACAGGTTTATTTGGTAGCAAATACCATTAGCTTTCGGAGCGCTGCTCCTGACGAAGGAGCAGCGCTCCGAAAGCTAATGGTATTTGCTACCAAATAAACCTGTTGGACTTTAACCTGGTGTTGTTAAAACTCTTACTGTGATCTCCATGGAGCCAGTGGTGTAGGTGAGCAACAGTCTTTCTAGTGAAATAAAACTAGTGAAGATAGGGGTCTTCTAACACAATGAACTAGGATATTTAGGCTATACAGTCAAACAAATCATTTGACCTGAGCAGTCCATGTCGGTGTTAATGTCCCACGTGAGCATCTGTCCATCTTCCCTCATGTGGCTCCCCCATTATCACCCTCCATTCCCTTCTCTCTCACATGCAAGATGAGCTTCTGCCTAAATACATCTGTACTATTTGTTTCAACCACTCCCTGTGATTACAGGTCCTACATACTCTCCACTCCTTGGGTAAAGAATTCCTTGTTGGATTCCTTGGTGACTATCATATATCGATGGCCTCTAATTATGTTCTTCCCCAGTCTCAGGGGAAACATCCTCTCTGTATTCACTCTATCAAAACCTTTCCTAATTTTAAAGACCTCCAATAGATCTATTAGGAATGCTGGAGTGTTTAATTATGGATCCTGAAGTATCAATGGGTGTAGTCATCTCGCCTCAGGTGTCAGTACACCTCTATTTTCTGTGCTTCATGAGCAAGTCTCATGAAACAGAGGGTAATGATGAACAGTTGTTTTTTGGAATGGAGGAAGGTTTATCACGGAGTTCCCCAGGAGTCGTTGTTAGGGCCCCTGCTCCTGAAAACCAAACACATCCAAAAAAACGCACTTCCTTTGAACCTCATTGATGTTTAGAGCAGGAAGTCTTTCTAACACGAAGCGGCCCGATCTGAGCTGACACAAACCTCGCTGACCACAACCAACACTTAGCATGGGAAGTCTAGCTGTTTGTCTGCACTATTTACCTTGCAAAATCTCTCTCACAAGCAGAATCGCAGATGGCACCATGTGTCAGAACATTTAACAGGTACCCTGCATTTATTATTCAGTGATACATCTTAACTTTTTTGGCCATTTTGTTTACTTTGGACTATAGCTGGTTTAGGCTTTGGCTTTTGTCATGTCAGTAAGCCTAGACCTATATGCGGTATCCAAAACCCAAAATTATATGAAACCCAAAATACAATAAGCCCCGAGAGTTTCAGATAAAGGGTGCTCGAGTTAGAGGCATATTAACCTCGGCTTTAGTGTGCAGGGCACCATTTCAATATTTGTGGAAGACATGAAACTTCAAAGTATTGTGAACTATGGGGAAGATAGTGTAAGACCTTCAACAGGACGTAGACCAGTTTGTGGAATGGGGGGATAAGTGGCATCAGGGCAGTTTGAGAGCAGGATTAATAAAGTTTATGGGATCCTGGTCTTTATAAATAGGAGAAAAGACTAGAAAAGC
Source organism: Mustelus asterias (assembly GCF_964213995.1). Taxonomy (NCBI): domain Eukaryota; kingdom Metazoa; phylum Chordata; class Chondrichthyes; order Carcharhiniformes; family Triakidae; genus Mustelus; species Mustelus asterias. The sequence continues at coordinate 74,061,691 of NC_135801.1, read as the reverse complement.
AAGGAAGTTATTATAAATCTGTGTAGAACACTGGAGAGGCTTTAACTGGAATATAACAGTTTCGGAAACCACAATTCCAGAAGGCATATAATTTATGAGAATTATTCTTAGCCACCATTGTTCACATTAGTGGACGGAATTAGAAATAGAGGGCACAGATTTAAGGCAAGCGGCAAAAGACATACTGGAAACATGAGTGAAAACATTTTTACACCGTGAGTGGATAGGATCTGGAATACACTGCTGGGTGCAGATACAATCATGGTATTCGAAAGGGAATTGGATCATTATTTGAAAAAGAAAATTTTGAAGGGGCATGGGGAAAAGGCAGTGGAGCGGTACAAGGGGAATTGCTCTTGTAGAGAGCTAGTACAGATACAAAAGGCCAAGTGGCCACCTTCTGTGCTGTAACCATTCTATGATTCTAAATTGGGAAGATAGGAAGGACCCCAAAAGGAAGTTTCATTCTCTGCAACTTGTTTGCTGTAACTTCAATTACAAAATATCAAGTAACTATGCCAGAATAATTGAATTTGAAAACAAAATGGTTTTATGTCGTGAGAAAAACCTCCGCAGGTAGCACAAGGTCAATGCTTGCTAAAAAATACACACCAACATTAGTCTGAACCTTTAGTATGCAAACTTAGCTTTAAGAATCTAATTTCAGCCATCCAGGCAAATTAATTAGTCACACAATTAACTTTTATAGGTGAGGAACTGCTTCTGGAGGGGAATGTGAAAACTTGTCTTCGGAGCGTGAGTTTTCTTTCCCCCCGAACATGCGACCCAATATAAAGTTGACATATCAGATCTTATAGCTGCCATTTTACTTTGCTGCATTCGTCATTACCGCAGCACTGGGGTCCCATGCAAAATCAGATCAACAGTACAATGTAACGTTTTACCCCTTCACTAAACTTGTATAAACTTACGTGAGGGCCTGAGAATAATTGTAGTACTGGGAAACGCCAAGGAATTTCTGCACACCATCCATTACAGCAGCAGGGTCAGTTCTCAGCTTGTGCCCATCTATAATGTGTAACTAAAACCAGTTTCAGTCAGATAATGTTACAGGACAATCAATCATTAAAATACAAACACAAGCTCAAAGTAAGAATAGAAATAAAATTTAACTATCAACATCTGCCCGGTTGTCAAGTTGGCAGCATAGGGATTTAGATGACTGTTTCACACTTGTGGTGAGGGGGAAGTGAAACATTGTGGTTGTAAGACATGAGTTGATTTTCTATCTTAGGCTAGACTTCCTTTGGCAGGTAGCAGTGAATTTACTGCCATCGGTTTGACAAAAAAAAATCTCCTGCTCTCAATTCCACAACGATTTCCCAGATGGCCAGGAATAGCGAATCTAAATTTATTAAATCCTGAGGAGCAGGCGGGATTTGATGTTGCAACTGTGTGTGGGCTGGCAAAAAATAGTCTTGGCTGTCAAAAGTTATAATTAATACTGGTGTAACTTTTTAATTGCTTCATAATAATTGGTAAAAGGATTCAAAAGCTATTAAGGAGACAATTGCATTGTCTCCTTGCCAACGATAATGTTACACTGCATTTTTTCCATTGATGTGGAACAGGTTTTGCTTCCCAGCGCAAAAACTAAAACCTGACTGCAGTGAACCTGATGGTAAAAGTCAGGCGTGAAGAGTTGCTGTCATGGCACTTTGTGCCAGGGACGTGGGTAGGAGGCAAAACTTCTCAAATTTCACAATCAAAACTTAGAAAATACGAAGGTGATCCACCCAATTGATCTGCACCTTTTCTTAAACTTCAAGACAACACTTTTTTGAGAATAGAAAGATCCCAGGTTTGTGAGCCAAACTCCACCATGGCACTCATGGCAATAGGATCAGATTTCCTTGAATGGAGGGTGGTGCGATTATGGCAGTACAACTTTGTTTGACTTTCTTTTGCAGCAGCTATCAAAATCACACAGGTGTAAATTAGTCCCTGTTTTGTAACCTGTGCAATAAAGACCGTGTGATTCTTTGCAAGTTCTCCACATACAGAGGCATTGGATCGACATCAATTTTGCCCTGTCTGTCTCAGTACAGACAACAGGGTAGATCAGGTGGTGTGACATTGCGAATGCTGATTCTTCCTTTATAAATAGGCTTAAATTCTTTCTCAATCCGCAATGGTAACTTCCCCAGTGATACTTTTCGTGAGACAGAATTCTTAGGAGGCAGCTCTCAAACTAAGATGAATGCCAGTGACTCAAAGGTAAGTGTGGGAGAAGGGGCTACAATAAATAATGGGGGAGGGGTGAATTGCAAATAGAGTTGGAGATGCAACACAGCACCCCCTGGCTGCAGAGGAAGGTTTCTTCAGATGTTAATTTTAAGGCCTTTTTGAGGTGTTTTGTCCTCGTGCAAGAGAGGCCGGAATTCTGTTCTGTTCATCGCAAGCCAATTTGGTAGATGGGGCCGCAAACAACTGGTAGGTCTCTTCTGAACACATGTAAGGGACCTACCATCTAAAAAATGACTAGCCCTAATAGATTAGTGCCTTGGGGCCCAGAGCATTGCCAGCCAAATTTGGGCCTTCTGTGCTATTTTACACCCTTAAGAAAAGAATAAGGAGGATCAATTTCTACCCACATATGTTAGCCAGAGTACTTAACCAGAGCAAATTGCTTGCAAGAGTAGATGTTGCCTGACAGGACAGCAGAAATAAAGGCCTCGATATTAACCCCAAACATGGATCGATGAGGGTCAGTGGGTCCAAAGAGTTAAACACCTAAAGTGTGTTCTCCACACTTTATCAATCCACGCTCGCCTGCTATCTTTTGTTCTGGCAGATGTTAGGGCATCCAAGTATTCCTCATTGAGAGGTGGAATAGCCAATATAGCAGAGTACTCCTCTCAGGCCTCTAGGAAGTCTTTGATCTCTTCCAGCCCTGATTGCCAACCTTCCCCAGCCTCCAGCCTTCCCAACGACTGATCTCCCTGACTAAAAAGATCGCAGACTCTCCCTCTACCCATTCGCAGCCTCGTCCTCCCATTCTGATGGTGTGATCATTTCCCCTCATGATTGCCAGGGAGTGCATCCAAGGCTCCTTGGCTGTGACTTCCTTCCTTCCCACCTGCAGGTCAGGCTGCTGGGCAAGAACAAAACATTTAGTAATGAGGTCTGGCTGCCTAGTTTGCCTAACTCTGCATCACAGGTTTTGCACCTCCTTGCACCTTCTCCTAATTCCGTAATTATTGGAGCCATAGACTCTACAACATTGTAAAGAGGTCCCAGTTGCTATTCTGAGTCCAGAAGATGTATTACACTAAGACTACATAGGAAAAGCTATGCACATTCCTTACATAGGTGAAGGCAGTGATATTGCAAGTTGTCAAGTGTCTGACTCTCAAGCAGAAAATCATATAGTTGGGTTCTAGGGCTACTGGTCACTAAACACCATACGTCTCATCAGTTCTCAGATGGCTTACCAGCTACAGTGCCACCAAAGAGGCTGGGAACACGATGGGGACTGGGAAAAAAAATGATCATTCAGACTGCTTTTAATCATGCTTAACATGAGCAGTGTGGATGGCCACCATAAGCACTTTGGTGATTTAACTGTCCCATCCTCCCAGACAGCGAAGAGGATATAGGATAGCGCAAAGGGATTGAAAAATGCAGAGTCAATTAAGACATTATTGAGAAAGAAATAACGTATCACTTGCAATTAAAACAGATGCTTCTTGCCTGCTTAAAGTGCTCACCTGTCTAGTCGGGTAGTACGTTAGCCACCTTTCGATATGAGCTGCATACCAACCAGGCACCAGGCATCGATTGTGAAGGGCCCGAAGCTCAGGAACAGCCCGCCGACCTGCTGTGATTACCTCATAAAAACTATACCGAAGGGCAGCAGGATCTTCGTGAGCTCGCTGGTGCTGTGGGCATCAGAAAAGATGGAAAATTCAATTGTGATCTTGCATAAGTTAAAGAGAGGGTGTTAAACATTGGCCTGAGGAAGCAGAATGGTCAAGGTTACCTGGTACCAGGAGTAGGCCCGATCTGAAGGGTTGATGAGAATGGTGATTATTTTCACCTTTGGCAAGAGGGCTGCAGCTCGTTTTGGAGCGTCCTCGGAGTGAAAGTAGTTTGCACTTTTCTCAAACAAGAAGTCTGTGGTCACATTGGAAGGGATAGGAAAAAAATTCATATACCTACAAAATTAGAAGAGTAAGTTTTCATTATTATGAATGCGTTATCTAGAGATTGCAGTACAGCAAGCTAGAACTGTAATGCTTTGTCTCAGAATCGCTGGCACAATACGATCTTTAACCTCTCCTGTGTCAGTTGGTTGGCTGAACTGCCTGCCCATCGTCACATCCAGGGAATGTTGTATAAAGACAGGAAAGATTTGTATTTGTATAATGCTCTTGATAATCACTGGACATCTCAAAGTGCTTTACAGCTCATGGTACTTTTGAAGTGCAGTCACTGTTGTAATGCAGGAAATTCAAAAGGCAGGGGAAGAACTAAAATAAGTGTAAAAATGTCCATGTACCTTCAAGAAAGTTTTGAGTACAATATGATGGTTCTTGAATGGACTGATGGTTCCTTACCAACTTGGAAAAACTAGACTTAAAAATATGCTGGTGGGATTCTCTGGTCCTGCCAGCAGCGGTCCCTGCCTGTGGGTTTCCCACCTGCGTGGGGTGACGTCAATGGGAATTCCCATTGACAGTGGTGGGACCAGAGAATCCTGCCACTAGCAAACAATGCGCCACCTCCTGCTGGCAGGAAACATGCAACTGGGAGGCCGGAGAATCGCACCCAACTTCTGTCAATTGGAAATCTGATTTCAAATGATGGAGAATTTATTGTAAATTTTTGGTGACTGTCAGTGAGGAGAGAGCTCACAGTATCCAGAGTCTGAGCTCCAAAGAGGAGGGAAGTGAGGATGTCATCCTAATTAGGAAAGACATAATAATAGTTGTTTGCTCAGTGAGTGACTATGAATGTTAATGTACACTTGAGAACAATGTAGTCCTAAATCTCCTTGGCAACATAGGTATAGTAATAGGGTCTGTCAGTTGATAGAAAGAAAATTGGAATGGGACCCAGATTTGCTGGGCCCCAATCCATACAGCCAGTCCCTGATGTCGGCTTGGAGTGAGTGGAAACTCTGTCCATCCCATCCATACCCTATTACATCAGAGGAGGGGAGTCAAGGGAAGGAATGTCCCACACTACAAATGTCTTCAGCTCTGGAACTAATCTCTGATTTATCACTGGAGGTTAATATTCCTTCAGGCACACCTTGATTTAGGTGGCCAGAATTCCTGGAAATTGGCAGGGCCGGTTAGTTAGTCCCTGACATCATTTTCGGCTCTACCCATGTAGCTATTGCCGGTTTCTCACCCCACCCACAAACCTTGGGCTGGGGCACGGCTATCTCCTGTGGTATTAAAAAAGATCCTTAGTTGCAGTCAGGGCAAGCTGACTGAAGTTCATTATTACTGCAGCTGTTGGTATGTTTTGAGACTTAAAGGCTGCTATAGTTGCGACAAATATTTCCCTAATGGTAAATGTGCTGCTGTGTCTAACTCCCATACTTGTCATACGAAGGCACAATGTACATCAACTGCCCTGTTGGTCTGTCTGCCTTTCTGATTGGCGAGCTGCCTGTAAGGAGTATGATCAGCACTGGCATCTATTCAATGTAAGTTAGGCCCATTCATGAAAATTGATCAGGCTTCCTGCTAACCTTATTGAGCATTAGGATCCTGCTGACCTCATTGGTGTCATGTGTGAACAGTGTTCAAGTCAATGCAATTGAAAATCGGGATAGTTGGAAAATGGGCTGACATTTCACAATTGACTGTTTCACACTACTGTCCAAAGTTAATCTTACTCCCAGCATGACTTTGAGTATCAAGTTAGATTGAAAGGGTTGAATACACCCACCTCAGAGGATGCAGAAACTGGTTGAATTTCCATAGGCGTTCTCTTGCTAAGTGTGGCAGAAGATCCATGATAACTTCAGGGAAATGGGGTTGGTGGCATTCCCTGAGTTTTCCATGGATCTTCCGCCAAAGCTATGATAGACAACTACAGCTGAATATTATTGGTGACCTTCTTTAAAGAATATCTGCTTAAAATTAAGCTTTAGGAATAGACGGTCACCAAGTACTTTATTGAAACACCCATAAGAGCATAAGAATATGCTTAAAAAGTACAGTCTATTCCACCAAACCTATTTTAATCTATTAAGGAAACATACTACAAAGTTTTTTTTTGATGACCCCAACATTAATAAATGAAATGCTAGACTATCGTTTCATTCCACGTTTATGTCATTCAACCCTGGTCACAGCTACCACTGCATTCCATGTACTATTTGATTATCTGTGCCTGTTCTTATCCCTACAGCCATCAATTCTATTCTAACCACATATTTTTTCCATTTCTTTTCTGAGGGAGGATTACTTGACATGGGGCCAACTCATTTTGCTGCAAGTGCATTCCACTATGCTGAAAGGATTTCTTTTACTCACAATACCGAGTCTTATTTGAGGCTTATTAATTTTGTATGAGTCCTCTAGTTCTGAGGTCACAGTCAAAGTTAAAAGGCTTGTATAAATCTTCACCATTTATGCTCCTCATCATTTTTGCTACAATTCCTTCCTGTTAATTATCCCCAATGAAGATAAGTTTAATCAGTATCTCTGAAAAATGTTGACTTTTGAGTCCAGTATCGCCTTTGGTGCTTTCCTCTGAATCCTCACAAATGCAGCAATATTATTGTGAAGGTTCAGGGGCTGGATTGTCAAAGTGGGATCAGGAACCTGTAACCCAGACAATGTGCAAACCAAAACCCTGCAACACAACAGTATCACTCATGCAATGCTATTTTAAAATGTAAATGCTTTAACTGGGCCAAGGCAAGCTCAGTGCCCAATTAGTGGCACTGAGCATCTCCAGAAAGTAGGAGGAGCTGCCTGCAGTGTGTGAGCAGTAAACAAAGATGGCACCATAATGGGGCCTGCTACGGCCTTGCTGAAGAGAAGAGGCAGCACCTCAAAGTGTCAGCAGCACAGACGCTCATGAGTGGCCACATGGCCAAATGGAAGGTAACGTGCACAATCTGGCGCAAGATTCCACAAGGTTCGATACTTTCCACTGGACAAAATAAACTTTCACCTCTCCCTGCTTTGAACACAAAGAACTATGTAGTAACATGCACCAGACTGTTCGGGTTGTTGAGTTCACATTTGAAAACCGCATTCCCGCCCTCCCCAATCCATTAACAAGTTCCTCAACGATCTTAATGGGTCTTTAATTGGGGGTGAGAAGGTGCCCACTCAAACCCTCCCTTAAAAAATCAGAGTCCATCGTAGAATAGAATCATAGAATCCCTACAATGCAGGAGGCCATTTGGCCCATCAAGTCTGCACCGACTCTCTGACAGAGCATCTTACCCATCCCCGTAACCCCACATATTGACCCCGCTAATTCCCCTAACCTACATATCTTGGGACTGTGGGAGGAAACCAAAGCACCCGGAGGAAACACACAGGCACGGGGAGAATGTGCAAACTCCACACACAGTCATCGAAGGCTGGAATCAAACTTGGGTCTCTTGTGCTGTGAGGCAACAGTGCTAAACACTGTGCCATCGTGCTCCCCATCAGAATACAAAGATGCCCTCTGGCAATGTGCTCTGTAAATCCAGCCTGCACCCATTCTCAAACCCACCATCAATTGAAAATTCACCTCAAGTTTTCAAAACGGCACACAATATTCTCAACGCAAGGATCATGTTGAGTTGCGTTCAATACATTTTAAGGAAATTGAGTTGATTTTGTCTCTGCAAGTTCTGTGGCAAACATCAATACCTTAAAATTATACAATAGAATCATATTTCATCACCGCTGCCACACCCCTCCCCCACACACACACTTTCTTTTGCTTGTCTCAGGCCCATGGCAACCACCAAGTAATCACCTCTTCTACTAAGAGAGATGACGCAGATGTGAATGTGACTACTACACCTGAGAATGTTACAGAGCCTGAAATCCCAGCTGAAGGTAACAGATCACAAAGTCCAATGATCTTCATCTCTGGGATGTCGGACGTGGAAAGATCCCTCAGCGTATCAACATTGGAATGGCCCATTTGAGAAATCAAAACAATCATTCAAAAAACAAAACAAGTCCAAGAGTCTGTTTCGTTCAATGCAAGATAATGTTGACAACTACAGTTGAGAATGGTTCATATACTCGCCAACAACCAGTTGCGTTTACTGTTTTGTCCTCAAACTCTTCTCAATATCAGCAACAGCACTGGCTAGTGATGGGTTTAATGACTAGCGAAACCCTGCTAGAATTCAAAACCATGAGAATTCTGAGGCTCAGAGAAAAGCTTTGCTTACATATCTGACAAGGCATTGTGGTCTAACCTTAAATTCACATCTGAAGGAACAGAAAAAAAAGGGGCAAGAGTACCGGAGGCATGTACATTGGACATGATTATGTACCGGGGCGGCATGGTTGCACAGTGGTTCGCACTATTGTTTCACAATGCCAGGTTCGATTCCCAGCTTAGGTCACTGTCTGTGTGGAGTTTGCACATTCTCCCCGGTCCACGTGGGTTTCCTCCGGGTGCTCCGGTTTCCTCCCAGAGTTCAAAGATGTGCGGGTTAGGTGGATTGGCCATGCTAAATTGCCCCTTAGTGTCAGGGGGACAAGTTAGGGTAAATGCATGGGATTATGGGGATAGGGCCTGGGTGGGATTGTGGTCAGTGCAGACTTGATGGGCCAAATGGCCTCCTTCTGCACTGTAGGATTCTATGATTCTATTCTACGATTTTATGTACACATTCACAGCACATGGATTAATTATCGGGGAGGCAATGAAAAATGTTGCTTGCTACGTAAGGGAGCGTCTTTGGCTTGATAGAACTCATTGCTAAGCTTGGTCTATTTCTTTCCAGTCACATAAAACATTATAGAAGCAATGGACCTGTAAGGCCTTCATATTTGTCTGAAACAATGTGCAGAATTCTCCCCAAAAAGAATGAAGTGCTGCTGCAAGCAGGGAAGCTGGAATTTTGGTGCTGACAGCAATTGTCAAGTGGCATTTAACCACCTTTAGTTTTAAAAATATGCACGGAGTGAAGCATGCCAGCCAGCCCATCTTCACAGAGATCACAGCACCACATTAAAAGGGCACCCCGATCTCAGAGACATGGAACATGCCCTTACCCCGTCCCCATGGAAACGTCAACCCCCCCTCCCTCCCACCCGTGCTGACAAGGGCAACAGCCCCAGCCCACTATGACCGAGGGGCTATCTCCTTCCTACCCCTGAATGAACAAATTCTGCTTCCCCCATACACCATGCAGGCATAAGGGTGACCCAACTGCCCTCCCCCAGTAACAGGCTCGACCCTTCAACCACCCCCCCCCCCCCCGCCCCCAACCCCATCAGAGAGACACACCGAAATAAGGTCACCAAATACCCTGCCCCCCTCAGGCCACCCTTCAGGCCCACACTTTGACAGTGCCATCTTGCCATCCTGGAGAGAAATAAACACATATATTCCATGTGCTGGACATTCACTGAATCTGGTTGATCATGCTGCAATTTATTGCTGCCTAGCCACAGTAAATCCTTTTGCTGTTGTAAACAAATAAACTCACTCTTCTCTGCCTCTACAAAACACTGGACAGCACTCCAGTCATTCTGGGTCCTGAGTCCACTGCACCAAAACATCTCTCTGACACCAGGTGGGAAACACATACATGAAGTTTAAAGTTTATTTATTAGTGCCACAAGTAGGCTTACATTAACACTGAAATGAAGTTACTGTGAAAATCTCCGAGTAGGCTAGTTCAGCCATAGCTGAAAGTTTTGGTTCAATTATTGATTCTCTTACTCATCTTCATAATGATACAAGGAGAGAAACTGCCATTCCACAGGAGAAAGGGGAGGAATTAAGAGTTTGTGTTCATGTTAGAACTTTGGAATCATTTGTTAGATCGGTCCCACAAAACCAGGCAGTCTCTACAGGATCCAAAGAGAGCCCTTGGTACATGCACAAAGATTTACAAGCCACTTTCTCACTTCTTGAAAGAAACACAAGAAAGTTTTGATGAAATTGAACTCAAAGCAAAAGAAAACCTGCCTGATGTGGGGTGTCAGGATGTGATGAGTGGAGTCATGCAGAAGTGTGTGCTGGGGCCTTAACTTTTTACAATTTATGTCAATGACTTAGTTAAGGAAGCAAAGGCATGGTAGCTAATTTTTTTGATTTGACTTATTATTGTTGCATGTATTAGTATACAGTGAAACAGTTAATTAGAGAGCTTAAAGAGTTAGAGTAGAATTTTAGAAGTATAGAACAAGAGTAAAATGTAGAATTAGAGAGTATGCTGGGCACAGCCAGCTTGCAAGACGTTGCCACGCTCCGGAGCCATCTTGAATTTGCAGATGACACAAAGATAGGTAGGAAAGTATGTTGTGAAGGGGACATGAGGTTACAGGCTGATACAGATAGGTTGAGTGACTGAGCAAAAATCTGGAGGATGGAGTATAATGTGGAAAAATGTGAAGTTGTTCACTTTGGCAGGAAGAATAAAAAAAAACAGTACAACTTAAATGGAGAGCAGCTGCATAATTCTGCGGTGGAAAAGGATCTAGGTGATCTAGTGCATGAGTTATATAAAGTTATTATGCAGGTTCAGCAAGTAATCAATAAGGGTAATTGAATGCTATCCTCTGTTACTAGAAGAATTGAACATGGTAAGTTTCAGTTATACAGGGCATCGGTGAGACCACAACTTGAATAGTGTGTGCAGTTTATGTCTCATTATTTAAAGAAGGATGTAAATGAGTTGGAGGTGGTTCAGAGGAAATAGACCAGGTTGATGCATGGAATGAACATGTTGTCTTATGAGGAAAGTTTAGACATACTGGGCTTGCCTCCTCTGGAGTTTAGAAGAGTGATGGGCGACTTGATTGCAATGTATAAGATCCTGAACGGTCTTGACCAGTTGTATAGGAAAGGATGCTTCCTCTTGTGGGTGAATCCAGAACTAGGGAGCACTATTTGAAAATTAGGGGTCACCTTTTTAAGAGAGAGGAGGAGAATTTTTTTTCTTTGTGGGTTGTGCAACTTTGGAACTCTGTTTCAGAAGGTGATGGAAGCGGGGTCACTGAATATTCTGAATTATTGAAAGTGGAGGTACATTGATTCTCTTGCCTAGCAAGAATCTAAGGTTACTGGGGGTAGATGGGGAATGTGGAACGTGAAACACAAACAAGTCAGCCATGATCTTATGGAGGGATACAAAAGAGTGGTCTAGTTTGGACCAGGGAGCGGCGCGGGCTAATTGTTCCTTGTTTCTCGTGGAAGTGGAAATGACTAGGGTTGGGAAGTATTTTCCGATCAGGGCCATTGTGATCTCCTGGACTCGTTTCGATCGCCTCAGGGGGTCGGAGAGGAATTTCCCAGATTTTTTTTCCCCCATATTGGCCCTGGGGTTTTTCACTCTGGGTTTTCGCCTCTCCCTGGAGATCACATGGTCTGGAATGGGGGGGTGGGGGTGAGTTAATAGGTTGTGGTGAACGGGGCATCGTGGCTGTGGGGGACAGCTCGGTGGATGGGATATTGGTATGTGGATGGGCTGGGGGGTTGGGCGGGGGTCCTGGATTCGGGGTTCGGTCCTGGGCCGGGGGGCGGCGCGGGCTTGGGGGGCCGGGGGGCCTGTTCCTGTGCTGTATTGTTCTTTGTTCTTTGAATGGCCTACTTCTCGCAGGCTCGAGGGGCCGAATGGCCTAAATTTGTTCTTATTGCATATGTAGGCCACAAGTGTGTGAATAAAAGGAGAAGAATGAGAAAAAATAAGTCAATGATGGTAATGCACCAAATGATGATGAAATGTTTTCGCCAATAGACAAGCGCAAATTAAACTGGAGCGAATTAGGGCGGCATGGTGGCACTGCTGCCTCACAGCTCCAGGGATCTGGGTTGAATTCCGGCCTCTGACCTCTGTCTGTGTGAAGTTTGCACATTCCCGTGTGTCTGTTTGGGTTTCCTCCGAGTACTCCGGTTTCCTCCCACACTCCAAAAATGTGAAGGTTAGGTAGATAGGCCATGCTAAATTGCCCCTTAGTGTCCAAAAATGTGTAGGTTAGGGGGATTAATGGAATAAATAATGTGGAATTTCGGGGATAGGGCGCGGTTTGGGATTGTTGTCAGTACAGGCACGATGGGTTGAATGGTCTCCTTTATTCCTATGAAGGATGCACTTGAAACCAACTTGAAGAAAAGAGAAAATAACATGCAAAAATGTTTCAAATAATTTTTCATTTTCGGTTCATTTAGATGCCTCAGAAAAATAGCTGTGTGATGATGCAAAGCTTCTGATGAAAAGTTATCCTGACAACATTGATGATAACCTCGCTGGAGAAATAAAACATTTTCAAGCTTATTGCAAGGAAAATTATCCAGGTAAAGGGACTTTATGCCACCAGGATCCATATCAAGTCATCATCCAAGGTAAAATTCAGTTAGCTTTCCATAATGTCGAAGCAATATTGCAGTTCCTTTTGAGTCTAATGGTAACAAACTACTGAGGGGAAAGGTCATTTTTACAGCTGAAAAACATCAAGAATGAACTGTGGACAACAACGCTGCAAGCTGTCTGCACTCAGCATAATGTATCTGCTGATTTTAACTTTTAGAATACGGAACGGAAGAATGTGCCTAGTACGCATAACAAAACGGTAAGCACAACTTTGAATCACTGGCCTTATTACATCAAGCACTGTGATGGAGCTGGCTAAATTGAGGCCTCCCAGTCATGGTCAATAATGGCCAGAAGCAAATTGAGTGAAGTGGGGTGTTATGCTCGCGGATGCCCCCTGGCAACAGTGGCCCAGCTGATCATTTTAGGAATTGAAGACCTTCCCTCGTCTGAGTCTCTTTGACTTCATCAGCATCAAACTGGTCGGAGCGTGTGTGCACTCCAATCAGTTAAGATCTAAAAAGGCAATTATAGTCTGCGGACTCAAATTTGCAGGTTTAAAGGAGCCCATTGTGTGAGGCAGAAAGCATTGAACACCTAATGTTAGGCATTCCAAATGTGTCTGGCTTCTTTATCAGTGTTGATGAGATGGTTAGGCAACCAAGCTCATTTCGAGACAATACTGCTCCGTTATTGATGAATAAAAGAAGTGAACATTGAACCATAGCCTGGGGTAATTTTAGAGAGAACTTATAAATATTTGAAAGAGTGGGCATTTGAGAGTGATTCACTTATCAGATCAGCTTGGTGGACTGCGGATTGGCTTAGTTGGCAGAACCCTTGTCTCGAGTTAGGAGATCATGGGTTCAAGTTCCATTTCAGGAATTTGAGAATATAATCTTGGCTATATAACCGGGTGGCACAGTAGTTAGCAAAGCTGCCTCACAGCGTCAGGGACCCGGGTTCGATTCCCAGTTTGGGTCACTGTCTGTGTGGAATTTACACATTCTCTCTGTGTCTGCGTGGGTTTCCTCCGGGTGCTCCGGTTTCCTCCCACAGGCTAAAGATTTGCGGGTTAGGTAGATTAGCCATGCTAAATTGCCCCTAAGTGTCAGGGGGACTAGCTAGGGTAAATGCATGGGGCTATAGGGATAGGGCCTGGGTGGGATTGTGGTCGGTGCAGCCTCGATGGGCCAAATGGCCTCCTTCTGCACAGTATAATTTTATAATTCTATAATTCTACAGTGTGGTACTGATGGAGTATGACACTGGAAGAGGTACCTTGTTTTGGATGAGACAGTAAAAGAAGGCTCATCTGTCCTCTCAGATAGATGTATTGTAAAAGATCCCATGATATTACTCAAAGAAGAATAGGGGAGTTCTCTCTGACGTTCTGGCCAATATTTACTCTTCAGCCAAAATTGTGAAAAAGACAGGTGATTTGGTCATTATCACATTGCTGTTGATGAATTTGCAAAGCACAATTTGGCTATTGTGTTCCCTACATTATAGCAATGACCACACTTTAAAAATAACATAAAAGTGATTGCAAGGTGCTTTGGGATATCCTAAGAATGTGAACAGCACTATATAGATGCACATTCTTGATTTATCTTTCTTTCTATTTCTGTATTTCCCAATGCTTCATATGTGTGACAATGTCACTTTTACATTGGCTGCTAACTTGCACAAAACTCCACAGGTTGATTGGTTTGCTAGTTTACAGAATCGTCCTGGTTACATTCAAAAACTGACCTGGCATAATCACAGGCAGACACTGTTGACTTATTGCACGTTAACACACCAATACATTTATTTTGCTGCCTAGCTGTTTAGTTACATTACAGAACTGCATAATCTTATGGTTGCATGTTAATATGCCTTTGCAAATTAATTTGAAAATCTCAGTGATGCACAGAAAATTTCCATCATCGCTGAGACCCAACGTAGAATTCAGACTTTTCAAAACAAACAATTAACTTCTCTGCATATTATGAACACAGGGCTCCTAATATTAATAAAGATCTTCTTGTATACAAAATATGCATTTTGTTTGATCTCTTATCTTACCAATCAATTCCCTTGTGATAGGCATTCCCATTGAAGAACTGCACTTCTTCAAAGGTCTTTGGGTTGGGGAAATTACTGGTGATAGCTGGATGCATAATTAGGAACAAGTACAAAGCCGTGGTGCCTGAGAACAGAAAATATTAGAGAACTTATTGATGTGCTTGTGTAGAAACTGCTGCCCTTCTATCCATGGCATTTTATCAGTGGAGCTTCTTCCTGCAAGCAATTTTTTTTGAAAGAACTGCAAAAACACTGTTCTGTGAAATAATAGATTACTTAATTAGGACACAGTAATTACGGAATATTAGCATAAATTCAATTTTCACCATTATTACCGTATACATGGTAGAATGGCACAAAACAATTTGCAGAGACAAATTAAAATACAAAATTATTTACCATTTCGGGCAGATATGACACTACTAATGTAATCGACACATTTAAGTCAATGGCTATTAATGGATATTTGCACTTGAATAGAAATTGAAAATTTAAAACAAGAATCTAGAGCCATTATATTTGACGCTACTAACTAAATAATCTTAGCTATGTCCTACTGCTGTCTACTCTTCTTTGGTCCTTTAAAAATTGTGTTCAGTCAGTCTTTCTACCAAGTCTAATACTTCTACATTTTTGACAGCCTTCTATTGTAATTAAAAGCTTCCCATATATCGCGCCATGCAAAACAATTGCGAATGATTTGCAGTGTGCTTCTGAGAAATGAATAAAAATATTGTTTGAAAAGAATTTATTCTCCAAATAGAAACTGACATGCATTTGTTAGGAATTGTCCAACATCATCCAAACTACAGAAAAAATTTCAGTGAAATGCTTTATATGATTAATGAGAAATAATCACAAAACCTTCATGGAAGATGGGTTACTCATTGTCAACAGGTCCCATCTCAAAAGGCCAAACTGTCTTATCAAATGTGAGGAGCGATATTAACTTAGCCTACTTAGTGGGAAATTGACAAGATCGGAGCAACAGCAGACAAACGATTTTCCTTTCCATTTCAGTAAATAATCAATCATCTGTATCAGCCTGGGTGTGCTCCATGGGCACCTACAAACAGGTCCTGGGTGATTTGATTTATTACTATCACATGTATTGGGATACAGTGAAAAGTATTGTTCCATGCGTACTATACAGACAAAGCATACCGTTCATAGAGAAACGAGACAGTGCTGTATGTAATATTACAGTTGTAGCTAGGGTGTAGAGAAAGATCAATTTAATGCAAGGTAAGCCCATTTAAAATTCTGATGGCAGCAGGGAAGAAGCTGTTCTTGTGTCGGTTGGTACGTGACCTCAGACCTTTGTGTCTTTTTCCCGACGGAAGAAGGTGGAAGAGAGAATGCCCGGGGTGCGTGGGGTCCTTAATTATGCTGGCTGCTATTCCGAGGTGGCGGGAAGTATAGACAGAGTCAATGGATGGGAGGCTGGTTTGCGTGATGGATTGGGCTACATTCACGACCTTTTGTAGTTTCTTGCGGTCTTGGGCAGAGCAGGAGCTATACCAAGCCGTGATACAACCAGAAGGAATGCTTTCTATGGTGCATCTGTAAAAATTGGTGAGAGTTGTAGCTGACACGCCAAATTTCCTTAATCGTCTGAGAAAGTAGAGACGTTGGTAGTGATTGGAAAAGGCAAGACTTGGCAGCTGCGTGTGGAAAATGCTGATGGAAGCTGCTGAATATTGTGTTTTTTGTGGGAATCAATCCTCTTAAAAAGAGGAATGATTTCATTATGAGAGCCCATAATGCTAACAGTGTGACAGTGAAATGCAGGAGAAGCCTTCCAGTTAATCTAGCTCATCCAATATTCCCTTAGTGTATTTCTAATAACACTGAATCCAATTTGTTGTCAAGAACTGATTCAATTCCTTCTTGAAATTTATTGAGGTTTCTTGTTCCACTGCTTGATTGGCAGTCTGCTCTGGGATGTTCCTGATCAGAGCCATGGCTGCCAATACACTCCCTCCATCAGCCGAAACATCATAACTTTGCCAGATTTGAAGTCACTCGGGATAGGAGCAGAATTCACTGCTGCCTCACTGCTCCAAATTGCTTCATGATGCTCAGTCTTCAATAGGTCAGACAGATCCTCTGCCCCACACAATGGGCCAGCAAGGTGGCACAGTGGTTAGCACTACTGCCTAACAGCGCCAGGGACCTGGGTTCGATTCTCAGCTTGGGTCACTGTCTGTGTAGAGTTTGCATGTTCTCCCCGCGCCTGTGTGGGTTTCCTCCGGGTGCTCTGGTTTCCTCCCACAGTCCAAAGGACGTGCTGGTTAGGTGCATTGGCCATGCTAAATTCTCCTTCAGTGTACCCGAACAGGTGTCAGAGTGCAGCGACTAGGGGATTTTCACAGTAACTTCATTGCAGTGTTAATGTAAGCCTACTTGTGACACTAATAAATAAACTTCAAACGCTAAAAACTTTAAACTTTATAAACTTTAACTCCTACCAGTCAGAGTTCCATACTATGGCCTCCAGCACTGGGACATGGCAGAGGAATTCTAATATTGTGATGTGCTGGGATTAGGAGGGCGTGGCGATTGGGGGTAACCTGGAAGTCTTGGTTTTAATGCACGTGTCCTTTGTCAGTTGACAGGTTTCCTACCCAGAGGTCAGCCTGGTCAACAGGTTTGGCTTCCAGGATGTGGCACACACTCCAGAGGAGGTCACAGGATAACGTCAAACCCTGACTCATGAGTGTGGGCTCTGATCATAATAGGAGCCCAAACTCGGACCACAGAGGGTGGGTAGATGCCGGATTCCTTGGTGGGGAGGGTTTTGATCTCTGGCTTAGGGTGGGGATGGGGCTGGGTCTGATCCTGGGAGGGGTACCGTGATGGATGGGAGGGGGTAAAAGGAGGTGGGATCCAGCCCACAAGATGGAGCATCCTTGATCATGGAACAGTGTTAGGAGGATTGCTGTGCCCGAGAGTTATGGTGATGAAGAAGGAGCTTGGGGGTGGGTAGGCATAAGGGGCAGGTACCCCTGTCTCCTCTTGCTCACACGCTGTACAGTGAAGGCATTTATCTTCTCCCTGAAGCTGTGCTCACTTCACTACGGTGGCTGGAATTTCAAAAGGGCTGGCAAACCCGTAAGGTCACTGTTAAACCCATATGACAGGGAGATTCAAGACTTCCAACCTTACCAACATATTGAAAATGCAAAACTGCATCCTGGGAGCAGATTAGCTACCCTCCCTGGTCCTACCTCAATAAAATATGGAATTCAGCAAGTTGGATCTACCTTCCTCACCTGCACCACCTGTTTATCCACTCTACCCATCACTCACACCCAATCTATTTCCTCCCTCATGTTAAAATTACTCCCAGCATTTCCAAATCCTGTCTGAGTTCTTGCCTTAACTTACCTCTGTGCTTTAACAGCTGTAGGTCCCAAGGAAATATTGGACTTTATCATTTCACAAAGCAAAGTACTTCAAATGAAGAGTGAGATTTCTGAAGCTACATACCCCATGCCGAGACTGAATATCTGGGATTTTGGTGTGGACATCCACAGGTTCAGAAGGAATTCCCACTTGTCCTTCGGGGTTGACTGATCTCTGTCTCTGAATTCTCAATAAGCGCAAAGCCAGGGGCACAGATTTGTAAACTCGACTAAATTGCTCCAACTCATGCTATCTTCAGATAAAATTCATGGGACAAATTTCTATGGAGTTTTTTCACACTCATCCTTCTTAACTTTGACATGACAACTGCAGAAATTCCCTCCAAAAATGGTGCAAACAGGGTTTTTGCCTTTTTCTCCAGAGTTTCCAAATTTCTTTGCCAGTTATGACAGACAACCGAGCAAACCATTCATCCATATATGGCACGGTAGCTCAGTGGTTAGCACTGCTGCTTCACAGCGCCAGGGACCTGGGTTCGATTCTGGCCTCGGGTCACTGTCTGTGTGGAGTTTGCACGTTCTCCCTGTGTCTGCATGCATTTCCTCCGGTTGCTCTGGTTTCCTCCCAGAGTCCAAAGATGTGTGGGTTAGATGAATTGGCCATGGTAAATTGCACCTTATTGTCAGGGGAGCTAGCAGAGTAAATATGTGGGGCTATGGGGATAGGGGCTGGGTGGGGTTGTGGTTGGTGCAGACTTGATGGGCCGAATGGCCTCCTTCTACACTGTAGGTATTCTATGATTCTATTCTATGAATAATACATCAAAAATAAAAGGTAAATTTCACTTTAAATAGTCAATACAATAAAGATACATCTTATACAACTGCAAGCATTCGTATCACTCCCCGCACCAGTGTGGCATTGCGTTGACACACAGTTCCACAATTTGCTCTTCTTTATTCTTGGTGGGCCCAAGGACTTGTTCCTGTGCTTTACTGTTCTTTTGTCCTTCATTCATGCAAGGTTGGTCAGGAGACCTCCTACAACAGTTTTCACCTTTGAGTTTGATAGGTATGATTATCCTCAGCAAGACAAACCTCTATGAACCCTCTCTCGCTTGGGTCTGATAGTTCTGATGACGTAGCATTCCAGAATTCCTTTTCAACTGATCAATCAATAACACCCCAGTCATGGTTTCGCCATTTCTGGGAAAATAGCCGCCAGCTCTTTAGAATCCCCAAGACATTCACACAGATTTCTCATGGTTTTAGACCTTTTTAGACAGCTCACACAGCACTGTGTGAGACAGCTGCTGTCTCCTTTTCTGCCAAACAGAAAATCTGATCAGTGATTTATTTCTTCTTCTCACAAGAATTATTTGTGTTTCTATTTCCAGCTCTGTCTGCTTTCATAGAACATAGAACAGTACAGCACAGAACAGGCCCTTCGGCCCACGATGTTGTGCCGAGCTTTATCTGAAACCAAGATCAAGCTATCCCACTCCCTATCATCCTGGTGTGCTCCATGTGCCTATCCAATAACCGCTTAAATGTTTCTAAAGTGTCTGACTCCACTATCACTGCAGGCAGTCCATTCCATACCCCAACCACTCTCTGCGTAAAGAACTTACCTCTGATATCCTTCCTATATCTCCCACCACGAACCCTATAGTTATGCCCCCTTGTAATAGCTCCATCCACCCGAGGAAATAGTCTTTGAACGTTCACTCTATCTATCCCCTTCATCATTTTATACACCTCTATTAAGTCTCCCCTCAGCCTCCTCCGCTCCAGAGAGAACAGCCCTAGCTCCCTCAACCTTTCCTCATATGACCTACCCTCCAAACCAGGCAGCATCCTGGTAAATCTCCTCTGCACTCTTTCCAGCGCTTCCACATCCTTCTTATAGTGAGGTGACCAGAACTGCACACAATATTCCAAATGTGGTCTCACCAAGGTCCTGTACAGTTGCAGCATAACCCCACGGCTCTTAAACTCCAACCCCCTGTTAATAAAAGCTAACACACTATAGGCCTTCTTCACAGCTCTATCCACTTGACTGGCAACCTTTAGAGATCTGTGGATATGGACCCCAAGATCTCTCTGTTCCTCCACAGTCTTCAGAACCCTACCTTTGACCCTGTAATCCACATTTAAATTAGTCCTACCAAAATGAATCACCTCACATTTATCAGGGTTAAACTCCATTTGCCATTTTTCAGCCCAGCTTTGCATCCTATCTATGTCTCTTTGCAGCCTACAACAGCCCTCCACCTCATCCACTACTCCACCAATCTTGGTGTCATCAGCAAATTTACTGATCCACCCTTCAGCCCCCTCCTCTAAGTCATTAATAAAAATCACAAAGAGCAGAGGACCAAGCACTGATCCCTGCGGCACACCGCTAGCAACCTGCCTCCAATCCGAAAATTTTCCATCGACCACCACCCTCTGTCTTCGGTCAGACAGCCAGTTACCTATCCAATCGGCCAACTTTCCCTCTATCCCACACCTTTGTGCCTGGATCTGTGCGCTGATCCCTTCACCCTCCAACTTCTCTGCTTGAAGCTCTCCTTTGTGCTTGCCAGTCCCATTTCTTCTTTCCTGTTGGCACTGCTTCCAGGTCAATGGTCAACAGGTCACATGGGCAAGTATTTCTTATTACGCAGCAAAAGCACCCTTTACAATTGATGCAACTCATTAAAAGCCATTTCAACCATTTTCAAAAACAATTGAAGATTCCACAAACCTTTAAACAAATTACAAATTTTTCTTACTGTACAAATTCCGTGTCAAAGGTTACCACGTCATAAAGTAAATTAATGCAGAGCTACCTGAGAGTTGATATCACCTGAAAATGTACTATTAGAATGTGCTTGATAGAACAGTTTGTATAAATAACTGTTCTCCATGTAACCCATTTAGACAGTATGGGTGAACCAAATCACTTATACCTCGTGATTAAAACTCACCTGTTTTTTGAGGTCCAATAACCAGAAATTTTGGTAAACGATCACAGGTTTTCTCTTTAGACCAGATGTCCTTATGTCGTTTATCATCACATGGATTCTGCCAGAAAAGGAGGAAATTGGACACTGTATTAAAATGGCAGAGTTCCTCGGAGTTTAATGCAGCGTGAATGCTCATTGTTCTGAAAGGAATAGACACTGAACCCTATAATTAGGGTTAGCCAGTATAATGGGGGAAATGGTCTGTCTGTGATTTAATAATTACATGGAAATTAACTTGTGCCTTCATTTGGAATGACATTTCTTGCTGAAATCGCAACCATGTCCAATAGCTAGATAAAATATTCCAAGCTTTGTCCAATAGTAGTGGGGTTGGTCTGAATCTAAAATCCAAACAATGGCGTGGCAGAAAGGAGATATCCTACACACCACCATGGATTGCTTCCAATATAACTACCTACTAATCACTTTCCCCAGGAAGAGAAAGATATGACCACGAGAGCGAAATGCTTTTTTAAAAATTAATTTATTGGATATGAGTGTCGCTGGCTCGGCCAGCATTTATTGCCCATCCCTAACTGCCCTCCATTTCAGAGGTAATTTGAGAGTCAACCACATTGCTGTGGACCTGGAGTCACATGTATGCCAGATCAGGTAAGGACAGCAGATTTCCTTCCCTGAAGGGACAATTGACAATGGGTTTATGGTCAGTATTAGACATTTTAATCCCAAATTTTTATTCAATTCGAACTTCACCATCTGCCATGGTAGAATTCATACCCGGCTCCTCAGATCTTGACTTGGGTCTCTGGATTACTAGTCCAGTGACGATACCACTCCACCGCTGCTTCCCCTTGAGGTAGTTTGATCTGTTCAAGCTCTATATAAATAGATGTTTAAATTTGCCATGGATATCGAGACTCATATCCCTGTCCCACCCTTCCTCTGAATCACAAGCTTCATTAATACCACCATAGTTCTTGAACAGAATGTTGAATGCACTGTAAATTGAATACTCATTTTCTGACAGTAATCACATCAACAACAAACCAGGTAAAGTTTTCACAGTACGATTGCATCCATGTAGAAGGGATATGGCAAAAACACTTGACCAGTTTTGCTTCCAGTTTTAAAATGGCCCAATTGCAAATGCTAAATAACATCTGAATTTTCCCCTGATTCAGGCTGACTTGGAGTAAGAATTCAGCTTTAGCATTCATTCCTGTTACGCTGGCATCGTGACAATCTGTTTAACAATGCAAGCGGTCTTCAATAATCATAGATGCTGTGAATTAAAGGCAAAGATTCAGAAAAAATATATAATAAGAGGGGTGGCGGGTAGGTTTTGGTGGTCAGTTTGATGGCAGCCATGTTCTTGGTTGTTAAGATCAGCCTAACTACCAAAACCAGGTAGAGTTATCAACAAGATAATGGGAACCCTGGAAGTGCAGTCACTTCAAAGGAGATTAGTACACAAAGCAGGGGTGGGTGGCGGGGAATGGTTGTGGGTCTGTTATCTGCAGAGTTTGCTGCGCTTGTCTTAAAAAGGATTAGATGCACACCTGCCAGAGCGGGTCCTTTTGTTCTGGAAAAAGCTCAAAGTATTTGTGTGCCAGCTGCACAGGGGGCATCGTTTGCAGCTTCAGGTTGGTCCAGCAGTGGACAAAATTAGCCAGGTTCACAAACGTATAGAGGCCCAGTCGATCATTCCCATAGTTGGATAAATGTGTCATGAAGATGCTGATCTGAAAGAAAAAGAGAAACAAGTCACACTCAGGGAGCTCCTCAATTAAAGAGATTTAGTTAAATAATTTCTTAAGTAAGGAGACTTCATTTATAATAGAGTTGTTGTCAAGCTAACTATGTCTTTCCACCCTCCTGTGGATCATGTGATCTTAGATCTAAAATTTCTCACCTCATTGCGTAAACACACTGGCCGGGCGGGACACAAAATTTGGCAGACCGGCAAAAACTCCAATGGAACAAGACGGGAATTTTGGGGCCAGAAAATCCTGGCCACTGATTCATTTTGGATGAATGTTTCGGGATAACAAATCCATGTTTCCATGTTATGAAATCTACACTTATCTTGTTGGATAGCAGCAGGTGGGAACTTCAAGGCCAGAATTTTACCGCCGATTCTGGGGCGGGCAAGGCTCACAGAATGGCATCCTCCGTTGGCCTCAGGCAGGATCTTACGAGCCTCGCGTGGGCGAGGCGGTAAAATTCTGACACAAGTCTTGACAAACTTTGAAGTTTCTACACTTGAACAGACCGGGTAAGGCTGCACATGCATTAATTAAGTTCCTTGAACCCAACGCACCTATGCGCAAAGAGAATGGCATGAAAACCTGGGTCAGGTGACCTGAAGCGGAGCACCATTCAACAGAAGAGTCCCAGACAGGGGACAGGGAGAGGTCCCAAAAGGAGAGTTGAGACAGGGAGAGAGAAAAGGTCCCTCCCTAAGTTAAAAAGTTGTAAGGAGCTCAGGAGAAGCCCTGAAGATCCAAGAAGATTGATGACTCCTTGGTCTTTTTAAAGTAGCTTGTACAACGTGACCATCACTGCCTGGGTCAGCGTCTATTACCCGCCCATTTCAGAGGGCATTTGAGAGTCAACCACATTACTGCAGGTCTGGAGTCACATGTACCCAGGGTGGCAGATTGCCTTTCTTAAAGAACATTAGTGAACCGGATGAGTTTTTATGACAATCGGCAATGGTTTCATGGTCATCATTGACTTTTAATTCCAGGCATTTTATTGAATTAAAATTTGACCATTTGCCGTGGTGGGATTTGAACCCGGGCCCCCAGATCTTGCTCCGGGTCTCCGGATTACTAGTCCAGTGACAAAAGCACTGTGCCACTGCCTACCCTAACATGCTGCAGACTGTTGGAATGATCATATCGCTTTGGAGCAGTAGCGTTTTGCTAAGCGCAGCCGAGGAGCTAAAGTCGTGCTTGTGAGTTGGTGCCCGAGTGAATATTCAGGAATCCAGGGGAATGGAATCTCGGGAAATGAGGCGGGAAGGTGGATCGCTGTTGATGTCATCCGAGTTGGAATGACTTGAGAGAATTCTAAGGTTAGATCTTCGAAGGTGAAGACTGGAATCTTTAGTGACAGAGATGCAATTTCAGTGAGATTGGGTGACTCACAGTATTAATGATGTCTGGATAGGTGTTGAGAAATCCATGAACTTTGCTTGGTTGCATTTGCTATTTATTATGCAATGTGGTGAGTTCGATCATAGTTTGTCTGTTACTTCACATGTACCTCATATTAACCCTGAATGGCAGAGTATCATGGTAGCATCCAGACGAAAGATAGTTAGAGGATGGGTATCATTGGAGCAGAGGGACAGGGAGGAGATAGGAAAGGTTAAGGACAAGTGGAAGAGGGCAGGTTGAGGTTCAAGGATTTACTAATGATCTCCAGTCTTCCACTGTCCCATTCAGTCAAACAGCCTTTTGTTTCACATCTCCAATATTTTTATTACTAATAAACAAAAGTGAACAAAAATGAAAATAATCTCTTAAAGACTTTTCTCCAGGTTTACTTGCAGCAGTCTTGGAGGAAATTAGCCTTTAATCCTGGAAGATTAACAATTCTAGGACCAACATTTGCCTCAGTGGTTGTTTGCAGGGGGTAATTTTGACTCAGTGGTCGGGGGAGATGGGAAGGATCCTGTAAAAGCAGCAGCAACGGGGTTCCCAAATATCCCATAATACATGACTAGGAGTTTCCTGGAATCAGAAGTTCTTCTCCAGAGAGCAGCCAATTTAAATTTCCTGCCTCATTGCACCCCCATGAATGATGGGCACTTACATTATGTATTGCAAATTATGACTAATGTTTAGGCACTGGACGCCAGAGCAACAACTTGAACTTGGAAATGTCTTTAATGTAATAAATTTCCCAAGGTGCTACACAGAAGCCATTATAAAACAAAATGTGGTTCCAAGCCCCAAAGCAGACATTGGGGCAGACGACCGAAAGCTTAGGTTTTAAGAAATGTCTTACTTGTATATTTTATATCTTGGATCAGATGACACACCTGCTGTGTGCATGCAGGAACTTTCTCTACAAGAGTTTTATAACTTAAAATGTCAACTTCATGTTTTAAGCTCTGGCTTCCAGCTCTTTCTACCTCTGTGTTTACTTTTATCTGAGTCCACACCCTGGCTTCAGCAATCAAGGACAGTGAGCACCAGTAGTAAACAGACTCACATATTCAAACAAAGAACAATCGAACCATACAGTGCTAAAGGAGAAAAGCAAGGTAAAGACGCAGTTTGGGGAGGGAATTCCACAGTTTAGGGCCTAAGCAGCTGAAGGCAGGGCCACTAATACTGGAGCTGTTATGATCGGAAAGAGGCCAGAATTAGGGGAGCACAAGTAGTTCAGAGGGTTGCGTAGGAGAAGGAGATTATAGGACAGAGATAGGGAGGGGAAGGCCATGGAGGGATTTGAATTCAAGGATGAGAATTTAACAAACAAGACATTGCTTAACCTACAGCCAATGAGGGTCAGGTGCACTAACCTTAAACAAGATTATTTCCTGCCTTTTCCAGTGAACTCACCAGCCATATAAAGTGATGGTAGTTCTTGGAGGGGGAGGGGGGGGGGGGGGGGCTGTGGGGGCGTGGGTGATAGTGGGATGTAGATGAGGTAAGTGATGGAGAGGTCTTGAAATCAGGAAGCAAAAGGAGAGATATTCAAACTGAAGAATGGAAGTTTGGGCAGGGTGGGGGTGAGGGTTTGGGGCAGGATGGGGATGGGGATTTGGGGGCAGGTGGGGGTTTGGGGCAGGGTGGGGGTGGGGGTTTGGGGCAGGGTGGGGGTGGGAGTTTGGGGCAGGGTGGGGGTGAGGGTTTGGGGCATGGTGGGGGTTTGGGGCAGGTGGGGGTTTGGGGCAGGGTGGGGGTGGGGGTGGGGGTTTGGGGCAGGGTGGGGGTGGGGGTTTGGGGCAGGGTGGGGGTGGGGGTTTGGGGCAGGGTGGGGGTGGGGATTTGGGGGCAGGTGGGGGTTTGGGGCAGGGTGGGGGTTTGGGGCAGGGTGGGGGTCGGAGTTTGGGGCAGGGTGGGGGTGAGGGTTTGGGGCACGGTGGGGGTTTGGGGCAGGTGGGGGTTTGGGGCAGGGTGGGGGTGGGGGTTTGGGGCAGGGTGGGGGTGGGGATTTGGGGCAGGGTGGGGGTGGGGGTTTGGGGCAGGATGGGGGTGGGGATTTGGGGGCAGGTGGGGGTTTGGGGCAGGGTGGGGGTTTGGGGCAGGGTGGGAGTGGGAGTTTGGGGCAGGGTGGGGGTGAGGGTTTGGGGCACGGTGGGGGTTTGGGGCAGGTGGGGGTTTGGGGCAGGGTGGGGGTTTGGGGCAGGGTGGGGGTGGGGGTTTGGGGCAGGGTGGGGGTGGGGGTTTGGGGCAGGATGGGGGTGGGGATTTGGGGGCAGGTGGGGGTTTGGGGCAGGGTGGGGGTTTGGGGCAGGGTGGGGGTGGGGGTTTGGGGCAGGGTGGGGGTGAGAGTGGGGGTTTGGGGCAGGGTGGGGGTGAGGGTGGGGGTTTGGGGCAGGATGGGGGTGGGGGTGGGGGTTTGGGGCAGGTGGGGGTTTGGGGCAGGGTGGGGGTTTGGGGCAGGGTGGGGGTGGGGGTTTGGGGCAGGGTGGGTGTGGGGGTTTGGGGCAGGATGGGGGTGGGGATTTGGGGGCAGGTGGGGGTTTGGGGCAGGGTGGGGGTTTGGGGCAGGGTGGGGGTGGGGGTTTGGGGCAGGGTGGGGGTGAGGGTGGGGGTTTGGGGCAGGGTGGGGTGTGGGTGGGGGTTTGGGGCAGGTGGGGGTTTGGGGCAGGGTGGGGGTTTGGGGCAGGGTGGGGGTGGGGGTTTGGGTCAGGGTGGGGGTGGGGGTTTGGGGCAGGTGGGGGTTTGGGGCAGGGTGGGGGTTTGGGGCAGGGTGGGGATGGGGGTTTGGGGGCAGGTGGGGGTTTGGGGCAGGGTGGGGGTTTGGGGCAGGGTGGGGGTGGGGGTTTGGGGCAGGGTGGGGGTGAGGGTTTGGGGCAGGATGGGGGTGGGGATTTGGGGGCAGGTGGGGGTTTGGGGCAGGGTGGGGGTTTGGGGCAGGGTGGGGGTTTGGGGCAGGGTGGGGGTGGGGGTTTGGGGCAGGGTGGGGGTGGGGGTTTGGGGCAGGTGGGGGTTTGGGGCAGGGTGGGGGTTTGGGGCAGGGTGGGGGTGGGGGTTTGGGGCAGGGTGGGGGTTTGGGGCAGGGTGGGGGTGGGGGTTTGGGGCAGAGTGGGGGTGGGAGCAATTGGCTGTGGCGGGGCAGAGATGGAACCTGGGGAATGACCGCTCTTGAGGGGGGGGGGATGGAGACTGGGGAAGAGGGGGGGGGGCTCGGCTGCTGGGGAGACTGGGCTCAGTCTCACCTTTTTGCCAACTGATGGGGGGCCTCCAGGTTCTTGGGACATATCATACAACAGCATTAAAAAAAAATGACATTAGTGTGGATTAAAACAGCTCAACGGGTGAAACTAGCCCAAACGATCACTAAAAAATAAATCTCTCTTTAAAGTCATGAGCCACAGACAGCATTTCCGCTGTTATTAACAGCCAGTGACCAAAAGCAGGAACCCAGCTTATTTTCTACAGCTATAAATCCAGTGGTGCTAAAGTTAATTCTAGCATCTCCATTGTTATTGTGGCTGTGATCAGTTTGGGGCAGGTGGGGGCCAGGGTTCAAACCCAGGACCTTCCTATTGTGTACAGTTCATTGCCATTGCAAATTGTGCATTTATCTACCAGGCCATCGCAAAGAGCATAGATTATAGACTATAACACGGAAAATGCTAGCAACACTCAGCAAGTCGGGCAGCATCTGTGGAAAGAGAATTAGTTAAAGTTTCCGGTGACTTCAAATATTGGCGGTATTTTGGGTGATGTTAAACTGATAAGATCTGAATCCTAACCCCGAGCCACCAAGATGGTTTGGCAATTTAAAAGTTACAATGAGGTTGCATGTCTCATATGCACCCGCCATTTTAAATTTAACTAAGTTTTCTGGGCCTTGAGAAATCCAATGGTTAAAAAGGTGAGGCTTTCCTCCTACCTGCTGCATACAGTTTACCTGCTTCATCAGACAAATTCCGTCCCCACGACTGGAAATGCCCCCTGATCTTTCCAATCTCCCAACCCCACCCCCAACTTCCAATTTCCCCCGACCCTTTAGATCTCCTACGTAAGGCTCCAATCTCCCTCTGACTCCCGATCTCCAGATTTTCTTCTGGCCTCTGATTACCCCCCTCGCCCCCCCCCTGCCCCAGCCTCTCTGACCCATCTCTTCCCCCTTTCCATTCCACAGCTTTGGCCTCATGGTCTGATAGCCAGCCGGGCCTCCTCTCAATCTGGTTGGCTGTGGCCAGAAAACTGAGATAAAACTGCTCAGCAGAACCTGTGGGAAACCTGTTGTCCCGACCTCAAAACAGCCCCGTCCTCTCCTGCTCACTCTACACCTCCTGGTTCATGTCCAGCCCATTAGCTTTGTTTGTTTCTTTGAAGATGGCACCTGGGTATTTCCAGCATGTTCCCGTTTGGTTTTGGATTTCCAACACCAACAGCACTTAACCTTAGTATAAATAAGGAGTTAATGCTTAATGTACAGCAAGGGGTTTGTAACGGCAAACTATCCAAATCAAAACAATTGGATATCAAGATACAGCCCCAAAAAATCATTAACTTCAATTCAATAAACACCTGTAAGCTATAAAGAAAAACAAGCTTCTCTGCTCACTTTCCTGCTATGCCGAGGCAAGCAGCAATTTTGATTGATCTCAAAATATTCTGTCTGCGACTCGAATATTCTGTCTGCGACGTGGGATATTCTGTCTGCGACTCGGGATATTCTGTCTGCGACTCGGGATATTCTGTCTGCGACTCAGGATATCCTGTCTGCGAGGTGGAATATTCTATCTGCGAGGTGGAATATTCTATCTGCGAGGTGGAATATTCTGTCTGCGACGCGGGATATTCTGTCTGCGACTCGGGATATTCTGTCTGCGACTCGGGATATTCTGTCTGCGACTCGGGATATCCTGTCTGCGAGGTGGAATATTCTATCTGCGACTTGGGATATCCTATCTGTGACTCGGGATATTCTGTCTGCGACTCGAATATTCTGTCTGCGATGTGGAATATTCTGTCTGCGACTCGGGATATTCTGTCTGCGACTCGGGATATTCTGTCTGCGACGCGGGATATTCTGTCTGCGACTCGGGATATTCTGCCTGCGACTCGGGATATTCTGCCTGCGAATTGGGATATTCTGTCTGCAAATTGGGATATTCTGTCTGCGACTCGGGATATTCTGCCTGCGACTCGGGATATTCTGTCTGCGACTCGGGATATTCTGTCTGCGACTCGGGATATTCTGTCTGCGACTCGGGATATTCTGTCTGCAAGGTGGAATATTCTGTCTGCAACTTGGGATATTCTGTCTGTGACTCGGAATAGTCTGTCTGTGACTCGGAATATTCTGTCTGCGAGGTGGAATATTCTGTCTGCGACTCGGGATATTCTGTCTGCCACTCGGGATATTCTGTCTGCGACTCGGGATATTCTGTCTGCGACTCGGAATATTCTGTCTGCAACTCGGAATATTCTGTCTGCGACTCGAATATTCTGTCTGCGACTCAAAATATAATGTCTGTATCTCAGAATAATCTTTGTATTGCAGGATGCGTGGTCTGTGTAAGCTCATCAAAATGTTTAGACATTACTAAACTCAGTTTAAAAAATGATAACACCTTTGTGTATTTAGGGTCAAAGCCAAGGCAAACTGAAAGCGTGCTTGCATTTTTGTTATCAGTCTGGTCATAGCTATTGCCTTTTCTCCAATTAGAATGCAAAGTAACGTCAATCATCAAATATTTGGCCTTGCTTCTATTGTGGGTATTTGATCTATTTGATTTCTGCTATGTCCTTCCCTTAGTTGAAGCTTAGCTCTTCTCCAGTGTGGGGAAGGATGATCCAAACACAATGAAGCACACAATGTAGAGGGATTGCTTTGATCCTAAAGTATTATTGCAGCAAGCCACTAGAGGGTGCTAAGTGTACTCTGACTACTTCAAACCTCAGCACTTGCAAAGTACCATTTTACGGAAGAAAAACAGTACATTTCACAGCCATTAGATTTTGAAAACAAATCCATACAAATATATTTAACAGTAACTGAAGAAACCAAGCTTCAGGCCAAGTAGTTAGTAACCTAGATATGGGTGACAGGCCCCTTCCGCCATTCCCACTCCATAATCAGAGATATATCACAAAGCCATTGCACTGGGGGTTGTGATGGTGTTATTGCAAGAAAAACTATCCACCACTGAGCTTGCTCTGGGTTTGCTCTTGAGCATTACAATGTAAAATAGCTAACATTAAGAACTGCACTGGAACCATCAGGGTTTGTTTTATGTAAATAATTATGGGCAATTTTGACTTGCTATCCAGTTGTTTTTAGACTGGAGTTCTTTACCTGATACACTTGAACTATTCCAAGAGAGGAGATGTTGTAATGGTTTGTGGCACCTGATCTTCTTTTAATTGGTTAGAGTTCATATAAAAAGCCCCAGACCTGGCCAAGTTGGCCATCAACAGGTCCAGACAGCGGGTGGTCGAGAGGGTTGTCTGACCCGACTGTCTGCCCCTCTAATGTGGTTATGTTCAAAGAACAAAGAACAATACAGTACAGGAACAGGCCCTTTGGCCCTCCAAGCCTGCGCCGCTCATGTGCCCAACTAGACCATTTGTTTGTATCCCTCTATTCCCAGTCTGTTCATGTGGCTATCTAGATGAGTCTTAAACGATCCCACCTTGCTTGGGAGGTCATTCCAGGCCCCCACCACGCTCTGTGTAAAATACGTCCCCCTGACATCTGTGTTGAACCTTGCCCCCCCCTCACCTTGAACCTGTGACCCCTTGTGCTCGTCACCTCCGACCTGGGAAAAAGCTTCCCTATCAATGCCCTTCATAATTTTATACACCTCTATTAGGTCGCCCCTCATCCTCCGTCTTTCCAGGGCGGCACGGTAGCACAGTGGTTAGCACTGCTGCTTCACAGCTCCAGGGACCTGGGTTCGATTCCCGGCTCGGGTCACTGTCTGTGCGGAGTTTGCACATTCTCCCCGTGTCTGCGTGGGTTTCCTCCGGGTGCTCCGGTTTCCTCCCACAGTCCAAAGATGTGCGGGTTAGGTTGATTGGCCAAGCTAAATTGCCCCTTAGTGTCCCGGGATGCGTAGATTAGAGGGATTAGCGGGTAAATATGAGGGTTAGAGGGATTAGCAGGTAAATATGTTGGGATATGGGGATAGGGCCTGGGTGGGATTGTTGTCGGTGCAGACTCGATGGGCCGAATGGCCTCTTTCTATACTGTAGGGGTTTTATGGTAGAACATCCCCAGTTTACCCAATTTCTCCTCATAGCTAAGACCTCCCCATACCAGGCAACATCCTGGTAAACCTTTTCTGTACTCTCTCCAAAGCCTCCACGTCCTTCTGGTAGTGTGGCGACCAGAACTGGACGCAGTATTCCAAATGTGGCCTAACCAACGTTCTATACAGCCGCAACATCATATGCCAACTTTTATATTCTATGCCCCATCCAATAAAGGCAAGCATGCCATATGCCTTCTTGACCACCCTCTCCACCTGTGCTGCCAACTTTAAGGATCTGTGGACGTACACCCAGGTCCCTCTGTGTGTCTATACTCCTGATGGTTCTGCCATTTATTGTATAGCCCCCCCTTACATTAGATCTACCGAAATGCATCACTTCACATTTATCTGGATTAAATTCCATCTGCCATTTCTCCGCCCAATGTTCCAGCCTATCTATATCCTGCTGTATTCTCTGACAATGTTCATCACTATCCGCAACTCCAGCAATCTTCGTGTCGTCTGCAAACTTACTGAGCACACCAGCTACATCTTCCTCCAAATCATTTATATATATCACAAACAGCAGAGGTCCCAGTACAGAGCCCTGCAGAACTCCACTAGTCACAGACCTCCAACCGGAAAAAGACCCCTCCACTGCTACCCTCTATCTTCTATGGCTAAGCCAGTTCTCCACCCATCTAGCTAGCTCACCTTTTATCCCGTGAGATTTAACCTTTTGCACCAGCCTGCCATGAGGGACCTTGTCAAACGCTTTACTAAAATCCATATAGACGACATCCACGGCCCTTCTCTCGTCAATCGTTTTGTCACCTCCTCAAAAAACTTGTGAGGCATGACCTCCCTCGTACAAAACCATGCTGTCTATCGCTAATGAGATTATTCAGTTCTAAATGTGCATATATCCTATCTCTAAGAATCATCTCCAACAATTTCCCTACCGCGGACGTCAAGCTCACCGGCCTATAATTACCCGGGTTATCCTTGCTACCCTTCTTAAATAACGGGACCACATTTGCTATCCTCCAATCCTCTGGGACCTCACCTGTGTCCAGTGAAGAGATAAAGATTTCTGTTAGAGGCCCCGCAATTTCATCTCTTGCCTCCCTGAGGAGTCTAGGATAGATGCTATCCGGCCTTGGGGATTTGTCTGTCTTAATGTTTCCTAAAAAACCTAACACTTCCTCCCTTGTAATTGAGATTTTTTCTAACGGGTCAACACATCTCTCTGAGACACTACCAGTCAACATGTCCCTCTCCTTTGTGAATACTGATGCAAAGTATTCATTTAGGATCTCACCTACTTCCTTTGGTTCTAAGCATAATTCCCCTCCTTTGTCCCTGAGAGGTCCGATTCTTTCTCTAACAACCCTCTTGTTCCTAACGTATGTATAAAATGCCTTAGGATTCTCCTTAATCCTGTCCGCCAAGGACATTTTGTGACCCCTTTTTGCCCTTCTAACTCCCTGTTTGAGTTCTTTTCTACTTTCTCTGTATTCCTGCAGTGCTCCATCTGTTTTTAGCTGCCTGGACCTCATGTATGCCTCTTTTTTCTTTTTGATTAGACCCACAATTTCACTGGTTATCCACGGCTCTCGAATCCTACCTATATCCTATATATGAGATTATTCCGTTCTAAATGCGCATATTAGACCCACAAACAAGGGTGGCCTTGTACAGGGAGTACACGGTATCCACCGGCATGCTTCAGGCCGTCCGTGATCGTCGGACACCACAGGGGCTGTGCTGCATCATCACTGCCGGGAAACGCACTTTAATTTGAATAATGCCTTTTAACGTTCTATCTTTAGTTATAGTGCCCCCCTCTCATTTGTTAAATTTACTCTTGATCGGTTTTATTTTAAAAAGAATATAAATAGAGGATTGCCCCACCAGGAGGTGTCACCTCACCACTGTCTTTGTGTGTAATGTATTGACTTTTAAAAGATTATAAAAATTCCAACCCCAGGAATGACATTTTAATTTGATTTTGTATTTTGTTTTCTTTGAAGTTTTGATGTTTTGTTACAGGGTCCCACCAAGGGCTTCACTGGCTCTTGTTTATTTGTTTTTGTGTTTGCTTGTTATATATTTTTTTAAAAGAGTGTGAAAAGGCCCATTAGTGAGAGGCAGATGGTCAGTTTTCTCTTGCCTAGGGGATTGACACTGACTTCATTAGTTGCTATCTTGTCTGGTGGCAATTTAGCTCAGGTGGTTTGAGTATGGTCATAGTAACTCTGATGTTGTGGGTTCCATCCCCACCCTGGCCAGCTGGTAGACATTTTGTAGGAATGAGGTAGCCGAGAAATGATGGACTGCGAATCCATTGTGCTCTGTGTGCATGGTTTCAAATCCCACCCTTGTTGTTCGTTTGTTTAATATATTGCTTCTTTGTATGTTAAGAGGCTGTTAACTTTATAATTTGACATACTCAAAAGAGTCTAAAAGAGGCCCATCTGTGAGTCTCACAAACCACTGTGCTTGTGTTTTTAAGCACCACTTAAGTAATATTACCTTTTCATCTAAACTATCAAACATATTGTGGTGATTGCCCCTTTATGGACCCAACTGCAGAGTAAGAGTCACATGACCTGGGGAACCTTCTTGGTAGCTGACTATGAGGCCGCAAGCCTCTGTAATATGTAAATAAATGTTGTGGTTATTATTTACCTAACTGGTGAAGTGAAATTATTACATTGGTGATGAGGATTAAAGAAAAAACAGTGGTCCCAAGATCATGAGTATGAAGTCATGTTGAAGTTCAGTTCAAGTTGAGAAACAGAAGACTGTTTGCAGATATGCCCCTATTCGGATGGATAGATCTTTCTGATGATCTATGGAGGATTGGACACAATATATTGAACGTTTGAGCTACTATTTTTAGGCCAACCGAACAGAGGAGGAGTGGAAGTGGAAGGCTATTCCTTCTGAGCGTTTGTGGGACTCAGGCCTACGTTTATTACGCAGCTTCACATCCCCAAACGTGCCCGACTCCAAGTCATTCACTAAGATAGCTGAATTGGTGAAAACACACCACCAACCAAAAACATATTGCAATGATTTAAGTTTACCTTAACCAGGAGACTCCTGGGGAATCTACTGCAACATATATTACCAAGTTAAGACAGGTCTCAGAGCACTGTGACCTTGGAACCACTCTCAATGATATGCTGCATTTAGTCTGTGGTACAAATAAGGCCATCCAGAGGAAGCTATTCACAGAGGCAGTTATAAATTTTAAGGTGGCGCTGGAGATGGTGTTGGTAATGGAGAACACTGAGAAGGGTGTACAGGAGTTTCAGAGCTTACAAAATGATGCAATTCACAGTTAGAGTGAGAAGCTGCAGTCAGCAGTGACTCCAAAAATGAAGATGTAATTTTAAAAGAGGAAGCAAATGCAGCCATGAATAGAGTGAGAAGATTTTTAAAATGCCAATCAATCACCTAAGATTGAAGCAGAGAGTTACCGGTGTGGGGGTAATCGCTCCCCTGAAACCTGCAGGTATAAAGAGGCTGAATATTTTTTCTGCTGCAGGAAAGGTCACTTAAAGAACTGATGTAAAAGTAATACATTGCAAATGCATAGAATGGAAGTGACCATAGAATGAAAGAGATTTGAATATTCATTCATTGTTCAATGTAAAAGTGAGTAAGGTTGGCTTCATCACTGTGATACTTTTGGTAAATGATAGCCCCTTAAAGATGGAGGTTAATATGGGAGCCTCTGCCACGGTGACAGAATACCACACATTTTGATATTTACAAGGAAGAGTCCAGCCATTGAATTTGAAGGGTACCATAGCAAAACTAACAACTTACACAGGAAAAGCCATGAAGATAACGGGCTACTACCACAGTACCTGTAAGCTATAAGCAGCAGTCCACTCAGCCTCCAGTAATAATAGTGTCAGGCCAATGGCCATGTATTTTACGTTGTGATTGGCTCAAGGTAATCAAGTTAAACTGGATGGAAATCTTCCATACTGGGAAGGGGGAGTGCCTGAGTTAATGAAGAAGAATGACAATGTTTTCTGTGACACATTTGGTAAAATAAAGGGCCTTGAGGCAAAGATCTATGGAGATCCGGAGGCAACCTTATGACCAGGACCATGTGCCTTGCGAAAACATTGGACATGGAATTGAAGAGATTGGAAGAAGTGGGTATTATCCAGCCAGTTCAATTTGCAGAGCGGGCAGCACTCATAGTCCCTGTGATTAGGCCTGACAAGACATTTGTGGAGTGGGCAGCGCTCATAGTCCCTGTGATAAAGCCTGATAAAACCACCCGCATCTGTGGAGACTACAAATTAACAGTTAATCATGCTGCCAAATTAGGTAAGTATCTAATTTCGAAGATTAAAGACCTGAATGCAAAGCTGGCCAGAGGTCAATCTTATACAAAACTGGAAATAAGTCACACATACCAGCAACTTGAATTAGACGACGCTTCCCGGAGATATGTCACGAGAAACACACACAAAGCTTTGTTCCAGGATATGCACCTACCCTTTTGTGTGTCATCAACATGTGCTATTTTCCACAAAACAATGAAAAGTTTACTGCCAGGACTGCCACAAGTTGCAGTGTACCTGGATAATGTTCTGATAACTGGATTGACAGAAGCTGAGCACCTAGCTAACTTAGCGGAGGTACTGAAGACATTTCAAGAGGCTAGAGTTCGCCTCAAAGGGAAATGTACTTTTCAAGCCACTGAGACAGCCGGTCTGGGATATCGCGTAGTTGCACAAGGATTACACCTCATGGAAGACAATCGTTTGAACGGCACCTCAACTTTTTGTTGGCCATAAGGGAAAGCTGGGCTCTAAAAAATGTAAGCATTGATTCAGGGTTCGCATAAATTTTGGCCTTATCTCCTCGTATGCATACCAGCTCCCTCTGAAATAGAACATAGAAAAAATACAGCACAAACAGGCCCTTCGGCCCACAAGTTGCGCCGGTCATGTCCCTACCTACCTCGGCTTATATATAGGCTTACCTATAACCCTCAATCCTATTAAGTCCCATGTACCCATCCAGAAGTCTCTTAAAAGACCCTATCGAGTTTGCCTCCACCACCACTGACGGCAGCCGATTCCACTCACCCACTACCCTCTGTGTGAAAAACTTACCCCTAACATCTCCTCTGTACCTACTCCCCAGCACCTTAAACCTGTGTCCTCTCGTAGCAGCCATTTCAGCCCTGGGAAAAAGCCTCCGAGAATCCACCCGATCTATACCTCTCAACATCTTGGAGGGGGGAGGCTAAGTCCCTGAAGACCTGCAGGGAAGGTAGAAATTCATTGTCCCAACCATAGTAGAATGGTTCTTGATCCTTACACAAGAGCTCCTGGAAAACCCCATCCTTGATGCTGAATATTTCCAGTCAATTCAACTTGCTTTGCTCAGCCAGTCTCATCCCATAAGGCTATGCTTCTGTTCCTTCATTGCTATCAGGGTTAGCTGGGCAGACTGTTGCTGGTAAAATGCCAGTGTTGATGACATGCCCATTACCTTCAGTTCCTCCCAGTATAGATTGCCAACTTGGCTATTGTACTTCTGAGCCTCATAGATTGCACCCCTCCCTGCAAATACCTGTAGGTTTCCTCTCCCATTGCTGAAGCGCCTGTATTGACTTCCAAAGTTAATGGATGCCTATCAACCAAAAGGACGTTTTCAATGCGGGGGGAGGGGGGGCCGGGGTGTGTTTTATTTAACTTTACAATGTGGAACTCATAAACTTTGGACTTCTCTTACAAATCTTCCTTGGTCTTGTTTACTGGAGTCCTCGTTTTATTTTCTTGGGAACTAGGTGCCGTCTGTTTGATTCTGCATCTGGCTTGTATGTGGCCTTTCCAAATTCATCTGAAACAAATGAAATCTTTACATCTGCATCTGTCTCGGGGATGGCATCTGCAACAACGGTAACATTTGTCAAACCCTTGTGGCTGACGACTTCTCTTCCTTCTCTCGGGTATATCGAGCTGCCACTGTTTCCTGCCAAGTTTTATTCACCTCGCCCTGCATGCCTTGCAGTTCAAACACACTCTGTTCAGGGCTTTCAGTCACTTGAGCCAATTCAACTACTTTACCCAGGGATATTTTAGTTCCTGCCAGCAACTTCTTCTGAATGTTCAAATTATTGCTACTAGGTGGCACAGTGGTTCGCACTGCTGCCTCACAGCGCCAGGACCTGGGTTCAATTCCGGCCTCGGGTCACTGTTTGTGTGGAGTTTGCACATCTTCCGCGTGTCTGTGTGGGTTTCCTCCGGGTGCTCCGGTTTCCTCCCACAGTCCAAAGATGTGTGGGTTAGGTTGATTGACCCTAGTGTCAGGGGATTAGCAGGGTAAATGTGAGGGGTTACGGGAATAGGACCTGGGGGGAGGATGGGGGGGGGATTGTGGTCGGTGCAGACTTGATGGGCTGAATGGCCTCCTTCTGCACTGTAGGGATTCGATGATTCTAAGAAGATCACGTAACATATCACTTAGAGACGGGCCAAACTCTCAGTGTTCAACCATTTGGTAAAGCCTGGTGACTAAAGCAGAAACCTGGCTCCCGAATGGCTGAATAGAATTTATATCGCTGCTGATAATGGAGGGTTGGGGATTGTAGTTGTCCCTTATTAGTGCAACTAGCTGGTCAAAGGATTTTGTATCTGGTGCCTCCAGAGATGTTAGGCTTCTTACGAGGTTAGAATTTTGTGGGCCACACAACATGAGGAAAATAACTTTCTGCTTTTCATCGGAAGTTATTTTGTCGCAAGAAATATGGGAGTCTTTCATTGTACTGGCTCTAATTTTCAACCACCAATGGACTGATTTTCATGAACATTGGCTTAGCAACTCTACTATGGTTGGGACAATGAATTTCTACCTTCCCTGCAGGTCTTCAGGGACTTAGCCTCCCCCCTCCAAATGTTGACTTTTTTGCAACAGTTGGCCAATTTATTCTTATTGCCAATATTGTAGTGTGAGGTAAAATGATGAGAAAGCCTTAAATCACAATAGTGATTGGTTGAACGATAGTTATAATTGTTTACAGACAAGCTGAGTACAGATACAGGTCCGGCCCCAACGACTCCCGGGCTCACACTGCAGGTTTCACCTTCCTGGACCCACGCCCTAACACCCAATAGGCTGAGGTTCGCACGCTCCATTCCAATGGCCCCAGGAGAGTCATGTGACCCTTGAACGATCGCCCCTTAAAGGGGTCATGCTATCATACTCCCCAGGCAGAGAAGTTATGTTGCTCCAGGGGATTTGGAAACCCCCTGAAAGACCGGATTTATAATTGACTAAATTCATGTGATAAATGTTTAATTATCTGAAAGTTTCTAAACTGATATTGATATTTGTATCAAAAGGACTTAGAGAGGAAGGATGTAGTGATTATCACTTTAAGGATAAGGATTTGCAGAGGAAGGATCACTTGGGGGTAGCACGGTGACACAGTGGTTAGCACTGCTGCCTCACAGCGCCAGAGATCTGGGTTCAATTCAGGCCTTGGGTCACTGTCTGTGTGGAGTTTGCACGTTTTCCCCGTGTCTGCGTGGGTTTCCTCCAGGTGCTCCGGTTTCCTCCCACAGTCCAAAGGGTTAGGTTGATTGGGCATGCTAAATTGCCCCTTAGAGTCCAAAGATGTGTAGGTTAGGGGGATTAGTAGGTTGGGGTTATAGGAATAGGGCAAGATTTGGGCCTGAGTAAAATGCTCTTTCAGAGAGACAGTGCAGACTCGATGGGCTGAATGGCCTCCTTCTGCACTGTAGGGATTCTATGGATTCTACGATCCGAAGAACCTTCTTGGGCTGACTAGCTGCAAGCCTCTATTATGGTGTATAATAGTTAAATGTAAATAAATATTGCAGTTGATATTTAGCTAACTGGTGAACTGGAATTATTACACACATTTTTGATTTATCACTGCATTTATACAAAAAGAATATGTGTTTTTCAATTCTTTTCTTGTGTGAGTCAGATATTATTCTTTAATAAAGTATGATAAATTGTTTTTGAAAATGTTAGATTTCTCAAACTGATATTGACAGTATACATGATGGAAGCAATGCTGACATGAAATCAAACACACACCACCAGAATTCATTCCTGTAGATAGGACTAGGCAACACATACTCTCCTGCTCTATAATTAGGATATTTTTGGATATGATTACTTATCAGATTGGCTTGGAGATTTGTGTAGCTTTTCAGTCTAACTGCGACAGAGTTGCAGTTTCTGAGGAAATTCCTTCATTGCTGAACTATGCTGAAACATTATTATGTGTGGATTTCTCAATCAGTCACTGCTTTGAAGGAGCATCTGCCAAATCTCTCTGCCACTCATGTATATAGCACTGTCCCCATGCAAAAGATGCGTTGGTGGGGGTTTTCTGGGTTTACATCAGTTGGCTCTGGAGTGGCCTTAAAGCACTGATGCATCATGTCTTGAAGTCACCTGATATCGCCATACCCGAGATTTCCAGAATTTAGAATCATAGAATCCCTATATTGCAGAAGGAGGCCATTCGGCCTATCAAGCCTGCACCGACTACAATTCCACCCAGGCCCTATCTTCATATCCCCACATATTTATCCTGCTAGCCCCTCTGACATTAAGGGGCAATTTAGCATGGACAATCAACGTAACCTGCACATCTTTGGACTGTGGGAGGAAACTGGAGCACCCGGAGGAAACTCACGCAGACATGGGGAGAATGTGCAAACTCCACACGGACAGTGACCCAAGGCTGGAATCGAACCTGGTTGCTGTGAGGCAGCAGTGCTAACCACTATGCCATCGTGCCACCCATCAACTTTTTGTTGGTTTAGAAAACAGACTCCTTATCAAGACCTGCACTGCTTAACAAAGATGTTGTTAGTTTCAAGAACCTAGAATTTATCAGATATTGTCAACCTGACATTTGCAGCCAGACTAAATGGCTGGAATGCCCTTCCCAATAAGCAAATATTCAAGGTGGAGTTAGCTGGACATTTGATGGGCAAGCGAGTCAAGGGTCGTAGGGGACAGGCAAGAAAATGGTGTTAAGGCCACAATTGATTCACCCTGAGCTTATTGAATGGCAGAATAGGCTTGATGGGCTGAATGGCCTACTCCTACTCACAATTCTTATGATCTGATATCTGTGTTCTGTAGAATAATGGAAGGGAAAGAGGAGCAACAGAAGTGGAAAGCTCTCAGAGTGAGGCACCGGGGTAAAATACAGCAGCCATGTATATTTTTTCTGTTGGTGGCCCTGTGTTTGTGCTCTTTTTATACTAGTTTTTTCGGCATATTAACTCAGCAGGTGGGGGCTGCTTTAGGACTTCATGGTCAATCGCTTGCATAAGGTCCCAGGCAGTGACTGTGACTTGATCCGGTAACTATCCACCACAGGCAGGCTGAAACCTCATTCCATTTCTGCACAACTGGTGTGTGTGCATCATTCCAGCCCTGGAGAGAGCCATGATTGATGGGTGGGGTTGTGAGCAATGTCCATGCCCTCAGAGTTATTGTCCTGGTTAAGTTTTGTCAAAATAAAAGGAATATAGGAATCTATTGAGATGAAGCTAGAATTTCCTCAACTATGCCCAAAAGATCGTTGAGTAATATAAAGACAGGAAAAGACCAGGAATTTAAAAGTGAATCAAAGTAAAGAAACCAACGAACAGAGGAAGATACAGGAAGAAACAGAAATTAAATACTACAGATGCTGGCTGAAATACAAACAGGAAATGCTGGTAAACGCAACAGGTCAGATAGCATCAATGGAGAGAGAAACAGAATTAATGGGCAAAGATTTATTTTTCAGCAATAGGGACTATTTTCAGGTCTTGACCCTGCCTGCAGCAGCAATACGCCATCTGTTTCAACCTTCTAGGAGGTGGACAACTAAGAACCCATCTCTGGGATTTATGTCTGATTAGGGGGAGTGGGTATCCTGAGGAGGCAGGAGGTCCATTCAGCAGGCCCCATTGTAAGGGCAGCCTTTGCTGTGCCAGCAGTGAGAGAGCTGCTGCGGAGAATGCAGCAGGAGCAGGAGGGACATGATAAAGGTGCAGTCAGTCTGATGGGAGAGGTGGTCACTGCATCACAGCCCAGCATAAACAAAGTCTCCAGCAGTTCCTCACATCATGGCAACACGGGAGCCAGCGGGAGATATCAGCCTTGCTATTATTTTGTTACTGAAGGTTATTGTCAAGGTGCTGACGCAGTGTGGAGCTAGTGCGACTCTCGGAATATTGCGAAGTTGGTGAAAGATTGCAATAACTTGCTGAATTATGTATTGCAATAGGCTTCCTGACACCACGGAGCAGGCTGCTGACATCAGACTCACCCCATGTAAAGTGGCTGAATGGGGGAAAGTGGTCAGCCAATCAGCCCAAAGCATTTTTCTCTAACTCACCTGGAAGGGCCTGGTAAAATTTCCCCCAATGTTTTAGATAAATGGCCTTCACAGTTTATCTTCATTTTCTGATTTAGCTGCAAGAAGATACAGGGCTGGCACTGGGGCCATACAATTGCAGAGTCTGAGGCTCCGAGCATCTTCAGACTTCAAATCAGGGGATCTCATAGAAACTTATAAAATTCTAACAGGGTTAGACAGGGTAGATTCAGAAAGAATGTTCCCAATGGTGGGGGAGTGCAGAACTAGGGGTCATACTTTAAGGATAAGGGGTGAACCTTTTAGAACTGAGGTGAGGAGAAATTTCTTCATGCAGAGGGTGGTGAATGTGTGGAATTCACTACCACAGAAAGTAGTTGAGGCCAAAACATTGTCTGATTTCAAGAAGAAATTGGATATAGCTCTTGGGGCTGCTAAAGGGATCAAGGGATAGGGAGGGAAGGGGACATCAGGATATTGAATTTTGATGATCGGTCATGATCAAAATGAATTATGGAGCAGGCTCAAAGGGCCAAATGGCCAACTCCTGCTTCTAGTTTCCATGCTTCTATGTAAACTTTTGTATACAACCAAGGAGCAGGAGTAGGCCATTCAGCCCCTTGAGCCTGCCCCCCCCATTTAATTTGATCTGATAGTAACCTCAAATACGCGTCCGGCCAACTCTCTGTAACCTATCACCCCTTGCTTACCAAAAATCTATCCACCTCTGCCTTAAAAATGTTCAAACACTCTGCTTCCACCACCTTTTCTGACAGACAATTTCAAAGACTCACAACTCTCTGAGTGAAAAAAGTTTGCTTCATCTCCATTTGAAGTAGGCTCACTTTGTTTTTAAACAGTGATCTCCAAGTTCTAGATTCTTCCACAAGTGGAAACATCCTCTCCACATCCATCCTGTCAAGACCCCACAGGATCTTATAAGATTCAATCAAATTGCCTCTTAGTCTTCAAAACTCGATTGGAAACAAGGCTAGTCCCTCTAAGTCTTCGTCATAAGACACTGTAAGAAGTCTCACCACACCAGATTAAGGTCCAACAGGTTTATTTGGTAGCACGAGCATTCGGATGCTGCTGCTTCATCAGGTGAGTGGAGGATTGGGTTCACAAACAGGGCACAAATAGAACAGACTCAATTTACAAGATAATGGTTGGAATGTGAGTCTTAACAGGTAATCAAGTCTTTACAGATGCAGACAATGTGAGTGGAGAGAGGGTTAAGCACAGGTTTAAGAGGTGTGAATTGTCTCCAGCCAGGACAGTTCGTGAGATTTTGCAAGCGCAGGCAAGTTGTGGGGGTTACAGATAGTGTGACATGAACCCAAGATCCCAGTTGAGGCCGTCCTCATGTGTGCGGAACTTGGCTATCAGTTTCTCTCAGCGATTCAGCGTTGTCGCGTGCCTTGAAGGCCGCCTTGGAGAATGCTTACCCGAAGATCAGAGGCTGAATGCCCTTGACTGCTGAAGTGTTCCCCGACAGGAAGGGAACATTCCTGCCTGATGATTGTCGAGTGATGTTCATTCACATGTTGTCATAGTGTCTGCATGGTTTTGCCAATGTACCATGCCTCGGGACATCCTTTCCTGCAGTGTATCAGGTAGACGATGTTGGCCGAGTTGTAAGAGTATGTACTGTGTACCTGGTGGATGGTGTTCTCACATGAGATGATGGCATCCATGTCGATGATCCGGTATGTCTCGCAGAGGTTGCTGTGACAGGGTTGTGTGGTGTCGTGGTCACTGTTCTCCTGAAGGCTGGGTAGTTTGCTGCGGACAATGGTCTGTTTGAGGTTGCGCGGTTGTTTGAAGGCAAGTAATGGTGGTGGCCTTGGCAAGATGTTCATTTTCATCAATGACATGTTGAAGGCTCCGGAGAAGATGTCGTAGCTTCTCCACTCC
The DNA here is from genome assembly GCF_964213995.1 of Mustelus asterias. Taxonomy (NCBI): domain Eukaryota; kingdom Metazoa; phylum Chordata; class Chondrichthyes; order Carcharhiniformes; family Triakidae; genus Mustelus; species Mustelus asterias. The sequence goes on along the minus strand of NC_135801.1, from coordinate 74,018,076 downwards.
GGGGAAGTACTGGACGACGAAGGGTACTCTGTCCGTCGTATCCTGTATTTGTCTTCTGAGGAGGTCGGTGCGGTTTTTCACTGTGGCGCGTTGGAACTGTTGATCGATGAGTCAAGCGCCATATCCTGTTCTTATAAGGGTGTCTTTCAGCGTCTGTAGGTGTCCGTTGTGATCCTTCTTATCCGAGCAGATCCTGTGTATACGGAGGGCTTGTCTGTCGGAGATGGTTTCTTTAACGTGTTTAGGGTGGAAGCTAGAGAAGTGGAGCATCATGAGGTTATCCGTGGGCTTGCGGTACAGTGAAGTGCTGAGGTGACCGTCCTTAATGGAGATGCGTGTATCCAAGAATGCAACTGATTCCGGAGAGTAGTCCATGGTGGTCTGATGGTGGGATGGAACTTGTTGATGTCATCATATAGTTGCAGTGATTGTTCGCCGTGAGTCCAAAGAAAAAAAATGTCATCGATGTATCTCGTGTATAGCATCGGTTGAAGGTCTTGTGCGGTGAAAAGCTCTTGTTCAAACCTGTGCATGAAGATGTTGGCATATTGAGGTGCGAATTTGGTCCCCATGGCTGTTCAATGTTCTGGATGAAGAACTGGTTGTTGAAGGTAAAGGCGTTGTGGTCCAGGATGAAGCAAATGAGTTGTAGAATTGCGTCTGGAGATTGGCAGTTGTCGGCATTGAGTACTGAGGCAGTTGCAGCAATGCCATCATCGTGGGGGATGCTGGTGTAGAGTGTCGAGACATCCATTGTGACGAGGAGTGTTCCTGATTCAGCTGCTCCGTGGGTGCTGAGTTTCTGTAAGAAGTCTGTAGTGTCACGACAGAAGCTGGGGGTTCTTTGTACGATGGGTTTCAGGATGCCCTCGACATAGCCAGAGAGGTTCTCACACAGGGTCCCATTGCCAGATACGATGGGACAGCCGGGTGTGTTGGCCTTGTGTATCTTTGGGAGGCAGTAGAGATCTTTCCAATGTGGGGAGTACGTGGGATGAGAGCACGGAGGGTGCTGTGAAGGTCCAGATCAAAGGTCTTGATCAGTCTGTTGAGTTGACGGGTGTGTTATAGAAACATAGAAACCCTACAGTACAGAAAGAGGCCATTCGGCCCATCGAGTCTGCACTGACCACAATCCCACCCAGGCCCTACCCCCATGTTCTTTGGTCGCATCTGCAGTAACTGTCTGTAGTGTTCCTTGTTGTTTGGTTGTCGGTACACTTCTTTGCAGTAATCCGTTCTGTTCAGTATGACGGTGGCCCCTCCTTTGTCTGCTGGTTTGATGACAATGTTGCGATTGGTCTTGAGAGCGCGGATGGCGTTGCGTTGTGCTTGGGCTGTCTTGTGAGTGTGGCTGATGAATCTAGCATTGACGCACCTCCTGATGGCTTGGACATACATGCCGAGTCGGGGGCAGCGGCCTTCCGGAGGAGTCCAATTCGATTCCTTCCTCTTCAGTTGCTGCACCGTGGGTCTCTCTGTCAGCTGTTCCAGTTCATTGGCTGTCTCATTGGGTTCGCTGTTGGCCTCTTGGGATTTGTGGAAGACATAAGTTGTCATGAGACCACTCACCTCTGAACTGCTTCCAATGCATTTACATCCTTCCTTAAATAGGTGACCATGGGGCCCCAGCAAGACAAATACTGCCCCCGTCTCCAGGAAACTTAGGTGTAAGTTCACTTCAATATGATCAAAGCTGGGATCTGTATCAATTGTGCCTCAATTGAGATCCAGGCAGTTTCAACTGATACTTTCTCAACCAGTGGAGACTAACTCTCCTGTGGTTGGGTTATAAACAAATTTGTTAACATTGTCCAGTTGTGTATAACAAAGCTGTAGCATGTTAATACTGTAATTATCGATGACATGGGTGATGGAAGAAGAATGTGAGCCATGTGCACTGAGTAGTAGTGAACTTTGATTTCCCCCCCCCCCCCCCGTCCCCCCGAGGAAAGTGAGTTCAAAGGCCAAATCAGTTGAAGATGCTCTCACACACCAAATCAGTGTGTGGCATGAGAAGTGTATATTCTGTTCTTCAATCTGGAGAGTGGTAGGTTTTTTATCATCAAATTATTGAAAAGGAGTCACTGCAATGCATAAAGTAATTCCAGCCAGATAAATGCAACTTTATTATGCCTATAAAGATAAATGCTGTCCTGTAGAAGATGTATCCATGCCAAATAAGGAGTGAACTCACTCTGAGGCAGATGTGATAGATAGGACACTATCGTGATAATTGCAAAAACAATACTCTGTTTTCTTCCACTTAGGTTTCTCTCTTTCCTCCATTGGGTTTCTATCCTGTCTCTTTGTCTGCTGGATTACCTTGTTTAGTCTGCACTTGCCCTTTACGCCCTCTTTCATCTGATTCATTTTTATTCTGCAACAGTTTTCCTTTTCCCACTATTGATTCAGCTTTAGCAGCTGCACATAAGACCATAAGACATAGGAGCGGAAGTAAGGCCATTCGGCCCATCGAGTCCACTCCACCATTCAATCATGATTGATTTCAACTCCATTTACCCGCTCTCTCCCCATAGCCCTTAATTCCTCGAGAAATCAAGAATTTATCAATTTCTGTCTTGAAGACGCTCAACGTCTCGGCCTCCACAGCCCTCTGTGGCAATGAATTCCACAGACCCACCACTCTCTGGCTGAAGAAATTTCTCCTCATCTCTGTTCTAAAGTGACTCCCTTTTATTCTAAGGCTGTGCCCCCGCGTCCTAGTCTCCCCTGTTAATGGAAACAACTTCCCTACGTCCATCCTATCTAAGCCGTTCATTATCTTGTAAGTTTCTATCAGATCTCCCCTCAACCTCCTAAACTCCAATGAATATAATCCCACGATCCTCAGACGTTCATCGTATGTCAGGCCTACCATTCCTGGGATCATCCGTGTGAATCTCCGCTGGACCCGCTCCAGTGCCAGTATGTCCTTCCTGAGGTGTGGGGCCCAAAATTGCTCACAGTACTCCAAATGGGGCCTAACCAGTGCTTTATAAAGCCTCAGAAGTACATCCCTGCTTTTGTATTCCAAGCCTCTTGAGATAAATGACAACATTACATTTGCTTTCCTAATTACGGACTCAACCTGCAAGTTTACCTTTAGAGAATCCTGGACTAGGACTCCCAAGTCCCTTTGCACTTTAGCATCATGAATTTTGTCACCGTTTAGAAAATAGTCCATGCCTCTATTCTTTTTTCCAAAGTGCACGACCTCGCACTTGCCCACGTTGAATTTCATCAGCCACTTCTTGGACCACTCTCCTAAACTGTCTAAATCTTTCTGCAGCCTCCCCACCTCCTCAATACTACCTGCCCCTCCACCTATCTTTGTATCATCGGCAAACTTGGCCAGAATGCCCCCAGTCCCGTCATCTAGATCGTTAATATATAAAGAGAACAGCTGTGGCCCCAACACTGAACCCTGCGGGACACCACTTGTCACCGGTTGCCATTCTGAGAAAGAACCTTTTATCCCAACTCTCTGCCTTCTGTCTGACAGCCAATCGTCAATCCATGTTAGTACCTTGCCTCGAATATCATGGGCCCTTATTTTACTCAGCAGTCTCCCGTGAGGCACCTTGTCAAAGGCCTTTTGGAAGTCAAGATAGATAACATCCATTGGCTCTCCTTGGTCTAACCTATTTGTTATCTCTTCAAAGAACTCTAACAGGTTTGTCAGGCACGACCTCCCCTTACTAAATCCATGCTGACTTGTCCTAATCCGACCTTGCACTTCCAAGAATTTAGAAATCTCATCCTTAACGATGGATTCTAGAATTTTGCCAACAACTGAGGTTAGGCTAATTGGCCTATAATTTTCCATCTTTTTTCTTGTTCCCTTCTTGAACAGTGGGGTTACAACAGCGATTTTCCAATCCTCTGGGACTTTCCCTGACTCCAGTGACTTTTGAAAGATCATAACTAACGCCTCCACTATTTCTTCAGCTATGGGGAAATTTTGTAGAAATGGTGGGGGTTCCAGTCAGCTATGCAGTGGGATTTGAAAGGATTGCATCTTGAGTAATGTATCGAATGTGGTCACCAGGACAAAAGGAAAAGATTCAAGCATTGGAGGCAATACAGGGAAGGCCAACTCAGAGATTTAGACTTCTCAACCTTGAAAGCAGATGTCTAAGAGGTGATTTTATGGAGATCTACAAGATAGAAAATGGTATACAAATGCTTCAAAATAAATGAATAGCATAAGGCGCAACAGGTCAGGCTAGTAAAAGATAGATTTAGGAATTATATCAGCAAGACATTCTTCCTGCAAAGTGATCGAGGCAGGGAATAAAGTTTGAGATAGAATAGTTGAGATCGAAATGCAGGAATTCTTGAAGAACCAATTTGATGGTATTGAATGAGAGTTCTGTAAATGACCTCTGAAGTGATGAACTAAGGTGGGTTGAAGAGAGCCTTGCTGGGATATCATCTTGTGATGTTGCAGAAGCAGAATTACACAGTCTTAGCGACGGATAGGATGTGGGGTTTCGAACTCAGCTCTGGGTCTAACAGAGCACAACCTGGTCCAGCTTGAGTGTGGGTCCAGGGAATTGACTAGAATCAGTAACAATAGAGTTCAAGCTATGGTGAGGACTGAAAATGATGGCTTTGGACTTCCACCACAATAACCTCATATCGGGAGGAGCTGCCATTCACTCATCACTCGACCTCAGGCAGGCAGTCTTACAGCATTGAACTCGTACTGCTGTTGAGTGAGATGGAGAAAAGGTAAGGCTGGGTCTCATTAGCACACCTTCTGAAATTGATCCCGTGCCTGTGTAACACGGTCAGCAAAGGGTAGCATATGACTGGGGATGAAAAAGGTCAAGGACAAAATGTTTGACCCTTCTGCCATCTTTATCCTTTTAGCTGTCTTTTTCAAGCAACAGGTTCCCTTTTAGAAGTATTTATGGACCAGGATTTTACAGGGTGACTTGGCCCCGTCCACTATCCGGAAGGTCAGGGGCAACCTTGCTTTGATCAGTCATAAGAAACCTGACATGATTTTATATGCATCAGGCAACTAACTGCCTGAGATTGGTGCTCCCGTTCCTTCAAAGGATGATGTCTCAGCCCCAAGAACTTCCATTCAATCGGAGGGCTGGCAACTCTTCAGTCGAAATAACCCCATGGCGAGTGGTGATCACTCCCGGGACTGCAACAAGATAGGAGCAGCAATGGAGCAGAACACCCAGAATGAAGGAGTGAGTTTGGGGTCATCGGAGTCCTTCAGGTTGGACTTTGCGAGGTCAGTGGGGATAGTTGGAGAGGGCAGGGGACAATCTTTCCCTGGGACAACCCTTGCTGTTGTGAGATAATGGGAGGGGGCCCTTCATATGCCACAGGTTGCCTAATTATGAGGTCCTCCCCAAGGCTGCATGGTTGCTGCCAGAGAATACCGAGTCATCTCCCCATGTGGTGGAGTGCCCACCCACTGTTGGTTAAATCCCAGTGGCAGCAGGAAGGTGATCTCTACAGCAGCTCACCAACACTCCTTCGACAACACCTTCCAAACCATGACCACTACCCAACAAGAAGGACAAGGGCAGCAGATCATAGAATCCTACAGTGCAGAAGGAGGCCATTCGGCCCATCGACTCTGCATCAATCACAATCCCATCCAGGCCCTATTCCTGTAACCCCACATATTTACCCTGCTAATCCCCCTGACACTAGGATCCACTTCCTGACTATCCTGACTTGGAACTATGTTGCCATTCCTTCATGGTCGCTAGGTCAAAATCCTGGAACTTCCTTCCTAACAGCGTTGATGGTGTACCCACACCCCATGGACTGCATTCATAGAATCCCTACAGTGCAGAAGGAGACCATTCAGCTCATCAAGCCTGTATTGGCAACAATCCCACCCAGATCCTATCCCCGTAACCCCATGTATTTACCCAACTAATCCCCCTGACACAAATGGACAATTTAGCATGGCCAATTTACCTAATCTGCACATCGTTGAACTGTGGGAGGAAACCCATGCAGACACGGGGAGAATGTGCAAACTCCACACAGACAGTCACCCAGGGCCAGAATTGAACTTGGGTCCCTAGCACCGTGAGGCAGCAGTGCTAACCATTGTGCCACCCAATGGTTCAATGGTACAAGAAGGCAGCTCATCATATCAAGGGCAATTAGCGATGGGCAGTTTGGCCCAGTCAATGATGCCCATATCCCTCGGCTTAAAAAAAATTACAGGCTCATTATGCAGACTGTTTGGTTCATGTATTATCCTGTCTATTGGAAGAATGGAGGAAGACACTAAGAGAAAGAACATTGTCGCCGGCACTGCAAGCTCATACAAACAACAAAATGTACAATTATCCATTAATTAAAACAAATTAAATTGGTATTACTCTCTGGTATCTACTGAACATATCTATACACATAAGCCTAACACTTCAACATGGGGGTAGGTTGTTCAATTAGCTGTTAATCTGGCACCCACCCTTTTTGAATGTTCAAGGTTCATTGTGTGGGTCCACCAAAGTTAGTTTTACACTTGTCCTTCAGGGCCTCCACTTTAGCTCTGGTAGGTTTTACTGGTCAGTTTGCCATGACTTGACCACTAGGTGATTAAAGTTTTCTCGGGTCCAATTTGATCGAAAGGCCACCAACTGACCTATATTTATAAAGCATTTGTTTCAGTCTTTCTTTGAAGGGGGATATTGCAAAGATTATGTTAAAAATTACACCCTTATGTGTGGCATAAAGCAAATATTTTTCTATGACTTGGTGTAATAACTTCAGAACTGATTTTCTTATAAGGCGCACACAACAGTATAATCTCAAATATCCTGAAGAATATTTTTTCATTTCTATTAATACAAGATTCTACACTCAACACTCTTGCCTGTGGGATTGTCACTCTGGCTGAGAGAGATAACATGGAAAACCTTTAAACGCAAGAAATAATTAAGGAATATCTTTTAAAGATGCCCTGAAGAGGCTCAAAGTGGCTTGACTCTTTTCAGAAATTCTTCCTTAGTTCTGAAATAGGAATTTAGTTAGGATGGTTCCAAGATATATTGATAAATTGTTAGAATACAAGTAATTTCTGGCACTGCTATAATTTTAGCACTTGATATCACAAACAAGTTTTATGTACATAACAGCATGAGACAGAAAGAACCCTCCTAACTTTTTACTTAAGTCATGCCAATAAACCAGGATCGTAATTCTGGACCAACATTACACAGGAAAAAGATCCTTGTCCTCAATGTTTATTTAACAGTGAAGTATGTAGGAATTAGGAGCAGCAGTAGGCAAATTCAGCCTTTCGAGCCTGCTCCCTCATTCAATCAGCTCATGTCTGGCTGATCTCTCCCTGGTCTCAAATCCACCTCCCCACCTATTCCGCATATCTCTTTTTTCTAAATTAGAAAAAATATTTATCTCCTTTTTAAAACCATTCAAAGATTCAGATTCCACCGTGCTACAGGGCAGTGAGTTCCACAAATTTACCACCCTCTGCGAGGAGTAGTTCCTCCTCATCTCAGATTTAAATCTACCTCAACCTATATCTGTGACCTCTTGCTCAAGACTGCCCCATAAGAAAAATTTGGGGTGGGATTTTATGGCCTCGCTCGTCCTGGACCGTAAATTCCCACCAAAGGTCAATAGATCTTTCCATGGTCCACCCCTCGCCCACTCTGATTCTAGTGGTGGGTGGGACAGTAAAATTCTGGCTTTAGTCTGCATTTACTTATCAATTGCTTTAAAATTTTGTATACCTTGATCAGATCCCCTGTCCTCCTTCTAAACTCCATAGAGTGTAAGCTCAAACTGTTTAATCTCTCCTCATACGTCAACCCCTTCATATCTGGAATCAATCCGGGGAACCTCCTCTGAACTGCCTCCAATGCAACCACACCCTTCCTCAAATAAGGAGATCAAAACTGGACACAATACTCCAGATGTGGTGTCACCAACACCCTATACAATTGCAACAACACTTCTCTACTCTTATACCCCAGTCCCTTTGCAATAAATGCCAACATCCCATTTTTGCCAAAATGGACAACCTCACACTTATCTATATTAAACTCCATCTGCCAAATTTTGGCTCATACACCTAGCCTATCCATATCCGTCTGTAAAAACTTTATATCCTCTTCACTGCCTGCTTTCCCACCTATTTTAGTGTCATCCGCAAATTTTGCTATGTCACACTCTGTCCCTGCTCGCAGATCATATATGTAGATTGTAAACAGTTCACTTCCGAGGACTGACCTCTGCGGCACCGCGAGGTAAAATTGAATATTTTACAGATGGAACTCAGGGGCAAAAAGGTTCAAATTCATGGAGTTATTCCCCATCAAGTTTCCACCCAATTTACCATAAGGTTAAAGTACTGGTTCACAGAGTGGGGATAATGGCTTCTGCTCTGCTCCCCTTTGTCTCTGTAACTGCTTTCAGCCTCAAAATCTCTGCACTCCTCCAATTCTGTCTTCTTGTGCATTCCCAATTTTCATTACTCCACTATGGAGCCACCGAGCTACCTAGGAATTCATTGTATAAACCTCTGCACTTCTCTTTCCTTTTTCAAGTCACTCTTTTAAACCTAACTCACTGACCCTGTCCTAGGCCTGGATCATTGCAGATTTGTGGAACCTACAGGAATCTTTGAAAATGTAAGGTTAGACCCACATCCAGAAGTCCCACCCCAATTTCCCACAGATTCTATGGGGGGGGGGGGGGGGGGTGTGGGTAGTGGCTTGATTCAGATGAAGGAGAGCTGAGCTTAGCAGGGCCATTTCAACTCAGTGCTGAGTTCAAACAGACTCCATTTTCCTTGGCATCTGGGCCTTATCCCAGTGTGCATTATGATTTTTTAGAATAGAAGTAAGTGTGCGGGATGGACAGAAAAGGTCTGTAGAAGTGTCAAGCTAACAAGTCATTTAAAAATTGTAAAATAAACTGCCTGCCTATGTCTGTGAGAATGGAAAAATATCTGTTCTAGTCATTCCAATAGCTGTTTGTTGATATACTGTAAATGCTATCATAGCATTATTAATGCTTGACTGCATCCTGCAACTATCATTATCATAGTGGGGGGTTGTAAGTTCATGGTTTGATTGATAGCTCGAAAAGGTTACTGAAGGGTCAACTGTCTTTGATGTTTGTTTTTAAAATGGATTAAGTACTTGATGGGATTTAAATGTGTTGAGTAGATTTCCATGAATGAGAGTGTAGTTTTTTTTATATATAGCAAAGTTATCAATAGATGTTTCAAACTGTATTTTATTTAATCTCAGCTTGGTTCCTGCGATCTGTCCATGGTGGATACTAGGCGAGTTGGCATGGGGAATGTAAGGGCACAGTGTAGTGGGTGGGGGTTTATGAGTTGGTATTAGTTGGCATGTATGAGCATAGGGTGTGGTGGTGGAGAGCGGGTGGGGGGAGGTGGTGTGAAGGGCTCTGAATGATGAGGATTAGAGTGCCTAATATTTAATAACATAGCTGGGACAAAAGTCCCAGAGAACCAAGGCAGCACTTGTCAGCTTGTGGCCATGTCTGATCTTCATCCAGCAGTAGCAGGCCTCACTCCAACCCAGCCCTGTCTCCACTCCCCCGAGATGGTGCAGCTGGCTGGAAGATTTCCTGGCTCTGCACACCTATCACGGGAGTGAAAATCCAGGCTGTAAAACATCCTCGGTGGCTTGATGTTGAATGTTTTCTGCTCCAATGAATGACCTTGAGTCATTTTTCCTGAGGTAAAGGAACTATTTAAATGCAAGTTGCTATCGTTTAATGTCATACATACTGCTTCAACAATTTGATGGCATGTCTTCACTGTATCTTTGGGCTAATTCAGAAATTCCACCCAAGTTTCTCTTTAATAATTAGCCATTTTATTTCAGTTCAGAGGAGGTCTCTCTCTGTAGTGGACTGACAATATCCCTAAATGTGTAAATCAACAAAAGTAATTAATCCCAGAGGGATCAATTAACATCATTCCCAAAAAAATGGCGCCACTTTCAATCCTGGACACAGGTGTTGGTTTAAATTATGGATCTGCAAATCCTTGGTTTGCAGAAGTATACCAAGGTACGTAATGGTGACCTCTGTCCCTGACCTGCTGGGGTCTGGGTAGGTTCACAAAATTTAAATACCACTCATCCGCATATCAATTTAACTTTGGCAGAGAGTGCACAGCCAGCAACACAGCAATATTGATTTGGCAATGGTTGCAAGTGATGATCTGGAGAGATGCATAACAGAGGGTTGAATTAATATTGGCCAGTATACACTCATAGTCAGAATCAAAATGATCCCCTCTATCACCAGCATTCAGGTTGTTTTGGAAGAATAGGAATTTTCAGCTGCACCAGGCCTCTGCAGCTAGTGGGAACTTGAACAGATTTTCCACCTCTGATACATCTCCTGAGCCTAAACTGCATGATGAGAGAAGAGGATTTGTGGCCTATTGTGGGATTTGCTGCCACAGCCACCTTTTAGATAGGCAAAGCTGACAGGAAAAAGTGAGGCCTTGAAAAGTGGTGAGATTTCAAATCAAATACTGTTACAAAGTAGATATCAGAGACATGAAAATAAAAGGGTCAATTCCCCATCTGGGTTTTCCTGTCAGTGAGTGCTGTGGGATATCAAGGACCCGATGCTTTATTTTCTATCCATTTGAACCAGGCAATGACGTTTCTCCTCATGTGCACCATTCCTCATGGGGAATGCCACTTAGGAATACAAACAAACAATTTTTGAAACACTGGAGAACATTCTCTTTCCTTGAGAGTTGCATTCCTTAAGAGTATTGCGTTCAATTCTGGTCGCCACATTACAGGAGGGATGTGGAGGCTATGGAGAGGGTGCAGAAGAGGTTTATCAGGATGTTGCCTGGATTAGAGGGTATGAGCAATAAGGAGGCTGGACAAACCAGGGATGTTTTCTCTGGACGGTGGAAGCTGAGGGGAGACCTGATAGAAGTCTATAAAATTATGAGAGGCATAGATAGGGTTGACAGTCAGAATCTTTTTCCTAGAGTTGAAATGTCTAATACCAGGAGGCATGCACTTAAGATGGGAGGGGGAAAGTTCAAGGGAGTTGTGAGGGGCATGTTCTTTTTTTACACAGAGAGTGGTAGGTGTCTGGAATGCGTTGTCAGAGGTGGTGGTGGAAGCAGATATGATAGGGGTTTTTAGATAAGCACATGAATATGCAAGGAATAGAGGGATATGGACCAAGAGCAGACAGAAGGAATTAGATTATTTTGGCATCATGTTCGGCACAACATTGTGGGTGAAAGGGCCTGTTCCTGTGCTTCACTGTTCTACGTTCCATGTTCTAAAATATGTACAAACAAGAGTTCTGGGCGGCAATTTTCCAATATGACATATATTAGAATTGGGGCACAGTGGAAATCATCCAAATTCCTGACATGTCCTCCCAGTGTGGGAAGCTCGGAGCAGGGAGCATCAATTTGGAAAATGATCAGGATCATTATGAAACTAACTTATGACACCGAGCCACATAAGGAGATATTAGGTCAGATGACCAAAAGTTTGGTCAAAGAGGAAAGGGTTTTAAGGGGTGTCTTAATGGAGTAAACTGAGATGGAAGGGTGGAGATGCAAGGTGCAGGGACAGTATTCCAGAGCTCAAGGGCCATTAAAATTGTTTGTTGCAATTATGGAACAATTATGCAGGGTAACGTAACATTGTTAGAATCTAACAGACATTATTTGATTGAAATAGTAATGCACGCACATCAACCTGTAGCAAGAAGAGTCGGGTATTAAATTTTATGTATGCCCCTATGGATGAAGAGTGCATAAAGAATCATGAGGTAAACTTGATAACTTGAACACTGGGAGCTCTGTATTGAAGGTGTGCATTCATTCACAGTCAGGTCTAAGACTGGCCAACAGAGTCCCACACTGGGAGGAGCTAATTGTCCAAATCCCAACATACAATATATCATATTAATTTTCAATTGGTCGCACCAAAACTGCAAGATTGAATGTTTCTGCTCATTATCTTGCCATTGCCTCAGTCTAGGTTTTTTGAGGAATGCAGTGAAACTACAACTAACATGTCCAGCAATTTATATTCCCTATTAACTTCAGTGGGTTGTAAGTTATGAAGCTACATGCTTTCAATTTCCCAAGCTGCACTGTCAGATTATAGAATTACTGCTGTATTTTCACCTCCAGGTCTGGGTTCACATCCAGGCTGCACTAATGGGTTTGCATGTCTCCACTCATTGTCAGGCAAAAGGATCCAAAGTTTTATACGATAGGGCAGGCGGACTGCAAAACTGCCCCATGGTTTGATACTAATTGATGATTCCCTTCAGCAACAATAGTAAATGCGGTATGGAGAAATGACCCACTAATCCAACTGACGCAGTGTTCTAAAGTTGCAGCTTTTACACCATTGAAAGTATAAAGTACAAAAGTCTTTCATATTCCTTACCCTGATGAACAGAAGTTCACCTCTTCCACATCACTTTTTTCATAGTATGTGGTCTTAACTGACATGAAATTATTGGCAACATTCCAGAAAAAAAACCTAAAGCTAGCCACTGCTGGAAATTAAAAATGGATTGAAGAAGAGAATCTATATCAGTCTGCTGTGCCACACATGTACACTTCTATCTGTCAACCTGTCAAGCCCTTTTCTATGCAAGGTTGAATGTTTTAACTATTAATGACAAACTGTTTTTGCAATTATTTAGCATGCTTTCCTTATTTTGCAGTTTGGCAATTATTGCTTTTAGGCATTTGACAATATTTCACTTGATACCAGATATGCTATAAAAGGATATGGCACTTGGCACACACATTTGCTGCTTCTTCATACGATAGTGCACACAGCTTGGTAACTGTGAACATCCTTCAAGAATTTGACATAATGGCTCACATAAATGGAATGCTGAAATAGAACGTCTTTTTTCCACTAGAATAATTTTTTTTGATAATTACAAGTTATCACGCACAGATTTAACAATCTTTCTATGCACACCCCCTTCCCCACAAGATGTTCCATTGGTGCTCATGCATGCAAATTTAAGAAGCAAGATCTTTCATATCATCCACAGTTCTGATGATAAGCATTTTGTGGTAGACGAACTTTGGCTTTCCCAAACGTTTCCAACTAGAATCTCTGATGCGCGACAATTAAGCACGTGGAACCAAGGCTTCGATATTGAAGGCTTTTATTGTGTAACAATGGAACTACTAACACGAATACACCAGTTCAGACTGAAGGGGTCCTGCCGGAGCAGAGGGTCTTATACCTCGCCACCGGAGGCGGGACCCCACTGGAATGTGCCATGATAACTCTTATAACAGGTAAACACCCTAACCCAACAACATTGTACAACCCCCACAGTAACAACACCCTAGCCCAACAGTAACATAATAACAACCCCCAGTGGTGAACCAACGATGGTTCACCACATTCACCCCTCCTTTAAGAACAAAAGGTGGCGGGGTGCAAGAAAAAAACAGGTCATATAAACAGAATTCACAAGTCCAGACGGTCTGGAGGACCGCACCGACGCTGTGATCTCCTCAACACCGGTTGCGAAACCGGAGCAGGTGCTTGCGGTGGCGTTCTTTCCAAAACAACGTCTGGCTGTCCCCTCAAGGACTCCCGGGCCGGCTGGCCCTGGTGAGGCGATGGTGCAGGGGATCCTGGAACCTTTGGTGGTGGTGGTGTTGGTGATGATGGTGGCGCCGATCTCCGAGTCTCAGGCAAGCTGTACATGGGAGTAAAAGTGTTATGCACTGGTCCCGGTGCTGACCGCGCCACGTCTGGGGAAGCAATGAGGAGTAGTGGATTCGTGACTGGGGGAATAGGAGCGACAGAGTTGTACGTCCCCTGCGGGCGCCAGGTCTCTAATGGAGACAGTGTCCTCTCGCCCGTCAGGATATGCCACATAGGCATACTGAGGGTTGGCGTGGAGGAGTTGGACCGGTTCGACCAAGGGGTCGGACCTGCGAGCCCTCACATGTCGCCGCAGAAGGACGGGTCCTGGGTACGTCAACCAGGCTGGCAATGAGGTTCCCGAGGACGACTTCCGAGGGAATGAGAACATCCTCTCGTGGGGAGTAGCATTGGTTGCCGTACACAGGAGGGAGCGGATAGAATGGAGCGCATTTGGAAGGACCTCCTGCCAACGGGAGACTGGAAGGCCCCTGGATTTCAGTGCCAGTAGGACAGCCTTCCAGACTGTAGCATTCTCCCTTTCCACCTGTCCGTTACTCCTAGGGTTGTAGCTCGTGGTTCTACTAGAGGCAATCCCGAATGAGAGCAGGAATTGCCTCAAGTCGTTGCTCATGAACGACGAGCCCCTGTCGCTATGAATGTAGCAGGGGTACCCGAACAGGGTAAAAAGCTCACTGAATGCCTTGATGACGGTGGCAGTCGACGTGTCCGCACAGGGGACAACAAACGGAAACCGGGAATACTCGTCTATTATGTTGAGGAAATAGACATTCCGGTCCGTTGAGGGAAGGGGGCCCTTAAAATCCACACTCAGCCTCTCAAAAGGGCGAGTGGCCTTGACCAATTGTGCCCGGTCTGGTCGATAAAAGTGTGGTTTGCATGCGGGGCGCTTTGGGCAATTTGGAGGCTGCGACTGATTCCCTACTGCCAGTGAAGGGAGTGGCCCACCGTACTGTAGGATCACACTCTTCATGTGGACCATAAAGTTTAGTCCGAGGAGAATTGGCGCACAAAGGTGAGGTAACACAAGGAGCCTGTATTGCTCGTAAATTGTGCCCTGTACCTCAAGAGTTACCATACATCGTCCTTGGATCGGTACAGACCGGGACCGTGATGCCATGGAAATTGTCTGCTTGGAAGGGAGAACCCGGAGTCCACACCTTTTAGCAGTTTCAGGGTGTATGAAACTTTCGGTGCTCCCACTGTCAAACAGACAATTCACAGTTCGACCACTAACCTTTATATCCATCATGGAATTTTCAAGTCTGTAGTGCCTGGTCTGGTCCAGGGAGATCGACGCCACCGTTGGCCCCTGGGCGTCACTGCATGCTGCCGATGTTGATGCTGAGGACCCCTGCTGGTCGCTCCTAGTCGTCGTGGACCATGATGGCCGCCCCCATGAATCGCACGTGGGCGAGGGCGCCAAACGCAGCGACTCCTGGTGGTCTTCCTCCTCCTCCGTCAGCCACGATGGCGCCGTCCTGGGTTCGCACGTGGTCGGACCTCGTGGGTACTGCGACGCCGAAGGAGATTGTCTCCGTTCTGGAGGGTTACAAGCTGCACTGCCGTTTTTAGGCTTGGACCTGCAGACTTTGCCGTAGTGGCCTTTTTTACCGCACTGGCTGCAGATTGCCGTTCTTGCCGGACACTGTTGCCGTGGATGCTTGGCCCCACCACAAAAATAGCATCGCTGGCCACCTGGAGCTGCCGCCGTCGTCGGATCGATCTGGGAGCGCGGGTTAGCGGGGCGAGGAGGGAGCTGAGCTTGCTCCAGCCACGTTGACTGCACGTGGTCCTCGGGGTACAGCGCCAAGCTCTTCGACGCCGCTTCCAGCATCACGGCCATCTCCATTGCTTGGGTCAAGTCGAGTTTCCCCTTTTCCAGCAATTTAAGCCTGATGTACGAGGACCCTACCCCTGCTACGAACGCGTCTCGGGCGAGGTCGTACATATATTGTTCGGCTGACACGTCTTTACAATCGCAACCCCTGGCAAGCTGCAGGAGCTCATTGGCGTAGTCCTCCATGGTTTCGCCCAACTGCCGACATCGTGTAGCGAGGAGGTAACGAGCGTGTATCTCGTTGGGTGGCTTCGTGTATCGTTTTTTTAGGAGCTCGAAGGCACCCGGGTAAGTGGGAGCTGCACGAATGGCGAGATAAATCGTGTCACTTACCCTTGCGTGGAGGACCTGGAGTTTATCACTGTCTGTAGTGATAGCTACCGAGGCTGCCAGGTAGTCCTCGAAACACTTCCACCAATGGTCGAATGTGTTAGCGGCACCGACCGCACGTGGGTCCAGTGTCAGACGATCCGGTTTTAAGATCTGTTCCATACTCTTTTTTTTTGTACAGCTGTGAGTTTTCTGTTACACAATAAAATTGATGCGCGACAATTAAGCACGTGGAACCAAGGCTTCGATATTGAAGGCTTTTATTGTGTAACAATGGAACTACTAACACGAATACACCAGTTCAGACTGAAGGGGTCCTGCCGGAGCAGAGGGTCTTATACCTCGCCACCGGAGGCGGGACCCCACTGGAATGTGCCATGATAACTCTTATAACAGGTAAACACCCTAACCCAACAACATTGTACAACCCCCACAGTAACAACACCCTAGCCCAACAGTAACATAATAACAACCCCCAGTGGTGAACCAACGATGGTTCACCACAATCTCAAACTGACCGAACTGCTGACACTGCACGAGAAATCATAGAAACCGTACAGTGCAGAAGGAGGCCATTCAGCCCATTGATCTGCACTGACAACAATCCCACCCCACGCCCTATCTCCACAACCCCACACATTTACTCCTCTAATCCGCCTAACCTACAAATCCTGGGACACTAAGGGGCAATTTAGCATGACCAATCAACCTAACCCGCACATCTTTGGACTATGAGAGGAAACCGGAGCACCCGGAGGACCCATGCACACGGGGAGAATGTGCAGACTCCACACAGACAGTGACCCAAGCCTGGAATTGAACTCAGGTCCCTGGAGCTGTGAGGCAGCAGTGTTTACCACTGTGCCACCATGCCACTCATTACAGACATATAAAACAGAAAATGCTGGATAAAGTCAGCAGGTCTATGGAGAGGGAGAGAGAGAAAGAGAGAAGGAGAGAGAGAAAGAGAGATAGTTAACGTTTCAAGTCCATATGACCCTCCTAGAAGAGTCATACGGACTCGAAAAGTTAACTGTGTTTCTCTCCGCGGGTGCTGCCAGACCTGCAGAGTTTATCCAGCATTTCCTGTTTTTATTTCAGATTTCCAACATTCGCAGCTCAATGATGTGCATCATCTTCTAGGGTCACACAGAACATTTGTTTTTTTAACTGATTATCAGGAAATGTATCATTCGGCTTTCAAAACCCCAACAAGGCGGTCTGGCTCAGTTTAATACTCATTTGTTTATTTGATTTCTCATGTTGAAGTGGCTTGTTTTAAAATAATAAAAGTAGGCGACATGGTGGCACCGTGGTTAGCACTGCTGCCTCACGGTATCAGGGACCCGGGTTCAATCCCAGCCTCAGGTGACTATGTGGAGTTTGCATGTTCTCCTCGTGTCTGCATGGGTTTCCTCCGGGTGCTCCAGTTTCCTCCCAAAGTCCAAAAGTGTGTGGGTTAGGTGGATTGGCCATGCTAAATTGCCCCTCAGTGTCCAAAGATGTGTAGGTTAGGTGGATTAGATTAGCCATGGTAAATGTGCGGGGTTACAGGGGTGGGCCTGGATAAGATGCTCTATCAGAGAGTCGGTGCAGACTTGATGGGCCTTCTGCACTGTACAGATTCTATGGATTCTAGTTCGACATGCAGCAGTTGAAATGCTTCCTTGATGTCTGTGAGAGTTAAGACAACATTAGAGTAAACATTCTAATCAGTGCCCATGTACATGTCATGTTTCAGAAGGAGTGCCAGTAAAATAACTGAACCAGCAAGAACACTGTGAATAAACACTGAACCAAATTAAAAAGCCAGAAGAATGCAGATGTTAGTGTTTTGCGCCAATTTGCAAAAAAACAAATTTAGCCTAAAATAGAAGTTGAAGATAGAAGTTGAAGAATTGATTAATATTGACCCTCATTAGATATACCAGTACAAACATGCAAAGGTGCGTAAATTCCAGTCCAAAAGAGTCCAAAGAGATGCTGAAACAGTAATTCAGCACCAGGGGAGAAACTCCTCTCCCTCACTGAGTGAATGGACAGGAAGCGAGATGGTGGAAAACATTAAAGTCATCATGTTGTCTCCAGGATCTGACTGCCCGAAGAAAGAGATTTAATGACCTGACCAGGACTGCGTGGCCCTGTAGATTCATGCTTTGCTTCAGCTGTATCAAACTTTCTCTCCCCCACTTACTGTGACTCTCCACAAGCGATCAGGGAACATTTAACGTCACCTTCTTTCTAACTATACAGACACCCTATAAAGGTGCTATTGCACATAAAACTCTCTCTCTCCCGTGTTCTCACTTGCTGTTTTATTTTCTGCTACCAAACACACCATGACAGGCTGCCTGAAGCATTTTGAAAGGCCTGGCATGGGACACATATTAATCCACTTCCGCTCTTCGTGTAGGAGAAACTGCCACAGAACAGGAGGGAGCTCATCATCACAGGAAGGCGTGCAGCCAGGCATTACAAACCATCAAGAGCATTGGAAAAACAACACACTGCCTCAGGGATGGCGAGACTGGAGGTGTTTTGACATCTTCCCTTCCTTTTCACTTTCTCACTCTCAGCCACACATTCAGCATGACAAGTGTGTGATGCATTATACCACATGGTAATGTGTATCTGCTGGTCAGTCAGATGAGTTGATCACTCCAGTCAGACAAACTGAGGAGACCCTAGAAGACGATGTCTCGACACTTGCTCTGAGCTGTCCAAGCAGAAGCCCAGAAAATGGCACTGCACATGTCAGACATAATGAATTTGAAGGGTCAGTACATGAGGATGACCAGACACAACCGGGCAGGAATTGACAGAGGAGTCAAGGACTCCCCAGGAAAGTGTTTACCAGAGGACCAACTCATATCATGGCTCTGCTAAAGAGTAAGAAGTCTCACAACACCAGGTTAAAGTCCAACAGGTTTATTTGGTAGCAAATACCATAAGCTTTCGGAGCAATGCTCCTTCGTCAGATGCACTCCATCTGACGAAGGAGCATTGCTCCGAAAGCTTATGGTATTTGCTACCAAATAAACCTGTTGGACTTTAACCTGGTGTTGTGAGACTTCTTACTGTGCTTACCCCAGTCCAACGCCGGCATCTCCACATCATGTCTGCTAAAGAGGACAGAGTTACAGAAATTAGGGGCAAAGAGGAAAATTTACCTGCACAAGCAATTGATGAATTAATTGGAGTGGTTACCAAGAAACCTCTGGTCCCGCCGTGTCAATGGGATTTCCCATTGTAGCCACCCACGCCATCAGGGTGCACTGCCAGCGGGACCAGACAATCTGCCACTAGCAAACAGCCGGAGAGTTCCAGCCTAGGCCTTGGTATACATTCCAGTGTTCTCACACACTATGCGGATAAATTGGGGCTATTTGCCTTGGAGAAGAGAAGGTTAAGAGGAGTTTAGATGGTGGTTTCCAAAGTCATGAGGGGTCATTGGCAGTAGGTTGGGGAACTAAGGGACACCGATTAAGATGGCTGGTAAGAAAAAAAGCAGCAGTGACAGAAGGGAAGACATTTTTTTTAAACACAGTGGGTGGGACTTTGCAGCCTCACTCGGGGGAAACTGGAAACTCCCGCTTGAGGTCAACAGAGATTTCTGTTGTCGGACCCTCGATTGTTCCGATTCCATGGCGGGCGAGCTGGTCGAGTCCCGGCCAGTATGTGATTAGATTCTGGAAGGTAATAACTTAAGTGTGGTGGAGTCAGTGTGAATTGAGATCTTCAAAAGAAAAGTGAATAATTTCTGAAACAAAACATTTGCAGGGCTATGGGGAAAAGGCAGGGGAGTGGGACTCGGTGAGTTACACTTCTAGGGAGCCAGCAGGGACATGATCGGCCAAATGGCCTCCTTCTGCGCTGTAACTATTCTATGATTGTATAATTTACATGGCCATATAGTTGTTTGCAAGCCTTGCAGGATGTGACACAAACACTGTTGCAATCTACCTACAGAACTGAACCCACTTTATGCATTATTATTCTGAGAACTGCAGGTGTACTGTACAGGGTTTATACACACAGTTGTGAGAGAGAAGCACAACACAATGTTTCATTTGCTCTCCCTCCATTCACAGCACTGATTGCTCCCTCCTCCAACCCCTATTTCTCTTCCCAAAGTGCGATTCCGAGAAAGACCGTCATGAAGAAGTGTGCAATGCCAGTCGCCTCCTTAAGAGTTCAGAACCTGCAGCAACAACTACAAGCACTTTCAACCAGTTTGAGCTACTAAAAACCACAAAATAATGGAAAAGGTTTGTGTAAATTTTGAGAAAAGACACATTAGGAATAGTAGACAACCATTCAGCCTGTCAGGTCTGTTCTGTACATGGGCTTCTCTGCTACAGAATTTACGAAAAGCTTGACATTTCTCCATTTTCTCCTGACTTTTTGTGGCACATACATCGACTGTGAGCAAAATGACAGGTGATCAAGGTGATACTATGCTTAAGCTAATGATACCCTGATCCAACACAGATTAAGTAATCGATCACAGAAGTCAGAATGCCCAATTCTTGCTGCTTCTGATTTTCCAGTCTTAAAAAAATCATTGCTGGAAAATCTGAGATCTAAAGAGATAGGAACAGAGATTTCTGCACCCAGTTCTCGGATCTGCGTTCCCTTTCACCAGGACTGAATAGGAATCAAGTTTGAGGCTATACAGCCAGTAACTGCAGTGTTAAATTTATACTATTGAAGACAATTTATACCATTGTTGAACAGAATGCCTCGAGGCCACTGTTAACCTATAGTTTTGCTTGGGTTATATAATATGATTAGTTTGTTCACTTCAAGGCAATGGAATTTCAGCTGTCTCATGTGCCTGTGTGAATCACAAAATCAAATTAATTGTAGTAATGGATGTGAATGTGTGATGTGTCACTGTAAGGTGGTTGATTTTGTGGCAACTGGGGATGACCAATTTTCCGGCAGTTTGCCAGAAAATTGTGCACATTATAATCACGTCAGGATATGCAGCAAAATAATATAAATGGATAGAAAGTTAGATGGGCTTCTTTACAGGTGTGCGATCCTCGCTTCTGGACTTTGCTCTATGTGGGATGATCAGCTGATCCAATATCTCAAGGGCAGGAACAGAAAAATCTACAGCCATGTCTCAAAATTGTTTTCAATGCTAAAGCATTTCAACGCAATGCCGGTTATCATTGCGTATTGCAGCACTTAAAAAAATATGGGCAAAGTGGACTCTGATTTAAACTTCATTTTTGTTCAATAGAGTGACAGGAAATGACAGCACCTGTGACAGGAAAGGAGAAGTAGGAAGGATAACTGTGCCTGAAAAAAATTATTCCCTTCCTTTCCAGATAATCACAGGGTGTATTAGTAATAACCTGGGAGTTTGGTATATGCCTGCATTGTAAAATCAGTCAGTTGACTGGAATATTAACAGGAGGTTCACCTGGACTTTCCCATAAAACAGTATCGGTCAGTATTCATCAGTTTATTAATTTTATAAAGCCAAGTTACCCCACATGGATTCCAACTGAAGATTCACCCTGCATATCTCAGAGACATAGAACATTTTTTGCACTGCTGTTCTCACTGCATCCTGAGACCCAATGCTATGAACCTCCACATGTACACACTTGACCTCTCTCCTGCAACACTAACTCACCCTATCTCAAAGTTGTCCTTGCCCCCAGTTGCATTTCATTCTTTGTCTGATTGATGACGCTTTGACAAAAACTTTTTCTCTTCTTTTTAAGTATTAAGGAAAGAAAGCTTAGACAACTTACGGCTATCAGCACCCCTCCTTCCTCCCCCTTCCCTTCCCTCTGAACCCATCTCTTCTTCTAATTCCAGCTCTTGCCTTGTATTCATTTACTCTCTGTCCTTCCCTTCTCTGATGGTAAACGGTCTGTGCTCAGCAAAAGGTTCCATTTTATCCTGTTACGCTCCCACATCAATGAATTGCAGAATTGGCATGCTGCTGAACTCTTCTTCTGTCACCTTCACCTCCGTGCTTACCTCTTTGTGCAGAAGTCTTCCACCACTCAATGGACCCACCTCAAGTATTCTCCCTCCACCTGGACCCCTCCCTTTGGTCTCTTACCCACTCTTGATCTTTTCATTGAGAACTGTCAGCGTAACATCAGCTGTCTTAATTTCTCTGCTCCCTTCACCCACTCTAACCTGTGTCCCTCTAAACTTGCTGTGCTCTGTTCTCTTTATCAAACCTTCTGATAAGGTGCTGTTGTTGTCTGGCATACCAACCTCTACCTCCCCCGAACTATAGCCCCACCACCAAACATCAAGCCGTTGTTTCCAGGATGATCACTGACCCCATCTCCTCTGCAAACTTCCCTCCACATCCTAAATCCTCATAGTCCCCCAACCCCATACAGACTGTTTCAACTTCCTTCCTAAAAATCAAACAAGACTCTCCTGGTAGACCCATCATTTCAGCCTGTCGCTGTCCAACAGGACTTATTCCTTCCTATTGTGACTCTATTTTTTCTTCTTGTCCAGTCTCTTCCCACCTACATTTATGATTCTTCTGATGCAACATTTCCACCAACTTGTTGAGAATGTTGGGCAGTGAACAATTGTGCTTTAATTCCAAGATGAAAGACAGTTGGGCTCTCAAAGACAGTTTTTCTACTTAAACACAAGGCCCATGTGATTCACATTGTGCTGGGGAAGTATGTAAAGGAAACCATTGTAAAAATCAGGTTATAGGCTTTCCTAGAATATCACAGGCAATGTTTTTAGTCTGCCTGGAGCCAGGGAAGGGAGATCAACTAGAGATCAATTGTTTGCCATGAAGGAATGTGGATGGAAGTTTGAACTTGGAGTGAAAAGAATATATTTGTTGGTACTTAAAACAAGGCTGCAAAAGTAAATTAACTTGGGCTAGAGGGAGAGTCTCTGTGAAAGCAAAACCTTACTGTGCAAGACAGTTCTAAGATTGGAAGTTACCGTTCTGAGAAAAGAACAGGAATAAATCCTTGGGAGTGAAGAATCATTTTGGATTGATTCTGGGAAAATGGAAGGTCTACGTAAAGGACAATGTGACGTAAACCTGTGATGTGCATTTTCTTAGTTGGACTAAGAAGGGGGGAATTCCATTCTGTGGTTTAAAATACAAGTTGCCTACAAAAATGGCATTTATTTAAAAAAGCATTTTTAGTCATTTTTATTTTAACCGTCTTCAAGTATGAAATCTTGCTGTTCAGCTATTAACTGAAAGTTCACATTTCTTTTTAAAAGTTATCAGCGTCTAAAGGGATCAAAACAATGAACATTCATTTCACGGGAGCGCTTAATATTTTCCTTAATAACTGAGGAGAATATTTCAAACAAATAAAATGGAAAAAAAAATGCATGCCTGTGATTTTAAAATAACTCTAAATATTGAGAACATTATTGAGATAGCTTTCCATTTTTTGCATTCCCAGCGCAGAGCGTCCCACAGCAGGAATGCATCTCAGAATATTGAGTGGATGATGACATGCCTGTTAAGTGGGCCATCTGATTTTTCATCCATTAATTTACATTCCAACAAGGGCTCCCAGCAAACAATAGGCAAAAGGAGAACATACCCTCATGTAATCTTGACTGCTGTGTGAGTTGTGTCCTCTAACAATGCAGAATGTGAATGAATGATCCCTACCCCGAACCAACAGAGCACACAGAATATACAAGATATCACATTGCATGGTAATCTGCTGGCTGAAATTATGTTAGCTGTATTGGTTTGAGAAAAGCCCTTGTTTGGATCAATGCTGCTTTGACTGATTAAGCTATATTGTCAATACCTTGTCGCTCCCTGACAGGAAAGCAGAAATATCTGTCTACATGGTTATAAACATGTACAAAGTATCTCTACAAACATGCACAGAATTACATTCACTCAGGTCCTGAATAAAGTTTTATTCTTGACGTGAACGAACGGCATTTTTTGCAGTTGAAGATTGGTTTGCACCAGGTACGCTTTTACCAACCACTGCAAAGGAAATCCAATGTGAACGGAATACCTCGCAATGGACTTCAAACCTTTTTGCTAGAGTTCAGTCTGACTCCACTCCCAGTTCGTGCCACTAACGTTGAATCCAAAGCTACCTCACAATGATGCCAGCAGTGCGATATAAATGGCCTATTAGTAATTTTATTTCATTTCCGCAGAAAGACCTTTAGGACTCATTCATGCCTGCAGCTTTCGTTAGTTATGGGCCATTAACAGTTTGGCAGACCATGTGTAATGTAGCAGTTCATTTACAGTTTGATCTGCTGGTTTAATTAAGGATTGTTTCAGCACTATGTTGTTTATAACCCACATAGAATAAAAGGCAAAATCACCCCCCCTCCCCATCGCCTTTCAAAAGCAAACAAGTATGTATCAAGAGCCAGTGATGCTGCATAACCATTTATTCCAAGGCTGTTGGCAGTATGCATGCATTGGAATTCCATAGTCCTTCCTGTTTCAGATTTAATTGGAAACAGTACCACAATTATTTACTGGAACAGTTTCTTACAACATATATAATTGTCCCAAGATCAATGAATAATTCATCTAATATTCTGTTCTACAAAGTGCAGCAGAAAAACCAAGACAAATAACCCTGTTGCATTATTTTGAAAATGAAAACTGCCCTGAAATATTTGAAAATAACAAGTTTCGCTCTGACTGCTATTTGCTCCACATATTTTCTTTACACATGCACATTTTTTTCTACCCTTGAAAACATTGACATTTCCCAAAATTATATATATTTGATAATTTTATATGATTTTGCTTAATGGTTTTAAGAGCCAGCATTAATAAACTGGCTTCTCTACTTTATTATGGATCAAGAAATAAAGGGGTTTCCTCCATGCTTTTTTTCAATGTTTACCAGTTTAAAACAAACCCTGGTTAATTATGTGCTGCATCCAGACACAGTCTTGTTATCCTGGCTTGCCCCCTCTATTTAGATGCACTGACCCAAAAGTAAAACTGATGCATATCCTATGATCTGGGAATTGATGCAATTGTGCTAAACTAGGGTCAGCAGTACATTACTGCAGGATTTCAGATTGCTTTTTTATCTGCTAACTCAATCATTTCTCAATTGTGATCGAGTTCCAGCCCACTTAGAGCACTGATCAATCAAGCATTTGTACCTATAAAGCTGCAAAGCGATGTGTAAATTATTTATCAGCTATTTAAATCAACAACAGTAACTTCCATTTATATAGTGACTGCAATGTACAATATATCCCTAGACACTTTAAAGAGAAATAGGGCATCAAATTATGAGGGAAAGATAGCTATGTTTTGAATAAGTTGGATTTTATGAGTAGTAGCCTGTGTACACCTTGGATGTGACTTTTTGGCCCTTCATACCAGTGGGAGATTCCAGTCCTACCAAAGCCAACCCCACGGCACGATTGGTGAACCATACAAAATATCGTAGACTTTGGCGGAACCGGAAGATCCTGTCGACGGTCAACGGTGAGCTGCCTCCACCAGCAGAAATCCCTGGCCCCTTGTATCTACATTGCATTTTGAATGTTAAATATTTCAGTGTTTCACAGGACCATTATTAAACACAATTTGACATTAAGGCTCAGAAGGTCATATAAGAGCAGATGACTAAAAATTTAGTCATAGAGTGATGGTGGAATTTTCCCAAAATCTGACAGTATATCAGGTTCAAACTGAAAACAGGTGTGTATCCTTGCAGATACACAGCCAGGTTTTCACTTCAGATCTTTTGGCATTCAGTGCATACAAAATCTGAGTGTGTGATTTGCGCTGTCACTCTGGTGGGGCAGGGTCTGATAGAGCTGGTAAGGCCAACTCTACAGAGATCTCTAAAGGGCACCCCAATCTGCAATAAAAATAAATGCCCTCCCACCCCCCTTTGGCAACAGAGGCCCCTCTCCCCCACAAGCATCAGGGCGACTCTCCCCCCTCCCACTGGGTAATCTTCAGTTCTGCCTCTCCCCTCCCGAAATCTACCAGCGAAGTATTAGGGATCTCCAATCCTGTCTCTCCAACCTTCCACAACTTGCAAGTGGTGGTGATCCCATGCATCTGCTGTCCATATTCTTCTAGCTGGCAGAGATTGTAGCTTTTGAAGTTGCTGTAAAAGAGACTTGGTGAGCTGCTGCACTACATCTTGTGGATAATGCACACTGCTGCCACTGTGTGCTGGTGGTAGAGAGTGTGGATATTTAATGCAGTAAAAAAGGTGCCACTCTAGTGGGCTGCTTTGTCCCAGATGGTGTCGAGCTTCTTGCGCCTTTTTGGAGCTGCACCCATCGGTGCAAGTGAGTTTATTGTATCATACTCCTGACATGTGTCTGGTAAATGGTGGATGGTTTTGGGGAGTCAGGAAGTGAGTTACCTACCTAAGAATGCACAGTCTCTGATCTACATGTCAAGGGGAGATGGTTAGATTCTCTCTTGTTGGAGTTGTCATTTCCTGGCACTTGTGTGGCCGTAATGTTATTTGCTGCTTATGCATCCTTTGAGCATCTTCAACACAAGAGAATCTAACCATCACCCCTTGATGTTCAAAGGCATTATCCTCACTGAGTCCCCTGCCATCAACATTTTACTGGACCAAGCATTGTGACTACAAGAGCAGGTCAGAGTTCATAATCCTGGAACACCCTTCCTCACAGTACATGAGTGTACCTAAACTACATGGACTGTGGGTCAAGAAGGCAGCTGACTACTAATTTCTGAAGGACAATCATGAATGGGCAAAAACGCTTGCCTTGCCAGCAATGCTCACATTTCTTGAGCAGGTAGAGTTAAAAGAAACACATTGCAAACATAAACCTCCTGACCCTACCACAGTACCACAATTTCAATCTGCTCCTATACATAGGAGCCTCTGTGAATCCCCAGTTGATGCCCACCACCTGAATTGAATAGAAACTCAAATACTATACAACACATTATCTTCTCTTTCTTTCAATAGTAGAAAGAATCACAATCAGAGACTTCCTTCCTCGTGGTGTATCAATTTTGTCACAGAAGTATTTCTTTTAGTGAAAAATTCTGACAGTTGATAGCTTGAATTCATCCTGTTTTCCATCATCCATTCGAGATTTCCTTTCTCTCCAGCTTGTTTCAAACTGGCACGGTCAATCTGTAATCTTTTCTCATGCACTGTTTAACCCATAATGCACAATTATCTACATGCCATTCAATGGCTATCTTCAGGACACCACTGAAGAGAAGCTCACTTAAAATATTTGACAAACAGGCCGGAATTTTCCCACTGCTCACGCCAATGGGATTCTCTGATCCCACTGCAGTGAACAGAGATTTGGCTGAGTGCCAAATCCTCCGTGCTCACTTGCAGCGGCGGCGAGGTGTGAATGGCCTGAAAATTCCAGCTACAGAATCCCAGCTCCAGTGTCTCCATGAAAATCAGCATTTTAGCAATCAGAGAACTTTTAAAAGCCTCTCTTTTGTTTTGCTTTTTCAACCTAAGGGCCAACATTTCCAAATTGCACTCAGAAAGAGTACTACAAAACCACTTGCACAAGAATGGCCATCAGGAAGTGTAGTGTGAGGCATCACTAAAATTATGAGTTTCATGTTCTCCAGGTAACCTAAGGTTGGAGCTAAGTACACGTTTAGCTCCATTTAATTTTCCTAGTGTGATATTTCCCCTCTAAGCATTCTCTACTTCAGGATGTTTACATAGAACATAGAACATAGAAAGCCACAGCACAAACAGGCCCTTCGGCCCACAAGTTGCGCCGATCACATCCCCACCTCTAGGCCTATCTATAGCCCTCAATCCCATTAAATCCCATGTACTCATCCAGAAGTCTCTTAAAAGACCCCAACGAGTTTGCCTCCACCACCACCGACGTCAGCCGATTCCACTCACCCACCACCCTCTGAGTGAAAAACTTACCCCTGACATCTCCTCTGTACCTACCCCCCAGCACCTTAAACCTGTGTCCTCTCGTAGCAACCATTTCAGCCCTTGGAAATAGCCTCTGAGAGTCTACCCTATCCAGACCTCTCAACATCTTGTAAACCTCTATCAGGTCACCTCTCATCCTTCGTCTCTCCAGGGAGAAGAGACCAAGCTCCCTCAACCTATCCTCATAAGGCATGCCCCCCAATCCAGGCAACATCCTTGTAAATCTCCTCTGCACCCTTTCAATGGCTTCAACATCTTTCCTGTAATGAGGTGACCAGAACTGCGCGCAGTACTCCAAGTGGGGTCTAACCAGGGTCCTATAAAGCTGCAGCATTATCTCCCGACTCCTAAACTCAATCCCTCGATTAATGAAGGCCAGTACGCCGTACGCCTTCTTGACCGCATCCTCCACCTGCGAGGCCGATTTAAGAGTCCTATGGACCCGGACCCCAAGGTCCTTCTGATCCTCTACACTGCTCTACATGATATTTAACTCCTATACATCAAGAGTAGCATCTTATCTAGTTTGAGTGTGTAACCAGTTCAACTGAACATTCAAGCTTCACAACTGCTCTGCCTTTTCTTTAGATATAACATTATCTTTCTGCGATGATCTAATATGATTAACCAGGATGGAAATATCTTTCTCTAAATTGAATTGCTGTTTCAAAGTTATACCAGACCTACTTTACTTAATATCTGAATCGATATATTTAAAATTTCCACAAGTTTGACTCTCAATTGTAAATTCTACTCTAATCTTGTTCATATCACATTTCTCAAATTCTGTAGAACTATCCCATAAGAACTCATCAACATGCACTGTGAATATGCCTGAAGGTTTTCCAGTAGGTTACCTATAAAATGTTACGACATCTGCTTTCAGTTGAACACCTCCTATTTTCTGCAAAACAGATCTCACCGAAACATGTACCTTGGAAATATCAGTCAGCCCATTGAATCATTTGTTTCCTCTCTGTAGTTTTCCTATTGCATCGGCTATATGTGGCCAAAAGAGTGAAACAATTTTTAACATTCATTTTGATGCGAGTAGAGAATCCACTCCAACATCCGTATAACCCTTCACACTCTGAAAGTCTAGACGAGAAAGTCTCCTTGCTTTCATCTTAAAAGGCCCATCCACAAGGAATTTTACAGTACAAATTCACCTGTGTAACAAAACAGGTTCACCCTTATCTAGTATCTTTGAATAAACTTTAAACTCTCTCCAACTAATTCCTTTGTTTGGCCCTACTTATTAATTGACCTTCAAGTTTATTGGCAACCATCCAAAATTCACAACTAAGAACATTTTGTAAGACCAAAAATCTCCTGAATTAGATTCCATCTCAGATAGTCAGACATATTTTACTATTATTATTATGATTCTAAGTGCTGGGCGGACTTGAGACTGGGAGTGTTTCAGATCCTACTTTTAGGCCCGTTCTCAGGCGCCCCCATATGCACTCTGCCTGAAAAAATATCAGCAATTCTGAATCGCGATGCAGAAGCCTGTGGCCGGGGCTTATCGCGCCCGAAATCCTGCAGCTCCGATCGGCGCCTTCAACTGCGCGTGCGCAGAAAAGTAAATGATAGAATGCAGCTCCCCTGCCACATTGCTTCCAGGCTGGATAATGCCTCCCCCTGGCCCCCACAGACATTGCCCCATCCCCTCAACATTACTGACCCCTTATCCCCCCACCCCCCGTCACCTGGACTGATCGCGGGCCCTTTCCCCTCACTGATCACAGGCAGAGTGGCAGAGTGGCAGCGGACCCCCCCCCACCCCCCCCACCCCCCCATCCCCCCCCCACCCCCCCATCCCCCCCCACCCCCCCACCCCCCCATCCCCCCCCACCCCCCCCCCCCACCCCCCCCACCCCACCCCCCCCCCACCCCCCCCACCCCCCCCACCCCCCCCACCCCCCCCCCACTGATCTCAAGCAGAGAGCCGTCGGACGCTCGGCACTTACCTCCTCACTAACTGAAGTGCCTGAATCGGACTTTTGTGGAGCATATCTGTTTCGCGCCGTTTCTGGCTGGCCAAACATGGTGGGAAAGGGGGAAGTGCTGGTAAGGTTGAGCGAGCAGCCTATTAAGTAAATTTAAATACATGCAAATGCAGTTAAATGGCCGTTACGCCTGTTTTGGGTGCGGTCCCGATCGTGGCCATTTTTGGACCTTCGTAAAGGGGGAACTGGCAGGGAGGTGGGTGTGGATCTCACTACTCGCCTCATACCCGACTTTACCAAGTTTTTGCGCCCATTTGATGGTAAAATCGGGCCCATAATGTCTCAGCATTCTGTGAATTTTCTCTGTGACCTCAGCATTGATAAAAGCCCATACTTTCTGCTTGTAAAACAGTCAAATGTGCAGCAAAAATGGAACCAACCCCAATCACTGCTGGAGAAGAAAGACCATCACTATGAATCAAAAACAATGAGGGGTTTCACCCACAGACTAATTGATAAGGATGATACCCTCCAACCATTTGGAGAGAATTATTTGCATGAACTGTCACTGCCAGAGTGATTGTCAATTTCTAGCCTGGTTGATCAACTAAAATTTTATGTACTATTTTGTTGATCACAGTATGCTTCCTTTCGAAAACTATTACTGAAAGGACACACAGCTGCTGTATTTACGACATTGATATTTGTGCTTTCACTGAACTCCTCATTAAAATTCACCTCCATTATCAGCCAGAAACCTTGCTGGTGTTCCATGTCACTGTTACTATCCATTTCTCCATAATTTTGTCTGTAATAACACTCTTGTCCTTTCTATATATTAGTGCAGCAATACTAAATATGTTTCCAGGTTAATAAAATGTAAGATGAAAACATTTCTGTCTCTGTTACACTCCTTTAGATCCACGGCAACTATCT
This sequence comes from Mustelus asterias, assembly GCF_964213995.1. Classification (NCBI taxonomy): domain Eukaryota; kingdom Metazoa; phylum Chordata; class Chondrichthyes; order Carcharhiniformes; family Triakidae; genus Mustelus; species Mustelus asterias. The sequence continues at coordinate 73,987,403 of NC_135801.1, read as the reverse complement.
CATTGCTGTCACGTGCCAATGGAAGGCATATAATTGGACTTGGCAATATCCTTCGATATATTTTACAGATTTCACAATTCTCACTAATCTCTTTGATTAGCCTTGTGTACTTCTAATTAACTAACCCTGTATCATTTAGCAGAGTGAGCAAATTATCTCTGCAACTTATCATCCAATGCCATCGATGTGTGCCTAATATTTAGAATCATGGAATGGTTACAACACAGAAGGAGATCATTCGATCCATTAAGCCGATGCTGGCTCTTTGCAAGAGTAATTTAGCTAATTCCACTGTGAACCTGCAATTTCATTCCATTCAACTGCTCATCCTATCTCCTTTTGAATGTTTTGATTAAATCCGTCTCCACAACCTTTCAGGCAACGCATTCTAGTCTGTAGTCCTTAGTTGCATAAAAAGCTTTCTCTCATGTTGCCATTAACTCTTTTGCCTTGGGTTCTCGACCATTTTGCCCATGGGTAGAGTTTTTCTTTATCCACTTTGACTGGCCTCCTCATGATTTTGAGCACCTTTTATCAAATCTCCACTCAACTTTCTCTTCACAAAAGAGAACAAGCCCAGGTTCTCCAATCCATCCACGTAACTGAAATCCCTCATCCCTGTAATCATTCTCGTAAATCTTCCCTGTAACCTCTCTAATGCCTTTGCATCCTTCCTAAACTGTGCTACCCAGAATTAGACACAATACTCCATTTAAATCTTTTACAAAGGTTTGTCATAGCTCCTTGATTTTGTATTCCATGTCTCTATCTATAAAACTCATGCCTTTCTATAAAACATATGCCTTTTTAACCCACTTTCTGAACCTATCATCATCAAGTTTTGTTAAGTGGAAACTGACTGGGTAAATTGTAGTTCAGCCGATGTTCTAAAATAATTGCTTTATCATACTCCATGTCAAGATTCATTTGTGCCTTCTTCATAAAATGTTTATTCAACAACACAAGTATCTCACTAGAGAACACATCTGTATGTATAAAATGGTTTACTCCAGTTAACTCACAGGGAATTAAAACTCTCTTTAGTTACCTCAAGGTGTCATCGCCAAACCTAAAGGAAGCAGTATTTTTTTATTTCTTAACCTTGCATCAATCCTCATTACTTTATGAATCATGATAACATTTTGACTAATCTGTCCCACAGGCAATTGAAGTATTAGTACTATCCAGTACAGTTAAAGAAATACACAACTAATGTATTCAAAGGAGGCCTTGATATTACTATTACTGATATTGATATTACTATTAACTGTACCTTGGACTTTCCTAGGATTTGTTTGCCTATTATTGCAGTTCCAATTCTATCCTCTGTACGTCTCCTAAAGGTGCTTTCATCTTCATTTTGTCTGCCCTTAATCCTTCCTTTGTATTGACGTCTATATCCAATATTAGACAACATTGAAATATGGTAATGATTAAATCTTCCAATCTTTGTGCCACAGAGGTTCCATGAAATCACAGTGTCCACAAATATTTTCACAGAATCCCTACAGTGTGGAAGGAGGCCATTCGGCCCATCGGGTCTGCACTGACTCTCTCTGACAGAGTACCGTATCCAGGTCCCCCCCCACCTCTCTATCCCTGCAACCCTACGCATTTACCATGGCTAATCCATCTAACCTACACGTCTTTGGACATTAAGGGGCAATTTAGCATGACGAATCTACCTAACTTGCATATCTTGGAGTGTGGGAGGAAACCAGAGTACCCGGAGGACACCCATGCAGACATGGGGAAAATGTGCAGACTCCACATAGACAGTCACCCAAGGCCGGAATTGAACCTGGGTCCCGGATGCTGTGAGGCAGCAGTGCTAACCATTGTGCCCCATTTCATCCAACAGCCTTCTTCTCCAAGAACCAAACACAAGCTAATAGTGCCTGCTCATATGAGATGCCTTAACACAATCCAGTAACTTAAACTACAGTACATACCTAGGCACCCCAAATTGAACTTAGTCAACCTTTCATACAATCCGTTAAAGTCCATGATCTATCCTTACATGGAATGACTATATGCTTTCTGAAAGCTATAAAGTTCAGACCATGCTGATGGGCATTTAACAGATCATCTTTCTTGTAGATATCATTCAGGAATTATTTTAGAAAGTACATATCTTCATCAGTATCCAACTTATGGATATTTATTTCACAAAATACTTTGCTTCTGATTTTACTTCTTGCCAGAAGTGATGACCCCAAGGCCATAACCTGTTTTCTATTTGGTATTGTGTCAACCCATGGCCACATATCAACTTCATTCTTCCACTGATAATACGGTTCAGAGTGTTAAATCATCAGATCGTGATCATTTAAACTTGCCATTTCCATAATGACCACTAGGATTTTCATTTTGTGTTTGGAAATTGTCTTCGTAGTTTCCATACTTTACCTTTCGACTACCATGTTCTATTTCAGATATCCAGGTGAAGGATAAAATTGGACCTAAACGTTACATACTTAAAAGCTTCTGTTTCCAGAGATACAAATGACAAACACGCACCCCCTAACCCAGTTTCATTTTGCTCCTACATGTAGACCAAGTGAATGCCTGGTTAATGCCCACCATCTGAATAAAATTAAATACTCAATGATTATACAATTGACAGTGGAAACCTGTTTTCACTTTCTCTTCCCAAAAAACAATTGCCGAAGACTCCCTTTATCCTTTTTTCTCCCAGTATCTTTAATTGAAGAGGGTTTTCCACTGAAAAAATTACCAGTAAAAAGTTAACAGTCAACTTTCTTTCAGTAATTGTCAGGTGTTTTGGGAGAAATGGTGACTGTATTGCTCCAGCACAGGTGCTTGTGTGTAATTCTGCAGCTTGTGTCAGAGAGAGTAGCTTTATTTGTTACTGGTTCCGCTCTTTCACACTGCAGTCACTGCTGATTGATGAATTGCCATACTATGCCACTGATGAGATTTGGTTGGACTCATTCAATCAATAGCTATGGAATATACTAGACATTTTTGTTCTCCAGTGGCAGTAAATGGCAGGTTAACTGCTATTTAAACCTGGCATGCTCCCTATCTCCTGTGCTCTGGGATCTTGTTCGTGCCAACTGTAATTCAATCACTAATGCACACAGCATCCTGCATTTTTGGAAAGACTTATTTTGTACTTGCTTCTGTAACACCTCATCCTCGTAAGCAACAAGATATTGACCTTTCAATATGGCAGACTAATTTAAAAAAAACAAGACTGCAAAATTTCAAATGCTACTTTTGAAGCAGATGGAAAAAACTAAAATGTAAATCAACATGTTGCCCACGGATTAATGGTAGCTCTGTGTCTGAGGTGGGTCACTGCTGCTTCTTGATCTAATTTTCACTTTTTTGCCTTGCCAGTGTCTCTCTCTACCTCAAGGGATATAACTCCTCTTGCTGTGTAAATGAGCCAGCACTTCATTTACGAGGCAGTCATGCTGTTTCCAGTTGCACAATATTCCCCGATATTGTTTCACCAAAGTTGAAACATCGACAGGGCTTGACCTTTTATTTATTTTAGAACTATTCTGTAAAGAATGGAAGATTTGCGTATTAAAAAATTTCAGGGCATCCCAAGGTACTTTACAACCTATGGAGTATTTTATTTTAAAGAAACATTGGAAATGCAGCAGTCAATTTGCACAGAGCAAGGTCTCACAATTATCAATGTGATCATCTGTTTTTTTAGTGATGATCCTTATGGGATATGTATTGTCAAGACACCAGGGAGACCCACCTTACACTTCTTCAACCAGTGCCTTGGGATCTTTAAAATCCAGGTAAGTGGGCTGATACTTGACCCCACAACCTCCTGACTCAGTGGTGAAAGTGCTGCCAACTGAGCCATGGCTGACCCTACATATGCAATAGATTGTATCATTAATGCCTAGAGACTATGAATTGCTGTCCATTTAATGGATGCACACTTCCTACATTTATAGCGCATCTCTTTTTTGTTTGCTCAGTAAGACAATTAATATTATTTTCACTAAAAAGAAATGTTGGGAAGCTAATTTCTAGAGCAACCTAGGCCAGTCAGTGGGCCGCATGAGTGGTCTTCCTTCAGCTCAATGGGCCATGAGATTGAAATCAGGCTTGTTCGCTCACCATGACCCCATGAATACGATTGAATACATTTAATACATGCCAAATATTTCATAAGGAGTTATAGAAAATGTTTAATAATTCATATATTAATAGAACTGTCATCAACTTCAAATAGTAAAACCAAAAGAAATATTGACTGGATGCAGAGGGAGTGCACAGCTCTCACAGTCAATCAACATGCATCTCACTTTACATGCCTTTGCTTTATGTGCAATTTACTTCAATCATACTGGTAGGAAAAAAGCTATGCAGGCAGGACACCAGCAGAGTGTGACAACCCTGCTCAAGGGCAGTGATCAACAACATGTCTCGTGGGTTGCACTCAGAACCCTAATGGGTTGCATGTGGCCCCTGGGCTGGAGGTTGCCGACCACTTTTCGAGAGTGCGAAATAAAAGTCAATTTTCCATCTTTGCATCTAATCCCTTTACTCTGAGTAAGAATCAATGACTTTGTGACTGCCTAACAAGTGATTCCATTTGGGATTTGTGAGACTTCACCAGCAGCACAGAGCCTTTTCACAGATGAGTATAGATTGCTTGCAGATCGGTCCAATTTCCTACCTTCCATATTTCGATACAATATAAATTTAGGTACCGCTGGAGGGCAGCACTGGCGAATCTAAATGATAAAACACAATTACATAGGTGCCACACTGACTTTCATGTTGCTGTGACTGGCTTTACCTCCAGCTCACTCCTTGCCCATATGGAAGGGAGCAAGGCAACTTCATTGCAAAAGACTGTAGATGGAGGGTCTTTGAAGCTATCAGTACCAAACTTGGCAGAAAATGTGATCTTTATTCATTAGGGATTTATTTTTAGTTGTATTCCTTTGTATATTGATTCAGTTGCTATGGACAGTTGCACTTCTGCATTTATTGGCTTTAAATGGAAAGAGTTTCCTACATATTCTTATTTACAACATCTACGTAACTTGCATGAATCAAAATGCTAAAGATGGGAGTGTCCTATTAAGTCAATGACTTATATGAGGAGGAAGAGTTTACTGAATATCCGTTTGGTTAAATGGAGATACTCTCATCAGTAGGATGAGAGTTTGATCTCCTATATAGGACATGAGAATGCAATCTAGTTGACAGTTCAGAGAGGTTTTTGTGATGAAAGTCTCTTATTGATGCTTTACAGAAGAGTGGGAAACTCCAGTGGTGAGCTAATCAACATTCATCCCTTAATTGACGTTATTAGAGATTGTTCATCTCATTGTTGTTTATTGGAACATGCGGAGTGCAAACTGGTTGCTACATTCTGTTGTAGAACAATGACTACACTTCAAAAGTAAATCTTGGCTGTGAAGTACCAAACAACAAAGAAAATTACAGCACAGGAACAGGCTCTTCGGCCCTCCAAGCCTGCACTGACCATGCTGCCTGACTGAACTAAAACCCCTACCCTTCCGGGAACCATATCCCTCTATTCCCATCCTATTCATGTATTTGTCCAGATGCCCCTTCAAAGTCACTGTCGTATCTGCTTCCACTACCTCCCCGGCAGCAAGTTTAAGGCACCCACCCTCTGTGTAAAAAACTTGCCTCATACATCCCCTTTAAACCTTTCCTCTCGCACCTTAAACTTATGCCCCCGTGTAATTGACTCTTCCGCCCTGGGAAAAAACTCCTGCCTCTCCAGAAACTGTGGAGAAACCTGAGGTCATGGAAGAAGCTAAGCAAGAACATTTCTTCCTCAGAGATAGATGCGATGAATCAATATATAATACTGACAGCTGATATAACCCAAGGACCTGCAGGAATCATAGAATCCCTACAGTGCAGAAGGAGGCCATCTGGCTTATCGAGTCTGCACCGACCACAATCCCACCCAGGCCCTATCCCCATAACCCCATGCCTTTACCCTAGCTAGTCCCCCTGACACTAAGGGGCAATTTAGCATGGCCAATCCACCTAACCCGCACATCTTTAGACTGTGTGAGACATGAGTGCTTCCTCCTGTAGTTGTGAACGTTACTCTGGTCTCCACTATCATCACCTTTCCCATGAAATAGCTGCTCAATGCATTGAGACAACTGTAAAAGATCAGGGGTAGGATGTTTCGGATGGTAGGGTTACCCATACCACCACCCGAAGGTTCAGCGGGGACTGCATTCCCTCTGATCATAGCATCCCCACAGTTATCTAACCCTCTGAAGAGCATTGTTTAGCAGCAGCTGGGCTTCTGCCCCTCACTCAAGTGGAAGTCCCACCTCAGAGAGCTGCAGCCTATCCAATTGGCCGGCAGTACCTTCAAATTCATTTTATGGGATGTAGGTGTCATTGGCTGGGCAAACATTTATTATCCATCCCTAACTGCCCTCCATTTCGGAGAGCATTTGTTATGGGTCTGGAGTCACATGTAGGCCATACCAGATAAGGACAGCAGATTTCCTTCCCAAAAGGACATTAATGAACCAGATGTCAATTGTTGACAATCAACAATTGTTTCATGGTCATCATTAGACTTATAATTAAAGATGTTTTTATTGAATTTGAACCTGGGTCTTGCTCTGGGTCTCTGGATTACTTGTCCAGTGAAAATACCACTATGTCACAGCCTCCCTTGAGGCTTTAGTAGTCCCAGCAACACTGCTGCCACTGCAAGTAGTCCCTGGATTAAAGGTTCAGGAGTCCAGGGCCAGGAGTGATAGGCAGGTCTCACAGCAGAGAGGGGAGGTGTGGCCTGGGATTGGGGGGTGGTGGAATCCTCAATGGAGGGATTGGCAGGAGCACCCATGGAGGACAGACCTGGGTGGGGAGCACCCTAAGTGGAAAGGGGACCCTTGAAGGAGGTTACTCCCCACCTTCCCACCTGGAGGTCAGAGCAGGGTGACCTAATGGGCTTCCCTCTGCTCCTGACTCCTCTCACCAGCCTCAAAATTGAAGGCTGGCAGGAAGCAACTGGGGTAAGGGTGGTAGGAAGGCCACCCAAGGAATTTTATGACCTCCTCTCACCCGCTGTCTGCAAACCTGCTGGCAAGGGAGCATAGAATTTTATCCAAGATGTCACTAATAATCAGCATGTGCCCAATCTAAAGTCTATTTTGAGTGGCAGTAAGGGATCACAGCTGTGTTACACTAGCTTAATGTGTGAAAACATTGGAAACACAAATGCGACTAGGTATTCAATTGCACATTGTAGCATGAAGTGCGCCCTAATTGAAATGCAATAAAAGAGTTGCAGGATTAATTGATGGCTTGACACACATGAGCAGTGAATCTGAAACAGATTGACACTTTGTGAAGTGCAACCTGGAACTATCTATATGGTACACAGGATGATTCAGTATTCGTAACTTGACAAGTGTCTTAAAATATGCTATTCCTCCAACATCTGTTTCTGTACCTTGCGGCCACGTCATTATGTTAACTGTGAATGTTGTGAGCAATAACAAAGAGCATCCTTAACATAGTCAAACATGCTTCAGAGGACTATTATCAAACAAAATTTGTCACATAAGAAGATATGAGGGAAGATGATCAAAATCTTGATCAAGGATCCAGGTTATAAGGTGGATTTTAAAGGAATATACAGAGGAGGATGGTGTGGGGAAGGAATATGAGAGGGTTGGGTCTGGGCAGCTTAAGTCATGGCCATCAATGGTGGAGCAATTAAAATTAGGGATGAGCAGCAGGTTGGAATGTAAGAATGCAAAAGTCTGGGAGGGTTGCAGGGTAGGAGGAGATTACAGTACTAGGGAGAGGCAAGGCAAAAGAGGAAATTGAAAACAGAAAGAATTTCAAAATTGAAGTACTGCTCTACCGGGAGCCAAGGTAGGTCTATGCGCATGTGGGCGATGGGTTAATAGGACCTGGTATGAGTTAGAATACGAGCAGCAAAGTTTTGGATCACCTCAAATTCACAAAAGTGGAATAGCAGCCAGGAGTGCAATAGAATCGGCAAGTCTAGCTGCAGCTCAGAATTTCAGCCACATATGAGATGAGCTGAGGCAGAGTCAAAAAATGTTATGGAGGTGGCAGTCCTCGTGATAGCATGAAACTCACCCTGAGGGCAAATGCAACACCATTGGTCTGGGTCATCCACAGATGGAGAGAGGGGTGGAGTTGGTAGCAATCGGAAAGGACTTTCTGGCAGGGATAGAAAACTATAGGTTTTGTCATCTTAACATTTATATTGTCAAATTTCCTGCTCATCCAATACAAGATGTTGAACAAGCAACGTGATAATAATTTAGAGACAGTAGAGGTGTTATTAGAGTTGGTGGTGTGGTAGAGCTGGTGTTCTCAGCATACACGGGGAAACTGATGTTGTGTTACCCGATGATGTTGCTGAGGGGTAGAATGCAGATGAAAAATTGCAGGGGGGGTGCGGGGGAGTGCAAGGATAGATAGATCCTTGAAGAACCCTGGAGGTAACTGTGTGGAAGTGGGAAGAGAAGCCATTGCAAATGATTCCTGGGCTAAGATTGGAAAGATAGGAATGGAAACAAGGTGAGAGCAGTTCTGTCTAGCTGGAAGATATTGAGAAGCATTGGGGGAGGATGGTGTACCATGTCAAAGGATGCAGACAGATCAAGAAGGATAAACAGGGGTAGTTGTCACAGTTATTTGGATATCATTTGTAGCTTTGATAAGAGAAGTTTAGCCTGTGATGTATAGGAATGGATGGAAGTGGCAGAGGCAGCTGAATGTATGCTCTTAACCAGGGAGGCAAAGAAACCTTATTCCTGCCATTGGAGTTGGGGGTGGAGGAGGCAGGGCAGCCTAAGAAGACAGTTTCTCACTAAAAAAAACTTCTTCGGCTACCTTTGCATCCCAGGGTGATCCTGGAATAGTCAGCAGCTTTGTCAGAGGAGAGCAGAACCTAATGGCAGATCCGTGGATGGATGGCTAAAGCAGCTTGTACCACAGAAATTCAAGTTGACTTCCTCCAGAATGAGGGGACTTGGAGATGAGGGCTTTATCCGGGGAACAACCAGGTTGTGCGAAAGTAATGGTTTTAACAGTGGGGACTGGGGTGAAGATGATGATGTGTTTGAGCAAATCAGTAGTTTCAGAAATTTCATGGTGAATGGAGGGCCAAAGGCTGGATAGTTGCGATTTTAAACGTTAGTGAATGGGGAGAATGTTTTGATTCTGGGATGGACGGAAAAGGAATTAGGTCTGAGAGGAGGAAGGGAGATGTGGGTGAAGAATGATGCAAGAAAGTGATCAGAATGGCTTTATCTCTAATTGAGACAATGGGTCCAATGAGACCACAAGAATTGGCAAGAACAAAGAAATGCTGTAAAAACAGACTGGAGAATTTATTGTTGGAACCTGAAGTGATGTTTTCACATGATGTTGCTGAGGGGCATCTTGTAGGTGAGCAACGGTGGGTAGCAAGAACATACCCTTGGAGAATGCCAAACTGAATGGTGAAGAGGCAGGAAGAGAAGCCATTGTCGAAGATACACTCACTACAACTCACTAGCTAACCAGGTGAGATTAGGTCACACTCAGCTCAAACAAGGACAAGAAGCATTGGATGAGGGTGGTGTGGTCAAACACATTTAAGCCAGCCGAAACAGAAAGGTCAAGAAGAATAAAGAGAAATAGTGCACCATAGTCAAGGTCACAATGGAGGACATCATTTGAGATTGTAGTTACGCCTATAGGGATAGTGGATAAGAAATTGGTCAGTGGAAAGAGAGCAAAGGATAGTGGGGAACAGTTGTTTCTCAGGCTGGATGGACGTTGTCACAGTAAGAAGTCTCTCAACACCAGGTTAAAGTCCAACAGGTTTATTTGGCAACACTAGCTTTCGGAGTCTCAGGCTCCTTCACCAGGTGAGTGAAGAGCTGAGAGCTGTGTTCACAAACAGGGCATATACAGACACAAACTCAATTTACAAGATAATGGTTGGAATGCGAGTCTTTACAGGTAATCAAGTCTTAAAGGTACAGACAATGTGAGTGGAGGGAGAGTTAAGCACAGGTTAAAGAGATGTGTATTGTCTCCAGCCAGAACAGTTAGTGAGATTTTGCAGCCCAGGCAAGTCGTGGGGGTTACAGATAGTGTGACATGAACCCAAGATCCCGCTTGAGGCCGTCCTCATGTGTGCGGAACCTGGCTATCAGTTTCTGCTCAGCGATTCTGCGTTGTCGTGTGCCGTGAAGGCCGCCTTGGAGAACGCTTACCCGAAGATCAGAGGCTGAATGCCCGTGACCGCTGAAGTGTTCCCCGACTTCCAGTAACTATCTGTAACCCCCACGACTTGCCTGGGCTTGCAAAATCTCACTAACTGTCCTGGTTGGAGACAATACACATCTCTTTAACCTGTGCTTGGCCCTCTCTCCACTCACATTATCTGTACCTTTAAGACTTGGTTACCAGTAAAGATTCGCATTCCAACCATTACCTTGTAAATTGAGTTTGTGCCTGTACATGCCCTGTTTGTGAACACAGCTCTTCACTCACCTGATGAAGGAGCCTGAGACTCCGAAAGCCAGTGCTGCCAAATAAACCTATTGGACTTTAACCTGGTGTTGTGAGCCTTCTTACTGTGCCCACCCCAGTCCAACACCGGCATCTCCACATTACGGAAGTTGTCAGTCAGGCCCTCTTTTCGTTATTTAGTAATGATCTGGGCTTTGTTTACCATGCATAATTCCAATTCTTGCTGTTGATCCAAATGTGGGTGTGTAATAAATAGTAAAGAAGATAGTAATAGACTTCAGGGTAGACTGTGATAATGGCAGCCACATTGTAGGTGAAATTCAGTGCGAGCATTCTGGAAGGAAGAATATCAACTAAATGGTACAATTTTATAGAAGGTGCAGGAACAGAGACCTTTGGGTTATATACACAAATCTTTGAAAGTGATGGCAAATTGACAAGGCTGTTAAAAAGCATATGGGATTCTTGGCTTTATAAATAGAGGCACAGAGTACAAAAGCAAGGAAGTTAAACTGAACCTATAAAATCATCAGTTGGAGAACTGTATCAAATTCTGAGCACTTCAGATAGGAAGGATGTCAAGGCCTTGGAGAAGATGCAGAAGAAATTCACAAGCATAGTACCAGAGATAAGTCACTTCAGCTACATGGAGAGATTAGTGAAGTTGAGACCGTTTTCCTTAGAATAGAAAAGGTTAAGGGGAATTTAATGAAGGTGTTCAAAATGTTGAGGAGTATTGATGGATAACATTGAGAAGAAACTGGTTTAAGGAATTGGCAGAAGTATCCAGCAGAAATGAAGAGTTTTTTTATGCAATGAGTTGTGATGATTTGGAATGCATTTCCTGAAAGACTGCTGGAAGCAGATTCAACATGACATTCAAAGGGAAATTGAATAAACAGTTGAAGGGAAGAAATTTGCAGGGTTATAATGGAGAAAGCAGGGGAGTGGGACTAATTGGATAGCTTTTTCAAAGAGGCAGAATAGGCACAATGGGCTGAATGGTCATCTTGTATGATTCTATAATTATTTTCGGTGCGGTGTCAGGAGTTGCCTGATTGGAGTTGCCGTAATGATGGATATGGAATTCAGAAGTTCAAGAGGAGAGGATTGGGAAGGTTGGAGATCAGGCAGCAGTTTACAAGGACAAAGACTTAAAGGTTGTTTTCTCTTGAGGAATGGGTTATTGTGGAATATTTGAAAGCAGTGGAGTAGTGTGTATGATAGCTACGGCATCCATGGAGTGGAAAGTGTTCACAATATCTGTTAGCATGGGAAACAGAAAGGAACAATGGATGGTCAGCCGCTTAGCAGGTATAGGGTCAAGAGATCGTGAGGGGAGGCTCATTGACAAGATGAACTTGGATAGGACATGAGGAAAGATAGAGAAATTAGAAGGAGATGAGAGGAGCTTTGGGGGAAACCGAGATTCTCTTTGCCACAACAGATAGTTCAAATACTTACCGGATTAAGGAGAACAGTGAGAAAAAGTTCTCCTCCCCTGATGCTTTTATCCAATTCTCTTGGCCCTCCAGGGTACTCCTTGTAGAATATGGTGTGAGTGAAAAGGCCACAGGTCTGTCGTGGAAGTACCTGAAGAACACAACATATAAAAGGATATGTTTGAGCAGGTTTTCCACAAAGCAACATGTTGCACAAAGCAGAATAAATTGGAGAAAAATAGATAATGAATTACTGAGAATTCAATTAAAAAAGTTCTTTGGAAAGCAATGGGAAAGATCAGGCAATCGTTTTGCTATTTAGTCCTCTTTGCCTACTTTTGAAGCTGCTGGGGAAGCAGTAATTTCTGATATAGATCCCTGGGTCCTTTATAGATAAATACTGATGGTTTGGTACATATTGCTTATTTCACTATTTCCTTCCAATATCATTGTAAAGTTATTTTTTGTAACACAATGAATTGTTTGTGACATTTTCCTTACATGGACATAACTTTCTGACAGAAATGTTAAACTGGCTGACAGTTTCAAAGAACAAAAAAAAATAGCACAGGAATAGGCCCTTCAGCCCATCAAGCCTGTGCCAATCATGAGGCCTTAACTAAACTACATGAAAACCTTCTTTATCCTTCTATTCCCCATCCAGGTGCCTCTTAAATGTTGCTAATGTGGAAAAAGCAGTGAGAACAAGTTCAGTTCTACTGAACGATTAGTTCAGCTTAAATGTTTACATGTTTTCAATATGGATTCCAAAGCTGCCTAATATAACAAAATTTCCACTTTAAAAAAATTTCACCGGCTGAAATTCACCAGCCTGAAGCTTTGCAATAATGGCAACTTTCAAAAATGAACTTGAGGGAAATAATCTTGCATGGTTGCGGGGGAGAAGCATTGGAGTGGGTCAACAGAAACAGGATGGACACAGTGGGCTGAATGGCCTCAATCTGTACTGTCTGACTCCACGATTCTACATGCACTGGATTTTATAGGGCGGCATGATCCTCGTTCCACCATCCCCTACCCCCCCCCAAGCTAAAAGCTGGGGGAGAGCCTGCCACAATCACAATGGCTGCTGCTCAGCAATTTAATGTTTGGAGCATTGTTAATTGATTTAAGGCAAGGCTTCTGCCCCTTTCTTGGGAGAATATCCTGACTTAGAGAGATGTCGGGCATTCGGAAGGTCAGAATCTCTGTAGTCTCAGCAACGCCAACCAGGAACGGTGACCAGCACGTCGAGGAGCCTAGTTAATTCCAGGGTCAGGGGTCTCAGCGAGGTGGGTGGGGAAACAGGTTCACAGGGCTGGGGGAGTGTTAAGGATGACTTTTTTTTTGGTGGGTGGGCGGAGTGCCCCCCTTAGGCTCGGAGGCCTACACAGGATGTTCACCCCTTGCCCAACAATTGCCTGCTCAGCTAGAATTGCTAGGCTTTGTGTATGTGATGGGCCTCCCCCAACATTGGTTAAATGCCGATGGGTGAAATGAGATCCTTAAGTGACTATAAATTGGCCACTTAAAAGCCTCAATAAGCCCAAGGTTGGGCAGGATTGCAGACGCCTCTACCACCCCCTGTAAAAATTTCAGACAGATTGGAGTGGGCAAGTGGCTGGAAGATCACCTGTTGGATTTTAATTGTCCAAACTCCACCCGCCTTTACACCCAGTGATGTGGGAGTGTAAAATCCAGCAATCCAGTTCCATATATAGATTAGGATGGTGAGTGCAGACAGGCTAGTTAACCTTGGTGCCATCAAAGCCAAGATGAATTCTGTTCTCATCTGTCATATTTAACAGTATGTATCCACAAAGGCACACTTCCAGCAGTACAAGTATTTCCCATTTAAAGTGTATTATCATAGCGTGTATTCATTTTAGCCTAGTTTTTAGATTAGGGAATTTACCTGAATAGCACAGCCTCCTCTTTTGCTTTTATGCAGTTCCTGTGCATACTAGCTGGGCTTTCTACCCTCTATCATTCACTGGCCTTTCAGACCTCCCCTGCTGGGCAACCCTCACGCTTCCTCTGACACGCTGGCCTTTCCCATCTCCTCTGGTCAGGAAGACCAGTGGGAGGGAGGAGATTGGGAAGGAGAGTGAGTGGGAGGAGATCGGGAAAGAAGGTGAGCGGGAGGAGGTTGGGAAAGGCAGTGAGTGGGAGGAGAATGGGAAGGTAAGTGAGCCAGAGGAGGTCAGGAAGTAAAGTGAGCGGGAGGAGGACGGGAAGGTCAGTGAGCCACAGGAGGTCGGAAAGGACAGTGAGTGGGAGGAGGTCAGGAAGGAAAGTGAGCAGGAGGAGGACGAGAAGGTCAGTGAGTGGGAGGAGGACGGGAAGGTCAGTGAGCCACTGGATGTCAGGAAGGAAAGTGAGTGGGAGGAGGTTAGAACAGGAGCGAGGAACAAAGCAAAGAACAGAAAAGTTCAGAAAAGGCCCTTCAAGCCTGTGCTGATCATGATGCCCAAACTAAACTAAAGGAAAAAATCCTTCTGTCCTTACTCAGTCCATATCCCTCTATTCCCTCCCTATTCATGTACCCATCCAGCTGCTTCTTATATGTTGCTAATGTTCCACCACCTCCTCTGTCAGCACGTTCCAGGCACCCACCACTCTCGGCATGAAAAAGTTCTCCCGCACATCTCCCTTAAACTTTCCCCCTCTCACCTTGAACCTGTGCCCCCTTGTAAGTGACACCTCCTCCCTGGGAAAAAGCCTCTGACTATCCACCCTCTCTATACCTCTCATAATTTTGTAGAACTCTATCAAGTCTCTCCTCAGCCTCTGTCTTTCCAGTGAAAACAATCCTAGTTTATTGAACCTCTCCTCACAGCCAATGCCCTCGGGACCAGGCAGCATCCTAGTGAACCTCCCTTGCACTCTGTCCAAAGCTTCCATGTCCTTCTGTTAGTGTGGTGACCAGAACTGCATGCAATACTCCAAATGCGGCCTAATCAAGGTTGGAAAGGACAGTGACTGGGAGGAGGTCAGGAAGGACCGCGAGAGGCAGAAGGTCAGGAAGGACAGCGAGCGGGAGAAGTTTGGGAAAGACAGTGACTGGGAGTAAATCAGGAAGGCCAGTGATTGGGATTAAGTCGGAAAGGCCAGCGAACAGGAGGAGTTTGGGAAGCAGCCACGAAGTCAAAAGATTTTTTGGGCCAGTTAGGTTCAAGATAACCAACACTGTTGATTTTTTATACAAAAGTTAGAGGTCAGGATATCACTGACCCTCATTATATGCTTTCTTATGAAAAAGTGATTTTCGGTTGGCACATTTTCATTTAGGAGCCCATTGGGAATGCTCAACATGAGAAAGCTGTAATCATTGAAAAATGAACAAGAGCATCCGTGTGTGGTTGATTTTCTCTCTCCTTAACTCAAGATCCGGTTGTACCACTGAGACTCGCTAATTCAGTGTGTACTATGGATCAAACCTGGGACTTCACTGATCTGTATTGCTCAGTCCCACAGTAGGAAGGGAATTACTAATTGAACTATTGATGGAGCTTCCTAGTTCACATTTTTACAAGTCAGTAGGTGTTCAGAATGAGACACAGCAGCTCACGATCAGAGATTTGAGTATCCAATGATCTGTCAGACAACCCACTCTTTCATGTTGATCAAATAGAAATAAAATACTCAACTTTTCATTAAATGCAAATGGAAATTTCATTGCAACAGAAACATCACACAATTGAAGGTATTAGAGTTTTTAAAATTATAAATGGAATTTTACTACATCCGATATCTAAAATTAAACCTCACTCTAATTTAGTTTCCTGGGAGTAATACAACTTCTACAGAAAATGCATTGCTTACTTTTGAATGCAAACAATTAACTCCATATTGAGAAGGCTATTAGTAAAGAGACTTCAATGAAAAAGAAAGTGGGTGTAAAACGGACAGCCAGTTCACCACATGAGCATCTTGTGGTATTGGTGAAGCCCAATTCCACCTCCAGCACCTTAATTAACTCACAGATCCCGCTTTTATTTCAGCAATGATTGTTTTTTCAAACTTGCGACATTCCAACCCGGTGATTATCAGGTTGTGTTAAGCTGATTTAAAAAAATAAATTGAAAGATTATTATCCTCCACAAACACCGCCCCGCCCTCTCCCTCCCCCACCCCACCCCAGCACTGCTAGTCAAATTGGAATAGATAATTAAACTATTTCAGACAGTGAAATCTACAAACACAGCCATTGCCAAGAGGGATTTTTTACCTTTTAAATCACTGAACATTGGAGCACCAAGATGCTGTGGCATGGGCTGGTGAGAGCAATGATATAAATGGGATACCCACAGGCAGCATTCGCTTCCACAATTATGAAGATTGTATCCTGGTCAATAGGCGGATTACGTGCAACTTTATGGATTGACCAATACAGGCCGCGTTCGTCGATTTGATTTACTATTTAGATTGTGTCCCTTTTTCCCCCGACTCATTTCAATTTAATATCATTGAATTATCAGTCAAAACCTCCCATCCGCATTCGCGGCTGGGATTTTCCGGTGCCGCTGACAGTGAATGCAGTTTTGGTTGGAACACTCAAATTTTCTGTTCCCGCTTGCAACGAGTCCCGTCACGGATGAGCCTGGAGGGTCCCGCCCTATAGAAGAGTGCTGAAGGAGGCCATTCAGCCCAGCTTGCCTGTGTTTGCCTTCTGAAGGAGCAATTCCCCTCTGCTGCCACACCCGTGCCTTTCCCTCTAGCCCTGCAAATTTTTCCTTTTCAGGTAATGATCCAACTTGGTTTGAAACTATCAGTTGCCTGCCTCCACCACATTCCAGGGCAATGCATTCCGGATTCTAACCACTCAGTGCTTAAAATGCTTTTCCTCATGTTGGCATTTCCGCTTTGGACGAGGGGAACAGTCCCGGCTGCCCCCACCCCCCCCCCCCCCCCCACCCCCCCCGCCCGACCGGGGGACGGTCCTGGCTCTCCCCCCCCCGCCCCACCCCACTGGGGGACGGTCCCGACTCCCTCCACCCCCCTGGGGAATGGTCCCGGCTCCCCCCCCACTGGGGGACAGTCCCGGCTCCCCCAAGCTATCTACATAACTGAAGTTCCTCATCCTTGGGACCATTCCTATAAACACTCTATGCACTCTCCCGAAAGCCTTCATATATTTCCCAAAGTGTGTTGCCATAATTGGACACAATAGTCTAGTTGAGGCCGATATAATGTCCCAAGGCTGGTGAAACCTTTGACATCCTCCATCATTTTATCTGTCTGTGTGTTACAGACGCTGATGAATTTTACATTTTAGCATTGTTGACAGTATAGATACAAAAAACAAATCTTATCAGGTTCAAAATGTCTCAGTGTTTTTGATGTTAACTCCTTCCAATATAACTGTCTCTGACCTATAGCTGATGGCAGCTCCAATTTAGAACCCGTGTGAAATTCTGATGCAGGGTTACATCTGAATTGTTCAACCTGAAATCCATCTCTCTCTTTTGGATTTTCTTCCATGTGTGATTTTTTTGAGCATTAACGTGAAGCAAATACTTCCTGTGGTGAACCATCGTTGGTTCCCACTAGGTAGTACTGAGCCAGGGTCTGGCCAGTACTACGAGTATGTATTTATGTTGCTGTTGGGGTTAGGGATGGGTTGTTCTACTTGTTGCTGTTGGGGTTAGGGTTGGGCTGTTACACCTGTATTATAGTTATTATGGTACATCCCAGTCGGGCTCCGCCTCCTGGGAGAGGTATAAAGGTCACTGCTCTGTCTGGGACCCCTCAGTCTGGGATCGTGTACTATACATGGTAGCTTCGTTGTAATAGTAAATAAAAGCCTTTATTTCCTTGAGCATCTCAAGCCTCGTGTGTGATAACGCGCATCACTTCCAACGTAATTCAGAATGGAAGCTACAGTAGTTTTTTTTGGTGTGGTAGAAATCTTTTTAGCTTCAGGCTATTTATAAACATTCTACCACTTCTGTTTGGGTCAGCCACGTTATATTATTTTACTGTAGTCTATGTGAAGTCGACGGGGTGAGATAACTTTGACATTACACAATCGTGTAAAATGGGGAATAGTCGATTATTGGACTGTTTACGTCTGGCCGAGTATCAGATTCCAATTCACTGTCACCCATTTTACACATTTACACAAAGTCAAAATTCAACTCTTCCCTTCTGTCCATTTAATTATTCCTTATTTTTTACTTTTCAAATTTAGATAAATTATGATATGGTTTTCTATATCTTATTGTACCCATTATAAAGAAATAGAAAATTGCAAAGCAGTGCAAATCAAGATAGTCTCAAAATTTACATAAGCAATTGATAAACCACTGAGAGAATCATAGGACAATCTAGCACAGAAGAACGTCATTTCACACATCTTGCTGCTGATACCATGGCTTCAAACATCCAAGATGACAAAATTCTCATACCGAATCTTCCTCCTCAAACCACCACTCTCCCTTCATCCCATAATCTCATTTGGTTGACAAGCTACAAATGATCGAACAATGTATTTCTTGCTTTCCTCTCTCCTCTCAACACAAGTCTAACCTTTAGCCTTTTACCATTACTCAATCAACAGCTCCCTAGCCAGGCAGTACTGGAAGAGCAGGAAGACAGTGATAGAACATAGAACATAGAACAGTACAGCACAGAACAGGCCCTTCGGCCCACGATGTTGTGCCGAGCTTTATCTGAAACCAAGATCAAGCTATCCCACTCCCTATCATCCTGGTGTGCTCCATGTGCCTATCCAATAACCGCTTAAATGTTCCTAAAGTGTCTGACTCCACTATCACTGCAGGCAGTCCATTCCACACCCCAACCACTCTCTGCGTAAAGAACCTACCTCTGATATCCTTCCTGTATCTCCCACCACGAACCCTATAGTTATGCCCCCTTGTAATAGCTCCATCCACCCGAGGAAATAGTCTTTGAACGTTCACTCTATCTATCCCCTTCATCATTTTATACACCTCTATTAAGTCTCCCCTCAGCCTCCTCCGCTCCAGAGAGAACAGCCCTAGCTCCTGCAACCTTTCCTCATAAGACCTACCCTCCAAACCAGGCAGCATCCTGGTAAATCTCCTCTGCACTCTTTCCAGCGCTTCCACATTCTTCCTATAGTGAGGTGACCAGAACTGCACACAATACTCCAAATGTGGTCTCACCAAGGTCCTGTACAGTTGCAGCATAACCCCACGGCTCTTAAACTCCAACCCCCTGTTAATAAAAGCTAACACACTATAGGCCTTCTTCACAGCTCTATCCACTTGAGTGGCAATCTTTAGAGATCTGTGGATATGAACCCCAAGATCTCTCTGTTCCTCCACAGTCTTCAGAACCCTACCTTTGACCCTGTAATCCACATTTAAATTAGTCCTACCAAAATGAATCACCTCACATTTATCAGGGTTAAACTCCATTTGCCATTTTTCAGCCCAGCTTTGCATCCTATCTATGTCTCTTTGCAGCCTACAACAGCCCTCCACCTCATCCACTACTCCACCAATCTTGGTGTCATCAGCAAATTTACTGATCCACCCTTCAGCCCCCTCCTCTAAGTCATTAATAAAAATCACAAAGAGCAGAGGACCAAGCACTGATCCCTGCGGCACTCCGCTAGCAACCTGCCTCCAATCCGAAAATTTTCCATCCACCACCACCCTCTGTCTTCGATCAGACAGCCAGTTACCTATCCAATCGGCCAACTTTCCCTCTATCCCACACCTCCTCACTTTCATCATAAGCCGACCATGGGGGACCTTATCAAACGCCTTACTAAAATCCATGTATATGACATCAACTGCCCTACCTTCATCAACACACTTAGTTACCTCCTCAAAAAATTCTATCAAATTTGTGAGGCACGACTTGCCCTTCACGAATCCATGCTGACTATCCCGGATTAATCCGCATGATGATATAGAAATACCCTCACTCGCTCACACAGAAAACCACAAGCTCAAATACTGATACTGTGCGTAAATCAGAGGGTCACTTAGATGTAGTTAGGGAATGGGGAACATTTGGCAGCTACAGCAAGAGACAAGGACAGCAGAGGTGCTAGCTTGCCAGAGTTCTGGAGCTGAGGATTCGGATGGAAACTTTGTTGAATCGGCCTACAGAAGAAGGTTAATGGGTACGCACACACAAATGCTTGATGTGTTTGAGGGTCTGCCAGGAAGCACATGTTCTGTGTCAAGAAGCATGGAGAGACTGGCACCACCCACCTTGAGGGTTCTGCATAGAGCTTGGGGCCCATCCTTTCCAGGGTAGACGTGGGGGTCAGTTCCATCTGCACACTCACAGACCCAACCAGAAAGCCGCACCTGATGACCAATGTCTCAGCTTCCATTGCAGTATAGGCAGAAGCCACACAATGTCCGAGTGCTGCAGCGGAAGCAGAGTTCATGCAAACTCATTTTGCCACCAGGAAAGGTCAGGCTGCTGTCATTATGCCTGCAAATACCACTGTTGTGTGACATGCAATTTAAGTGCATGGACTGCACAAAGGTTAAAGAAAAAGTTTCCTTTATTTCACTGGCATCAAAGCCATATTAACTCTCAAGTTAAGCTTAACTTAAATGAATATGCCATTTACAGTGAATATTCATGGCCGATGCTCCAGATTCTTGGTGCTGCCCTGCTCCCTCCCTCGCAAAATGGCTTCTCAGAAGTGGAGGTGTAGCCAGTTAGTTTGACCAGGTCTCTAATTCCCATTTCTGGCTCTTTAGCCACCATCAGCCCCGACCTATTCATAGCCTTTAGCCTTGTCTCTTACCACACTACAGCCAGAATTTTACCACCCGCCCACCACGGGAATTGGAGCGGGTAAGGGGCGGACAATGGGAAGATCCGTTGACCTTGAGTGGGATTTTATGGTTTCGGGATGAGCGAAGCTGTAAAATTCCACCCTACAACTCAAATCCTTAACCTGTCCTTGCTGTTTTCTCCCTCACCTCATGGCATCTGCGTCTGCCCTTCAGCTTGCTAAAGACACTGCTCCCTGCAGGGAGGGGCTGAACAGTTCCCCTGCTTGGTGCTCTCCCCCAACATCTGCGAAACCCCCGCTACAGTTGGCTGGGGTTTGCAGGACGTCACAGTGGCACAGCAATCAGTCCTCCAATATTACTAGGATTGCTGAGGTCAGGGTGGCACATTCCCAAGCAGTACAACTCAGCTGTCATCTCTCAAGAAGAAGTCTCACAACACCAGGTTAAAGTCCAACAGGTTTATTTGGTAGCAAATACCATAAGCTTTCGGAGCACTGCTCCTTCGTCAGATGGAGTGGAAATGTGCTCTAAAACAGTGCACAGACACAGAAATCAAGTTACAGAATACTAATTAGAATGCAAATCTCTACAGCCAGCCAGGTCTTAAAGGTACAGACAATGTGGGTGGAGGGAGCATTCAACACAGGTTAAAGAGATGTGTATTGTCTCCATATCATCTCTCAAGAAGACAGTATTTATACTCCTATCGCCTCTGCAGTGCCCTTGCCTGTCAACCAGTCAGCACAGACTGTGGTCGCCCATGCTGAGGTAGCGCAGTCTGAAGCTGGGCCTTCCAAGGCCAGAGCTGATCAAGGTCATCCTGCAAGGCCACCTGCAGACTCCCCAACTGAAGCCACTAGTGTAGCACTTGTTGCAAATGCACAATTTTAAGATTCAATGGGGAGGGGGTGGCCGAGTGATATTGATAAGAAGTGCTCCAAAAGTTCGTGATACCAAATAAACCTGTTGGACTTTCATCTGGTATTGTGAGACTTCTTACGAGTGGTATTATTGCTGGACTACTAATGCAGAAACTCAGCTAATGTTCTGGGGACCTGGGTTCGAATCCCGCCATGGCAGATGGTGGAATTTGAATTCAATTTTTAAAAAAATCTGAAATTAAGAATCTACTGATGATCATGAAACCATTGTCGATTGTCGGAAAAAAAACCCACCTGGTTCATTAATGTCCTTCAGGGAAGGAAATCTGCGATCCTTACCCAGTCTGGCCGACATGTGACTCCAGAGCCACAGCAATGTGGTTGACTCTCAACTGCCTCCAAGGGCAACTAGGGACAGACAATAAATGCTGGCCAGCCAGCGACACCCATATGCACATCCCACGAATTAATAAAAAAAAATGAATATATTTTAAGATTGTAGCTTTTGTTTTAAATGGCAATGTTCTGGTTTGCGAGACTGGTGCTGGAATTTTACCGGCACGCCTGCCCCGGAATCGGCGCGGGCGCGGCTCGCAGAATGGAATTCTCCGTTGGCCTCGGGTGGGATTTTCCGAGCCTTGGCCGAGCGAAGTTGTAAAATACCGGCCTGGGATTCTAAATATGGAGGAAAGAAAGATTGTTCTGGATAGCTTATCACATAGGCCTGGAGTTGCAGATCAAAGGGAAAATCTTATTGCATTGCGAGGATGTTAGTGAGAGACATTCACAGCTGGGATTATAGTGACATCTTTGAAAAGCTCTTGAGGGGATGGGCTGTCTGTAGGCATCGATGGAGAAGACTTGAAGTTAAGGTACAAACTGAGAGGTGGCAGGGTGGAGTGCAGTGCAGGGGATTAAATGATTCAAGTAATTTCCCCAGTGAGAAGAATCGTAAACAAAGGGAAGTTTTAAACTATCCATATATTTTTCCAGATCAAACTTAGCTTTAAAGGTAATTCATCTGCATTTCTGGGACAGGCCAGGTGTGTCCTGTTGAGTTGGAGATGGGCTGTGGGGTTTAGGAAAGTTTCTTGGTTTTATTGGATGTCTGCTATTTTCACCAGTCTGTGAGGCAGTCAGTCTGGAAGGCAGTTTGTGTCTGTCACAGCTTGGAGAAGGCAAAAAGTGGACCTGCCAGCAAGAAGCGGAGGGCCACCAGGAACCAGGTTCGGACTTGGAGTCACTTTGCGAAAACTGAAAGTGAGGCCCATGCTCCAGCTGCAAAAATCCAAATTTGTGAGACATTAATGTAGGGCTGGTCAGACGCTAATGGGTGAATCCACAAGAAACCCCTCACCTCAGAATGTTACTGGGAAAGGAAAGAAAACCACCGTAAGTCCTTGGCAGCTGAGACACACATTGGTTTGATTCCAGGAGATTTGTATGGAAACTTGAGAAACTGTAATGTAAAAAAAGAGTTCCTGCCTGAAATTAAAAATAGAATGGGGAGAGTTGTATTTAAAATTTTGGTTTAAAGTGTAAGTGCCCTGGTCACTCAGTGGCCACCCTCTGCTTTGTCTCAAGTACAGTTGATAACAGACTGCAGCAGGATGAAGGCATCATGACTAATGCCAGGATACAGGACATTGGCCTGCATGATTCATCATGTATGAGATCACATACTAACTGGACATTGAGGGAGTGGAATTCCTTGCAGTTGTGGTACACCACGGTGGCACAGTGGTTAGCACTGCTGCTCTCAGCGCCTGGGAAACAGGTTCAGTTCCCAGTTTGGTTCTCTGTTTTTGCAGAGTCTGCACGTTCTCCCTGTGTCTGTGTGGGTTTCCTCCCACACTCCGAACAATGTGCTGGTTAGGTACATTGCCATGCTAATTTTTCCCTCAGTGTACCCGAACAGGCACCGGAGTGTGGCAGGGGATTTTCACAGTAACTTCATTGCAGTGTTAATGTAAGCCTACTTGTGACACTAATAAATGAACTTTAAACTTAAAAAGACCCATCAGAGTTGACATTCAGTGGTCACCAAGTGATATGGGTATGGTTAATAGCTCCCTGAACCTTCGGGAAGCCTGAAATCCTCACAAAGCTATGTTGTTTGCTCCACTTACTTCGCTCTGACCAGAGAAAATGAAGTGTATTCAGCTTTCTTGCTATACAGAGTTTCAATGGCAACAATTAAGTAACAATGGATGGCAGATTGGGAGATCTTACAAGTATCACCTGCTCCAGTTTGGAAGAAACCTGGTGCTCACTAGTTCATAGTCACGGTCACCTTCAGAGCTACTGGCAATGCTGTCCATCCCCTGCTCTGAGGTTGAAGATGTAGCTGCAGCTCCTGGCAGCTTTCAGTGAGAACATAGTGAAGCAGAAGCATCCGAATCATTGCACCTTGTTGATAAGGGGTTGTTCTACAAAAAATACTGGGCAGATATAGCCTCATGCTGACAGCCCTTATCCCACATTTCTCCCAACAGTTTGCCATGTTCTGTGTCACCTCTGCTTGCATTCGGCCTCTGATATTCGGGTAAGCATTCTCCAAGGCGGCCTTCGCGACACACGACAGCGCAGAGTCGCTGAGCAGAAACTGATAGCCAAGTTCCGCACACACGAGGATGGCCTCAACCGGGATATTGGGTTCATGTCACACTATTTGTAACCCCCACAGTTGCCTGGACCTGCAGAGTTTCACTGGCTGTCTTGCCTGGAGACAATACACATCTCTTTAGCCTGTCTTGATGCTCTCTCCACTCACGTTGTTTTGTTTCTTAAAGACTTGATTAGTTGTAAGTATTCGCATTCCAACCATTATTCATGTAAATTGAGTTTGTGTCTTTATATGCCCTGTTTGTGAACAGAATTCCCACTCACCTGAAGAAGGGGCTTGGAGCTCCGAAAGCTTGTGTGGCTTTTGCTACCAAATAAACCTGTTGGACTTTAACCTGGTGTTGTTAAACTTCTTACTATATTCTCACTGTCATTCTGGAGTCAGAGAAATGCATACTACTGCACCCATGTCTGGGAGAAAGTAGCTTGCGCACAATCCTTGAATTCAGAATAAAGTCCTTCAGCATGTGTCACATTCCCCGTAGACGCAGCCATGTCAAACAACTCCAGAAACCACCAAGCAGTACTACAAACAGCAACAGCAGCCGATAGGGATCAATCAGCCAACCACGCTAAAATTAGTTAATAATCCCTTTAAATCCAGCCGCCAGGGGTGTGATCCCTCATCCTGCTGAATGCGTGTTCAACTGTACAATATTAAATGTGTGCTTTAGTTGGAGCATTGAGTTCCAAAATAGCAACACTGGTATCAAATAAGCATGACAGACTGATTGACCTCACGATCTGCCCACTCTGCATTCTTACGGCGACACTCCCTGTGCGTGCTAACACCTTCAGCAAAACAGTGGAGATGGCTCACGCCAGAAGGACAAGTGCAAATGCCACAAACATCATTTTGGAACGAGAAGTGAACTTATTGCCCTGAAAAGCCAGGAGCTAAGAAGCTGAAATTCACAACCTCTGCCTTTGAATCCTGAAATATATCATCCCTTTCCAGGGCTCCAGCAGCATCTTTGATCAATATTGCTACCCACTGCTTTTTTTAACCCGACTCTATTTTTCCTGACAACATTGTAACCAGAAATATTAAAGGGGGAGGGGCTGGGTGGATAGAATCTTAACCCCTCCCCCCCCCAGCCTCCCCCAAAATGGGCATGTTTGTGTGAGGTGGGGGCGGGGTTAAGATGTTAGACATCTGAACTCTGATGCCAACACACCCATTTGTAAGAGGCAGATGGTGATGACAGAAGGCTGCTTTCGTGACTGGAAGCCAGTGTCCAGTGGCATAGCAAAGGGACCTGCGCTAGGTTCCCTATTATTCGTCATTTATATAAACAACATTGATGACTATGTCGGGGGTGAGATTAGTAAGTTTGCCGATGACACAAAGATTGGTCGGGTGGTTAACAGTGAGGTTGAGTATCTTGGGCTACAAGAAGATACAGACGGAATGGTCAAACAGGCAGATAAGTGGCAGATAGAATTTAACCCTGAAAAGTGTGA
Organism: Mustelus asterias; assembly: GCF_964213995.1. NCBI lineage: Eukaryota > Metazoa > Chordata > Chondrichthyes > Carcharhiniformes > Triakidae > Mustelus > Mustelus asterias. Next base: position 73,961,714 of record NC_135801.1, on the reverse strand, counting down.
GGTGATACACTTTGGAAGGAGCATTTGACAAGGAAGTATTCAATGAACAGCATGACATAAGGAAGTTATGTGGAACAAAGGGAGTGTTTGTCCATTGATCTCTGAAAGCAGAAGAGCAAGTTAATGGGGTGGTGAAAAAGGCATGTGGGACACTTGCTTCATCAGTCGAGGCATAGATTACAAAAGCAGGAAAGTCACGTTGGAGTTGTATAGAACTTTGGTGGGCCACAGCTGGAGTACTGTGTGCATTTCTGGTCACCACATTATAGGAAGGATGTGATTGCACTGGAAGGGGTGCAGAGGAGATTCACCAGGACGCTGCCTGGGACGCATTTAAATTATGAAGAATGTTTGGATAGGCTCAGTTTATTTTCATTGGAGCAGAGAAGACTGAGGGGGCAACCTGATTGAGATGTACAAGATAATGAGGGGCATGGACGGAGTGGATAAGGAACAGTTGTTCCCCTTAGTTGAAGAGTCAGTCACAAGGGGACATAGGTTCAAGGTGAGGGGCAGGAGGTTTGGGGGGGATGTGAAGAAAAACATTTTTTACCCAGAGGGTGGTGACAGTCTGGAATGCATTGCCTGGGAGGGTGGTAGAGGTTGCCTCACATCCTTTAAAAAGTACCTGGATGAGCACTTGGCATGTCATGACATTCAAGGCTATGGGCCATGTGCTGATAAATGGGATTAGGTGGGAAGTCAGGTGTTTCTCACGTGTTGGTGTAGACTCGATGGGCCAAAGGGCCTCTTCTGCACTGTACGATTCTATGATTTCCAGTCCTTCATATTTTGGTCCAAGTTAAAAAGATTAACCAAGTTTATTTTACAAAGGTAAACAAGCACATAAAAATCAAACACATAGTTATTTGGAGTATTCTAAGATACCCTAGCTGTGCACACATAAAAATAAAGGATTAGGATTTGGTTTAATCACATATGATTAAGGTTTTTGCTTCTTTTTATTTGAAAATGTCTTGTGGATTTAACTGCAGCTAAAAGCAATTAAATCGTCAAAATTGTTAATTTCCAGATGCTTTAGGGTTTAATGTGTCAGAGAACAATTTGGCTGACTGTGCTGTTCAGCTTCTGCTGAAAGTACAGGATGTGTGATTCTTGTTTGTTCGATTAAAAACTCTCCCAATACACTGTGAAGTCAGATGAGCCCATGATAGCGACAAGAGGTGGGGCAATAGAGTGATGAGTTGCGTGCTTATATGGCAAACTATTTGCTATTTGGAAGTTTTCTGGAACAACCTCTCATCTTGTCTTGAGGGTTTTATTCATAACAACTGTTATCAGGATATAATGAATGACGCATGACTAGAGGCGATAAAGGTTTTGAGGTTTCCTTCACCATTTGCAGAGAGATTGCCAAAAGATCAAAGATAAATTGCACACTTGTCTGTCTTTGGCCTGCTGCAATGCTCGAGTGAAGCCCAATGCAAACTCCACGACCACCTCATCTTCCGATTAGGCACTTTACAGCTTTCTAGACTGTGGTGAACCACTGTAATATTGTCTGTTTGTGTGATATGCCTGGACACGCCCCTGCTGCCTCAATCTGGGACTCCGCCCTTCTCTGGGTATAAAGGCGACTGCTCTCCACCCCTTTTGCCTCAGTTCGGATTAGCTATCGGTTCGGGTGTGCTCCAATTCTTTCGTAAATAAAAGCCTGTTATTTAGCAACAACGAGTCTTTGCATAATTGATGGTGCATCATAGACTCAATACTGAGTTCAACAATTTCATAGCATTGTCTCTGTCCCCCATTTTCATTCTGTTTTTTTGCCATATGATGGTCTTAACTCTGTTTTACATGTTTCTACTTTTGAACAGTGCTGTTCATTCACATTCCCTCTGTACAAATGTTTTGTTTCTTTACTACAACCATTATCACTCCCTTTGCCTCATGTTCCATGACATCTTTGCCATTTAATCTCTCCCACCCCTAACCCTATCCCAAACCTTCACTTTTGTTCTCTCTCCCCCTCACCGTTTTCAATGGCATAAAATCCACCAGTTTCTCCAGTTCTGATAAAAACTCATATTCAACTCAAAATGGGCAGCACGGTGGCATAGTGGTTAGTGTTGCTGCCTCACAGCACCAGGGACCCGGGTCCAATTCCTGGTTTGGGTCACTGTCTGTGTGGAGTCTGCACATTCGCTCTGTGTCTGCGTGGGTTTCCTCTGGGTGCTCCAATTTCCTTCCACAGTCTGAAAGACGTGCTGGTTAGGTGCATTGGCCACGCTAAGTTCTCCCTCAGTGTACCCGAACAGGCGCCGGAGTGTGGCAACTAGGGGATTTTCACATGAACTTCTTGCAGTGTTAATGTAAGCCTACTTGTGACACTAATAAATAAACTTTAAACTAACTCTGTTTCTATCCCCATGGATGCTGACAGACTTGTTGAGTGTTTCCAGCACTTTCAGATTTCCAGCATCCGTAGTATTTAGTTCTTATTTAACATTTGTATTCTCTTCATACTGATTGACAATATTAATGTGGAATAAGCCTTTCAGCCATCTATCCCTCGGAACTATAGCTGGATGAAGTTGTGTGAAGGAAGAGATGCTGGGAATGTGGTTGATGATTCATGTTACTTCTCATTAGCTTTATGTTTTGTGACGACAGTTCTGAGTGTTTACTTGTTTGAAGTAGGTAATTTCTTCTTCTAAAACAGTTTCAATGAAAAGTATTTATTTCCAACATTGCTATGGTGATAAAATCCAGTTAAACTTGGTGTTCTGATTACATGTTGCTGTCAAATTTTATCCAAAAAAGCAGATATTTTCTCATAGCTGATTTCACTATTTTTGACCCAAATTCAGCAAACAAATTGGAAGTCCCAGCTATCATATGTGTACAACTAGGAAATAAAATGTATGCATCTCGAGAAACTGTCTAATTTTTTCAAGTGAATGCATGGTCGCCTTTTAGCTTTAGAGTTGTAGATTTATACTAATGGAAACGGTGTGGCAGTTTTTACAAAAGAAGTTTATTTATTTGTGTCACAAGTAGACTTACATTAACACTGCAATGAAGTTACTGTGAAAATTCCCCAGTTGCCACTCTCCGGCACCTGTTCGGGTACACTGAGGAAGAATTTAGCATGGCCAATGCACCTAACCAGCAGGTCTTTCGGACTGTGGGAAGAAACCGGAGCACCCGGAGAAAACCCACGCAGACACGGGGTGAACGTGCAAACTCCACACAGACAGTGACCCAAACTGGGAATTGAACCCGGATCCCTAGCGCTGTGAGGCAGCAGTGCTAACCACTGTGCCGCCCAGTTGACAGTTTGGTCAAATATCGTATAATTCAATATTCTAATATTTCTATAGAGACAATCTTACCATGATGCCACTGTGGATGAAGCCATGTCTGTATCGTGCAGGTTTCAGATGTGGGTACTCTTCAGTGCTGGTCACTTTGATGCCCCACACTTTCTTCCAAGCCTCATAGAGCTGCACATGGACTGGATAGACTCCAGAGTGATGTGGTGCCACGGCATAGCCCATGTCGATGGGAATGCCATGTTTCTGTAAACAGAACAGCATCTGTCAGCTCGTCTAGAAATACTCTTGGGGGCACAGAATGATTAAAAATCTAATTTCACCAGAAACCTAACAGCTGGACATTAAACGATGCAAAGCCAACACAAGTTTTACTGAAGACAGGGGAGAAATCTTCCCCCCCCAGATCTCACATTTTGTTTTTGCAACTGAATGTGCTCTGCTCTTCCTACCTCCATTAGCATGGGCCATACCTTCTGGATGTTTTGCAAGGTTAATAGATAAGACCCCATTAAAATGATGATTATCGTGTGATCAGAGATCAAAGAGTGCTGGGTTGTGGAGGAATATGTTTGGGGAAAAAAGCACTGAAGTGGCACACTGTTTAAATTTTAATTATTCCTTCTGCTGGAAGTAACAAACAGCAATAATTACACATTAAGACATGATTAGTGAATGCCAGTCACCAGCTAAAGTGTGAAGCAGATCTGTTTGAGCTTGATTCCCCAAAAAGAAACCTAACACTGATTAAATGCAGTATTAAAACAAGAAGCACCAAGGTCACACATCACACAGTCAATGATAGAGACTTACAGGCTTTCAACTAAAAAAAAAACACACCACGGTATTTTAATTTGATTTATTCCCTTTAGGATTTTAATTATCAATCTCCCTTCTTTTTCATCATTCACATATTCATATCCAATCTAGATATCCTTTTTTTTCTGATTTCACAGAAAGCATCTGTCTTAAGATAAACAAAAATTTGGTTAAAATGTTTGTATTTACAACGTAAAATGCACAATACATTTTTGACAGATTTATTTTCTTAAGATTATATCACAAGGGAATGTCAGTTCCGAGGAAAAGGGGAAGAATTTCTGAACAGTACTAAGCTCTGGATTAGCATTCATACATTGGGTTCTGCAGCTACAAGTTACAAAAAGGCTCTCTTCTACTATGCCAATAACTTCATTGGACATGTCGGGGGAAATTGTCTAGCCCTGCCCGATACAGACACAAGTTCTGTTACGACTGCTAACTCTCACGAGAGTGGCATAACGGGATTTACAGCAGGGAGATCTCTGTCCCTCACCAGTGAGGTCATCTGGTTCATGCACAGCGAGGGTGTTAACCTGATTAACATTCATTTAAACATTTTGAAAAATTTCAAAACCGGCTTATAACCGTATCTTCCAGGAACATCATATCTTCCAACCCATGATGCAACGCCGACAGGAATCACTACTGGTTTCCAAACAAGACCACCAGATGTGATGTCCACACTGGGGGCCTCAGAGGTCATTGGGGCCTTCATTGGGAAGAAACCGGAGCACCCGGAGGAAACCCACGCAGACACGGGGGGAACGTGCAGACTCCACATGGTCAGAAAATGGCAGGACGCTGTCCCTGGCAACGCCAACCTGGCACTATAGTACCTATAGGTGACTCCATAATGGAGGCCCGCTTCACGTGGGGGGGTGGCGGTGGAGAGGTGATCCGGGGGGAGGCGGGGTCTTTAATGTGGTTTTGAGATGGGGGTGCCCTTTACAAAGGATGCCCCAATATCTGTGGAGTTGGGCCTGCTGGCAGCTTTAGGCCCTGCCCTGACAATGATGGCACAAAACATGCCCCCCTTTTCTCCCCTTAGCTTTATAATGGAAAAATGTGGGAGGATCTGTTTGGAATAGCTGCCTTTTTCTCTGGGAGAATCATGCCAGTTTTCAGTCAGAATCTGACACTTGGTCACGTTTGGGAAAATTCCACCCTTTGTCTGAGAAACTGGTCCATACCGTGCCCAATTTGGGTTGTTACCCCATTCCAGCGGGCAGGAACTATTTGCACATTTCCAGCCAGAAGTGTGCTGGGGGTGAGGGGGGAGGGATGGGAGGGGTGGATTTGCTGACCTCTCCATGGTGTGTTTCGCATGGCAGGAGGTGGCATGCTGTTACAGCTCAGTCGGTAGAGCATTAGACTTTTAATCTGAAGCTCCAGGGTTCAGGTCCTTGTTCACGTCATGCTTTGTCGGGGTGCATCTCAGTGGAAGAGTGTATGTTTTACATGTGTGAGGTCTGGGGTTCAATCTCCACTTCACATTTTGGGCAGCATGTGGCACACTGCTGCCTCTCAGCGCCAGGGACCCGGGTTCAATCCTGACCTCGGGTGACTGTCTGTGTGGAGTTTGCACGTTCTCTCCATGTCTGCATGGATTCCCTCTGGGAATTCTGGTTTCCTCCCACACTCCAAACATGTGCATGTTAGGTGGATTGCCATGCTAATTGCCCTTGGCGTCAAGAAGATTAGTGGGGTAAATATTTGGGGTTATAGGGATAAGGCCTGGGTGGGACTGTTGTTGGTGCAGGCCTGATGGGCCAAATGGCCTCCTCCTGCACTGTATAGATTCTATGATTCCTTTCTGAGGTTGCCTGACCAATTGAACATTTTCTGTTTTTTGTTTCAGATTTCCAGCATCTGCAGTATTTACCTTTTCTACTTATCTGAGGGTTGCTATGGGAACTGTTAGATATTTTAATAAAGTCAGTCGTCGGCCAAACCAGTTACTGCAACTTTCCCCAGGGCTTCAATAGAACTCCCATCGGCACTTGGCTGGTGACATATTCCCTAGAGATCTTGTAAGGATGTCATTTAGGAACCCCTCTGTCGAAGAGCTGTTTGGACTCGAAACGTTAACTCTGTTTCTCTTCATAAATGCTGCCAGACTGAAGAACAGCTTCTTCCCTGTTGCCATCAGACTTTTGAATGGACCTATCTTGCACTAAGTTGATCTTTCTCTCCACACTAGCTATGACTGTAACACTACATTCTGCACTCTTTCCTTTCCTTCTCTATGAATGGTATGCTACATCTGTATAGCGCACAATAAACAATACTTTTTAGTGCATACAAATACATGTGAAAATAATGAATCAAATCAAAGACATGCTGAGTTTATCCAGTATTTTCTGTTGTTATTTTAGAATTCCAGCATCTGCAGTATTTTGCTTTTATTACAGGAACTCCTCCAAACTTGTCTTCCCCAGTGAACATTGTTCACACTCTGAGCTGTATGTCCCAGAAATTCCGGGCTCAGTGGATTCAACACAAAATTGGAACAGACGGGAATAAGAAACAGTGCTGAAATTATTTTAAAAAGCGCAAAGTCAAGTGTTCAGCTGTGTGCTGGACGTTCTACAGTGATTAGCAAAACTTCTCTCATAATGAGGGAACGCGTTCCAAACTGCAGCAGACTTGGACAAAATCCAGGTTTGAGCTGGCAAATACCAGCTGACGTTTAAAAAATTATTTCATAGAATATAAGCATCACCCTTGAACCGAGTGGTTTGCTAAGCCGTTTCAGAGCGCAGTTAAATGCCAACCACATTAGTGTGGATCTGCTGTCACATGTAGGCCAGGTCAGGTGAGAATGACAGATTTCCTTCCCCAAAGGACATTAGTGAACCAGATGGACCGTCACGACAATCGATTACAGTTTCACAGTCACCTTTATTGAGACTAGCTTTCAATTTGAGAATTATTAATTAATTGACTTTAAATTCCAACATGGTAGGATTTGAACCTGTGTACCCAGAGTATTAGCCTGCGTCTCCAGATTACTAGTCCACTAACATTACCACTGTGTCACCATTTCCTCACCTTGCTCTGGTAGGTGCCAGGAAACAACCATTTCAACAAGAAAAGGTCTTGTTCATAGAATCCCTAGTGAGGAAGGAGGCCATTTTGCCCATCGACTCCACAATGAATCTCCAACAGAGCATCTTACCCAGGCCCATAATTCCATGTATTTACCCTGCTAGTCACCCTAACAAACACATCTTGGAACACTAAAGGGCAATTTAGCTCGGCCAATCCACCTAACCCGCACATCTTTGGACTGTGGGAAGAAACTAGAGCACCTGGAGGAAACCCACGCAGACGTGGGGAGAACGTGCAGACTCTGCACACAGTCAGCCAAGGCTGGAATCAAACCTGGGTCCCTGGCGCTGTGAGGCAGCAGTGCTAACCACTGTGCCGCCGTGATGCCACGAGCCTTCTTATCTTTAATTGCATCACCATTGTTAATCTCTCACCATCAACATCCTGTGGTCATCACTGACCAGACGTTGAACTGACCGAGTCGTATCATTAACACTGATGGAGAAGCGGAGAAGTGTATTTTGCAATGGGTGGCTTACCTCTTCGTTCCTCAAAGCCTCACCGCTATCTACAAGGCAAAAGTTGGTACTGCTATTGGACACGCACCATTCACCTGAATACTCAGAGGCTCAGGATTATCCAGATGGAGCAGTTTGCTTGGCCAGTGCTTCTACCACAGGAATCAGTATTCGCTCCCTCCCTGACTGCAGCTTTAATGTGTACTTTCCACAGGGTGCACCAAGCTTGCCTCAAAGCACCTAGCAGTATCTCTACCACCATGAAGGGCCAAAGCAGTAAAATCCTGAAAAAACCTCCAACTTTACTTCCAAGTCATACACCATGCTAACGTAGCACAGTGGTTAGCACTGCTGCTTCACAGCTCCAGGGTCCCGGGTTCGATTCCCAGCTCGGGTCACTATCTGTGTGGAGTTTGCACATTCTTCTCGTGTCTGCGTGGGTTTCCTCCGGGTGCTCCGGTTTCCTCCCACAGTCCAAAGATGTGCGGGTTAGGTTGATTGGCCAGGTTAAAAATTGTCCCTTAGTGTCCTGAGATGTGTAGGTTAGAGGGATTAGTGGGTAAAATGTGTGGGGGTAGGGCCTGGGTGGGATTGTGGTCGGTGCAGACTCGATGGGCCGAATGGCCTCCTTCTGCACTGTAGGGTTTCTATGATTTCTATGATTTCTATATATCCTCATTAACTCATTGTCATTGAGCCAAAATCATGTCATTCCCAACTTAATACTGTTTGTCTCCCCCATCACCACAGGAGTGATGCAGTAGTTAAAGAAGAAAATCCACCACCGCCCTTGGAGAAGGGCAATAAATGCAGCCTTGTCCATGTTGCCCAAATCTCAGGCAAAAAATCAAAAATAATATTGGAAATCAAATGGGCTCAAACATCAGAAAAAAAACACCAAAGGAAAAGGAACTAAAATGTATGAAACAGAGAAGTGTAGAAAGAAAAATGCTAATTTGCATTCCTGGCAAAAAAAAGGACAAACTAAGAATAGGAGTTAATAATAAAGAAAACAACACATGAAAATTAAACTAAGACAAATATTAGATTGCTCAGATGTAAACTGATTTTGAACGTCATCTCTGAGGGACATGTAAAATATTGCAGCTATGCTCAGTGATGATCATAGAATCATAGAATCCTACAGTGCAGAAGGAGGCCATTCAGCCCTTCGGAACTGCACCGACCACAATCCCACCCAGGCCCTATCCCCATAACCCCATGCATTTACCCTAGCTAGTCCTCCTGACACTAAGGGGCAATTTAGCTTGGCCAATCCGCCTAACCCGCACATCTTTGGACTATGGGAGGAAACCGGAGCACCCTGGAGGAAACCCACGCAGACACGGAAAGAATGTGCAAACTCCTTTCTACCTAATTCCAACAAATTTACAGTACAATTTAGTCTATTCATTTGAGGCAGAATCATACTGCAAAAGATATTCCTGAGACAGTCTGTGCAAGAAAATGGGATTAAATTAACATGTAATGCACAATAAGAAAGTTAAGTGAATGGGGTGGCAACATATCCAGACATCAAGATCTAAAATTAACCCTTCTGTTTTAAGAACAACAATGTGCAGAATTCCTGTCTTTTTCCTTAACTATTAACACAGTAACAAAATTCTGCAAACACTTTTAATATACAATGATTTCCATTCCTACAATTTTACCAGTAGATTATTGATTCTGGGGAAAAGCAGGCCTCTTTCTGTTTTCCATCAAGAATCTTCAGGTCCCTGCCCTTTGCAGATGCTACACAGTTCAGCACACTTGTGTGTGACAGATTTTTTTTACCTTTGAGCAATAATTCCTTGAAGGCAGTGTAATGTTCATATTTCATGGAATGTCACAGAACAGAAATGAGCCATATGGCTAGTCAAGTCTGAACTGGTGTATTCTCCACCTGAGCAACTTGGTGTAATCCTAGGTTCATGTTCATTCCCCATATCCTTCTAAGTTACTCTTTTTCAAGCAAATGTCCATAACTCCCTGTTAAGAAATTTATGGGCATTTCTTCAGCAAAGATTTGCAACTGAGAAGTCCTCATTCTAACCACCTACTGCATAAAGACATTTTTGCTAAACTCCCTCTTAATTATTTTTGGTATTATTTAAAATTTGCATATTCTCAGCTGAGAAGGCACCAGATGGACTGCAGCAGTTTAAGGGAGATCACCTTCCCCAGGGCAATTAGGAATGGGCAATAAATGCTGGTCCAGCCAGTGACACCCGAGTCCTGTGAAAGAATATTTTTTAAAGATGAACTCTTGCTAGGAGTTGTTTGGGGATGGACCAGACCGGATGGCAAGTTGTCCATACTTACAAATGGTGCGCCCCGGAAGATTTGAACCCAGGACCTCATCTGAGTGAATCTGATGGGAAGTACAAGTTGGCTGGTGAGCAGGAGTGTGATTTTAGGCACTAGGAACCTACTGGTAGTCAGGTATGTAGCTGGCGGGTGTTGTTTTTGGGAGGATATTTCCTCCTGGGTGATATTTGGTCAAGGTGGGGGGAGGGAGGGGTTACTCCCATGGCAATGGAGGCCCATGGTTTCTTTGAGAGGCTTAGATATGCATTCCTGACCAAAAAAAGAAACACAAATGTTTTGAAATCACTTAATTTTATTGCCCCTTTTCTGACAACTACCCAATTTTACGAGTGGGTCTGTCCTGCGCGCCATTGCTGCAACGTTTAGTTAAAATATTGTTGAGGTCCGAATTATATTCTGAATTTAACATATTGATATGATCACTGCCTGTGCGTGGCAGCTGCCACAGCCCTTCTTCTAGGTACTTAGTTAAAATGGTGATAAGTGGGGCTGCATCGGGATTGCACTGCTATTTTAACCAATTTCCTGTTTTGGGGAGTGTGGTGAACCGTAGATGGTTACCACTATGGGTACTGAACCATAGATGGTCAGCACTATGGGTACTTGTACATATGTTACTGTTGTCACTGTTGGGGTTAGGGTTGGGGTGTTCTACCTGTTGGTATTGTTCTGTGGTACACTCCGGTTGGCTCCGCCTACCTGTAGGAGTATAAAGGTCACTGCACTGCCGGGTGACCCTTTAGTCTGGGATTGTATTGTTGTACAGTATGCTCCATTCTTGTTACTAATAAAAGCCTTTATTTCCCGGGTACGATCCAGCCTCTCGAGTGATTTAATCGTGCATCAGGGAGACAGGGTTAAAATGGGAGCTGAACATCAACTCACTGATTAGTGGTCAATATCTCTCACTATTTATTTTATCCTAGTCCTTCATAATCAAGTATAAGGCAAGCTCAGCTCTGGTAATCAAAGTTTTCAAGTCTCTTTTCTTTTTGCACAATTTCTTACAACAGGGTGACATGGTGGCACAGTGGTTAGCACTGCTGCCTCACAGTGCCAGAGACCCAGGTTCGATTCCGGCCTTGGGTCACTGTCTATGTACAGTTTGCACATTCTCCCCGTGTCTGCATGGGTTTCCTCCAGGTGCTCCAGTTTCCTCCCACAGTCCAAAGATGTGCGGGTTAGGGGGATTGGCCATGTTAAATTGACCCTAGTGTCAGGGGATTAGCAGGGTAAATATATGGGGATAGGGCCTGGGTGGGATTGTTGTTGGTGCAGACTCAATGGGCCAAATGGTCTCCTTCTGAACGGTAAGGATTCAATGGGATAAGACCTTAGAATGTGACAGCACAGAAATAGGCCATTATTCAACTTGTCAAGCTTACACTAATGTTTCTTTCTGCATTGCCAATCTAGTGCAAGACCACAGTTCCATTTGTTCCCCATACTCTTTATATTCTTTACAAGCAACACTCTATGCCCTTTTAAATATAATTAATGAGTTCTGCTTCAAAACAGCGCATTGTCCATATTCTAATCACCGTCTGGTGTGAAGAATTTTTCTGATATATTTTATGTTGCTGAACTGCATTTCCCATCTACCTGCCCACGTTTTGAGCTGAATTAAGTCCTCCTGCAGTCTTTCACAATCTCCATCACAATTCATTATACCCATCCAATGTGAAATCAATAAGTTTCAATATTATTTTAGTCCAGCTTATTCATGTATATAGTAATGGGAACAGCACTATTCCTGAGGAACCACACTCTCCACAACTTTTTAGTCTGAAATACGCTTTATTTTGTCTTCCAGCCACCTGCCTATCTCCGTGAAAATGTTACCTTTAATTCCATGAACCACTGTCTTTACAATATGCTTCTTGTGTGGTACCTTATTGAACGTTTTAGGAAAATCCATAGAACCCGATTGAAGGTGAAAAATATGAATGATGAAGATTAATGATGACCTTAGGCTTCACTGTAGAAACAAATCTTACACAATGATAGTGAGTTCCGTCAATGGTTTACAAATGCAGCCAGACAATTAACTCTGGTTTACAAGTGCAGTCAGACAATACAGCTTATTCTCTGCTCTATTAGTGGCAGCATGCATGGCTTGCCAAGCCCTGAAGGAGCTGGCTGTAGAACCACCTTGTTACTCCAGTCGTTGAGACAGTGCCATGTTTATTCTATTGTAAATTTTTAGCTGCCGCAGCCTCCAGCTCCGCCTCCAGCCAATTCAGTTGGAGGGCAAATATAGGTGATGAACAGCCACGTTTGCTACTTTTCCAACATAGATAATCACTTTCCTCATAGTCAAAGGTCTTAATAGAGGTCAATTTTTTGCTATTGATAAAGTTTTTAATCTAAAGAGGAAATAACTGTACAATTCTTACTCCATCTTATGATACTGTTTCCATATTCAAATGATTCCACTTGTCATGAGAAAACAAGGTAGGAAATGATTAAACGTATTGCATTGGTCTTTACTTAGTAACCCAAAATGATGTTTTGTGGCTGCAAGCAGAAATACCGGATTTCTGAAATTCTGCATGCTAACACAGCTTCTCAGGGTGGGGTAGAAGGCGAGTTCATAGAATCATAGAACCCCACAGTGCAGAAGGAGACCATTTGACCCATTGACCCAGCATCGAGCCAGCACCCAGGCCCTATCCCCGTAAATCCATAAATTTACCCTGCTAATACTCCTAAGGGGCAATTTAGCATGGCCAATCAGCGTAACCCTGCAAACTCAACACAGACAGTCACCCAAGGCCGGAATTGAAACCGGGTCCTGGTGCTGTGAGGCAGCAGTGCTAACCACTGTGCCACCATGCCGTCCATAGTTCAAGAGTACTGGGGAGGAGGGGGTGAGTAAGATTTAATCAGGCGAGGAAGACTTTTAGAAGAGTTCCTCCGATTGGTACAGATAGCCCCCAAAGTTGGTCCAACACTTCCCTAAAGCTGTTATGATTCCCACATGATGTGGGCCTCCCCGCACTCCAGGTAAAATACCAATAGAGATGGGATGAGGCCCATAAGTGGCTATTAGGTCCAAGGGTGGGAAGGCCACCTGTTACCTCCTCCACCCCCTGAAATATTCAGACAGGCAGATAGATGGCGCAAAGGCCATCTTACATCATTCATGACCTCCCCGTCACCCCACCTTCAAACCGATTGATGGGGAGCATAAGTTCCAGGCCAATATGTCTTTGCTTTGGGATTGCACAGAAATTTAAAACGGAAGACTCTTAAAATGCCCTTTATCTTTCCAAATTCTTTCTCTTTGCGAATCATTTTGTTATTACCCATTTCTTTTAACCTGAGAGAAGAGGTCAGGAAGATGGCGAGTGACCTGCATCATCGACTCTTTCATAATCCTAACCATCTATTCCCTTCCCCTGTCCAATTGTCTTCTCAGCGCATATATACAATTTGCTTAAACCACAATCTGTGGTAATGAGTTTTATATTATAACTGAGTGAAGAAATTTTGTCCAAATTCCCTATTGGACTTTGAGGTGACTATCTTATATTGATGGCCTCTAGTAATGCTCCGCCCTGCAAGAGCAAACATTCTTTCTGCAACCACTCTATCGAAACCTTTCCGAATTTTAAAGAGATTGGCCAATCCCAGATTTTCACTCTGAGATGGAGAAAGGTTATTAAACACAGTAAACTGATGTCCTTTTTCACATATCTAAAGGAGAATGTGATTGGGGCAGTGCCCTGTGCTCTGTACATTTTTAGGGACTTGTTTTGTAATAATCTGTGCCAGAAATGCATATGCAATCATCCTACATGAATAGATAAAGAAATTGCACACTCTGAAAAGCAATGATGAAATTTAACAGCCAGAGGGTTCAAATGATAAATATTCTGGACAAGCTACAGCTTATCCACGTTGTTTAAACTTATAAAAGTCTATTTTATCTCATCATAAAGCTTGCTTGATTATTATTGTTCCACGTGGCCAAACAATGGTTCTCATGACATTGCAAAATAGCAGATCAAAGTACAGGCAAAAATCAAATTGGTATCGCCACAAAAATAGGCTCAGTCCAAATAAACGCACTCCTTGGAATTTATCGTTGATATTAGATGATTGCAGTAAATACTTTTATATTGTTAATGTCGATTTTAATGGCTGTTCCAGTTTTACAGAGAATAGTGAGAGATACAGTGGCATAGAGTATTGTGGGGAACAGTGAGAGATATGTGAGGGGCACCGAGTGTCTGGTGGTGAACAGTGTGAGTACAGGAGTACTGAGAGTCTGGTGTTGAACAATATTACGACCCTTGTTCAGACCCAGGGATATGGGAGGGGGGAGGGGGAGTCCAGTTGGGAACCAATAATGTTTTGTTTCAAGTGGATAATGGCTGAGGTTCAAGACACATTTTTGGAACAAAGCCACAAGATTCCACAGGTTTTGAACAAACAAAAGCAAAATTTACTACAAGTTCAGAATGTTCAAATATTTTTCAATATGTATCTTATATTTAAACATTCAGGTGAGTATGAGGCACATGCGAATTAATAAACAAATTGTGGTTGAACACGTTACACTACAGAGTAAATGACAGATGCAACCAAAACTGAGTTCATGGATTTATTAAGAACTCTCCCAAATGTCACAAACACCAAGTCAAATAATCCCATCGAGACTCTCGGCGCAATTCTCCCAAAAAACTTTGAGGTGTGGGAAATGCGGTTCGATTTCCATTGGGTGGGTTGGTGTGATCCCGACTGCAATCTACTCAAACTTAGACTTTTTTTGAGCTCGGGATGATTCACACCATAAATGACATGTACAGTACCTAAAACATCAGCAAGGGTGGCTCCTCGCCGGCCTCAAGCCCCCCTAATTGTCGGTAGCAGTGTCCACCCAAGTGTAAGCGACACTCTGATATGGGGTCACCAAAGGCCTCGCCCTCTGGAAATGGATGCTTTGACCATGGGCGCTCTGGAGGTGAATGCTGACCTTGCTCTCACTCAGAGTCCATGGCACCTGTTCCCCGCTTATAGAGACCTGTTGTAATTGGCCAGATGATTTACTCCTGGGAGGGAGGGAGAAGCATGGGAGCACACTGGGAGGCCGCTGAATTCAACTTTAATCTCGCTAATCAGATTAAAATCAATGCAAATGAGCTTTCTGGGCGAGATCCTGATTACACCAGCCGGGATGAGCCAGAAGCATCGGAAATTGTTTAAATTCCGGCACAAATCCCGTTTCAATCCTCCAGCCAAATTCACCAGCCCAGCAGGATTTGTACTTGGGGCTAACAGGGCTGGAGAATAGCTCCCTCTATCTGACAAGGAATTCCCAGCCTCAATTTCAAAGATTAGACCTTGTAATTCTCTCAAAAAGTTGCTCACACTTGGGGCTTTACCAATGGGCCAGCTCACAGTGTTTGAATCTCACCTTCTGCGATTCTGTCTCCCTGGATTCCTGAGTATACTCAAACTCTAGCTCACAATCACATTTTCAGATCCATGGCCGTGTCAAGCAGAATACCACCACCGTCGTGGGCGGCACTGTGGCACAGTGGTTAGCACCGCTGCCTCACAGTGCCAGGGACCTGGGTTCAATTCCGGCCTCGGTCACTGTCTGTGTGCAGTTTGCACATTCTTCCCATAGGTTTCCTCCGGGTGCTCCGGTTTCCTCCCATAGTCCAAAGATGTGCGGGTTAGGTTGATTGGCCATGCTATATTAACCCAAGTGTCAGTGGCATCAGCAGGGTAAATGAAAGATTACGGGAATAGGGCCTGGGTAGGATTGTGGTTGATGGGTTGAATGGCTTCCTTCTGCACTGTAGGGATTCTATGATTCCAAAGGGGCACCTGTGCCCCAGCAATACACAGTAAACAGTCAGTCTACTAACTGCAGCTCCTTCTTTAATTTAGAGCTTATTTCCTTGCTTCCTTCTTTTAACTTAAGTGGGACCTGCCTGTACCTGGATCTGGTACACATCTGGCTGGCAGACTCTCCAAAACTCACTGTCTTAAGAAGAGTTATTCACTGACACTCGAACTGATCTGGAGACCTATCAAAATACTCCCAGAGAGTTCACCCTTGTTATAGGCAGAGACCAATTCAATAAGCATCGGAACACCCTGTATCCTAAATGTGACAATTCCACAGATTGTAAATTTAGCACCCATGGACTCAAAGATAAATGGATTTCATGAAAACAGAGCTACAGATGCACTGAGGGGCTGCTGGAGAGATATAGGGAACTGAGAGTCTGGTGCTAAGAGTCTGGTGGAGAACAGTGAGAGGTACAGGGACACAGAGTCTCATGTAGAAAGTGAGAGATACAGGGATAATGAGAGTTTAGTGGATCAAGGTCAGATTTTCGTGGATGAGGTGGGAAGTTTGATTCCCCACTTGGAGACCTGTCTTCTTGATAAGGGTTCCTATCAGCCATATATTTGTGGTGGACTCACTGCCTGTGGAGCCATACCAAGAGGCAGCCAGAGAGGTGTGGGAGTGCTGAAGTGAGCTGGTAAGAAGGCCTCCTCAGTTCTTTGGGATTTTGCCCCAGTTACAGTGAAGACCACCAGGCCTTCTAGTCCTCACACCTCTGCCAACCCAAAGCCGTAAACAACGCACCCCATGCCTCTTCCATGCTCCTTCCATATGTCTTCCATTACCCCCATGCTCCTTCCATGTCCCCTGCATCTTTCATACATTCTCGCCCAGTATGCACAATGCACAGAACCAATAAATCACGTAATAATAGTGGCAATTCTTTGACATCTTCTGTTTCTGTGGCAGTTTCTTCAGTGAAGGTTTGCCATTACCTACTCTGTATTCAACCTGTGTAAACAGACCCCTTGCTGAGAATTTTGAAGGTCAGCCAAGCATTCACAATGAGGTGATCTACCATAGAATCCCTACAGTGCAGAAGAAGGCCATTCATCCAATCAAATCTGCAACAACTCAGCATCTTACCCAGGCACAGTTACCTCCCCCATCCCGCCCATAACCCTGTGTTCTTACCATGGATAATCGACCTAACCTACACATCTTGAGACACTAAGGGATAATTTAGCATGGACAATCCACCTAACCTGCACATATCTGGGAGGAAACCGGAGCATCCAGTAGAAACCCACGCGGAGAGGGAGACAATGTTCAAACTCCACAGAGACAGTCACCCAAGGTAGGAATTCAACCCGGAAACTGGCAATTTTATCAACAGAAACAGCTGGCTAGACATCTGTTTCTCTGAAATCCTCATTATGAATGATTTGTGACCAGCTAACTATTGATAATAGCTCCTCTTATTGCATTTTAAATCATGGCAGCCTCTGGATTGGAAGAGTAACATTTACAATTTGCCATTCCCAGAACAGAGTTCTGCATGATGGGAATTTGAGGAAACAGCATCACTGTGCCCAACTTGTAGCCTGTGAGATTTATTTTCATGTTCACATTCAAAACTTGGGCTCCTGTCATGTGAAGCTCTGCCCTGACAATGTTAAATTGTAAACCGTCACCTCAATACATACTGTGAATTTTCTCATGGTCTTTAGTCCTGTTAGAAGATCCTACTTGAATACTTATGGTTTCCATAAAATGGCAATAAGCCGCAGCAGGCTGAAAATGGCAGTGCACTATTTATCACCCTCATCTCAATCTTGACGTCTTTGATGTGGCCTTCACGTGGCCAGCTACAGTCCTCATCTATTTCAGCTGGGAGCCTACTTTCAATATGCTGACCAGGCTCCAATGATGCACATATTACACACCCAAATTTGAGGTATCATCGATCAAAGAGTGTATCCAGGCTCTGCCCAATGATATTAGGCAAAGAGCAGTCCAACCATAAATGCTGTTCTTTACGTCACAAAAATCTGATCTTCTGACAGCCTGTACAAGCAATTCCCTCCCTCCATATCCTGTGGTTGCCTCACCTCAAGTCCATTATTTTGACTTTGTTCTGCAGCGGAGCTATTAATTGCCTACTCACTCTATAGTTGCAGCTTGTACAGCATGCCAATCATATGATAATAAGACCTGGCCTTCAAAATGCATTGTGCCTCATAGAGTGCATAGTGGGTTTATGATTCAATCATTCACCCTTCCACTCATCCATATCTGCCAGCAGATAGGATCGACTTTCATGGACAAACTTCGATTTGGCATTTCCCTATATAGCATGTTAGGAAGGCCTACCAATACACTAATCTAGCTGCTGGTCAAACTTATAAAATATATTTCAAAAGGCTATTTTAATCCATTAAATACTGACTCTAACATAATTGGCCATGAAATTCCATGGAGATCACCCCAGTCTTGGAAGATAACAGCAAGTGGCCAATGGAACCCTTAAGAAATGCAGTTTTCCTGGGGATTCCTCTGCCAGAGTTATATCAGAAAACCTGAGAAATCCTGTGGAATTTTAGCATAATTTTAAAGATTATACAGATTCAATATATTGGGTAATATGGCTTCTGTATATTAAGTAATCTGTAATAAATAACAGTTCACACACAATGGCCTGTCAGCACAATGTGTTTGCCTTTTGGAAGAGAGATAACTTGGTGGACATTCCACATGACTTCCAGTGAAATATACAGTGCAGTAACGGATTCATTCTTAAATATAGAGCGTATAAGCCAAGTAAGTCACAAACCGAGCTACAGCTTTGGGAAGACTTGTTTGGGGTGAAATGGGTCTTATGCAGTAGCATTAATCAAGAGATGGTAAATTGGCAGCTTGCTTTACACCAGCAATGAGTTTTATGTAAAACAAATTCAAGCAGATTGATCTGGTGAAGAAAGCTGTCTTTAATCATGAATATAAAAGTAGTGAGTAAAAGCTCAAACTGCAACTGTTCTGTTCATGTGCTCCATTTTTAAAAAAAAGCCGCTTGTTGTCAGTTGAGTGATTGCCAGGAATGATGATTCTTTCTCTTACTTTATAAGTCTTCCATGAAGGCAAACACAACCTAAGCCAAGAACACTTGAAAATCAAGAGGTAAAAGGTAGAGAGGAATGAGAAAAAAACCCCACAATCACCAATGAAACGATACTGGGAAAATCATTAGAAGTTGGGGTGGCATGGTGGCACAGTGGTTAGCACTGCTGTCTCACAGCGCCAGGGACCCGGGTTCAATTCCGACCTCAGGTCACTGTCTGTGTGGAGTTTACCCGTTCTCCCCATGTCTGTGTGGGTTTCCTCCAGGTGTTCCGGTTTCCTCCCACCGTCCAAAGATGTGCGGCCATGCTAAATTTACCCTAGTGTCGGGGGATTAGCAGGGTAAATATCTGGGGTTACAGGAACAGGGCCTGGCTGGGATTGAGGTGAGTGCAGACCTGATGGACCGAATGGCTTCCTTCTGCACTGTCAGGATTTTATGATTCCAAGTAAAAGCCAACAGCTTCTCCTGGCTTTCATCCTAGGGTCTGAAAAGAGGTGACTGCAGATTCTGGAAAGGTCCAAGTGGATTGGAAAATTGCAAATGTGATACTTCTATTCAAGGAAGGAGGGAAACAGAGGCAGGAAATCATGGATTAACTGGCCTAATATCTGTCATAGGAAAATGCTGGAATCCATTATTAAGGAGGTCGCAGGATATTTAGAAAATCATAGTATAATCATACGTAGTCAACATGGTTTTGTGAAAGGAAATCATGCGTGATTAATTTATTAGCGTTGTTTGAGGATGTAACAAGCAAGGTAATTAAAGGGGAACCTGTAATTGCGGTGTTCTTGGATTTCCAAAAGATATTTCATAAGGGGCCACATCAAAGGGGATAATGTATTAGCATGGACAGAGTATTGGTTAGCTAACAGGAAGTAGAGAGCAGGCATAATTGGGTCATTTTCGGGATGGCAAGCTATTACCAGTGGAGTGCCACAGGGATTGGTGGTGAGGCTTCAACTACTTACAATGTATAGCAATGACTTGGATGCAGGGACTGAATGTATGGTAGCTAAATTTACTGATGACACGGCAATACATAGTGAGTAAGTTGTCAAGAGGACATAAAGAGTCTAAAAAGGGATCTAGATAGGTTAAGTGGGGGCAACAAATTGGCAGATGGAACATAATATGGGAAAATGTGAACATGTCCACTTTGGGAGGAAGAATAGAAAATCAGTATTTTTTAAAAATACATTTATGTAGGTGGGCATCACTGGCTAGGTTAGCATTTATTGCTCATCAGGTGGTGGTGGTGAGCTGCTTTCTTAAACCACTGCAGTCCCTGAGGTGTAGGTACACCCATAGTGCTGTGTGGGAGGGAGTTCCAGAATTTTGACCCAACGACAGTGAAGGAATGGTGATATATTCCCAAGTCAGGATGGTGAGCGACTTGGAGCAGAACCTCAAGGTGGTGGTGTTCCCTGGTATTTGCTGCTCTTGTTCTTCTCGATAAAAGTTTAAGGTTTATTTATTGGTGTCACAACAAGGCTTATATTAACATTGCAATTAAGTTACTGTGAAAATCCCCGAGTAGATGGTAGTGGTTGTGGATTTGGAAGGTGCTGCCTAAGGAACCTTGGTGAATTCCCTGAATTCCTGCAGTGCATCTTGTAGATGGTACACACGGCTGCCACTGTTCATTGGTGGTGAAGGGAATGAATGTTTGTGGAAGGAAGAGCAATCAAGCCGGTTGCTCTGAACTGGATGGCATTGAGCTTCTTGAATGTTGTTGGAGCTGCACTCATCCAGGCAAGTGGAGAGTATTCCATTACACTCCTGACTTGTGCCTTGTAGGAAGTGGCTTTTGGGGGGAAGGGGGTGTCAGGAGGTGATCTACTTTTTGCTGGATTCCTAGCCTTTGACCTTCTCTGGTAGCCACAGTATTTATATGATTAGTCCAGTCCAGTTCAGTTTCTGGTCAATGGTATCCCCAGGATGTTGATGGTGGGGGGATTCAGTGATGGCAATGTGAGGGTATGTTATTTGAATGGGGAGAGACTGCAGAACTATGATAGTGGGTTTTGGATGCCTTGGTACAAGCATCACAAAAAGTTGGTAAGCAGGTACAGCAAGTGATTAAGATGGCAAATGGAATGTTAGCATTTATTGTAAGGAGAATCGAGTATATAGTTAGGTAAGTATTGCAGCAGCTAAGCAGGGCTTTAGTAAGACCACATCTGGAATACTGTGTACACTTTTGGTCTCCTTACTTAAGAAATGATATTGTTGCATTAGAAGCAGTTTAGAGAAGGTTCACTCAACTGATTCCTAAAATGAAAGTTTTATCTTATGAAGAAAGGTTGAGCAGTTTGAGACTATACGCATTGCAGTTTAGAAAAACGAGAAGTGATCTTATTGAAACATATAAGATCCTGACGGAGTTTGATAGGTGGATGCTGAGATGATGTTTCTCCTCATGGGGGAGTTGAGAACTGGGGTACACAGTTCAAAAATTAGGGCCAGACTTTTCTGGTTCCTTGTGCTGGCAGGATCTTCTGGTCTTGCCTACAGTGTACCCCAACCATCGTTTCCCGGTGGCATGCGATGCACTCAATGGGAAGTCTCTTTGGCAGCAGCGGGACCTGGGGATCCCACCACTGGCGAATAGCATGCCACCTCCCACTGCAAGAAAAATACCCCCCCAGGGAGGCCAGAAAAGCCTCCCTCACTCTCTCATTTAAGACAGAGATGAGGGAATTTTTTTTCTCTTGGAGAGTTGATATTCTTTTGAATTCTCTTCCCCAGAGGGCAGAGGAGGCAGGGTTATTCATATATTCAGAGCTCAGGTAGATAGAATTTTGGTCAACAAGAGAGTCAAGAGTTATATGTGACGGATGGGAAAGAGGAGCTGATGCCACAATCAGATCGACCATGATCTTATCGAATGGCAAAGTAGGCTTGAGGAGCGTAATGGCCTACTCATGCTGCTAATTCCTGTGTTCTTATCCTGTTCACCTTAATACTTCCACACATTACTGAATAGGGATTGGTATCGAATGATCAAAGATAGGAATTGAGATTTGGCTCACCCTAACTTGAAGATCTTAAGGTTATCTACAGTAACCTCATTGTTGGTGATCACAGGGTGAGCTTGTGTCCAGTTGTAGCAACTAGGGATGAGCAACACATGCTGGCCTTGCCAGTGACACTCACATCCCATGAAATAATTTTTAAAAAAACTGTGCTTGCATGAGTGTTGGAGGGTGAATGAGTGAAAGTCCTTTGGAGATAAGTTGTATACATATATGTATTTATATATTTGCTTCGCTTGAATTCTAACACTGATGTTTGAATTTATGTAAAGAACAGGTGTGTAATGTTTCAGGCACTTTGATTTTATCTGGAATGAATTGCATCTTTAAGAATACCATTACTAATAGGCCAGTATTTTACACCCTTGCCCGCTCAAGGCTCCTAAGATCCTGCCCGAGGCCAATGGAGAATGCTGTTCTGCGAGCCATGTGGTAGTAAAATTCAGGCCGTAGTCTTTTTTACTCCTCTTCAAATTAGCTTCTTAACAACATTATCAAACCAATTAATACTCACTAATGCAAACTCCTTGTTGAGAATCATTTGCTCAGCCAGCACTGACTCGTTGTGGAAGAGATGAGGTTGCATGTGACTCCACATGTGGGGGAACCACCAGAATTCATTCACGTACTTTAGCAGCAAATCATCACCTTCATCCTCTGCAAGCGTCCCTGTAAAACCAAACAAATTCAGGTCGTGATGATTGGGTCTAAAGAGTTTCTGGAATTAACAGACTAAATCATAAGATGCTCTTCCAGTATTAAAGGGGTGTAAAAAGAAACGCACTGGAGTAAAGATAACCTTTGCCACGCAGCAGCCATTGTGTTCCTTGATCCTGTTTGTGAAATACAGCAGGTGCACTGGACTAACAAAGTAGCAAAGAGTTCTCCTCAAACGTCCGTGCTGTGGAAACCATAGCCGGCTGGACTGCTACTCCGTCAGAGATTACAAATTTCTCAGTGGACCTTCCAACCCGGGCCTGGTAGGAGGATAGGGAGGCTAGACAGGGAGGCGTCAGTGCAGGAGGAGTCAGTGAGGAGCGAGAAGTGGTTTTAATCCTTCTAACCTTTCTTGGATACCTATTCTGCAAAGAGAACCGGAAACATCCAAAGTCTCTGATTTAAATCAGAATTTCGGATTGTTCCAGATGCAGGGTAATTGCCCACCAAAAGTTTAAACTTGCCAGGCAATTCCTGTGCAGTCTTTGCACGGGGACTTCCAAGGGGTCCTGTTGCGCACGAACAGATGAAAAAGGAACAGGAGCAGATCATTCGGTCCCTCGAGCCTGCTCCGCCATTCGTTAAGATCATGGCTGATCTGTACATGTTTCAAGTTCTACATTCCTACTGGCCCAGCCAGCGAGGCCCAAATCCCATGAACGAATAAAACAAAAATTCCCAAGTAGTCCCGATAACCCAATCAAACCCTTGCCTCACAAAAGTTCATCTCCCTCCGCCTTAAACATTTTCAATGACCCTGCCTCCACCACCTTCTGAGGCAGAGTGTTCCAAAATTGCACAACTGTCCAGAGAAAAAAATTCACCTCATCTCCATCCTAAAAGGGTGACCCCTAATTTTAAAATATTGTCCCCCTAGTTCTGGACTCAGCCACAGGAGGAAACATCCTTTCCACAGCCACCTTATCAAGGCAATTCAGGATCTTATATACTTCAATCGAGGGTCACCTCTCACTCTTCTAAACTTCAGTGGAAACAAGCACAGTTTGTCTAATCTTTCCTCATAATACCACCCACTTATTCTAGGTCTCAATCTAATAAACCTCCTCTGAACCGCCCCCAACACATTTACATCCTTCCTTACGGAAAAGTACCAAAACTGAACACAATATTCAAAATCTGGTCTTCTGGCCATGACTCCCCTTTCCCTGACCCGCTGGGAGAAGAGGGGTTCCAGGCCATTATGCAAGTTCTGAGCATTGTAAATTCACATGCAAGAAGCCGTATCCATGGTTACAAAAGACTTGCACATTTAGAGAAATGACGACTTAGTTGATAGAAATATGGAGATTTACATTTCAAACATGGAATGCCACATGCATGCAATCAAACAGCCTCATATTTCTAGGGAATCCATAAATCTGAAAAAAAATTCATTGCTCTTTTTATTATCTCTGGGACCAATGAGACAGAAGGAATTGGTGAATATACAGCGAACTTGCTAATTTGGCAAAACTCCCCTGTGGCTCCCTGAAATGAACTAGCAGCATAAAATATCAGAGATCTGATTATTTTCTCTGCTGCAGTCCATGTCACCCTACTGTGGGCTATTTACCTAGCCTACACTTGTACAGTTCATGAGAAAGAATGAGAAAAGTTCATCTCAGTCAATATACCCTTTTAGCACGGTTCGGGCTTCCCTTTGGTGTTGCTTCATTTGGGGCGGCACGGTGGCAAAGTGGTTAGCACTGTTGCCTCACAGCACTAGGGACCCGGGTTCGATTCCCGGCTTCGGTGACTGTCTGTGTGGAGTTTGCACATTCTCCGTGTGTCTGCATGGGTTTCCTCCGGGCGCTCTGGTTTCCTCCCACAGTCCCAAGATGTGTAGGTTAGGTGGATTGGCCATGCAAAATGCCCCTTAGTGTAGTGTCAGGGGGCTAGCTAGGGTAAATGCATGGGGTTATGGGGATAGGGCCTGGGTGGGATTGTGCTCGGTGCAGACTCGATGGGCCAAATGGCATCCTTCTGCAGTGTAGGGTTCTATATTTATTTGGCTTCCCTCACAGCCACCAGTTGCACCGCTTCACCTTATATGTATAACATGTAAAGAGAGATTCCTCATTGGAAAGCCCACTTTGCAGGTTTTGGACATATTTTCCTGAATTCTCCCTAAAAACAAGTCTTGCTGTGGATAATGAGGAATGTAAGCGGCGATTCTCTAACAGCACTGGAAATTGGCAGAAGTCTGTGGGCTATTTTGAGAAATCTCCAGACATCTAAAAAAAACAAGATTATCTTCAGCAGTTTTTCTGTAAACAACCAATTCTGCCCTGATTAGCTGGTCTTGCCAACTGCACCTGCTTGATAGAGGCATATAATTATCAAAGTCTATGAGAAGGCGATTCGTGACAGAATGTAGGATGGTTGCCACCATCCTATGCTACTCTACAACTTATATACCTCTGCCAGTAATACAGCAGGTGCTATTTCAACCTGGCATGAAATCTGAAAGAATATGTGACATGTCAATTTTCAGGAAGGAGCCTGGATGAATAGATTGGGTCTATATTCTCTGGGTTTTCGAAGAATAAGAGGTGATCTCATTGAAAAGCAGGGTGCTGAAAAGGCTTGACAGAGTAGACACAGAGGTTGTTTCCCCTGGCTACGGAATCGAGAATATAGGTCAAAGTTTCACGATATGGGGTCAATTAAATGATTGTGATGAGGAAAACTGGCCTTGAATATTGAGGAAAAGAGAGACATGTTGCTGAAGTTTTTCATCTTGCAATCATCAGGACAAACATAGAAATGCAAAATTTTGAATGACCGCTACAATTTATACAGCAAGACAAAGGGTGCTGATTGGTTGGCAAATCATCTCTGATTGGAAGTAGTACAGCCATCAAGAAAGCAGTGAGGACCTCTAGGTTTCCCCATGATTCAAGGTAACTCACAAACATATGAATCTTGAACATATTCCTTTCTTCGCAGAGAATGGGTCCATGCATTTGAATGTATATTGCTTCTACCATGCATAAATCAGTCACGTTAAGAACTCCACGGACTATTTTGATAAAAATGTCTTCATTCAGAGGGTTATTTCTATCATAAGCTCTACCATATGCTCCATCATTTAGTAAATTCTGCACCCTAACTGCACCGTTACCCAAGCAGTTCCAGTACAGCAACAACACTATCTGAGAATGTGGAAAATTGCCCAGTTACCCCTGTCCACAAAATGCAGAACAAATACAATGCAGCCAATCACTGCTAACATCACTCTACTCTTAATCATCAGCAAAGACAAGAAAATGGTGAAACACATGCACATACATTCATACAGATTAGAAGGGAGAATTGAGTACAAAGTATGTGAGTATAAAAAATGGCATACTGAACAGTCCTTGACTTGTGAGGAGTAGGTGATTGAGCATTGCAGCCATTGCAATGCGAGATTCCAGTGGAAACATAGAAACATAGAAGATAAGAGCAAGAGGAGGCCATTTGGCCCTTCGAGCGTGCTCCGCCATTCATTACAATCATGGCTGATCATCCAACTCAATAGCCTAATCCTGCTTTTTCCCCATAACCTTTGATCCCATTTGCCCCAAGTGCTATATCCAGCCACCTCTTGAATGCATTCAATGTTTTGGCATTAACTACTTCCTGTGGTAATGAATTCCACAGGCTTACTACTCTTTGGGTGGAGAAATGTCACCTTACCTCCGTCCTAAATGGTCTACCCTGAATCCTCAGACGATGACCCCTGGTTCTGGACTCCCCCCACCATTGGGAACAAGTAGAGTTGACTTTAGCAGGCGAATAGCCGGTTTTGTGATTCCAGGGATCTGTAGTCTGTCTTCCTAGTTCTCTTTTCAGCTGCGGTTCTTACTGACCTGACTGTCTTCCGAAGTCAAAGAGAGAGGGAGAGATTCAAGATATACCAATAAAAAAAGGCTATTTGGAGGGATACTGTGTGTGTGCTTGCTGGCTTTTTCTTCTGTGTCAAACTTCCAGCACTTGTTCTCACATAACATACACACCCACAGATAACTTGAGGCAATTAGTCAGCTGGCTTTTAATCCATCCTTTATATATTGCGAGTGGGAAGGTGAGTCCACAGAAATCCGTTTGGGCATTAGACAGGAAATCTCTTGTTGGGATGGCCATTATGTCCCATTGTCTCCACCAGAGATGACAATTAGTTTCTGGGTGCTTTTAGAAATACCTTTCTGGTCACAGGGTGGGGTTCCACTGTCTCTGAGAGAAACACCCTGCAACAATTCAGCCAGTGACTTGTGTGTCCATTTTGAAAATAATTCTCAGCTCTTACTTAAAGTCCAAAATTCGGGACATAATTTGATGTTTTCTTTCCCCTATGTTATGATGATACTTTTCTCCCCTCTCAGAAATGTTCAGCGATCTCCATTGCTCTGGAACCAGGGAGGTAATACGCCATATAGACACTGGTTACTGAAATGCCTATCTATCAAACTTCCTATGACCATTACATTTCTGCATCTTGCTGCGTCCCTCTCCATAGATGCAGGATGACAACCTCCTGGAATGCACACTCCAGGAAATTTTCTGCCTCCCACATGAGCTCGGAAATCCTGAGTTTGAATTCCAACAACTGGAGGCACTCCCTTGTATGTGGTTAAGGACACATGAAGTGTCCTGGAGTTCGCAGGAATTGCAGGCAATGGGTTGCACCTGTTCCATCATTTTGCTTAAAGCAAAATCCTTTCAATTGAATTAGTCACACTGATTATTTATACTTTAATATTGCACCTTGGTTTTTAAGGATGTAACACCACCTTCCCCCTGTACACAGAATTTCCACTTTCACTAAATTTCTGTTGCTACTCTTTTCAAAAGCCATTTTGTTGAGTATATACTCTCAGTTGTTGTATTAATTTGATTTATTTGGTGGTCCCTGGCGTGACCAAGTTTTATAATATTGCATCTCTTCCTCCACAGCAACTTATCGTATGATCATTGACAATCCCAGGCTCCTTTCCTCAATGATCAATACACCCCTCTGTCCCTTCCCCCTCCCTCTCCATCTTTAACTCCATGGCCCAGGGGAAAGAGCCTTCATATGGAATTCTCTCAGCTACCCGTGCTTCCAGATTTTTCTCCATCTCCCATCCCTGTTCTCACGCCAGCCTTTCCCCCATTGTAACCCTGACATCATCTCTCTGTTCAACCTCTCCCCATAAAAAAAACTCCCTCCCTCTATCCCCCGTCTACCCAACTCCTGACCACTCAGCCGCTCTTTCATTTAATTGCTCAGAGAGTTGTTCCTGTCCTTTTTTCGGGAATGTTTCCAAATTTTTAATTGCTCCTTTTCTCTCTCCATTTTTCAAAACTTTCTCCGAACCTGGCGATACGGGGTGGCACAGTAGATAGCGTTGCTGCCTCACAGCTCCAGGGACCTGGGTTCAATTCCGGCTTGGGTCACTGTCTGTGTGGAGTTTGCACTTTCTCCCTGTGTCTGCGTCGGTTTCCTCCGGGTGCTCCGGTTTCCTCCCACAGTCCAAAGACGTGCGGGATAGGTTGATTGGCCATGCTAAATTGACCCTAGTGTCAGAGGGATTAGCAGGGTAAATATGTGGGGTTATAGGAATAGGGCCTGGGCGCGATGGTGGTTAGTGCAGATTTGATGGGCCGAATGGCCTCCTTCTACACTGTAGGGATTCTATGATTCTAACCAACCTTTATCAGCAATTCTCATTGACCTCTCATAGCCTCTCCAGCTATGGCCTCGGGTCCATTCCTTTATCTATTTAATCAATAATTTTTTTAATTCCCTCACAAGCACAGTGTATTACGTAGCTTTCAATTTTCTCAGTAATAAAAGCATTATATCAATGCACAATATTTCACCTGACATAAGGACATCTCAATATTGTGACAAAATCAGAATTGAACTGCTATTTGGTCGACATTCTCACCTGTGTGGTAGAATTTTCCAGAATATCCGAGGTTGAAGGTGAAATTGGGAACCTGGGTTCGCAAGAGGTTTTGAGTTTCAAGTAATGCCTAAAAAAAAGCAAATTGCACCATGATTGCTGCAG
Source organism: Mustelus asterias (assembly GCF_964213995.1). Taxonomy (NCBI): domain Eukaryota; kingdom Metazoa; phylum Chordata; class Chondrichthyes; order Carcharhiniformes; family Triakidae; genus Mustelus; species Mustelus asterias. The sequence goes on along the minus strand of NC_135801.1, from coordinate 73,932,973 downwards.
GATATGTTCTTTTGATATAATACATTTGAACATAATACTAAAAGTAACTGCCACATACATTTCTTACCAATGGCTGGAAGAGCAATGAAATGCAATTCATATGTTTAGTTCAGTCTAACAAAAGGGACGTGACACCACAATTTTTATATTTCATTTGAGAAGTATTATTTAAAATAATGAGCTTGACGAATAAAACAGCACAAACATACAAGTTGATTTTGACTTAGATCTTTAAAAAAAATCTAAATGGCTTTTTTTGTTCCAGTTGATTGGCTACCCGAGGTCAACCCGATAGCCAGAAGCAAAACCTAGATTTATACTGAGCAGAGCTGATTATAGAGAGAATATGCTTCAATGGTTTGATGTAAACTGTACACCTACAGGAATGGAGAGCCTAAAATTTTCAGCTGGCCTTCAATTGACTTTGTGGCATCAATCAGGTGGGTAGCAGTGGAAAATGGGATGCTGATGTTATGACATTGGTTCTCCAGCCCATAATCTTTCCTGCAGTCAGCAGAGGCACCTGTCCAGTTCTGGGGAAATACACACAAGTGAGGAGGTATTGTCGTGATGATGTCTCACATCCTATTTTCTATCATTGCTGCTCCAGTTGCCCTGCCTTACATTCACACCCATTTCATATTTGCATCGATGGTTTCAAAGGATCACAGAAATGTATATGAGTATTTAAATGACCTCAGTCCAAATGTGAAGCGGTGCAGTTTACATTTCAGTCATCTTTTGTTGCAGTCTTTGTGCTATTTGCTGGGCGCCTACTATTACTTCCTTTAGACAACACACAATTGTTTCCCCTCGTGGGCTATCTTCCCTTGTTGGATGAAGGGGGAGAGTAATGGAGGGGTGCCTGGCTGGTGATGATTCACCAGAGGGACATGGCACCCACAGGCTGGTATGCTCTTGCAAGTGTATACAGGTAGAATTGTTCTTGCATATGGCTGAGGGGCAACTTCACTTTCCAAAGGAAGCTATCACAGAGTCATGTCACATACTGTCACATGTTGCAAGTGGGCATACAGCCACCTTTCTGTCAGTAGCTCTTAGGATCACAACTGGCCTCAACTTCCAGACCAAGGATCATTCCAACCTGCTGCTGGGATCATCAGCAGCATTAGCCACACAGCATAAATGCATCAAGCAAGTCATGGGGCTGGATTTCATAGTGAGGGCAAGGTGAGGGGAGTGCAGGTCCCGAGCAGAATGATACAAAACAGTTTGTTCTGCAGCAGTAACACACTGCCAGCGGGTTCAACAGGCTAAGGGTCAGATTTCCACCTCGCAGTGGACAGCAATTTCTACCCTCGGGAACGGCTGAACAATCTGATTGGCTGCCGGGACTGCAGCATCTCCAGGAAGAAGAGCAATGGCAACTTGAATTAAAGAATCCAGACAGTCCCTGTCTGCAAGAGACTTAATGAAACATTGATATCAGAAATGTACGGGGATAGGGCCTGGGTAAGATGCCCAGTCAGAGTCTGTACAGACTTGATGAGCCAAATGGTCTCCTTCTGCTCTGTAGGGATTCTATCATTCTCATGACTACCTTCCAGTTGTAGCCAGAGAGTTACTCTCAGTGGCTTCTTTTCCCTTTCTCCCAATTTTACTTCTGGATTCCCGAAGAAATTTCACTTAGCTCCCCATTATTTTATACCTGCATATTGCGCAGATGACATTATTGAGAAATATTACAGTAGGTTCTACATTGTTGATGAAAACACTCAGGTTGATCTCACCACCACTTCTGTTGACCTCTCCGCTATCTCTGATTTGTCCACTACTTGTCTGACATCCAGTATTGAATGAACAGAAAATTGCTCCAAACTAAATATTTGGCGGACTAAGCCATTCTTAACAGTCACCAGTTGAGCCAGACTGTTTCCAATCTTGATGTTGCATTTGATTATGAAAAGAGTTCCTGAACACCTACATATCTGTTCCATTACTAAGACTGCCTATTTTCACCTCCAGAACACTGCCCAACTCCAAATCTGTTTCAGCTGTTCTCAAAGCCGAAACACAGCGATCCATATTACCTCAAAGACTTGACAATTCCAATGCTAATCTGGCAAGCCTCCCAATTTCCACTTACATAAACTTGTGTTCATCCAAAACTCTGAAGCCAGCCTTCTAATTTGTACCAATTTCTGTTCACCCATTCATTACCTGTGTGCTAATTAATCTATATTGGCTTCTGGCCCACAACACCTCAACTTTAAACGTCCCATCTTTGATTTCAAATCCCTCCATTGTCTCACCATTCCCCATCTCCCTGCAATCTCCTCCGGCCCCATGGACCTCCGAAAACTCTGAACTCCTCCAACTCTGGAATTCTGTGTGCCTCCAATATTCATCTCTCCACCATTGGCAACCATCCTGCCTTGACCCTAGACTCTGCAATTCCCTCCTTGAACCTCTCCAATTCTTGACTGCTTTCTCTTTGTTTAAGATACTCCTTAAAACACAGCTTATTCACCAAACCTTCGACCATCTGCATTGTTAAGTCTTTCAGTGTCAAATTTTGTTTCATATTGCTTTCGTGAAGCAGTTTGCGATGTTTTGCTGTACTAAGGATGCTATATAAATATGTTTATGTTGAACTATTTCTGGTCACTTTGTTAATGTTTGTACCTTCTCCTTTTCCATCACAAATAGATTACCCACAGACCTTTCATGCATCGCCCAAACATTGCTCCTGATAACCTTTCTACAAAAACACACCGCGTATTGTTTGTGTGATTGTGAATATACATGTGTGCAAGTGTGTCTGACTGTATGTGCCTGAGTGTTCGTATATGTGCATGTGAATATAGATGTGTGCAGAAATTTGAGCATGTGCTTTCACACCACCAGTGTTTTTGGCACAACCTTTTCCTATAGTGCAAAGCGTTTGATTTGTAAACCCTTAAAATGAGACTCAGTTGGGACTGATACGGCTCTTGTATCACCAAACCTTTGGTTATCTGTAATGTTATGTCTGGGCCTGTTGTAGTTTATAGTTCTGTGTCATGCTGCTTGCTTAGTCTGGCCCTGCGTTCCTTTCAGTTTTAATGTACAAGCATTGGAAGAGGCGGGCAGGAGGGCCAAATCTGCAACCATCTTGAAAGATAGTGGCATCAAGTGTGCCAATTCCTGCCATGTTTTAAAAACTGGTCATTGCTTGTGTGTGCTACTGAGCAACAGGAAGACATTTTAATGGCACCAATGAGATCAATGAAGCCCTGTGGGGAACCTGTCTCCAAGCCTGTTCCTGTCTTGGAAGCAGGAGGAGACAGCCCTCTCCAATCATGTCTCAATGACAGCTGTCCAAGCATCTGGAGAGATTGCCTCTAGATGTTTTGTTATGGATCTGTCAGCTTCAAGTATCCTGAAGCTATCATGCACTTGACAGTTCTCTCTGGTGCTGCAAAGCCTGACTGGCACTGCACATGGACTCTGATGTTAGACGTTTGCTGAGCTTCTATCTGTTGCATTTGTCTCTCTCTCTCTCCCTCCCTCACATCGTGGCCCTGAAATCAAATCTGAAGCATTTGAAATACCTCTGAATCCCATGACTGACAGTATTAGCATGAAGCCCATAATTGGCAGCATTTAACATGGGCAACATGTATCTCAACCTCCATGACAAAATCTGGTGGCACCCTCATTGACCCAAGCTCTTGGAGTCTCAACAGAATAAATTTCCTTAATGGCTGCCAAATCTCTGGCGCCGGGGGTCCAGGTTCCCCCCGGGTTACTTAATTGCTACACAGCCATATTTGGGGTGGATACTCTGCCCTCAAGAACTGCCAGCCAATCAAAAGTTGGTGGTTCTCCAGTACCGGCAGTGTCACCGAGTACAGTGACCACTGCCCACATTGTATGGGAGCCTATGTAGAGGCTCGCCAACGGATGCACCAAGGGTGGAGCTGGCTTCCTTCAGGGCTCGCTTTCCAGATGCTCAGGTTCTTCAATGGGCCACCGAATGCCTGAGAACCAGGAACCTCCCCAAGAATGCTGCAGGCAAACCCAATAGGGTTGGCAGCAGTGTCTTTCTGGATGGTGGGTTTCCCAACTGCCACTGGTAGATTTCCAGCATTGGTAGGATGTGGCAACTTGAGGACCTCAACTGATCTCTGGTGAAAAGGATAAATACAAGTCTCCCTGCCCTGGACTTAACTGGAGGGAGATGGGAGGGTGTGGGATCTCCACTCTGCATCCTCTTGCCCAAACACACATCCCTTCCTCCAATTTCAAACTCACTTCTGAGAGAGGCATTATATTTTGGACAATCTGACTTCATGTAAAACATTTTATGAATATACACACGTTAATGAACGAATAGTTCCAGACGAAGCCTAGATTTGGAAGAAACAGTGCACTGCCAAAGTGCTTTTGTAGATTTACATTTCAGAATAAAGCTTTTACTTCAGAACAAATCTTTTAGCTTAGAACAAGGCTTCTGAGGTAACCATCATTGGTTAATAAGGCAGCTAAAGACTGAAACTTATTCCACCCAAGGTTGTCCTTGGTGCACTGAGTAAGCATTCTTTTAATCTTGTTATCTTATGTTTTATGAATGGTTTTAGGGAGGCGTAGGAGTTCAGTTACTGGATGCTATCTTGGATGTAGCAATAGGACAGATGATGATAGAGAGGGACAAAGAATATTATTGATGGGGGGGCCACCTGTGATCTGAGGGTGAGAGATAAGCGTGTTTTCAATGTTATAAGACTGACTTGGAGTATCCTGAGGCACCTAAGCACCATTCGTGATCAATCACTTTGAATCTGGGTAAATAGGATTAGGAGTAATATATTAGCATATATTGGGAACTGATGAATGGATGGAAAGCAGAATGCAACTGGTATGTCATTTTCACTGTACCTGGCAGAGTATCGGAAAGACCAGTACTTGTTCACAGGTACTCACAATCTATATCAATGATTTGGATAAGGACACTGCATGCCTTGTATTTATGTTTGCTAATGACACAAGTTAGGTGGAAAGTAATCTGTGAGGAGGACACAAAGAGGCTATTAAAGGGATTTATACAGGTTAAGTGAGTGGGTAAGGACATGCAAATGGAATACAATGGAAGGAAGAGTGAAGTTATCCATGTTGGAAGGAAAAATAGAAAAGCAGAACATTTTTTAAATGGCTGGAGGACTGGGAAATATTCATGCACAGAGAGATTTGGATGTCCTTGCACAGGGGTCACAGCAAGTTAATATGCAAGTACAGCATGCAGTTTGGAAAGCAAATGGTATGTTAGCCTTTATTACAGGAAGATTGGAGTGAAAGAGTGGAGAAATCTTACTGCAATCATACACAGCCTTGATGAGACTACACCTGGAGTACCGTATTAGAGTTTATGTCTCCTCAACTAAGGAATGTTATACTGGCTACAGTGAAAGTTCAGTAGATTGATTCCTGGAGAAGACTCCTCTGAGCAGGGATTAAGTAGACTAAGCATATATTCCCTGGAATTTGGAAGAATGAGAGGTGATCTCATTGAAAGATATAAAATTCTTAAGGGGCATGATAGGTTAGATGGTGAGAAATGTTTCCCCTAGCCAGGGAGTCTAAAACACAAGATCATAGCCTTAAAATAAAGGGTTGGTCATTTAGGACGGGGATGAGGTGAAATTTCTTCACAACCAAGGTTTGGGAATCTTTGGGAATTTTCTAACCAAGGGAACTGTGGATCCTCAATTGTTGAATAAGAGATGTGGGGATAATGCAGAAAGATGGAACTAAGATAGCAGACCATCCATTGTCATACTGAATGTTAGCGTAAAGAAGAAATGCCAAATGACTTATTTCTGTTCCTATTTTGTATGTTTTATGTTAACAGGTTATATCTGCCTTTAACCAAACATGCTCTCATCTAAGGAGCAACATATAAATGAATAGCCCGAATCTTCTGAGCGAGGCAATCATCATTGATTGCCCCTCTGCTCCAACTTTTGCCCACTCTGACACTGCTGCACATCTCTGGTTGAGTCTTCCAAGCCTACCCACCTATCCACATCACTCACCTGCTACCCTACAGACTACCACCTCACTCGCCTGCCATCCGATAACCCTACTCACCTACCACATCACCCATCTACCACCCGATCACCCTATCCACCTGCTATCCTACCCACCTAACCCATTCATCTATTCATTACAATTCACACTGGACATTTAAACTTACCATACAGCAGCTAGTGCCATAAAGAGGGGGCACGCCCAGTTCTTCCAGACACTACAGCACTCTGACAGAGCTCTTGGACAGAAGCTCTGCCCCGCATTTTTGAACAAGTCAGGCTTGGAAGACTCGGCCAGAGATGTGCAGCAGTGTCAGGGTGGGAAAAGTCAGAGCAGAGGGGCAATCAATGATGATTGCCTCGCCTCAGAAGATTCGGGCTATTCATTTATATGTTGCTCCTTATACTCGGAGCCTGTCAACCGTATTACACTCTACAGAATCCTGTATATTCTTGTATGCAGGATCTCAAGGGATAAGAGGTTGAATTGATCAAAATTTACCTTAGTAGCAGGAATGGCAGGAAAGCCCAAGCATCAACTCAGTTAAGGGCAGCCCGATTTTTTGGAAAGTCTGAAAACAGGTATATGCAAGGGTCCCAATGCTTGTTTATAGGTGGCTGCCCCAGATCCCTGATAATCATCTGAGGCCAATAAGATATTGAATGTTTTTCAGGCGTTCTTGGGTACAGAGCAAAGTGCTATTAAATTGGTAATTTTTAATGTAACATTGGTCATTGTTGTCCAATTCCAACCCCTTCAGGTAAATGTAAATAAGATTTGCTCTGTAACCTCCATGTTTTTTAAAATTCATATATGGGACATGGGCATCGCTGGCTGGCCAGCATTTATTGCCCATCCCTAGTTGCCCTTGGAGGGCAGTTGAGAGTCAATCACATTGCTGTGGCTCTGGAGTCACATGCAAGCCAGACCAGGTAAGGACGGCAGATTTCCTTCCCTGAAGGACATTAGTGAACCAGATGGCTTTTTCTGACAATCGGCAATGGTTTCATGGTCATCAGTAGCTTCTTAATTCCAGATTTTATTTTAATTGAATTCAAATTCCACTATCTGCCATGGTGGGATTTGAACCCCGGGTCCCCAGAACAGTAGCTGAGTTTCTGGATTAATAGTCTTCAAAATATAACATCCAATATGGTAAGTCCATATTACTGATATCTCAAGGCCAGTTCCAAATTCAAGATGTGATTATAAGTTATAGCATTTACAATGAATTAAAACCAAGTAAAGGACATTTAGCAATATCTGTTTTGATTCATATTGCCGTTAGCCATATCATAAACATATATTTGGTCAGTTATCTTCAACATCAGATTCTATTTGCACTATGTCAAAACAGCTTGCTAGATTGCTAATATGCCTCAAGAAAAGTGCCGAATAAATCATCAAACTGAAATGAAATGGGATAATGTGTCAACCGAGCTTGCACGAAAGCTAGTTCTACACAGCTTGATACCTGTAAATCGAGGCCATTAAAAAGCATTATCATTCTTCAGTCGTGTGTGTTTACATAAAAGAAACATGTGCAAAACCATTTTTTGTTATCAATGAAGTAATATTCATACCACCCAAAACGCTTTGTATGCATGAGGTCATAGAAAGTGGCATCTCAAATTGGAATTACTATGTAAATTGCATTTGGCTCATACAACTTAAAAAAAGACTTTGCCAGCCCACTTAGCTCCTCAAACACTGCTGCATGTCCCCAATAACAGCAAGTGGTACATTACATTCTTACACTGAGGTCAAAGTGCCCCAATAATCCTCATGTCGGTTGGTAAGCAGAAAATAATAGCAATAACTGAAATCTAGGATAATCTCGCACAAAATTTCCTGGAGTTTTTATACTTACGAGTATGGAATCTTTATAAGCATCTTTTGTGTTATGGAGTATTATTGTTGGTAGTATTTTATTAAGAAGCTTCAGCAAAAGGCTCACATTGCAGGACTCTATTGAGGTCAATAAAAGCTTTTGTCTGTTTCCCATGCCATTACAATTAAAATTTAAAGTGCTGGCGATGTGCACAGAAGGCACATGTGATTCGCAGGATGTTTTTCAGTGAAGAAACCTGTTGTCAGCTGACAACGCTGTAGATAGAGGTGGGCTGTTAAGGAGCCTCTTGGCAAAATAGGGAGGCTCTGCATTATGGCCTCAACTTTACAGCCTAACATTGGCAATGACACAGGACTGGAGAGCATAAAAGTGGTACAGGGGGTGTCATTCAAAATTAAATTTCACTTGTAAATATTTCCCATTACACTGATTTCACTCTATCCATTTGTGTATCATTCTTATTTGTTAGTCACGGCTGACGCGGATTGCTGGTTCGAGGAGAGTTAGGGACAATTCCTTTATTGTGGAAGAAATAGAAGGAACAACATTGTTTTTTTTTGTTCACTCTTTTATTGAACATTCATGTTAGTGTCCAGCAGTGTATTGCCCATTCTAAAAGCAGAATATAGGGAGTTAGGAAGTAAGTTGAAAAGTAAGACCTCAAAAGTGGTGGTCTCAGGAATACTACCACGTGCTAGTCAGAGTAGAAATAGCAGGATATATTGGATGAATATGTAGCTGAACAGATGGTGTGAGGGGGAGGGTTTCAGATTCCTGGGACATTGGAACATGTCCTGGGGGAAGTGGGAGCAGTACAGATTGGACGGGTTACACCTGGGCAGGACCAGGACAGATGTCCGAGGGGCAGTGTTTGCTGGAGTGGTTGGGGAGGGTATAAACTAAAATTACAGTGGGATGTGAACTTATGCAAAGTTAAAAATCAAGAACAAGAACAAAAGGGGAATAAGTGATTGGCAGAGAAATCAAGGGCCCGAATCAAACAGGGCCACAGTGAAAAATATTGGGAGCAGAACAAGTCATGTTAAAAAGACAAACCTTAAGGCTTTGTGCCTTAACGTGCGGAGCAGTCGCAACAAAGTGGGTGAATTAATTGTGCAAATAGATTCAAATGGGTAAGATATAGTTGGGGTTACAGGAAGATGGCAACAGGGTAACCAGGGATTGGAATTGAACATCCAGGTATTCAGTATTTAGGAAGGACAGACAAAAAGAAAAAGGCGATGGAGTTGTATTGCTGGTTAAAGAGGAAATTAACGCAACAGTGGGGAAAGATATTAGCTCGCAATGTGGAATCTGTATGGCTAGAGCTGAGAAACACGAAGAAGCAGAAGGGAATTGTATATAAAAAAGGGGTAGTGGGGGTTGTATATAAACTCTCAAACTCTAGTGTTTGATTTGATTTGATTTATTATTGTCACATGTATTAACATACAGTGAAAAGTATTGTTTCTTGCACGCACAGACAAAAACATACCATTCATAGAGAAGGAAACGAGAGAGTGCAGAATGTAGTGTTACAGTCATAGCTAGGGTGTAGAGGAAGATCAACTTAATGCAAGGTAAGTCCATTCAAAAGTCTGACAGCAGCAGAGAAGAAGCTGTTCTTGAGTCGGTTGGTACGTGACCTCAGAGTTTTGTATCTTTTTCCCAAAGGAAGAAGGTGGAAGAGAGAATATCCGGGGTACGTGGGGTTCTTAATTATGCTGGCTGCTTTGCCGAGGCAGCGGGAAGCGTAGACAGAATCAATGGATGGGAGGCTGGTATGCATGATGGATTGGATTCACGGCCTTTTGGAGTGCCTTGTGGTCTTGGGCAGAGCAGGAACTATACCAAGCTGTGATACAACCAGAAAGAATGCTTTCAATGGTGCATCTGTAAAAGTTGGTGAGAGTCATAGCTGACATGCCAAATTTCCTTAGTCTTCTGAGAAAGTAGAGGCATTGGTGGGCTTTCTTAACTATAGTGTCAGCATGGGGGAACCACGACAGGTTGGGGGTGATCTGGACACCTAAAAACCTGAAGCTCTCAACCCTTTCTACGTCATCCCCGTTGATGTAGACAGAGGCATGTTCTCCTTTATGCTTCCTGAAGTCGATGACAATCTCCTTCATTTTGTTGACATTGAGGGAGAGATTATTGTTGCCGCACCAGTTCACCAGATTCTCTATCTCATTCCTGTACTCTGTCTCGTCATGTGAATGTTGGGAATGGCATTAAACAGGAAATTAGAGATGCACGCGGTAAAGAAATATCTGTAATTTTAATGTGCATATAGACTGGGCAAATCAAATTTGTCACAATACAATAGAAGAGGAATTCTTGGAGTGTATACAGGATGGTTTTCTGGTTTTCTGGACCAAAACATTGAGGAACCAACAAGAGAACAGGTCATCCTTGCCTGGGCATTGTGTAATGTGAAACGAATAATTAGCAATTTAGTTGTGCGAGACCCCTTGGGGATGAGTGACCATAATATAATAAAATTTATCAAAATGGAGAGTGACATAGTTGATTCTGAGATGAGAGTCCTGAATCCTAATAAAGGAGACCACAATGGTCTGAGGCGCAAGTTGGGTATGATGGATTGAGAAACGTTACTGAAAGGGATGACGACGGATAGGGCAATGGCAAACATTCAAAGAGCACATGGGTGAACTGGAATAATAGCCAGACTCAAAACATTGGCTCTATTCTCTTTCCACAGATTTTGTTAGACCTGCTGAGATTTTCCAGTATTTTCTGTAATCGTTTATTCCTGTCTGATGCAAGAGTTAAATGGGAAAGGTGGCCAAACCATGACTAATGGGGGAAATTAGAGATAGTATTGTATACAAGGAAGAGACATACAAATTGGCCAGAAAAAGCAACCGATCAGAGAATTGGAAGCAGTTTAGAATTCAGCAAAGGAGAATGAAGAGATTGATTAAGAAGAGAAAAATAGAGTTTGAGAGTAAGCTTGCGGAGAACATAAAAACTGACTGCAAAAATTTCTATAGGTGCGTGAAGAGAAAAAGTTTGGGAAGACAAAAGTAAGTCCTTACAGTCAGAAACAGGAGAATTTATAATGAACGGTATGCTTTATCTGTATAGTGCGCAAGAAACAACACTTTTCACTGTATGCTAATAATAAATCAAACCAAAATAAAGGACATTGTCTAGGATCACTCTCACTGGGGACTCTGCCAGCTAGCACCACGAGGGGAACCCACATTTGGGCAGTACTGACACTGCCCCTTGGGCCCCTCATTTTCTTTCCTTGACTGACTGTTTCCACTAGCTCTCCCACGACTTTATTTTGAAGTGCAGCATAACTTTAAAATGTTTTACGCCAATGACTATTGATTGCATGGAAATGTATGACAAGTATGATCCTGCCACAGACTGGTGTGAAGCTCAACATGCCATTTGCATCTCTGCATGCCATCGGGAAATTGAGAGTTTGAATCTTACCCAATTAAGTTACTTCACGTGCCAGATTTCCTACTCTTGCAGGCTCCGTGAAATTCCTCCCGTTGTTACAGACATAGAGTAGAGGCTACAGATTGGAGAAGTTCTTTGGCAGCAAGCTTTTTCATGTGTTCTATCCAGAATACAAGATTGCCTTCAGCAAGAATAAATGACAAATTTTGGATGGATTTGGATTTTCTGGAGAGTAAAAATTGTTGCTGCAGAATATAGTGTGCTACTAATTTTAGTAAAATTTGCCTGGGGAATCTGGCCTTGCACTTGTAATTTTAAGTAAAATAAGAGATCAGGATTAAATTTGCTGAGCTGATATGGTAATGTACCGTGTCATGTGGTTGACCAACTCCACAAGTAATACCTCTATTGTGCAAAACTCTTACAGCAATTCTGATAATGATGAGATGGGTGTGTCCTTCAGAGCTGGCATCCTCTGTTAACCCCTCTGGAGTATGCAGGACAGGTTACTTCATTAGCATACCATGGATGGACACCAATACCATTAGAAGAAAGAACAAAGAACAAAGAACAGTACAGCACAGGAGACAGGCCCTTCGGCCCTCCAAGCCTGTGCCGTTCCTTGGTCCAACTAGACCAATCGTTTGTATCCCTCCATTCCCAGGCTGCTCATGTGACTATCCAGGTAAGTCTTAAACGATCTCAGCGTGCCTGCCTCCACCACCCTACTTGGCAGCGCATTCCAGGCCCCCACCACCCTCTGTAAAAAACATCCCTCTGATATCTGAGTTATACTTTGCCCCTCTCACCTTGAGCCCGTGACCCCTCGTGAACGTCACTTCTGATCTGGGAAAAAGCTTCCCACCGTTCACCCTATCTATCCCCTTCATAATCTTGTACACCTCTATTAGATCTCCCCTCATTCTCCGTCTTTCCAGGGCGAACAACCCCAGTTTACCCAATCTCTCCTCATAGCTAAGACCCTCCATACCAGGCAACATCCTGGTAAACCTTCTCTGCACTCTCTCTAACGCCTCCACGTCCTTCTGGTAGTGCGGCGACCAGAACTGGACGCAGTACTCCAAATGTGGCCTAACCAGCGTTCTATACAGCTGCATCATCAGACTCCAGCTTTTATACTCTATACCCCGTCCTATAAAGGCAAGCATACCATATGCCTTCTTCACCACCTTCTCCACCTGTGTTGCCACCTTCAAGGATTTGTGGACTTGCACACCTAGGTCCCTCTGTGTTTCTATACTCCTGATGACTCTGCCATTTATTGTATAACTCCTCCCTACATTATTTCTTCCAAAATGCATCACTTCGCATTTATCCGGATTAAACTCTATCTGCCACCTCTCCGCCCAATTTTCCAGCCTATCTATATCCTGCTGTATTGCCCGACAATGCTCTTCGCTATCCGCAAGTCCAGCCATCTTCGTGTCATCCGCAAACTTGCTGATTACACCAGTTACACCTTCTTCCAAATCATTTATATATATCACAAATAGCAGAGGTCCCAGTACAGAGCCCTGCGGAACACCACTGGTCACAGACCTCCAGCCGGAAAAAGACCCTTCGACCACTACCCTCTGTCTCCTATGGCCAAGCCAGTTCTCCACCCATCTAGCCACTTCTCCTTGTATCCCATGAGCCTTAACCTTCTTAACCAACCTGCCATGTGGGACTTTGTCAAATGCCTTACTGAAATCCATATAGACGACATCCACGGCCCTTCCTTCATCAACCGTTTTTGTCACTTCCTCAAAAAACTCCAAACTCCATGCCCCAAGCGGCTTAGCTATAGCTCCTTTACCACGAAACCCCAACCCACTCCCAAAAGTGTTCTGTCCTATTCCAAGTAGTCTATTTTAAAAAGGGAGTGATAAGTAACTAAAATATTTCTTCTTTTGAAGTGGATATTGTTGTAGGGCAATTTCGGGGATTGTGTCTTTTATATTTTAATTTATATGTCCGTTCATATTTTATTTAATTTACGTATAATACAGGCAGGGCTACATTGAGGAAGTCCAGAGAGCCAGGCCTCACCAGAAGGAAGGAAAGGGTTAGTGCCGATAGCTAGAGGCCCGATCTGCTGACAGATAACGATTAACGCATGCTATCAACTTCTAATGTGCAGGAGATCGTTCTGAATTATCACAACAATGGGGGAACCGGCATTAAGACAGCCAGGCTCCAGCCAGTCTAGGGAGGGTGTAGTCTTCCATAAAACATGATCATCAAGCAGAGGGGGGGATAGCGATTAACACACCAGCACAAATCGGTTGGGCAAGAACAACGCTTTGACATTATAATTGGGTAAACAGAACTGCCCAAGAAACTGATTAATAAAGTTGCACTGAACAGTGCAGTCCGTATAACGAGATTAAAACAACAATTTGTATTGTTCTCGAGGAATTAATGTAAATCTTTGTGACTCAAAACAGTATAATAACCTGCATCAACCAACCAGGGCAGAGAGGACTCACAGGCAACCTGAGACTTCAGGCTCGAGTTCAGCCCTCCCTCTTGCATGTGGAATAAAAACTTTTCTTGAAGTTCGACACGGTCTCCAAGGCCCGACTCGGTTTATTTCCCTCCTACAGATATCACAGCCACCATTCGGTAACTGTGTATTCTGACTAGACGTATTCTCACTAAGTGTACATAGAGTCTTCTTGAGTGACCAAGAACATGGGAAAATCTAACACTGGGAGTCTAGACCTACTTCTGATGTTGCCAGTGGGAAACCTGGCAGCAACTCCAATACTGAGTATATTCAGGGCCCAACTTGGATTTTGGCTCTGGGTATTATTGCATTTAGGGTCATGGAGTCATAGAGGTTTACAGCATGGAAACAGGCCCTTCGGCCCAACCTGTCCATGCTGCCCCCCTTTTTTTTAAACCACTAAGCTAGTTCCAATTGCCCGGGTTTGGCCCATATCCCTCTATACCCACTTTACCCATGTAACTGTCTAAATGCGTTTTAAAAGACAAAATTGTACCCACCTCTACTACTACCTCTGGCAGCTTGATCCAGACACTCACCAACCTCTTTGTGGGCCTTTTTGTATTTCTCCCCTCTCACCATTAATGTATGCACTCCAGTTTTAGACTCCCCTACCTTTGAGAAAAGATGTTGACTATCTGGCTGATTTATGCCCCTCATTATTTTAAAGAACTCTGTCTGATCACCCCTCAGCCTCCTATGCTCCAGGGAAAAAAGTCCCAGTCTATCCAGCCTCTCCTTGTAACTCAAACCATCAAGTCCCGGTAGCATCCTAGTAAATCTTTTCTGCACTTTCTAATTTAATAATATCCTTTCTATAATAGGGTGACCAGAACTGTACACAGTATTCCAAGTGTGGTATTACCAATGTCTTATACAACTTCAACAAGATGTCCCAACTCCTGTATTCAATGTTCTGACCAATGAAACCAAGCATGCCGAATGCCTTCTTCACCACTCTGTCCACCTGTGACTCCACTTTCAAGGAGCTATGAACCTGTATCCCTAGATCCCTCTGCTTTATAACACTCCCCAATACCCTTACCCATTAACTGGGTAAGTCCTACCCTGGTTCCATCTAACAAAATGCATCACCTTGCATTTATCTAAATTAAACTCCATCTGCCATTCGTCAGCCCACTGGCCCAATTGATCAAGGTCCTGCTGCAATTCTAGATAACCATCTTCACTATCCATCATGCCATCAATCCTGGTGTCATGCGCAAAATTACTAACCGTGTTTAAAGTTAAAGTTTATGTATTAGTCACAAATACGGCTTACATTAACACTGCAAGAAGTTACTATGAAAATCCCTTAGTCGCCACATTCCGGTGCCTATTCGGGTACACTGACGGAGAATTTAGCATAGCCAATGCACCTAACTAGCACGTCTTTTAGACTGTGGGAGGAAACCGGAGCACCCGGAGGAAACCCCCACAGACACGGGGAGAATGTGCAAACTCCACACAGACAGTGACCCAAGCCGGGAATCAAACCCGGGTCCATGGCGCTGTGAGGCAGCAGTGCTAACCACTATGCCACCGTGCCACACATGTGTTTGACAGGGGTTCACCAGAAAGACTGGAGATTTTTGGGCCCATGCTTTCAGGTATATCTTCTAAATACTTTCAATAGATAGTATGTCTTGCATCTTACACAAACAGCTTACATACAGACTTTATAGATTGGTTATCACAATGCTTCCTATTTAATGTCACTTGCAAAGTCATGCAGTCTGAATACTGTATATTTTGTAATATTATCCTCTTTACTTAAGAATGTAACCTAAAAATATTCCTGTCTTATTTTATACCTGTAAAATGTTACATAAATATTAAAATGTTGACTTCTATTGGAATATGAGTAATGTACAGAATGACCCCAGTCAAACAAAAACTGCACCTGGGAAACTAAAACCCTTCCTCTTCGAATTGGAGGTAAAATGGCAATCATGTCAAGATTAAAAGCTGTACATGAACTTTTTAAAGCAAACATATTTCTGAAAATCAATAGAAGGAGGAGTAAAAATCCATCTGGGACTTGTAATTATACGTCAGTGAATTCTCAGAACAGTTCTTTTGTCCAAATTAGATGATGATTTTCCTGTAGATATATTTAGTTTATGTTACTCAGTTTTGTAGTTTTCTGGCTCATTGGCTGGCTACAGTTTCTGTAAATGAATAACAACACTTCGGTTATGAAATCCAAATCTTATCTTGTGATTAACAATTATCACAACTGTGCTACTGTAACAGGATTGTATGCAGCCTCTTATTCTCCTCCATACTCCCTCCAAAAAACGTTTAATACCAATGAACAATTCAACAGACCCAAATTCATTGACCACATTTATTTATAAAATCAGACAGAACTATAAAACGTAAGTGTGCATTTCATAATTTTGTACCCTTAATGCAGAGCTCTGTGCCATGCAAGTGTGTATCAGGACCTTGGGCGTTGTCCGATTCATGGCCTGCAAAAGATTTTTGATCCATTCATTTCAATGATTTGAAAATTATGCATGGCTGGAGTCATGTGGATAAATGTCAGGTGATGTAAAAAATATTTGGTCAGATGTTTATTCCAGGTAATTCCTAGGAATCCCCTAAACCTGGCATTAATACGGGTGAATGAACACCGCTCGACAATCACCAGGCAAGACTGTTCTCTTCCTGTTGGGGAGCACTTCAGTGGTCACGGGCATTCAGCCTCTGATCTCCGGGTAAGCGTTCTCCAAGGTGTCCTTCACGACACACATCAGCGCAGAGTCGCTGAGCAGAGACTGATAGCCAAGTTCCGTACACATGAGGACGGCCTCAACTGGGATATTGGGTGCATATCACACTATCTGTAACCCCCACAACCTGCCTGGATGTGCAAAATCTCACTAGCTGTCCTGTCTGGAGACAATACACATCTCTTTAACCTGTGCTTAATGCTTCCTCCACTCACATTGTCTGTACCTTTAAGACTTGATTAGCTGTAAAGTCTGCATTCCAATCATTATTCATGTAAATTGAGTTTGTGTCTTTGTGCCCTGTTTGTGATCAGAACTCCCACCCACCTGACGAAGGTTCAGCCTGTTCTGAAAGCTAGTGGCTTTTGCTACCAAATAAACCTGTTGGACTTTAACCTGGTGCTGTTAAACTTCTTACTATTAATACTTAACACCAGTGGCCTAACACCTCACTTAGGACTTATCTGGAATTGCCTGACATGCATTGGGCTCTGATTATTGTCATGTGTTGTTGTTGCTGTTGTCGGAGAACTGTTCACCACTAAACTGGTGAGCTTTAGGGCTTAAAAAACAACTGTGTGGAGCCAGCAGATTTAGGAGTACTCCCTATGGCTGCTGCCAGTTACAATCAGTTCCCTCCTCCACTACCAGGTGAAGTAGGCAGCCCCAAGTTTATTAACGTAGAAATCAGATACTGACAACTTTCTATCCCCTTATCACCTTCAACACCCAAAATAGCAAACTTCTATTTGTGTGCTTGGGCAACAGGATGGCACACAGGGCATAATTTTCCAAACCTCCCACCATTGGTGAAGCTTACTCACTGGTTACACATAGAAATTAATTCAAAATTGGAAGGTGATGCGTGAACACGTCTAATTTCCAGTATAGATGCCCAGAAGTTAACGCCTCAGTTTTGGTGCAAAGGCAAATTACTCAGTGGCAATATGATGATGGTTCGTGCTGTGTGGTCAACTCTCTGTTAAGCATCACCTGGTGTGACGCCGGAGCCTCACTCTGGTCTGGCACTGGCTGCAGAGGAAGACAGTGGGATGAGAAGGTGCACAATTCATTGATTTGTTTTCACTGGGCTCTTTGCTCAGCCAGCTGAGCTTTTTAATTCTGCTCACATCTTTCAAAACCCTTCCAAACGGTCAGCCTCCAGTGGTCAAGGCCATCAGCAACTGTCTCCCAGTTAGCAGCATTCATTGTTCATCACCTTAATATCTCATTTACAAATGTTCTCATAGTGGTGGTGTGGGCAACAAGAGACTGTGAGCCAGTGGCCAGTTCACCATAGAGAAGAACTTTGCGTTTACAGCCATCATCGATCTGATGAATGTCGCTGAGCCAGCACGGACCTCATTGGTTTGGCAATGAGTATATTCTGATGGAATTAGCAAGCTCAATTTCCTCTGAGTTGGTGAACTTCACATGCTAAGAAATGCTGAGGATATGTGTGAGACAGTAAAGGTGCAAACTGTTCAGCTTTTCTCTTGCCTAGCATATGTTGTCCAGGTCTTACCACTGTAGAGGACTGCACTGAGGGCGTAGGTTTCGTTGATTCACAACCTTTAGTTCTCAGTTAGGTTGCTGTTCTATACATCCATATTCAGTGCTGATTTCATCATCAAGTGACAGATTGCTGTTGATTGTGAAATCTAGATATGTGGAGCAGTCAACAACTTCCAGCATCACATTGTCAATGCTGATAGATGGCAGTGTGGCAACATCCTGGGCCATGACATTTGTCTTCCTAATGCTGATGGTCAAACTGTGGTCAGGTGACCCATGACCTCCAGGATTGTTACAGAAATATTGATATTTTTCCATGAGCATGACTAAAAACTCGAAATGTGGAAGCCAAGTTTAAATCTAACCAGACTCTGCAATTTGCAAACTGCAGAGCTGTAACAGACGGTGTTCATAAGTTCATAAGAATTAGGAGCAGAATTAGGCCCATTTGGCCCATCGAGTCCACTCCACTATTCGATCATGGCTGATATGCTCCTCATCCCCATTTTCCTGCCTTCTCCCCATAACCTTTCCACCCATTACAATTAAAAATCTGTCTAACTCCTCCTTAAACTTACTCACTCACTGTCCCAGCATCCATCGCACTTTGGAGTAGCGAATTCCACAGATTCACAACCCTTTGGGAGAAATAGTTTCTCCTCAACTCTGTTTTAAATTTGCTACCCCTTATCCTAAGACTATGACCTCTCGTCCTAGAATGCCCCACCAGTGGAAGCATCCATTTTATGTCTACTTTATCCCTACCTTTTATCATCTTGAATACCTCTATTTGATCTCCCTTTATTCTTCTAAATTCCAGAGAGTATAGGCCTAAACTGTTCAATCTCTCTTCATACAACAAACCCCTCATCTCTGGAATCAATCTAGTGAACCTGCTCTGAATTGCCTCCAATGCCACTACATCTTTCCTCAAATACGGGGACCAAAACTGTGCACAATACCCCAGGTGCAGCTTCACCAATGCCTTGTATAGTTGCAATAATACTCCCTTGCTTTTACATTCTATTCCTTTAGCTATAAATGCCAACATTCCATTCACTTTCTTTATTATCTGCTGAAACTGCATGCTCGTTTACTGTGACTCATGAATGAGGACACCCAGATCCCTCTGCACCGGAGCACCCCAAAGTCTGTCCCCATTTAGATAATAAGTCACCTTCCCATTTTTGCCACCAAAATGCATGACCTCACACTTAACCACGTTAAACTCCATCTGCCACATTTTGGCCCATTCTCCTAACCTAGCTATATTCATTTGTAAGGTTCTTATTTCCTCATTGCAACTTACTGACCCGCCTATTTTTGTTTCATGCAGCCAGGCCTTGGACAATCAACTTCCCATCGAAACAGGACAGACCTGGAACTGCCTGGCCAGGTGCTAATAATGGCCAAATTGTTTCAGAACGAACTGTTGTTTGTATCACCAGTGAACCTGCTTTGTTCGAAGAATGCTACTCAGACCTGGTGGCACCCAACTCAGTAGGAGGCCAGGGACATAGTCTGACAAGGTTAACACTGAAAATTGAAGTTTCAATACCATGTTCTGCGACCTCCAAATATGGAAAGTAGTCAACTCATTGGATCTTCCTGTCCCACCCAACGCTAGCATTAGACATGGATCACAGAATCTTTGTGGAGGGCACAAAGAGGGGAATAAAAGGGGTAACCTGGAGTTCCAGCCCTCTTTGCTTTTGCACCTTCTTCAAGGGCAACTCCACAGTGCACCTTTGACTGGCAGCCGAGCAGCACACTATCTCCAGCTCCTTGTACCTTGTGGCGAGCATCATCAGACTGACCAGATCCAGAAAGCCATCCGGTGAGACAACCTGAAGACCAGAACCAATCCTAGATGAGAGAGGAAGCCCAAATTGATGAGTGCAGATCCTGAAATATCAGCCAACACTCAAAGACCAAGGATCAGCCTGTCTCAGCCTTGTTGAATGGGTATTACCAACTTTTTCAGACAAACAGTGATAGGGGCCTGTGGATAGGGTGTAGCGAATCCTGGGAAGCACGTTACAGAAGTAGATAGCCAGTGTTGATTTGAGACTATTTATTTATACATCTAAGACTGCTTACTGAAGAATCCTGTGATGAGATTGATAGAGTTTAATTAAAGTACAATAGTAGAGTCTGATAAACATTGTTTTTCCTTGATAAAGTGTTCAATAAAGTTGTGTTGGGCTTTCACCTGATTCTTGTCTATCTCACCGTGTAATGCCCCTGAGTTAAAAAGGCTTACTGCAAACTGGTAAAGATTAGTCAAGGCACCTTTACCCACCTTTCACTTTACAACAAAACTAAACTCTTTGGAGGTGTGAGAGAGGTTTCCCCTTTGACTTTGAAGGTGTCCCTTGTTATAGAACCAATTGCAGCATTGCTAACTTAGAGCAAATCTTTGATGAGGACTCAGCACACCTTTGCCTTGGATCTCAGGTAAACACAAGCAAACAGCTTTCTGTCTGTTCTGTGTAAGGAGACACTCTCTGTAGATGACATTTGACAGCAGCAATGAGAAGAATGTTCCAAAGAATGTCAGTACCAGAACACAAACTCATCTGACTCCACTGCGAATCTCAAGAGTTTCCAATGTTCCTCCGTCATAACTGACCTTAACCATCATGTTGTCATGGAAAGAGGAGATCACATTGAACAGTTCCAGCAGCCAGCCAATTTTCTCCAGCAACTTAAATAGACTGCCTCTGCTCACATGGCTGAATATCTTGATGAAGGCAGCATTTCTCTTCCAGCTACTCGACATGTCAATGTCAAAATAATACCCTATCATAATAGAATCATAGAAATCATAGAAACCCTACAGTACAGAAAGAGGCCATTCTGCCCATTGAGTCTGCACCGACCACAATCCCACCCAGGCCCTACTCCTATATCCCTACATATTTACCTACTAATCCCTCTAACCTATGCATCTCAGGACATTAAGGGCAATTTTTAGCATGGCCAATCAACCTAACCCGCACATCTTTGGACTGTGGGAGGAAACCGGAACACCCGGAGGAAACCCATGCAGACACGAGGAGAATGTGCAAACTCCACACAGACAGTGACCCAAGCCGGGAATCGAACCCAGGTCCCTGGAGCTGTGAAGCAGCAGTGCTAACCACTGTGCTACCGTGCCGCCCACCTTGATGGATTTCATTTGCGAATACAAAGGAATAATAATAATAATAATGAGAAGAAGAAAACAGCAGTCTCATGGCTGCATTTAGCTCCCTACATGTCTCCTGCTCAACAGGACTCTACCCCTTGGGTGACTATCCACTCTAAGTGCCAATTGGTCCCCCAAACCAGGTGACCCTTACTCTGCTGTGTTGCCCTCAAAGGGACAATCACTACACCTATAATGAAAGGTAGGAGAGCAAAACTGGAAGTAAAATACAGACATTAAAAGCCTTTGATGCCATTCGAAGGGTCACCCTGGGCATTGCTGAATTTAGGTACAAAAGAAAATCCTAATGAGAAAAGGCCATTCAACTTTTCAAGCAGCCTCTATCCTATTTGGAGTGAGTGTGGAAGGGTACCAAGAGGTTGCACATAACCCTGTTGGAGGGACATAGTTATGAGAGTCATGTTTTGTCTCACACCCTTGTGCTGACCTTACAATGTAAGGTTCCAGATCCTAAAGTCAAAAAATCAAGTTATTTTATGTCAGATGAATTGGCATTTCTTGATTAACAGAGATTTTAACCCATTAAAATAATGGATATAATAACATCATACAAATGTGCTGTGTGTTCATAAATTAATACAGCACATCATATTTTTAGGTTATATGTGACAAACTAAAAATTGTTACCTTCCGGTTTCATTTTTAATCAGCAGCATTGTGGCAGTGATGAAAAAACCATAGTATAAACTATGCTGTAAATCTCAGTGACTCTAGAGTCATTGAGGTTTACAGCATAAAAACAGGCCCTTCGGCCCAACTTGTCCAAGCCGCCCTTTTTTTTCCAAGACACTGAGCTAGTCCCAATTGCCTGCATTTGGCCCATATCCCTCTATACCCATCTTATCCATGTAAATGTCTAAATGCTTTTTAATAGTGTCATAGTGCATGTTGGCACTAACTGCAGATAATCAACTGTCGGCTTCTCTTAGCTTATAGAACATAGGGAAAACTAATACCACACCAACATGTAATGAAAGAACCACATTATAGAACAATCGATCAAGCTGATAGACATGTCACAGCTTAACAGTTAACAGTTAATTATGTTTATAGACAGATCCATTACAGACAGGTTCTTAAACTGATAGGGAAAGATTTCTTCTCAGTAACATTTGTTGGCCAAATGGCAAACACACTGGGAAGATTTCCTTCAGTGGAATTGCAAAAGAATTTCCAAACGACACATTTTAGATTTTCCTGAATAGAGGAAATGTTCTCATTATTTTTACAAAACAACTAGCATACACGTGAAGAAACTCTTCCCCTGCGTTTAATGAGCCTTACTTTGTTTGGTGGGGGTGCAGAGAAGACTGAAGGATCATTCGTGTATGGTCAGATGTCATTTATATAATCAAGTTGTATGTATATAATAAATTGAAAGAATAGGTTTGCATAATAATTCTTCAAAGATCATATGAAAAGGAGCAGGAGTATGGCATACGCTTGTCATTCAGTAGGATCATGGCTGATCTACCTTTGACATTCAAGGGCGTCACCATCGCTAAATCCCCCACTGTTAACATCCTGAGGGTTACCATTAATCATTGACTCTACTTTCCTGCCTTCTCCCCATTATGTGGAGATGCCGGCGTTGGACTGGGGTAAACACAGTAAGAGTTTTCACAATACCAGGTTAAAGTCCAACAGGTTTATTTGGTAGCAAATGCCATTAGCTTTCGGAGCGCTGCTCCTTCATCAGATGGAGTGGATATCTGCTCTCAAACAGGGCATACAGAGACAAAAAATCAAGTTACAGAATACTGATTAGAATGCGAATCTTTACAGCTAATCAGGTCTTAAAGATACAGACAATGTGAGTGGAGGGAGCATTAGGCACAGGTTAAAGAAATGTGTATTGTCTCTAGACAGGACAGCCAGTGAGATTCTGCAAAACCAGGAGGCAAGCTGTAGGGGCTACCGATAGTGTGACATGAACCCAAGATCCCGGTTTAGGCCGTCCTCATGTGTGCGGAACTTGGCTATCAGTTTCTGCTCAGCGACTGCGCTGTCGTGTGTCGTGAAGGCTGCCTTGGAGAACGCTTACCCGAAGATCAGAGGCTGAATGCCCGTGACCGCTGAAGTGCTCCCCCACAGGAAGAGAACAGTCTTGCCTGGTGAATGTTGAGTGATGTTCATTCATCCATTGTTGCAGCGTGTGCATGGTTTCCCCAATGTACCATGCCTCGGGACATCCTTTCCTGCAGCATATCAGGTAAACAACGTTGGCCGAGTTGCAAGAGTAGGTACCGTGTACTTGGTAGATGGTGTTCTCACGTTAGATGATGGCATCCGTGTCGATGATCCAGCACGTCTTGCAGAGGTTGCTGTGGCAGGGTTGTGTGGTGTCGTGGACTCTGCCAGCACTCTACACCAGCATCCCCCACGATAAATATGGTGTACAGTTTTGGTCTCCTTACTTAAGGAGGCATATACTTGCATTGGAAGCAGTTCAGAGAAATTTAATTGCCTGATGCCCTGAAGGGCCTGTCTTAGAATAAAATATTTAGCAGATTGAATCATAGAATGATAGAATGATAGAATCATACAGCGCAGAAGAGGTCCTTTGGCCCATCGACTCTGCACTGACATATTAGAAACATCTGAACTCCCACCTAATCCCATCTGCCAGCACTTGGCCCATAGCCCTGAATATTATGATGTGCCAAGTGCTCATCCAGATACTTTTTAAAAGATGTGAGGCAACCCACCTCCACCACCCTCCCAGGCAGTGCATTCCAAACCATTACCACCCTCTTGATAAAAGGCTTTCCTCACATTTCCCCTGAACCTCACCTTGAACCTATGCACACTCGTGACTGACCTTTCAACTAATGGGAACAGCTGTTCCTTATACACTCTGTCAATGCACCTCATCATCTTTAACACCTCAATCAGGTCGCCTTCTTCTCTGCTCTAATGAAAACAAACTGAGCCTATCCAAATTCGAATTCGCATTCCAACCATTATTCTGTAAATTGAGTTTGTGTCTTTACATGCCCTGTTTGTGAACAGAATTCCCACTCACCTGAAGAAGGGGCTTAAGGCTCCGAAAGCTTGTGGCGATTGCTACCAAATAAACCTGTTGGACTTTAACCTGGTGCTGTTAGACTCCTTACTGTGTTTACCCCAGTCCAACGCCGGCATTTCCACACATGGCCAGGGACAGTCATAGCCAGTCAGTGTCTGCATCTCTTGATGACACTTGATTTCTTTCTTGCAGCGCCACAATGTTAAGATATAATGTGCAACATTTGAGTAACAAACATTGTCTTTAAGGACTTGAGATTGACTTGAGATAGCTATTTGTTAACAGAACAATCTAGAGGAAAAGATAAGCAGAAATGGAAGTGAAAATTAGACACTATATATCACTCCTGATTCTCATTTCCAGTGAAACTAATTTGAAGGAATTTGCAGAGATATTGGAAAATGGCATTAAATGGATAGCTCTTTCAAAAAGCTGGTACAGGTATGATGGGCCAAATGGCCTCCTTCTATACTGTTAGATCCTACCTTTCGAAATGATCTCTCCATGCCCAAAGGTTGAGAAATGACAAGCAAGTCCTACCCTCTCCCATGTAAGGTTTAAACGTTTGAGGAGAGTTCTTACTGTGAGGTGTCTTACGCCCACATCAATGACACAGAATCCTTGCTATTAGAGTACAACATTTAACTTGACCTAGTGTATAAGACAACTCTTTGTTTAGCCCCAAAATTCATGCTTTTGCATATATTTGGTACATATGTTGAGCTTCTCCCTTTGCAGCCAAGACACGTTATACTCGCTTTAGTAGTCAGCTCAATTTTTTCCCCTACAAATGAATCTTTTAATTACCGGTGCCTTATCACTGGGTGCAAGCAATCAAGTAGGTGATATGGGTTGTGTTGCGAAGATGCGTGAGAGTTTAAGACACATCAACACAGAGAAGACCCCACATGGTGAACGACAAAGGTGCTGACCAAAGCTGGTTCATTTTTATATTCACCTTCTCTATTTTTGGAGGGATTTTCGAGGCTTCAAAGGTCGATTTATGCACTGACATCTGTGGCAAATTCTTCAAATGGCTATCTGACTGAATAAGGTTGAGGCAGCTCTGACACTAGTAGTGGTCCTTCCCCCTTAGGCTTTAAGAGCATTAGGCCTTCACTACCACATGTCTTCCAACTCTTGAAATATGTCTAACAAAGTAAAAATTGCTGATACTGTTGGGTGGGCTGAAAGAGCTGAGTTTCTTTCTATAGTATTTCTTGGTCAGCTGCACTTTGGTCTCATGCCAGTTATCTCCACTAACCTAATAGCATCTTTACAGTGGGTGTAATAGTATTGAAGATTAATCATGAGCAAACTTATACACTTGTCATACACTTGATTCTTAACAAGTCCTCGAGTTGGAAAAATGTAAATCTGCGTGATTAGTCCTGTCCCAGGATTAATTTCAGGAACACAATTGTGTTCATGTGAAAATATTAAGTTATCGACATTAACACATACTTAGTGAGTGTCTTACTCTAAATCTTCCCCCTTTATGAAAAATAAACTTGTTCTACAATTAATAGCAAATGCCTTGATCACTGTCTTTCACTTAAATTGCAGCTCTAATATTTGAATTTGATTAAATTTCACCCAACAGATTTGAGATAAAGAAAACAGAAAAATACATACCAGCTCACTGGAGATGGTGGGATGGAAGAAAATACTGAGGCGACTTATGACTGGATTGGTTTTGCCAGCATGCTTCTACAAAATATAGCATGGAATCAAACAGAGTGCACGTTGTCAGCAGTGGCATTCATGCACTGACATTAATAATGCTGCAGACACTTCACCCCCACCATGTATCCCATACCACAATCTACTTTCTTTTGTTCTGTTCTGGTCATTGGTGGGGCATGCTGAGGAAAAAAAAAAATTTTTCCACAGTGCGCCAAATTACATCTCCGGATAAGATACATCGTGCTTTACTGTGCTTGTTTTTATTTGCATTGGCTTGACAATCTCTTGCTGGCCCAACTATAATAGAGCACCAATTACTGCACCAAGTAGCATTTACATTCTTCATAGTACTGTAGTGTTTTCCAGAGTAAAGTGGCCAAATCAAGTGCCACATTTAATTCAGGATAGGTTTACGCTGCAAACTAGCCTCCACTGGGAATTGATCTGAAGTTGCTTAAACATATTTTACTTGTTGCATTGTGCAATTAGTCATTTTGCAATGACATTTGCAATTTAATTATTTATACATTATTTTCCACTTGCTCATGTTAACTTTGCCTCATGAATAAAGACAAAGGTAATTTGTGATGTCATGTATATATACATTTATATATAATAAATATATATATGCAACAGAATGTAAAGTATCTACAGTGTAGATGTTAAATAAAATTGATTTAATCAATTCTGAATGATTTGTGTAGTAATGTAAAAACACCCTTGTGAGATATGGCCACAGTGTGTGTCTATTTCTTTTTAGGGAAACGTCATTGTGTGTGTACCATAATTGCATTAACTAAATCTAGAATCTGGTTCCCAATCTCATTTTTCAGTGGATGTAAAATGTCCATATGTTATGCTGGCAGCAGCACTGAACTGGCAGTTAAACCCATCGCCATGGAAACTATTAAAAGTCATTCCCGCAGCATCCTTATGCCACAACTGTGCTGTAATGCACAATGGAATTGATTGCATTAGCATCACCTCACAGACAAGAAATATGAGATTGTTTTTGTTGGCCTCGTTAATTTGGCATCTGCCCTACACATCCTATAATCATTCCCTCCCACTAACAACTAATCAGGCCCGTAGCGATGATTGTGAAGGTATTGATCAGAGCAAGAGCTTGACTAATTACTTGCTTGGCTATGGATGTTCATGCTGCTCGAGAAATGCCACATTTCTTCATGTTGCTCTTACTTATTGTCGAATTAGTCCAGCTGCCAGTGGAGGTATCAGCGTTCCCTGCATCCAGGACAGAAAGTTAGTTGGAAAAGTGACTCTGGATGACACTGCTAATGGCAGCACCCATTGCCCTCCAGTGACAGAGTGGCAGTGCTTAATCTCCCTGCAGTTTGGTTAGCCCTTCAATTTGCTTGGGCTTCAGGTACTCTGACTTTTAATTAGAAGGAATTTATATATTTTTTAAAAGTGCCAACAAATAATGGAACTTGTTTAAATAAAGTTAGAAAGATTTACACCTTCTGGCTACATGCACCACAACCTAATTAGAGGTGAACACTGCAGAACAGAGCACATAAATACAGTTAATCTGACACAACAAATGCTTTGGTGCATTAAATGACCACAATCAAATGTTTATGGTGAACAGTGTTAAGCAGCATGGGAGCTTTGCTGCAGTTAATAAGGAGAGGATATCTGTCAAAAACTATTTCTGAGAAATGGTGCCCCAAACAGAAGCAACAGCCCGCAAACACATTCCGTAATTATACCGTGAACATTAATGCAAGTAATATAAAAAAGGCTCAACTAACTATCCTAATAATGTACATATAATCTTGCATGTAAAAAATGTCAAACTCTTAATGGGCAGTTAAAATTAAGTAACACAGGTAATTAAGTGGGATGAGATGGTCTGGTGGTATTAAGTGCGTAGGATTAAATGTTCTTGCATTGAATTCTGGAATAAGAATAAGTTTGCAACATGACTTGCCATCTTATCATTCAACTTCATGCATTAGGCACTTCAGTTTAAATCTCTGCTACAAATCTTCTTAAACCCCTCTTCCCTGTCCCTTTCACCCTCACTTCGAAGATTAAGTGCAAGGAACATAAGGACTTCTTTGTCACTAAGACAAACAGATCTGATCAGCTGCCCCTGCAACGTCCCTCCCTTCAACTAGCCCACAAGAGCAAACTTCCACTAAGGTTGCCCCCTGCCCTATCCCTATCTTGGGCATCCCTCCTTTCTCCCCTAATGCTTCTCCAAGCTCATCTTGTAAATGAGAACCATCTCCTGCTCCCTTGACCATATTGCCGCTACAACGCTGCCCACCCAACTCACCCTCTTCATCCTTATATTACTCATTCCCTCCCTTCAAGTGTTGTTCCTCTCTCCTTTAAATCTGTTGTCATCACCCCCTCCTCAAAAAGCCAACCCCACTGCCCCATCTCCAAATTCTTTTTCTCCCAAAAGTCCTTGAACATGTTGTCACCTCTCAAAGCCACACCCATCTTTCCTGGAACTCCATGTTTGAATCGCACTAATCAGGCTTTCCCTCTGTCAGTGTATCGAAATGGCTCTCACCAACAGCAGAAAGATTGGCGGGTGATGGAGCTTAATTTGATGTGAGGCCAAAAATTAGTTCCCAATGGTGGGGATAAACTTTAGGTTGGTTTAAGGTCGGTTAAAGGTGGCTCAAGCTTCCTCACGAATAATGTTGGGAAGTCCAATGTCATGCATGCTCACTAAAAAGCCATCTTGATGGAGTTAAGATCCTGCTCCAAATTAAGTTCCCCACTAGCAAGAGATTAGAATGTACACTTTTACAACAACATATAAGTGGCATGTACCTGGTACGTTAGACTTCTTCCATGATTAATATTGTCTCTTGTCTGCTATGAGGAGCATCTGTAGATGGCAGCCAATGCTTGAGATGGGGCGATAGCAGTGCAAGTTGTGTGGAGGATGAGCAAGAAAGGGATAGCAAGGAATGGTGGAGTAGTGGCTGGGCAAAGGTGGAAGCGATAGTGCAAGTTGACCTTTCAGACATGGTGCCTGAACGTTCGACCCCATGGGGTAATGGCAGGGGCGGCAATTTCCTACCTTGTCCTGCCTCAAAAATCAGCAAGTTTCTTGGAAAGGAATACTTAATGAGTTGAGCAGTGCCAGACTACACATGATCAGCTGTCTTGCCCCTCCCAGCAGAAATCACTTCCATTTCTGCACTTGCCACCAAACCTAGACTGCAGAACAGACGATTCTGGAATATGCGGTGGTGACAAAGGCAAGCTATCCCTTTTCAACTTGCCTGCAGCTACTGACATCATTGACCATACTGTCCTCCATCAAGGCCTCTCCACTGTCCTTCAGCTTGATGGCACCTCTCTCATTTGGTTCTATTCTTAGCAATCTAATTGCAGCCAAAGTATTATTGGTAATTCTTCCTGTACCTGCATTGTTACCTCTGGTGTCCCCCAAGGATTTATTCTTGGCCACTTCCTATTTCTCATTTACACACTGTCCTCAGAGACATCAGAAAGCTCAGAAATAATTTGCACATGCATGTCGACGGCACCCAGTTCTGCCGCACCATCACTTCTCTCAACCCCTCCACTGCTGCTAGATTATCAAACTGTTTATCTGACATTGAGTGCAAGAGGAGTAGAAATTTCCTTTGATTTGTTATTGGAAAGATTGAAGTCATTGTCCTTAGTCCCTGTTATTTTGCCCCATCACGTCCTACTTCCCAGCCCCCCAAACATGCTGCTCAATATTTCTGTATGTGGCGCAGCCTGCATTCTTTTATTTGAAAGGTGCTATATAAATGGAGTATATTGGGGGAGGTGGTAGCATAGTGGTCATAGTGAGCATGAAACATTTGAAGCAGCGGAAGATGGATGAGCCTCAGACACTACCCTGAGGAACTCGGTCCTGCAACAACCACAACCATCTTCCTTTGTGCTCGGTATGACACCAACCAATGGAGAGTATTCCCATTGACTCCAGTTTTGCTCGGGCTCCTTATTGCCATACTCGATTAAATGCTTCCTTGATGTCAAGGGTAGACACTGTCACCTCTTGAGTTCAGCTGCTTTGTCCATGCTTGGACTAAGACTAAAGAGGAGCTGAGTGGCCCTGGTAGTACTCAAACCGAGCATCAGTGTGCAGGTTATTGCTGAGTAAATACCATTTTGTAGCATTGTCAGTGACCACTTCCGTCACTTTCCTGATGATTGAGTAAGGTCTGATGAGGCAGTTATTTGAATTTGTCCTGCTTTTTGTGGACAGTACATACTTAAGGCAATTTTCCACATTGCTGGGTAGACACCACTGTTGTAGCTGTACTGGAACAAATTAGCTAGGGTGCAGCTAGTTCTGGAGAACAGGTCTCCAGTACTATTGTTGGAATACTGCCAGAGCTCGTAGCCTTTGTAGTCTCCAATGCCTTCAGCCTTTTCTTGATATCAGGTGGGGTGAATTGAATTGGCTGAAGACTGACATCTGTGATGCTGGGGACCTCCACAGGCGGCCGATATGGATCATCCACTCGGCACTTCAGGCTGAAGATTATTGCAAATGCTTCGACCTCGTCTTTGCACCATTGTGATAGGCTCCTCCATCATTGAGGACGGGGATATTTGTGGAGCCTCCTCCCCCAATGAGTTGTTTAAATGTCCATGACTGGATGTGACAGGACTGCAGCTCTTAGATCTGATCTGTTGGGTGTGGAACTGGGTAAAGGAGATTGGCCTGAATTCTGAATCCAAGTAAAACCCAACAGTTTCTGTCGAATCTGTTCATATCCCAGGAAATGAGAAGCTTACTTTTCAGAGAAAATAGTGAAAAAGCAGTGGATAAACAGTGCCAATTTCTAGAGTCGGACCTGCAGCTAGAGAATGTAACTGCATCGTGCAGCTAATATGCTAGAAATGATTCTGGTACTCATACATTTTTGCCACAGGCTTCTTGCAAGCAATGACAAAAGACTTGGTACTGAAATACCAGTTCACTCGTGCAATATCTAATTTATTGAAGTCCTGTTCTGACACACTGACGAATGCATTATGGGGTGATTTTCCTGGATTTTCTCCGAGATGTATTGGGCCAATTGAATGCATTTAATATTGGGTACTCTGGTAGGTCAAGGGCCTACTACCTAAAAGGAAGCCATCTGATCATAAAGGTAGGGGAATCTGTCAAGTGCTGTCATAGCTTTGTGCTCCATCATCCTCAGTTCTCTGATATTCATTGTGCTCATAGGTAATCCAGAACATCTGGGCTCAGAGCCAAGTAATTCTCCTCAACTCACTTCAGGCCTGACAAGAGGAAGTTGAGAAGGTAATTGTTTTTCTGAAAGATATGGCATTCTCAGTGTACACCAATTGTACCCAGTTGTCTTTCGTGCAGCATCCCACAATGTTTGTCAATAGGTATATACACCACTCGAATTGTGCTCAAAAGGTCTGAAACCATTGTCAGAGAGTTGTGATTGTATGGTTTCCAGAGGGTTTCCATCACACCCATATTTTAAGGGAATCTTGATTTCCCCACTTACTCCCGTGTCAAGTAAATGTCAGTGGCATTCCCCTTGGAGTTAAGGATTACTTGCTTGAAATGTCAACCATGACAATACTGCACAACCTCTATACCACCAAGAACAGTCTGTCGAACAAAAACATAATTGAAAAACAGGACACCATTCAACACATATTTTGCATACTCAAATAATAGTTCTGATGGTTAAATACATACTGGCACTTCCATACCACATGCCTGAGAGAGATCTTGCAGAAATAACAGTGCATACTGCACAGCTAAGCCAGAGAAGGGGAGGCGAGGGGACAATGATGAAGAGCTGGGAAATTTTAAGAAGCAGTGTGCACTTGCTTGGTTCAGATATAGCAATTTCTTCAGGAGTGTATTTTTGCACTGGATTGCATTTTTTTTTACATAACTATTTTTCATTGATACGGTTTTATTGTGAATCATTAATCTCTAAAGACAATAGCTTCAAAGTTTAAGGTGAAATGTTACATTTTTATTGAGAATAATATCAATGTACAATGCAGTGGGTATTATGGTTGCACTCATGACATGTTAACTAGTGCATAATCAGATTTTTGTTCTACTGCTTACGTGGAACGTACTACCAAAGGAACTGATGCGGAGACTTCTCTAGAAGACTGGTGTAAAACTGCTTGTGATTCAGTTGACTGCTTTTGTTGCCATTCATTTTCAAGATGAGGATATACATAATTTATTGTCTATCCTAAATTGCCCATGGAAAGGGGTTTGTGAACCTTCTTCTTGAATCACTGCTGTCCACACAGTGAAGGTACTCCCATAGTTGCAATTAAGTTGGAAGTTCTAAGATTTTGACTCTGTGGCATTAAAGGAATAGGAATATAGATTGCTTGGTGTGGATCGTAGAGGTAATGGTGAGCCCATACACCTGCTGTCCTTGTCTTTCTTGTTAACAGAAGTTGCGAGAGCTGCTATAAGTAGCACAGTGGTTAGCACAGCTGCCTCACAGCACCAGGGACTCGGGTTCAATTCCAGCCTCAAATGACTATCCATGTGAAGTTTGCATATTCTCTTAGTGACTTGTGGGTTTCCTCCAGGTGCTCTGATTTCCTCCAAAGATATGCAGGTTAGGTGATTGGCTATGCTAAATTGCCCCTTAGTGTCCCAAGATGTGGAGACTAAGGGGATTAGTGGAATAAATATGTGAGGTTGTGGGGATAGGGCTGGGGAAAATGCTCTTTTGGAGAGTGGTTGCAGACTTGATAGGCCGAATGGCCTCTTTCTGCACAGTTTCTGTGACAAAAATGCCTTCAAGAATTGTTACAATAGATCCCACAAATAGTTATGCACTGTAGCCACAATATAATGGTGGTGGAGATAGTGAATGTTTAAGGTAATGAACTGGCTATAGCTGAATGGGCTGCTTTGTTCTGGATGGTATCAAGCTTCCTGAGTATTGTGGCAGCTGCATTTATACAGGCTAGCTCAGTGTGTTGCATCAACAAATAGCAGACCAAAACATTCTTGACTGTGTCTCATAAATAATCTATCCTGCTCTGGCTCTAAGAACATGCTTCCTTCAAGAGACCTTTCCAAATACACATCCAAGGGAAGGGATTGGTTTGGTACTCTACTTGTGTTTCTGGCTGTATTGTTCCTGCTGGAATTAGAACGACTGCTCTTTTCAGCACTGGTCCTCACATTGTAACATGGCTTGGAATTTCAACAACCTAGTCCCTAGCCAAACAGCTGAACAAGTATCAAGTTGGGAATCAGAATGGTGAACAAGTGAGGCTTTCATGTGCCATTACAAACACTTAGACCTCTCTTCTATCTCTTCTTGAAGGAGAGATTACCTGGTGAGAGACATTGACGTGGGGGCACCTTGTTGGTCACCGGTACTGGTCCATTGGGAAAGGGGTCTTGTTCCAGGAGGCTGCAGATGTCAGCAATGACCTGTCCTGAAAGCCTGAGCCTCCTGAGGCACTGATGCTCAGACATGTCAAAAGAGCGATCCTCTGCCTGCAGACCCTGTACTGAGGTCTCACCTCCTTCCAATTGGATCTCGGTGTCCATCCCATCTGTCATATGGAACAGATTCTGAAGTACAGCAGTAGATGAGTGGATTGAAAGACCAGAGAAATGACTCCCAAAAGTTGACAATCATGTGTAAAAACCTTCTCTCAAAAGCAGTGTTGTGAACAGCAGCCTCTCACCTGGCCATGGCTGGAACTCTTCAATTCAAAGAATCATAGCATCCCATAAAAGGAAGCCACTCAGTCCATCAAGATTGCACCAACTCTCTGAACGAGTATCTACACAAGCCCTCTCCCCCGCCCTGTCCTGGTAACCCCACGCATTTATCACAGCTAATCCACCTAACCTGCGCATGGTGGGATACTGAGGAACAATTTACCATGGTCACTCCACCTAACCTGCACATCTTTTGACTGGAGTAACATTGATCAAAGACAACCCAGCCTGGCAGTTTCACTGAAGAAGCTTTTCAGGCCCCACACTCACCATTTTCAGCCTGGGGACATGCTGACATGTAGGGAAATAGTACTCTGGCTCTTAAAGCCAAAATCACAGAGAACTTGTATGTGCTTCCTTGGATGCACCTGTTTGAATTCCTATCACCAAAGACATTGGCAAATAGTGGAAGGATATCCCTTTCATTTTCAGTGCTCCGAGGATGTCTACATGAGGAGAACGTGCAGACTCTGCACAGACAGTGACCCAAGCCAAGAATTGAACCAGATCCCTGGCACTGTGGGGCAGCAGTGCTAACCACTGTGCTGCCCTGTATAGAATAGAATGCATGACCTATGTATTCCATTTCTGTGAAGTGACCATATCCGCTATTAGAATATCCAGCTGCTAAAAGGGAATGAAGACCCACCAGACAAATGTCCCACCCCAAAATCCTTACCAGGTTGTGACAGCATTTGGTCTCTAAAATGGTGGAATTTTAGGACTAGGTATTTCTGGCTGATTCTACCTGAATTTTAGGACCAGGTATGTGGTACCTGATTTTAAGTGTCGATGATGTTGATCACTGTAACAAGCTAAGAGGTTCTGGCTTGCTGGGTTGGGATTGAAGCATATCTGCAAAATGATTAAAAGGCACAGAATTGGAAGATGAGAGTATGAATGGTGAACACCATTTTCCTCTTTTCCACCGTATGTAGCTTCCTAACTCATGAAGTTTATTGCATTTCAGGTGAGGGACTGTGTATTCCAGGTCTCTCCATCAATCTGTGTTTTGTCTTCTGTGCACACTGATGTAGATTGTCTCCCAATACTTGATTTTGAAATTCTCATCCTTGTTTCACAATCCCTTCAAGGCCTCATCCTTCCATATCTCCGTAACCTCCTCCAATTTTAGATGGCATAATGGTAACGCTGCTGAAATTCCTTCCCTAAATCTCTGCCTCTTCATATACGTGTTACTCTTTAGTCTCCCCTATCCGAATCTCTCTTCTTGTGCCTAATTTAATTTTGTTTAACCACAGTTCCTGGCCGGAATTCCCTGATCTCACCTGTGGCCGGGAGTCTCCGGTCCCGCTGCTGTGAAAGGAGAGTTGGCTGAGCTCCAAATTCTCCTTTCTCGCTGGCAGCGGTAACAGAGCGTGCGAGACCGAAGGCTTCCGACTCCTGCCAAACGCTTTTGACTGTTTATGTTAAAGGCGCTGTGTAAATATAAATTGTTGTTGTTGAAGACAGCTTTTTCTTTGGGGAGAAGATACATACACTATGAATGAGTGGATGTGTTGTGTTGAATATTTTACATAGCAGCACAGCTATCTGGCTTTATCCGTAGCTAGCCTGGATAGAAAGTATCTTGGCTATAAAAAAATTGTTAGAAAGTTAGTGAGAAGTCTAAGGACATTGTAATTGATGAATTGTATGCATGAATAATTACAGTCAAATCTTTTACATTTTGCATGTTCAAGATTCGAGGATTTTATTTGCCCCGTAGTGCTAGTTTGCAATCATGTTTTATCACCTTTCTTCCAGGTGCTTTTATAACAGCCTACAAGATCAATTCTAGTTAAGTATAGTAAAATGTTGAAATTCATCCATTGCTTCATTTTAGTTGGACCGAGTGACTAAGTGTCTGGCAGCTTCTGTAGATGTCAGACTAATTCTGAAATTCATGCCTATTTTGCAATCTTTGCAGTTGAAGGGGGAGGTCTGGGACAATCTCCGATAAGCCCTTGGGCCTTTGTTTCTACATGGCTGTTAGGCTGCCAGCAACTACAACTGAAGATTGGGTGACATGCAATGCCAGCATTTCCTATCAGATCAGTGATGGTTTGCGGTGGGGAGAGGAGCAATTAAAGTAACGTTTTTTAAAGTTTATTTATCAGTCTCAAGTAGGCTTTCATTCACACTGCAATGAAGTTACTGTGAAAATTGGCTTGGGGACGGGGGTTGGGGAGAAATTAGAAGCAGGAACCACGTTGGGATGCCAGGGGAATTGAGTAGAATGCAGCTACAATGCCAGGGACCATTTACTTCCCAAGCAAAGTGCCTCTTTCAGCACTCCTTGTGGACCAAGAGATCCAGAATTGCTCCCTCCAGCTCTCTCAAGTAAACCTTCATCCATATCCAGCCCCAATCACCAACCTTCTCCAGAAAGCAGGCCTTCTCCTCCTCCCAGTTTCAGGGCACCCCATCCCCAGTCCTAATCATTGGCCTCTCCCACCACTCACCAGGTGTCATCTCACCCAATTCGCCCCCTCAATTGTTGGGGAGTAAGAACAGCATCTCCTTGCCTCCCCTTAAAACTCCTGTCCGTTAACTCTGCTCCTATTTCCACGGATGCTATCTGACTGGTTGAGTACATTCAGCATTTTTGGTTTTGATTTCAACCATTTACGGAGCCTTTGGAAAGATACCTTCCATTGGTTAAGGGTTAGCAGAGAAATTAGATTGACTGGTTATGGAGTAAAGTTAGCTTGCAAATCGACAAACCACTGGTGCAAATGGAGACGATACGCGTGGAGACAAAAAGAAACAGTGAACCGGAAAGGTAATGACTTTCCACTTCTTTCATTGTTGTGTTGTACACTTCTTGCTTGTTTCTTCTATGATTGCTCCCTTTTCTATTTTGTGATTGCCCAATGAACATGTCAAACACTGAACCACTGATATTTCCATCAATCATTTCTAGCCTCTTAGCCTTTACATTAGGAATCCTACAGCTATGGAAAGGCTGCGTCTATGTGTTTTTATGCTGCTTTTCACACCACTCTTTTTTCTTAAAATGGAATATTATGAAATCTAAATGACCAAGAATGCACCCACAAATAACCGGGGGGATGGGGGAAGGTAGGTTGTTGCATTGTCCTTTTACTTCTGTATGTTTGAATCCGATTTTATGTGAAGAATACATCAAACTCAAGATATTTTCTGTGTCAGTATACAACCTGTCTACAAAATCCTAAATCATCCGACATATCAATTTAGGCACCATGTGCAAACAAAGACAGGGGCACCTACCTTCATAAGTGAGCCCAGGATGTTCAAAGCAAAGATCAGTTATATAAACAAACATTGTGCATCAAACATTAAAAATCATGACACACCTTTGCATTTTCTATGAGCGCTAGAATTAGCGCTCATAGAAAATGAGCCCGACAGTAGACGGAAGCTGAAGGTATAAATAAAATGCTGTGTTAAACCTTTATCTGCCACAGAATGCTGTCTTTATAAACAAGAAATCATGACAGCGGTATATTAACCTATGCTTTATGATATCATTAGCAACTCAGTAAATCCTGATTAACTACTGAACATGGGTAAACAAGGGGACCATTGTTAATGAGGATGCTGTCAGAGAGGACATTACTTCTCACTTAAAAGGCATTTAATTAAAGGCTATAGATCTTTCTGAGAGATGAAATAATGAGGCCCAAATGAATCTCACCACTGAAAAAGGTGAGATAATTGCTGAATTTCTAAACCGACAATGGAGAGGAAAACCGCTTTCATCAGTTTTCTCTGTTCAAACAGAGTTTTATTTTAGGCTTTCAATTAGAATTTATTGCATTGAATGATATTGAATAAAAAGTGAGGGACGGTGTTGGTGGCCAGCTAATATGGGTTTGCTGAGAGATAGCAGACTAACGGAATTTCAGCTATTTTACAAACACCAGCCAGATCTCCAAAATCAGATCAAATTATGTCGCTTTTGCTGATGAAACCATTGTGGCAACCAAAATTTTGGAGTCAGCTTGCGGCAGCTAAAATCTAAAGGAACAATTTAATTGGTGGAGATGTCATGGATTATCCAATTGGCCTTCAGTATGAACTACAGTCATCCATTGTGCGGTATGTTGACCATAGTTTTTTCCTGGCAACAGCCTAACTTCATCATTGTGGGAGCTGTGAATGTGGAAGATTCTTGTAACTGGAAGCTTGTTCATAGCTAGGCATATGTTGTTACAGGTTTTAAAGTCCTATAACAGCATTAATGGCCAAACAGTTAATCTGAGTTAGAAAAATTGTGTTAGTGAATTTTTCTCATTTTTCTATTAACAAGTGCTGCAACAAAGAGAAAATGGGGATTGAAACATGGGGTGGAATTTTCCCGTTCCGCCCACCACGGGAATCGTAGAAGGGAATCATGGACCATGCAAAGGTCTGTTGACCTCAGGCAGGATTTTCCAGTTTTGGGATGAGTGCGGCTGGAAAATCCTGCCCATTACGTCGGACTTCCATCCTCACATCTTAAGGAGAATCCCAAGGCATTTTATTCATACGTTAGGAACAAAAGGGTTGTCAGGGAAAAAATTGGACCTCTCAGGGACAAAAGTGGGGAATTATGCTTCGAGCCCAAAGAAGTAGGGGAGATCCTAAATTAATACTTTGCATTGGTATTCACAAAGGAGAGGGATGTGTTGACTGGGAGTATCTCGGAGGGGAGTGTTGACCCGTTAGAGAAAATCTCCATTACAAGGGAGGAAGTGTTAGGTTTTTTAGGGAATATAAAGACTAACAAATCCCCAGGGCCTGATGGAATCTATCCAAGGCTGCTCAGGGAGACGAGAGATAAAATCGCTGGGCCTCTGACGCAAATCTTTGTCTCGTAGTTGTCATGGGGGACTTTAACTTTCCAAATATTGATTGGAACCTTTGTAGGTCAAATCGTTCGGATGGGGCAGTTTTTGTGCAGTGTGTGCAGGAAGGTTTCCTGACACAATATGTGGATAGGCCGACAAGAGGTGAGGCCACATTGGATTTGGTACTGGGAAATGAACCGGGCCAAGTGTTAGATTTGGTTGTGGGAGAGCACTTTGGAGATAGTGACCACAATTCGGTGTCTTTTGTTATTGCAATGGAGAGGGATAGGGCCGTACGGCAGGGCAAGGTTTACAATTGGGGGAGAGGTAATTACGATGCGATTAGGCAAGAATTAGGGGGCATAAGTTGGGAACAGAAACTGTCAGAGAAAGGAACTAATGAAAAGTGGAACTTTTTCAAGGAACAAATACTGGATGTCCTTGATAGGTATGTCCCTGTCAGGCAGGGAGGAAATGGCTGAGTGAGGGAACCATGGTTCACGAAAGAGGTGGAATGTCTTGTGAAAAGGAAGAGGGAAGCTTATGTAGGGATGAGGAAACAAGGTTCAGATGGCTCGATTGAGGGTTACAAGTTAGCAAGGAATGAGCTGAAAAAGGGGCTTAGGAGAGCTAGGAGGGGACACAAGAAGTCCTTGGCGGGTCGGATCAAGGAAAACCCCAAGGCTTTTTACTCTTATGTGAGGAATAAAAGAATGACCAGGGTGAGGTTAGGGCCGGTCAAGGACAGTAATGGGAACTTGTGTATGGAGTCAGTAGAGATAGGCGAGGTGATGAATGAATACTTTTCTTCAGTGTTCACCAAGGAGAGGGGCCATGTTTTTGAGGAACAGAAGGTGTTACAGGCTAATAGGCTGGAGGAAATAGATGTTCGGAGGGAGGATGTCCTGGCAGTTTTGACTAAACTGAAGGTCAATAAGTACCCTGGTCCTGATGAAATGTATCCTAGGATTCTTTGGGAGGCAAGGGATGAGATTGCAGAGCTTTGATCTTTGGGTCCTCGCTGTCCACGGGGATGGTGCCAGAGGACTGGAGAATGGCGAATGTTGTTCCTCTGTTTAAGAAAGGGAATAGAAATGACCCTGGTAATTATAGACCGGTTAGTCTTACTTCGGTGGTTGGCAAATTGATGGAAAAGGTCCTGAGAGATGGGATTTACGACCATTTAGAAAGATGCGGATTAATCCGGGATAGTCAGCACGGATTCGTGAAGGGCAAGTCGTGCCTCACAAATTTGATAGAATTTTTTGAGGAGGTAACTAAGTGTGTTGATGAAGGTAGGGCAGTTGATGTCATATACATGGATTTTAGTAAGGCGTTTGATAAGGTCCCCCATGGTCGGCTTATGATGAAAGTGAGGAGGTGTGGGATAGAGGGAAAGTTGGCCGATTGGATAGGTAACTGGCTGTCTGATCGAAGACAGAGGGTGGTGGTGGATGGAAAATTTTCGGATTGGAGGCAGGTTGCTAGCGGAGTGCCGCAGGGATCAGTGCTTGGTCCTCTGCTCTTTGTGATTTTTATTAATGACTTAGAGGAGGGGGCTGAAGGGTGGATCAGTAAATTTGCTGATGACACCAAGATTGGTGGAGTAGTGGATGAGGTGGAGGGCTGTTGTAGGCTGCAAAGAGACATAGATAGAATGCAAAGCTGGGCTGAAAAATGGCAAATGGAGTTTAACCCTGATAAATGTGAGGTGATTCATTTTGGTAGGACTAATTTAAATGTGGTTTACAGGGTCAAAGGTAGGGTTCTGAAGACTGTGGAGGAACAGAGAGATCTTGGGGTTCATATCCACAGATCTCTAAAGGTTGCCACTCAAGTGGATAGAGCTGTGAAGAAGGCCTATAGTGTGTTAGCTTTTATTAACAGGGGATTGGAGTTCAAGAGCCGTGGGGTTATGCTGCAACTGTACAGGACCTTGGTGAGACCACATTTGGAATATTGTGTGCAGTTCTGGTCACCTCACTATAAGAAGGATGTGGAAGCGCTGGAAAGAGTGCAGAGGAGATTTACCAGGATGCTGCCTGGTTTGGAGGGTAGGTCTTATGAGGAAAGGTTGAGGGAGCTAGGGCTGTTCTCTCTGGAGCGGAGGAGGCTGAGGGGAGACTTAATAGAGGTTTATAAAATGATGAAGGGGATAGATAGAGTGAACGTTCAAAGACTATTTCCTCGGGTGGATGGAGCTATTACAAGGGGGCATAACTATAGGGTTCGTGGTGGGAGATACAGGAAGGATATCAGAGGTAGGTTCTTTACGCAGAGAGCGGTTGGTGTGTGAAATGGACTGCCTGCAGTGATAGTGGAGTCAGACACTTTAGGAACATTTAAGCGGTTATTGGATAGGCACATGGAGCACACCAGGATGATAGGGAGTGGGATAGCTTGATCTTGGTTTCAGATAAAGCTCGGCACAACATCGTGGGCCGAAGGGCTTGTTCTGTGCTGTACTGTTCTATGTTCTATGTCACTGGACACAGGTGAGGTCCCAGAGGATTGGAGGATAGCTAATGTGGTCCTGTTATTTAAGAAGGGTAGGAAGGATAACCCGGGAAATTATAGGTCGGTGAGCTTGACGTCCGTGGTAGGGAAGTTGTTGGAGAGGATTCTTAGAGATAGGATGTATGCGCATTTAGAAAGGAATGAATTCATTAACGATAGTCAGCATGGTTTTGTGAGAGGGAGGTCATGCCTCACTAACCTGGTGGAATTTTTTGAAGAAGTGACTAGAATGGTTGACGAGGGAAGGGCCGTGGATGTCGTCTATATGGACTTTAGTAAAGCATTTGACAAAGTCCCTCATGGTAGGTTGGTGCAAAAGGTTGGATCTCATGGGATAAAGGGGGAGGTGGCTAGATGGGTGGAGAACTGGCTTGGTCACAGAAGACAGAGGGTGGAAATGGAAGGGTCTTTTTCCAGCTGGATGCCTGTGACTTGTGGTGTTCCGCAGGGCTCTGTATTGGGACCTCTGCTGTTTGTGATTTATATAAACGATCTGGAAGAAGGTGTAACTGGGGTGATCAGTAAGTTTGCGGACGACACGAAAATGGCTGGACTTGCAGATAGTGAGGAACATTGTCAGAGGCTACAGAAGGATATAGATAGGCTGGAAATTTGGGCAAAGAAATGGCAGACGGAGTTCAATCCAGATAAATGCGAAGTGATGCAGTTTGGTAGAACTAACGTACCGGGGAGCTATACGATAAATGGCAGAACCATAAAGGGTGTAGATACGCAGAGGGACCTGGGTGTCCAAGTCCACAGATCCTTGAAGGTGACGTCACAGGTGGAGAAGGTAGTGAATAAGGCATATGGCATGCTTGCCTTTATAGGACGGGGCATAGAGTATAAAAGTTGGGGTCTGATGTTGCGGTTGTATGGAACGTTGGTTCGGCCGCATTTGGAATACTGCGCCCAGTTCTGGTCGCCACACTACCGGAAGGACGTGGAGGCTTTAGAGAGAGTACAGAGGAGGTTTACCAGGATGTTGTCTGGTATGGAAGGGCTTAGTTATGAGGAGAGATTGGGTAAACTGGGGTTGTTCACACTGGAAAGACAGAGGATGAGGGGTGACCTAATAGAGGTGTATAAAATTATGAAAGGCATAGATAGGGTGAACGGTGGGAAGCTTTTTCCCAGATCGGTGGTGACGTTCACGAGGGGTCATAGGTTCAAGGTGGATGGGGGGGGGGGGGGGAGGTTTAACACGGATATCAGAAGGACGTATTTTACGCAGAGGGTGGTGGGGGCCTGGAATGCGCTGCTGGGCAAGGTGGTGGAGGCGGACACACTGGGAACGTTTAAGACTTATCTAGATAGCTACATGAACGGAGTGGGAATGGAGGCGTGGGCTTGGAGGGCCGAAGGGCCTGTTCCTGTGCTGTATTGTTCTTTGTTCTTTGTTCTACACATCTGAATTTCTGAGCCTTGCCTATCAGGGTGGCTGGATAATGATGTCCAAATTAGTCTCCTCTCTGATTTAATTTCAACCATGAGTCTGAACTCCTTCTCCCTCGTCTCTATTCCCATCATTCTCCGAATTATCCAACCTCTTCCTTGCCATCATTTTATCTGAAGTTGTAAATGATTCCCTCTCCTCACTGAACTTTCTCTTTCAAACACGCTGTTATCAAACCCATTCTGTAAAATTCCTTCCTTGTCCTCTCTGGGACCAGATTATCTCCAAACCTCATTTATTCTCTAACATTGTTGAAGCTGTTGTTACCTTGCGACCTGCCTATCTGACCTGCAGCTCTCTGTTTGAACCCTGCAATCAGTTGCCTGCCCAAGCCGCAGCATGAAAATCTCCACAGTCAGTCTCTGTGCTTACCCCTCCTTGGTCTCCTTAACCCTTTTCTCCAAATCTTCTCCTCCTTTGCCAACCTCTTTAGGACAGTGCTGTTTTGGTTTCATTCTTATCTATCCATTCAGAGCCAGAGTATTTCGAGCAATAGGCTCTCTTCCCCATCCACACCAGCATCTCTGGACTCTCACAACGATCTATCTTTGACTGCATGGGATGAAGTTCCACATGTATGTGGCTGACGCACAACACTCATTGCCTCTGTTCTATTAGACTGCTTGTCCAACATTAGGGGTGTATTGGGCTGGATTTAGTGCAGCCTGCTGATATGGGCATGAATGAAGAATCACGCAGAAAGCTATGCCTCTGGCTCCCACCAACGGGAAAACGGAAGTAGGTTAAGTCAGCAGTAGGAACGCCTGCTGCAGGAAACTCATTCATTTATGGTGGGAAATTAATTAAGTAAGAAGTTTAACAACACCAGGTTAAAGTCCAACAGGTTTATTTGGTAGCAAAAGCCACACAAGCTTTCGGAGCTCTAAGCCCCTGGAGGCTTAGAGCTCCGAAAGCTTGTGTGG
This sequence comes from Mustelus asterias, assembly GCF_964213995.1. Classification (NCBI taxonomy): domain Eukaryota; kingdom Metazoa; phylum Chordata; class Chondrichthyes; order Carcharhiniformes; family Triakidae; genus Mustelus; species Mustelus asterias. The sequence continues at coordinate 73,889,506 of NC_135801.1, read as the reverse complement.
CTTTTGCTACCAAATAAACCTGTTGGACTTTAACCTGGTGTTGTTAAATTTCTTACTGTGTTTACCCCAGTCCAACGCCGGCATCTCCACATCGGGAAATTAATTAACATGAATAAAGGGCCATTTAAAGTTATTTTTATGCAATTCAGCCTAATTACAGGGTGCTCCCCCAATTTAATTATACCTGCAGGGACACGTCTCCCTTGCCTTCATTAACACGATCAGTAAAATCTCTCCTGATCTAAGTGAGTTACCTGACTTTCCTTGACTGCCCCTTAGACTTGTGGTAGTGTGCGCTGCCAGAGGTCTTGTGGCATAGTGGGCAGTTCCCTAACTCTGACTCAGAAGCTTCGGGTTCAAGTTCCACCCCATATGTGTAGTCCCAAGTACCTGGTGTGGTGTCACAAGAAATAGAAAAACCACACCGCCCCTTGAAATTCAATGGTGTTACTATCACTGAATCCCCCACTGTCAATATTTTTGGGGTTACCATTGACCAGAAACTCAACTGGACTCACCACATAAACACAGGTTCCTGAACGCACCTTCAAAGGCTATATCCCATTAACAGCACCACTGGCCTCACACACTGCTGTCACTCACCTCTCAACAACCCCTATCACTCACCACTCCACTTCTAAAGTTCATATTCCTCTCTTCATGCTCAAATATTTTCCCCACCTGCAAACCTCTCTCAGTGCACACCCTGCCAGCTATTCAAACAGGACTCAATCAAACACATTGCACCACATTGCACCACACTCACTGGCACACGTCCTTCTCTCTTACAGTATAAGGTGGAGTTCATGGGGTAGAAAATGTCAAAGATTCACAAACTCTCTGTGTGAAGCATAACTGGAGACAGCAGGTACGAAGTGGCATTGGACAGGTCACTTGCATGTCCTAACACCCAAGGAGCAGGCAGGTGCTTGGCATCACTGGATCGGTAGTGAATCAGGCCGCGACCAGCAGAAGGGCTGAAATCATAGATGACAATGGTATCCTCATAACTAATCCTCCCCCTCACAACCCATTTACACCTTATCCCTCAATGTGGGGGGTCAGTCATCTCAGCTCCAGGACATCTCTGCAGGATTTTACTGATCGTGTTAATGAAGGCAGGGTAGTGTCCTAGGCCCAACAATCTTCAGCTGCTTCATCAATGACCTTCCCTCCGTCATAAGGTCAGAAGTGGGGATGTTCGCCAATGATTACACAATGTTCAGCACCATTCGCGACTCCTCAAATACTGAAGCAATCCATGTTCAAATGCAACAAGATCTGGACAATATCCAGGCTTGGGCTAACAAGTGGCAAGTAACATTCATGCCACACAAATGCCAGGCAATGATCATCACCAATAAGAGACACCCTAACCACCGTCCCTTGACATTCAATGGTGTTACTATCACTGAATCCCCCACTGTCAACATTTTTGGGGTTACCATTGACCAGAAACTCAACTGGACTCACCACATAAACACAGTGGCGACAAGAGTAGGTCAGGGGCTAGGAATACTGCAGCAAGTAATGTACCTCCTGACTCCCCAAAGCCTATCCACCATCTACAAGGCACATATCATGAGTGAGATGGAATACTCCCCACTTGCCTGGATGGGTGCAGCTCCAACAACACTCAAGCAGCTTGACACCATCCAGGACAAAGCAGCCCACTTGATTGGCACCACATCGACAAACATTCAATCCCTCCACCACTGACGCTCAGTAGCAGCAGTGTGTATTACCTGCAAGATGCACTGCAGCAATTCACCAAAGATCCTTAGACAGCACCTTCAAAACCCATGACCACTTCCATCTAGAAGGATGAGGGCAGCAGATACATGGGAACACCACCACCTGCAAGTTCTCCTCCAAGCTACACACCATCCTGGTTTGAAAATATATCGCCATTCTTTCGAAGTCGCTGGGTCAAAATCCTGGAATTTCCTCCCTAACGGCATTGTGGGTCAACCCACAGCACATGGACTGCAGCGATTCAAGGTGGCAGCTCACCACCACCTTCTCAAGGGCAACTAAGGATGGGCAATAAATGCTGGCCAGCCAGCGACCCCCATGTCCCACAAATGAATAATTTAAAAAAATTATTTCTGAGTTGCAAGCTGCAAATGGTCTAAGCATACACCTCTTGCTTTCCCCTGTTGTAAGGTGTTAGGCATAGTTCAGTAGATCTTATTCAGTGTCGTCTTAGGGAGCTCAACAGTAAGAAAGGATCTTCGAACTCACTGAAGAAGCATTTTTGTGTGTCTTCTTGTGCTGTCTTGACCCCATGAATCCTCTTGGGATCTCCCATATATTTCAATGTTTTGACTTTGCACAGCTTCCTGAAGTGTCTGTTTTGTTATATTGAAAGTAGAGGGCTAAAATTGCCAGACATTGATCTCAGAGCACTTTGCTCCACAGCAGTGGCATGGCCGCTGCACTGGTTGGTTAGGGTATTGCTTCCCTTGGCGTGGAATGTTTCTGTTTCACAAACTGGACAGTGGGGTTTATTTTGTGCCCTGGTTTTCTTTCTCCTCTTAATATGAATCTGTGCTGTAAACAGGTTTCAGATTGCCTGATAATCTGGAAGACTTCCTCAAGCTGTGCTTGGAGCATGTCTGAAAGTGCGTAGTCCGCCACTGTTACAGCTATTCAATTGCCAATTAGCTCAGATTTTAGGTCACCATAATCACAGCCTTCAGTAGTTTTATATAGCTCATTATTAAAGGAATTATAAGGCTCTCCTAGTTGCTGAACACATTTCCTTTCAAGGAATTTGTTACTTGTGATGTTAAAATCAGTGCAAATGATCTATTCAGATGATTCATTGCTTCATTGTTTAACTATTATCTCATTACTTTATTTGGTAGGCCCAATAACCAATGTGTTAACTTGTTCAGCATTTAGGCGGGATTTTCTGGCTGCGCTCACCCCAAAATCGGAAAATCCTGCCCGAGATCAACGGACCTTTGCATGATCTGCCCGCTACGATTCCTGTGGTTGGCGGAACGGGAAAATTCCCCCCTCTGTCTTTTTATCAAGATCTGAAGCACTCGTGTAACTAAGGAAGCATTTTCTCCAACATATCCAATTTTGTGATTGATCTCGGCCTTGGATAAGTCCAAATTGATCCGGAAAAATGGATTTCTGATCTATGGTTAAAATTTCCAAATTGCAGGTTCAGCTTTAAGATGTTTCTGAAACTCCAAGAAGGCATCACTGTATACTTCTGCACAAAGGGTTTTCTCATGCTTGCCAGTTTCTCTGGGCTTTCACAGTAGTGGTGTTCGGTGTCTTAGCTTTTATATTTTATTTAACAATGGCTGCCTAGATTGACTGGTCTTTCCCTCTTTAGCGCAATGCTCTCGGGTCTTCGAAGCAGCAAGTCCTAGGTTTTTTTTCAAATTTTAAAGCTGTCTACTGAATTCTGATTATTATTTTCTTCTTTGTTCGGGGCATGCTTGACTGCCATGTGTTCAGGTGTCAACTTGCGAATCAGGTTTCTTGGACTGTGATTTAAATGGAAATTTCTGACTATCACAGTATTTCAGTTTTTTCAGGACTTATGTCATCCAAGATTTTTACATTTTTAGCTCAGCCCTGCTTGGTCTACTGAGTCTGCACATTCTGGGTATTAATGCTGGACTTCCATGGAATTCAATGGAGTCTTCTGCCGCAGTGTGGTGAACCATAGATGGTTACCACTATGGATACTTGTACATATGTTACTCTTGTTACTGTTGGGGTTAGGGTTGGGGTGTTCCACCTGTTATCATTGTTTATGTGGTACACTCCGCCTTCTTACAGGAGTATAAAGGTCACTGCTACTTCCTAGTAGCCCTTAGTCTGGGATAGTATTGTTAAGTAATGTGCTCCAATCTTGTTGTGAATAAAAGCCTTTATTCCCGGGTACGTCTTAGCCTCCTGTGTGAATCAATCGCGCATCACGCAGTGAGGAATTTAATTTCTGCCTTCAGCTTCCAATACTTTCTTTGGAGCATTTACCTGGCAATTTCCTTCCACACCTTCACTTCTTGAGGTCAGAATGCTCCTTTGATTTTTTTTCCTCAGTTTTTTCCAGGATTTAATTTTCTTCTGCAGTTTCTGCAATGTTTTGAGTTATTCTTTTGCTGCCACCATATTGTAATGTGTTGGACACTGTTTGGTAGATCTTATTAAGATATTCATTGGGGGGGAATCTAACGGAAATTTGTCAAAGTGTTAGTTCTGGCGAGGAAACCGTTTTGAAACTCCAGTTCCACTGGTCTGTTTTCTCTCCAGAGCTCGACACCTCGAAAGTAAAAAAATATATGGGCGGGTTTTGCACCATCGCTCTGGCGGGGTGGGAATCTTAGAGCTGGGAATTGGCTAAGGGCACCCCTATCACAAGTAAGAAATAACTATACTCCCCTCCCACCCACACCGCCCACCAAGATCGCAAATAATAAAATTGGAGATCGTCATCTCACTGATGATATTTGCAGTTTTCAGCAGATTTTGAGACCCACCGGCGATCTTGCACAGATAATGCGGCTTCAAGATCCTGCCCACAGTCTGAGGTGATTCAACAATAAGTATTTATTAACTGTTGTACGTACGTACTACGTTTCTAGTAAAGACCTAAGCTAGGAACTGTCACCATGCTTGCTTCTACACACGGCTGTCCAACACTACACTGATCCCCAGATATGGGTCATGTGTTCCCTTATATGACTGTGTGGACAGTACTATACTCGGTCCCATTTTAACCCTTAATGTGCCAGATCCTTATACTACATCACCCCCACCCCTCTCTTCACCAGAATCCTTGTCTCTCTCTTTTCAGAAATCCAAGAACAGCAATCTTTCCAGGTGATACTGGGAAAGAAGGAACTGGAAAAGCAGGAAGAGAGTGGGAAGGAAGGAACTGTGTCACTTGCTCTCAGACATCACATTCACCAACTCACAGAGTGACACTACGCACAATTTAGAGGGCAGCACAGAAGTTTACCCTATAACCTGCAAATGTTGGCAGACGTTGACAATTCCCCCTGGAATGATCAGCCACAGGAATATGCCATTAGGCTGAACAGAATACATGTCCAGGTTGCTTCCACCGACCCAGTGTTCATTAACAACGTCAAGGATTGAGGGGAAAGCAGACTGCATTTGTCCAGTAAATATGCTGTAAATTCAACATAAAACACCAATTATTGATATAATTAATTAATGTTGAAGGAAGCTGTTTAAATATCATTAGTCAGATTAATGGACAGGGACTGGGATTTTGTTTGATAGGATTACTTTCATTTTGTTTCGGTGCCGCCAGATTTGGTTTTGCTGGATTTTGCTTCCTGTTTCCAAGCACTGGAGGCAATTAATATTATCCAACTGAGGAACAGTTAATTTGATTTTGACTTTGTGAATTCTAAGTTCATCCATGAAATAACCATTCCTTCTATCACTATTGCTGTTCCTTATCATTGAAAGCAGCCATCCTCTCCTGAAAAAAAGTCATTTACAAAGTGCGTTGAGAATCGAAGAAGGTGCTTTGAAGCTATTGAAGTCGCTGGCTTTGAATCTATTGAGGTGCATGCACATGAAGTGCTCAGGTGTTCAATTTCTAGATTATTCATCGAGTTTCATAGTTACACATAAAGGCTACAGAATGGGAACAAGCCATTCTATCCAACTGCCCTGTCCAGTTTCTATACTTCACAGGACACTCCTTTTCATCCGATTACATTGGTGTGATAGCACATTGTGCAACATTACCTCTCTTCAAGTAAATACACCTCTCTTGAATTTTGGATTTATTGGATTGGTTATTGGATTTATCAGTGATTATCTTACATTCATGATTTCTAATTTTCAACTTCACAAGTAGAAACAATGGGTGGAATTGAATGTCCACCTGGGAATGCCATTTAATGGGGCAGGAAGTTGCGGTTGGAGAGTCTGTCACCTTCCTGACACCCGCCAATTAGACCCAGGGTGGGAGGGTCAAGGTTGGGCCTTTACCCCCCATGTCATTTTTTTTTTGCTCTTGGGATGTAGGTGTCATTGGCTAGGCCAACATTTATTGCCTGCCCTTATTTTCCCTTGAGAAGGTTGTGCTAAGCTGCGTTCTTGAACGACTGCAGTCTAATTGGTTTAGGTACACCCATTGTACTGTCACGAGTTCCAGGATTTTGAGCCAACGACAGGGAAGAGATGGCAAGTTAGTTCTAAGTTGGGATGCTGTGTAGCTTGGAGGGGAACTTGTAGGTGGTGGTATTCCAATGTGCCTGCTGCCCTTGTCCTTCCAGGTAGTAGGGATTTCATGTTTGGAAGGTGCCAGTGAAGGAGCCTGTGGCTGCAGTGCATCTTGTAGATGGCACCCATTGTTGCCATTGTGTGTCAGAGGTAGAAAGAGGGAGGCAGAAAGAAAAAGTATCTTGCTGTGCATAAATGGAGGGACCTGTGACAGCAGTGAGTCACCCTGGAAGATTATCGCCCCCTGCTCTTTAATCCAACCCTCTCCCCCACCTGGCCTGAGCTCTGTGTTCAAGACTCCCTGGCTGCTCCTCCTCCCAGGTTCTGCTACAGTACTATCAGTGGCCATCACTCCCAGGGCACTGAAGGCCAAGAAGAGCTGCCAGCCTCTGATTGACAGGCAGCTCATGGACACAGGGAACTGGCAGGTTCCCAACTGCAACCAAGTAAGTGCCTGGTGGGATTTTAGTTGTGTCAATAACTGCAGCAGAATTGCCATCGGTTTTTCAGCCAGTGGACAGGCCCACTGCGGTCATTAAATTTAACCTTATTTCCACTCTATCAACCCTTTCATAAGCTTAGAGAACTCAATCAAGTCACCCTTCAATCTTGGCTCAGGATCAAGAAAGACATGTTTGGTTCCTGAATTCTATGCACTGTGTATAAATTGTTTAACTATGGGTTCTACCTAGTCAATGATAACGGCTGAAAAACGTTTCTAAAAACTTACAGGGTTACGGGAGAAGGCCTGGGTAGGATTGTCGTGAGTGCAGGATTGATGGGCTGAATGGCCTCCTTCTGCAATGTAGGGATTCTATGATTCTATTCTGTCATTCTTTCTCTTCCACCCCTTAAAGTTAAATGACGTAATTCATTGTCAGAAATGAATCAAAATAAGTTGTTTGACGGGGGCCCATGTCTGATCAAATATAAATACACTTGCATTTTATGAAAACACAATATAGCACTTTAAATGGCACTTGCACAAAGAATGGTGACTTATATTTTCTTGAGCACAACACGACAGATGTCAAAAAAGGATCCAGTGAAAATAATTCATGTGCACAGACTCTACTAAACACACCACCATCAAAACAAGACAAGAGTCTGGAAAAAGTAAATAAAATATATTGTTTTAATATAAGGTTATAACTGAGGTACACAGTGTTATTTTACCGTTCAGAAGGATGCATCTTTTCATTTGTTTTTATTGTCTGTCAACAATATATTTTGCTCTTTTATTAACTTCAGCACCTGCTGGTTAACAATGTACTATATTCCTCCTGACACGCCGATTCAGGAAAGAAATATTACAGTCAGCAACTGACGGCGCTGCAAAAATATAATACATGCTATTGAAAGTTGGAGGATTTGAGCATTAATACAACGGCACCACATACTAAATGTAGCCAGGATGTGTTATTGAAAGTTCATTTCCAATTTGCTTCCTAAATAAATTTACATAGTTACAACATCCTCCCAGAATCTCAATGAACTTGTGAGATGGAGGAAGTGTCTGGTCGTATTTTGCTGATGTTGCCAGTGCTTGGGTTCATATGGCTGGTGTTGTTAGTGATGCTAATCATAATTATTTTGGTGAGGCTATCCGTAGTGGTGGTCGCAATGCTGGCCTTGGTGCTGTTACTTCATTTGATACTAAACTTTGTGAGACATCAGAAAATATTCTCCATCCTATGGTGTTCATTGTTTGTGTCCTAGTAAAATATTTTGTCTGATTAATTTGCGATAGACTGGATGGCGACCACACGAGGGAAAAACCTACTTGGTGTTGCACTCACCAAGCTACCTGTCACAGGTGCATCTGTCTATGACAGTATTACTAGAACTGAGCACCACATGGTTCTTGTGGCACCCTCCATTGAATTGGCACTACAGCCTTGCTAAGTGGGATAGATTCAGAACAGATCGAGCAGCTCAAAACTGGGCATCTGGGAGGCACTGTGGGTCTTCAGCAGCCACAGAATAGCATTCTACCACAACCTGGGACCTCACAGTTTCGACTATTACCATCAAGCAACAGGACCAACACCAGATTCAATGGGCCGTGTAGGAGAGCATGCCAGAGGCAGTAATAAGATGCAAGCAACAACACAGTACTAAAAGCATGCTAAACAGCAGAAGCAGCATTCTATATGGAACAAAAGAATAGCACAGCCAATGGATCAGATCAAACCTCCTCAGTCCTGCCACATTCAGTCATGAATGGGTAGTGGACAATTAAACAAGTAATAGCAGAAGATGGCTCCATAACTGTCCCAACCGTCAATGATTTTGGCATGCAGCACACTTAAAAAAAAACAAGGCTGTAACATTCCCAAACATGGTCAGCTAGAAAAGTTGTGCAGATATTCCATCTGCCCTCTTCCTGAGGACCCCACAAGCCTTCAGGCAAAACGATTCACTCCATCTGGAGTGAGGCACTGGGTCACAATGACTTGTTCTCTGGAACTAGCTGCTCCCTTAATCAAGCTGCTCAAATCCAGCTACAACACTGGCATTTACAAGACCAATTGGAAAATGGACAAGATACGTCTTAGAATAGAATCCCTGCAGTGCAGAAGGAGGCCATTCAGCCCATCGAGCCTATGTGACCATAGATGAAACACAGAGTACAGCCGTTCAAGAAGACAGCTCATTGTCATCTTCTCGAGAATAATTAGTGATGGACAACAAATGTTGGCTTGCCATAAAACCATAAGACGTATGAGCAGTAGACCATCTGGCCCATCACGTCTGCTCTGCCAGTCAATGGGTTCATGACTGATCTGATACGATAGCCCTCAGCTCCACTTTCCCGCCTTATCCCCAAAACACTTGATTCCCTTACTGATTAAAAATCTGTCAGCCTCCACCTTGAACATACTTAATGATCCAACCTGTACAGCCCTCTGCAATAAAGAGTATCACAGCTTCACTACCCTCTGGGAGAAGAAATTTCTCCTCATTCCTGTCTTAAATGCGTGACCCCTTACTCTGGAATTATGCCCTCTGGTCCTAGTCTCTCCCAAAAGGGAAACAACCTCCCAGCATCTACCCTGTCAAGCCCCCTGAGAATCCTATATGTTTCAATGAGGTCACCTCTCATTCTTCTAAACTCTAATGAGTACAGGCCCAACCTACTCAATCTCTCCTCATACGAAAATCCCTCCATAGCTGGGATCAACTTAGTGTACCTTCTCTGGACTGCCTCTAATGCCAGTATATCTCACCTTAGATAAGGGGACCAAAACTGTTCACAGTATTTCAGGTGTGGTCTAACGAGTGCCTTGCAAGGCTTCCCTATTTTTATACTCCATTCCCTTTGAAATAAAGGCCAACTTTCAATTTGCCTTTCTTTACTTGCTAAGCTTGCATGCATGCTTTTTGTGATTTATGCACAAGGATCCCCAAATCCCTCTGTGTTTAATCTTTCTGCAATCTTTTTCTATTTAAATATTATTCAGCTTCTTTATTCTTCCTTCCAAAGTGCATAACTTCACATCTTCCTACATTATATTCCATCTGCCACGTTTTTGCTCAGCCACTTAACTTGTCGATATTCCTCTGTAGACTCCGTGTCATCCTCACCACTTCTTTCCCACCTATTTGTGTCAAATGCAAATCTGACAATAGTAATTTACAGATTGCCATCCTGGAAATGTCCCTTATCCCAACTCACTTAATCAATCCTCTATTCATGCTAACATACCACCCCCAACACCATGGGGTCTTACCTTATTAAGTGAGGTACCTTATCGAACGCTTTTTGGCAATCCAAGTATATTACATCTATTGATTTCCTTCATCTATCCTGCTTGTTACCTACCACCTCAAAGAATTCTAAGGTGGCATGGTGGCACAGTGGTTAGCACAGCTGCCTCACAGTGTCAGGAACCCGGTTCAATTCCTGGCTGAGGTCACTGTCTGTGTGGAGTCTGCACGTTCTCCCCCCACCCCCGGTGTCTGCATGGGATTCCCACGGGTACTCCGGTTTCCTCCCACAGTCCAAAAGATGTGGTGGTTTGGTGCATTGGCCATGCAAAATTCTTCCTTAGTGTACCCGAACAGGCGCCGGAGTGTGGCAACTGGGGGATTTTCACAGTAACTTCATTGCAGTGATAATGCAAGCCTACTTGTAACACTAATACACATAAACTCTAAACTCTAATCAATTTTTCAGGCATGACATCCCCTCCGTGACTCTGCTTAAATATATTATGTATTTCTAAATGCTCTGTTATTACATCCTTTACATGGAATCTAACATGTTGCCATTGCCAAAAAAGCCCTCATCCAGTGAATAACGTATAAAAATAAACAATTTTACTTCAACATTGGAGCCATAGAATCCCACAGAATCCCTACTGTGCAGAAAGGGGCCATTTGGCCCATCAAGTCTGCATCGACTCTTCGAAAGAGCATTCCACCCAGGCCCTCCCTTCTTCCCAATCCCTGTTACACCACCATGGCTAATCCACCTAATCTTCACATCTTTGGACACGAAGGGGCAATTTAGCATGGCCAATTCACTTAACCTGCCCATCTTTGGACTGAGAGAGAAAACCCACGCAGACACAGGGAGAATGCACAAACTTCATACAGACAGTCAACCAAGGCCAGAATTGACCCCGGGTCCCTGGTGCTGTGAGGCAGCAGTGCTAACCACTGTACCACCGTGCCATCCCATTAGGGTAATTGAATTGTTAATCCTTCATATGGCAGGCATATTTTACAGTTTATGACATCGCATTTAATTATGAAAAGATTCTCCTGTCAGAAGTAGAATTTTGATGTCTCCTAATTTCCTCCCTCTCTGCTCATTTGCAGCCAGATGTCAGCTTTAGATGTTTCCATGGCAGTCCACAGTGCTCATCCATAAATAACCAGTTATGCAGTAATAAGACACTTCCTTATTCTATCTTCTTCCCTTCCAAGGTGGGATACCTCGAATTGTAACACCATATCTAGCAGCATAGCTCTGAACTGCTTCAATCAGCTAACTGACACAAGTGAGGTTGAATAACAGTGAGTCTTGAAACTCCAACTCTCATTCTTCTGGTTGGCAGATAAGTGCTTAACCACTTGAGTCACTTACCGCCCTACACTTCAGTGAGAAATAGGAAGCAAAACGCACATAGCAATTTATCAAATACTCCTGTGAAGTTTTGGACAAACCATTACTCAATGACATGGTGGTGGATTTTCAGGAAACAGTAGAGGTGACTTTCTAATCTCTTAATGGGCATCTGAGCACTGCAGACTGACTGATGTGACATGGGCTGAGAGCAAAAAAAATGTAGTTATCACAGGCCACAGAATGGCATTATCTCAACAGCAATCAGGGTAGACTTCGGCACTTGGCAGCTGCCCAGAGCTTAGGGTATATTTTAATTTAAAACTGCTGAGAATGCAATTACCACTTGGGCTTCTGTGCTGCTTTTATTCAGATTCAAAAGGAAGATAAAGTCTTCAGCTCCTAACTCCATTCCCGCCATGAATCAATACCATGCAACTCATTGGGCACAGTATTGATTCATGTCTGGCAGATTCTAAAAGTAACTGCACACTGACGACGGGGAAATAACTGAAGCTCAGGTAGAACAAACTTTTCTCATTCAGAAAAAAAATCACTTAAAGTTAGCAGCTCTCTGTGATTTAACCTGTCCTCATTATTCTTAAGTTAAAGTTTATTTATTAGTCACAAGTAAGGCTTATATTAACACTGCAATGACGTTACTGTGAAATTTCTCGAGTTGCCACACTCCGGCACCTATTCGGACCAATGCACCTAAGCAGCGTGTCTTTCAGACTGTGGGCAGAGCACCTGGGGGAAACCCATGCAGACACAGGGAGAATGTGCAAACGCCACACAGTCACCCAAGCTGGGAATTGAATCCAGGTCCCTGGTGCTATGAGGCAGCAGTGCTAACCACTACGCCACCCTGGTGCCTCTTATCGAGGAGGATGTGTTACAATGTGCTTACTGTGGATGATGCATAACTATCAGTGTAAATAATTCTAACTGGGCTGTTGGACTGAATGATACTCAAACTAAGTATCCAATCTTTGTCGGGACAGGAAAGAAATTACACTGATGGTGCAGAAGAAGGAATATTAATGCAAACTTCTCAATTTTAGAGATGCTTTAACCCCGTTAAATGCTAAAATATTTTTTTCAACCTCTCCCATTTTTACAGTTTATTTTTAACCCTCTTTTCAACTCCCTTTAGTTCTCCACAGGCTACCTCCTCAGGAGCCCAGTATGCAGTCAACCTTCTCCCTGTCAAGATGAATGCTGCCCTTGATCTAACAGGTGACAAGGAGGAGATAAATGAATATAGCTCAAGGAGATTTTTCAACCATTTTTTCTTTGCACATATGGGGAACCAGATGACCTGTGCTCAGTGGCTTCTGACAACTCAGCAATACAGCAAGCTTGATGTCAAGGGGCAAAATTTCAGCCATAGAACAAATGCATTGAAAGAGAACAATGACAAAGCCAACTTCCTGCAATGTTTTACACATTGTGTTAGAGAAAAGGAAGAAAAGTAAGGCTACTGTGAATCCTGGAAATCTGAAATAGATCCAACAAAATCATAGAATCTCTACAGTGCAAGAGGCCATTCGGCCCATCGAGTCTGCAGCAACTCTCCAACAGAGCATCTCACCAAGACACACTACCCTATCCTATCCCTGTAACTCCACAGATTTGGAATAGCTAATCCCCCCTCACCTGTGCATCTTGGACACTAAGGAGCAATTTAGCATGGCCAATCTACCGAACCTGCACATCTTTGGACTGTGGGAGGAAACTGGAGCACTTGGAGGAAATCCACACAGACACTGTACAAATTCCACACAAAAAATCACTAAGGCCAGAACTGAACCTGGTCCCTCGCACGGCGAGGCAGCAGTGCTAACCACTGTGCCCCTGTGCTGCCCTGTAAGCAGAAAATATATGAACAGAAAATGTTGGAAATTCTCAGCAGGTCAAGCAGCATCTGTGGAGAGGGAAAGACAGTTAATGTTTCAGCTCAGTGGTCTTTCAGCAGAAGAGAAATGACTTGCTGCTATAGAATGCTTTCCATAACCTCAAAACATGCCAAGATGCTTTACGGCCATTGTAACATGTAGTCCCTGTTCTAATGTAAGAAACAGTTTGCACACAGTCAAATTTCCACAAACTCAACAAGTAAATGATCATTGGAGATAAATATTGTTGGAAAGATATGTATTATCCAGGACACAAAGTAGATGTAATCGGCTCTTGTTCGGATCGTTCCATGGGATATTTTAAGTTCACCTGAGAGCACAGGTGGTGCCTCAGTTTCATCTGAAAGACGATATCGGAACAGCATAGCACCACCTCAGTATTGTACTGCAGTATCAGCCACCTAGATTCATAGAATCATCAAATCCCTACAGCCAGCCAGCATAATTAAGGACCCCACACATCCTGGACATCATCTCTTCCACCTTCTTCCGTTGGGAAAAAGATAAAATGGACACGTACCAACCGACTCAAGAACAGCTTCTTCCCTGCTGCCATCAGACTTTTGAATGGACTTACCTTTCATTAAGTTGATCTTTCTCTACACCCCAGCTATGACTGTAGAAACTACATTCTGCACTCTCTCATTTCCTTCTCTGTGAACGGTATGCTTTGTCTGTATAGCATGCAAGAAACAATACTTTTCACTGTATACGAATACATGTGACAATAATAAATCAAATCAAATCAAATCGACTGTCCAACAGAGCATTCCACCCAGGTCCTATCCCTGCAACCCGACGCATTTACCCCACTGATCCCCCTAATCTGCATATTTTTGGCACGAAAGCAACTTAGCATGGCCAATCCACCTAACCAGTACATCTTTGGATGCCTCAGTTCTCTAGAGTCTGTTTGAACCCCAAAGCTTCTGACTCAGAAACATGAGTGCTACATCTGAAAGCAAGGCCAACACTGATGACTGGTTAAACAAGCAAAGATCAACTCTTAAAATTACCCTGTCATTGCATCGAGATTGATTTTTGGAATGGGTTAAATTGTTAAGAAATCTGAAACAGCTTTCTCCAAAAGGAACTCAAATGAATCATTAGACTCAGCTTTTGGCTCTTGTACAATTGCGCTAAAAATAATGACATTTCAATAATAAATTACAGCAATTATTCAGGAGCAGCTGTACTCGTAAAATGTACACCCTGACTCATGAAAGTAACTTCTAAAAGCGCAATTTTGTACCTATCAATCTATCCATCAATCAAAGTTGTGAGAGGCCAGTGCAACGTGAAAGAGATCAGTCAAGCATTGAATTCAAAATCAGAGGGTGCTCAGCCTTGTCGTGTGGCTGGCCTAAAACGATATTAGAGGAGTTAAATCAGTAAGGATGGGAGTTTCCTCGAAACCGCTGCCACACAGCTCCTGTAATTTTCAAGAAATCACAGCAGTGGAATGGAAGCGGATCCAAGAAAATTCCCAGCCCAATGTTTTTTAATCCATTTTCAAAAGGTGGATATCATTGTAAGACCAGGGTGCATTGTCCAGCCTTCAAATCGGATGGGAATGAACCATCTTGATTTGGGACTGGAGTCACATATAAGCCATAACAGATAAGCACAGCAGGCTTCCTTCTTTAAAGTACATTAGCCAAGCAGTTGGATTTTAACAATAAATTAAGCAGCTTGGAGTACAATTTTGCAATTATTGCATTTTTTTTTGAAAGCTGCATTTAAATTATGAAACTGTCATGGTGGAATTTGATTCATGCTTTCTGGATTATTACTCCAGATCTCAAAGTTACTCGCTCAGCAAAATGGCGACAACATTAACAAACTGGATTTCATTATATTTTTAAAACAGTTCAGTGCCAGAAACGGCAGTGGACAGCGCTAGGACTACTAAGTCTCCAGAGCTGAACTCCCAGGAGTCCAGGATCAGTTAAGTATGGGGGTATCAGGGCAGGGCAAGGAGGTGAGGAAACAGGGAAAGGGTGGGCAAGTTGGCAGAGGGGGTATGAATTTGCATGGAGGGGATTCTTCCCCCCCCCCCCCCCCCCCCCCCCGGCCCAGGGGTTTTAACCCCTCCCCCCCTTATGATGCGGGACGATCATTGATGAAGCAACTGAAGATGGCTGGGCCGAGGACACTACCCTGAGGAACTCCAGCATTGATGTTCTGGGACTGAGATGGTTGATCACCAATAATCACAACTACATTCCTTTGTACTTGACATGAATTCAAACAGTGAAGAGTTTTTTCCCCCTGATTTTCATTTACTCCAGTTTTGCTAGGGATCCTTGATGCCACATTGGGTCAAATACTGCATTGATGGCAAGGGCAATTGCTCTTGCCTCACCTGACTTGATGAAGGTGTTTAAAATTCTGAAGAGATTAGCCAGAATAGAGTGTCCAGAACAATGTAACTTGATATCTGATTAACTAAGAAATTACGAACACCTATTGGGAGAAATGTTTTACATTGGTTATGAGTTTGTGGAATTTATCTCAAGGATTAGGGGTCATAGACAGACTTGGTCTAGGCTACATCTGTCCCAGCGTAAAATCACAGATCGGTTTGGACAGGCGGAAGCCCGGTGGAAAGGTTATCTAGAGAATTTTACTACCTCCCCAGACCCGCTGAAAACCCACTGGTAGGGGAAATTACAATTCTGCCCGAGTCTGTCTATGACCCCTAATCCTTGAGATAAATTCCACAAACTCATAATCAATGTAAAACATTTCTCCCAATAGGTGTTCGTAATTTCTTAGTTAATCAGATATCAAGTTACATTGTTCTAGACACTCTATTCTGGCTAATCTCTTCAGAATTTTAAACACTTTCATCAAGTCAGGTGAGGCAAGAGCAATTTGCCCTTGCCATCAATGCAGTATTTGACCCAATGTGGCATCAAGGATCCCTAGCAAAACTGGAGTAAATGAAAATCAGGGGGAAAAAACTCTTCACTGTTTGAATTCATGTCAAGTACAAAGGAATGTAGTTGTGATTATTGGTGATCAACCATCTCAGTCCCAGAAAATCAATGCTGGAGTTCCTCAGGGTAGTGTCCTCGGCCCAGCCATCTTCAGTTGCTTCATCAATGATCGCCCCACATCATAAGGGGGGGAGGGGTTAAAACCCCTGGGGGGTGGTGGGAAGAATCCCCTCAAATTCATACCCCCTCTTTCTCAGAACCCACTGGAGTGGGAGCACAGCATAAAGTTCTGGCCATTAACTTCTTTCATGTCATCTCTTTCCCATTGTACTTCTTGGTTACAGTTTGTCAAAGGGGAACAGTCAATGAGTCCTGAAGAGGATGGTGTAATGCCTGAATAAATACTAATTTTGGTGGGATAATATATAACTCCTTTTAGCTCCAGATCCTCTGGAATCTTCCATTAAATAACACCAAGCCAATGCAGCTAACAACATGAAACTATCACTTTCCCACTCAGAACCATAAGGTAATAATACTTTTGATGTGATTTATTATTGTCAGATGTATTAGCATACAGTGAAAAGTATTGTTTCTTGTGTGCTATGCAGACAAAGCATACTGTTCATAGAGAAGGGAAGGAGAGACTGCAGAATGTAATGTTACAGTCATAGCTAGGGTGGAGAGAAAGATCAACTTAATGCAAGATAGGTCCATTCAAAAGTCTGATGGCAGCAGGGAAGAAGCTGATCTTGAGTTGGTTGGTATGTGACCTCAGACTTTTGTATCTTTTTCCCTCTAGCCTGGTTTATACAGAAATTCAGTAGTCATATTTTACAATTATTTGATTAAAAAATAAATAACCATAGCATTCAACCTTGGTAATTCATTGAATATAGGATAAAAAGGAGAAAACTGAAAACCAGCCTTAGCATGATGCTGAATAATTTGAACCGTGCATGGAAAGACAGGTAGATTTAGTTAACTTCCATGTGAAGGATAGGAGCTGTGTGTAGAAAAGCTACTCACAGGGAAAGTATGATGTTTTGTTGCTTTGCATTTCAGAAGATAGATTTTTAAAATGTTTTACTGTGTGTATGTATTTGTTTAAAAACATCTATGATGTGTTACATTTGGTTTCGGGGCCGCTGTAATAGAATTTACAATATTCATCTGATTGTGATCTGTGTCGTTCCTTGCAGCAACTTATTGGCAATGCTTTGAGTTCTCAGCAAGCAGGCCTCCCAGCATTGTTGCTACTGTAATACCAGTGCACACATATCAGGAGAAATCTTGTGCTCTCTGTTGTGGAGGGTTTAGTGATGGTGGAGTATGGAGGCGCAAACTCACAACCATCCCACCCCCACACCTGTGATTGGAAGCTCTGTGGACAAGCCTTAGTGCCCTGCTGCCAATTCAGGCTATTCGGTGGGCAACTAATGCTCAGTTAAGGGCTTAATCTTTGCGTGTTTGCTTTGCTCAAAGGCACTCAGTGCCTGATTGAGGGACCTGGAATTGGGAATGGGGGAGCAGATGCTCAGAGTCACCTACTACCCTCTGCCCCACAATTCCCTTCCAGCCATCATTCACCCTGTGTCTGGGTCTCTCCTCCACCAGAGGACTTAGGTGGGTGTCATACTGGCAGCAACCACATCCACTGTGGTAGCGCCACTGAGCACAAAATAGCTGACAGCCTCAATTTGGTTGACAGTTCTTGGCAGGCAGAATTTCCACCCCGAGGTCCCTTGATCCAGAGGGCAGTAAATAGCTTTTTATGTTGTGGGAGAGCAGGATACATGGAAAAAAAGTCTATTTATTCCTCTTTGAGACTCTTGATTTCTGAGTTGCCTCAGCAGAGCCCATCTCTCCTGATAGTTGCTGAGGCTTTAGAGCTGCTCTGACTGGGTGAACATCTACATTCCCACCTGCTACCCTTAGTTAGGAGGATGCTTCTGGGAAAATAGTTGAACTGCCTCCCACTGCAGGAAATGCCAGCCTGGAGCCTTCATTTCATCCCAACGTCAGGGTCTCAAAGCCAGTGGTAAAATCCTGCTTAACAACACAAAGATGCATAAAAGCACAAAAAAGACCATTTGCTCTAGTTTTCCATGAATAAAGCAACAAGAGATACACTACAACATGTTATAAGTGCGGAACATAGGACAAATTTCCTATCTTAAACTTCCCCTTTTATGCTTTACTCATCAAAAGCTTGTAACAGAACAGCATATGATCAGGCTCACCATGGCTGCCACTGTAGGAGAGGGATTATAATAGATTAGTAACATACATATGCTGTGCACTTTCTGTAACTACTGCACTCAGTGTAATTGTGCCACTTTCCCCAGGACTATACTCAGCATATTTGTTTGATAAATCTCTATTTTTATAAAGCAGCATATCCACCAACTTATCATGATATTTTTACATATCCACTTGCTCATTGTTAAATAAATCAAAGATTTTATTTGGTGCGATGATTTATTGTTTATCAAGGACTGGAAACAAATGCTGTGGTAATGTAAGAATATTTTGTGCCGCCTAATAGTACTGAACAGATTGAATTTTCTGTTTTGAGCCCTGGGTATATTACTGAACATTTTCCTACACACAAAAGCAATTGAATGCACTCTGGAGGCCATTCAGATTAAGCAGTAAGAGTGATTTCAAATACAAGAGTCAACATATAAAGGCTGAAATTTTCCAAGCTGCTGTTCCATCCCCACACTGTTTTAGAGGATTGCTCTGCACCTCACCCTTGCACCTCAGGGTAGTAAAGAAAGGTGGAAAAACATTCAGAAACAGAACATCTAAGAACTTCACAACAATTGTTTCAAACTCAGTGAGTCACCCTGCCTCTCCCCACCATCTCCATAATGTCCTCTTGGATTTCTCCTCAGTTTATGAATAGCCTAGAATCACCTCCACTGACACAACTAGACTGACCGCCACACTCCCCCATCCAGTCCTCGCACATCTTAAAAAGATCAATGGATCTCCAGGGTGTAACATTTTTGGGAACATTGCACCCAGTTCACATCCGTCACACGTTGAATGCATAATACATAAATTACGTAGCGGTTATCACAGTTTGCTACAAGTTGGGAAAAAAATCTTTAAAGTGTGAGAAAGGAAGTGACTCATTGTTTTGTACTCACATGCACCTCCCAGTTTGCAAAGATCATTAACCAAGAAAGAATGAACAGTGGGCGACCTTTAATCAATTCTCCCATAACAATAATTAGACTTTGCAGCCTTAAAAATACACAGCTTCAGTTTAGCAATCCTGTATAATAATAAGACAAACACATTACACATTGCACAGTAAAACACTCCTATTCACTGGATGCAATTTATCTGAGCAACACCACTGTAGTCTGCAGACACCGATCATTCTTTTTTCTTCTTAATATTAGCTGACTCCAAGTATCACTCTCACCACTTCAGTGGGGAGGTTGTGGGTCTGTGAAGTTGTGCAGCACATAATCTTGGCTGACATTTGGCGGAGATGCTGTCTTTCAGACGAGGCCTTAAAATAAAGTCTCACCTGCCTGCTTTGATGGATGTAATAGATCTCATACACTGTCCACAGAAGAGTTGTGGAGTTCCCCAGTAAGTAGTTATCACTCTAAACATCACACCAGATGATTATTTGAGAGACAAAACAACAGTGCTTCAAAAGTAATTCATCAGCTATGAACAACTTTAGGATATCCTGAGAACATAAAAAGTGTGTTAAACCCAATTTCATTCTATTATTTTTATGTTTAACTTCAATTCTAATTTCTTACTGTAGTGGTGAGTACAGTGACTTTATTAGTACAGTGTAGAAGACTGTGTGCCAAAGAAGCAAATCCACATGTTTCCCAATTGGAAACCATGGATGAACAGGGATATCCACTGCTTGCTGAAGTCTAGGTCTGAGGCGCTCAAGTTAGGCGACCCTGATCTATACAAGAAAGGAGTCTAACAACACCAGGTGAGACGAAGGAGGAGCGCTCTGAAAGCTAGTGGCGTTTGCTACCAAATAAACCTGTTGGACTTTAACCTGGTGTTGTTAGACTCCTTACTGTGTTTACCCCAATCCAACGCCGGCATCTCCACATCTATACAAGAAAGCCAGATATGATCAAAGGAGATCCATCAAAGGTGCCAAAAGACAGTCCCGGACCAAGATCGAGTTCCAGGCTCGCCACACAGACCCCCGCCGACAATGGCAAGGTCTGCAAGACATAACAGGCTACAAGATGAAGACACGTAAAATTGCCAACTCCAACTCACCCCTCCCTGATGAGCTCAATGCATTCTATGCCTGTTTTGAGCAAGAGGAAAGCGAGAGCATGCCCTCCACCTTGGAAGCCTCGGATGAACCTATCTGGGGTCACCACTGCAGATGTCAGTGCAGCCTTCTCGAAGGTCAACCCACGGAAAGTGACTGTCTTGGATGGGGTACCCAGACGAGCACTCAGATCTTGCATGGATCAGCTGGTGGAGGTATTCACAGACATCTTCAACCTCTCTTTACAACAATCTGAGATACCTATCTGCTTCAAGTAGATGACCATCATCCCAGTACCAAAGAAAAGCCAAGCAGCGTGCCTTGATGACTATCGTCCGGTGGTTCTGACATCCATCATTATGAAGTGCTTCAAAAGGTTAGTCATGGCACAAATCAATTCCAGCTTCCCAGATTCCCTGGATCCACTAGAGTTCGCCTACCACTGCAACAGGTCCACAGTTGATGCCATCTCCCTGGCCCTGCACGCAACCCTGGAACACCTAGATAACAAAGACACCTATGTCAGACTCTTATTTATTGACTACAGCTCAGCCTTCAACACCATTATTCCTATGAAACTCATCTCCAAACTCCGTGGCCTGAGTCTCAGCTCCTCCCTCTGCGACTGGATCCTGAACTGCCTAACTCACAGACCACAATCAGTAAGGATAGGCAACAACACCTCCTCCACGATCATCCTCAACACCGGTGCCCCACAAGACTGTGTTCTCAGCCTCCACCATACTCCTTATACACCTATGTGTGACTGTGCCTCCAACTTGATTTTCAAGTTTGCTGATGACACCACCGTAGTGAGTCAGATCTCAAACAATGACGAGACAGAATACAGGAATGAGATAGAGCATCTGGTGAACTGGTGCGGCAACAGTAATCTCTCCCTCAATGTCAACAAAACAAAGGAGATTGTCATCGACTTCAGGAAGTGCAGTGGAGAACATGCCCTTGTATACATCAATGGAGACAAAGTAGAAATGGTCGAACAGGTCAAACTTTCAGGTGTCCAGATCACCAACAACCTGTCCTGGTCTCCTCATGCAGACACTATAGTTAAGAAAGCCCACCAACGCCTCTACTTTCTTAGGAGGCTAAGGAAATTTGGCATGTCAGCTACTTCTCTCACCAACTTTTACAGATGCATCATAGAAAGCATTCTTTCTGGTTGTATCACAGCTTGGTATGGCTCCTGCTCTGCCCAAGACCGCAAGGAACTACAAAAGGTCATGAACGTAGCCCAATCCAGCCTCCCATCCATTGACTCTGTCTACACTTCCCGCTGCCTCAGCAAAGCAACCAGCATAATTAAGGACCCCAGCAACCCCGGACATACTCTCTTCCACCTTCTTCCATTGGGAGAAAGATACAAAAGTCTGAGATCACGTACTAACCAACTCAAGAACACCTTCTTCCCGACTGCAACCAGACTTTTGAATGGACCTACCTCGCATTAAGTTGATCTTTCTCTACACCCTAACTATGACTGTAATATTACATTCTGCACTCTCTCATTTCCTTCTCTATTAACGATATGCTTTGTTTTTTCAGCACGCAAAAAATAATACTTTTCACTGAATACTAATGCATGTGACAATAATAAATCAAATCAAATCTTTCTTTTGTTCTATTTATCTAATCTCAGGGCAGACTCAACTTGCTGAAAGTGCTGCTTGTTTGGGTTGTGCAACTGGTAGTTCAAGAAAATAATATTTGCTGGTGCTTTTTGACATTACACACTGGGCGGCACAGTGGTTAGCACTGCTGCTTCACAGCTCCAGGGACCTGGGTTGGGTCACTGTCTGTGTGGAGTTTGCACATTCTCCTCGTGTCTGTGTGGGTTTCCTCCGGGTGCTCCGGTTTCCTCCAACAACCCAAAGATGTGCGGGTTAGGTTGATTGGCCATGCTAAAATTGCCCCTTAGTGTCCTGAGATGTGTAGGTTAGACGGTAAAATATGTAGGGATATGGGGGTAGGGCCTGGGTGGGATTGTGGTCGGTGCAGACTCGATGGGCCGAATGGCCTCCTTCTGCACTGTAGGGTTTCTATGATTTCTATATTTGGGAATTGCTGAAAGATGCTATATTGTGTTAGGCGTTAGGGAGTTTTGCTAGAGTGTTTCGGCAGGATTTAAACTAGTGTGGCAGGGGGGTGGGGAACAAAACAGTAGGTCAGTAAATACTGAGGCTGGGGTTGAGCTGGGGGCCAGGGCAAGGCTAGCTAAGAAGAGGAGCACTCTGGAGGAGGATGACCTGAGTGGGCCTGGAGGTCTGGAGTACATCTGCTTCAATGCGAGGAGTGTAACGGGTAAAACAGACGAACTTAGGGCCTTAATGCTTATGTGGAATTTGGATGTGGTTGCAGTGACGGAAACTTGGTTAAAAGAAGGACAGGACTGGCAGCTGAATATTCCGGGGTATGTGTTTTAGGCGAGACAGAGGAGGGGCTAAAAAAGGTGGGGGAGTAGCGATATTAGTTAAGGAGCATATTACCGCGGTGCAGAGGGTAGACAACTTAGAGGGGTCATGTACTGAGTCGCTGTGGGTGAAACTCAGAAACAGGAAGGGTGCAGTCACTATGCTGGGGGTGTACTACAGACCACCCAACAGCCCACGGAAGTGGAGGAAAGGATATGTCAGGAGATTCTGGATAGGTGCAGAAAAAATAGGGTTGTTGTAGTGGGGGACTTTAATTTCCCTGGCACAGACTGGAAAGTGCTTAGAGCTGGGGGTCCGGACGGGGAGGAATTTGTAAAATGCGTACTGGAAGGTTCTTTGGAACAGTATGTAGATAGCCCGACTAGAGAGGGGGCTATACTGGACCTAGTTCTGGGAAATGAGCCCGGTCAGGTCGTCAAAGTTTCGGTAGGGGAACATGTGGCAAATAGTGACCACAACTCTGTTAACTTTAGGATAGTAATGGACAAGGATGAGTGCTGTCCTATGGGCAGGGTGCTAAATTGGGGGAAGGCTAACTATAGCCGGATTAGGCAGGAATTGGTGGATGTTGATTGGGAGAGGATGTTCGAGGGTAAGTCCGCGTCTGGCATGTGGGAGTCTTTTAAAGAACTATTGACAAGGCTGCAGGATAGGCATGTGCCTGTAAAAAGGAAAGATAGGAAAGGTAGGATTCGAGAGCCATGGATAACCAGGGAAATTGAGGATCTGATTAAAATGAAAAGGGAGGCGTACGTTAAGTCCAGGCAACTGAAAACAGATGGAGTTCTGGAGGAATACAGAGAGAGTAGGAAAGAACTCAAACGGGGAGTTAGAAGGGCAAAAAGAGGTCACGAAATGTTCTTGGCAGGCAGGATTAAGGAGAATCCTAAGGCATTCTATTCATACGTTAGGAACAAAAGAGTTGTCAGGGAGAAAATCGGACCTCTCAGGGACAAAGGAGGGGAATTATGCTTAGAACCCAAGGGAATAGGGGAGATCCTAAATGAATACTTTGCATCGGTATTCACGAAGGAGAGGGGTGTGTTAACCGGGAGTGTCTTGGAGGGAGGTGTTGGCCCGTTAGAGAAAATCTCCATTACAAGAGAGGAAGTGTTAGGTTTTTTAGGGAACATTAAAACTGACAAAGCCTCAGGGCCTGATGGCATCTATCCTTGACTGCTCAGGGAGACGAGAGATGAAATTGCTGGGCCTCTGACGGAAATCTTTGTCGCTTCTTTGGACACGGGTGAGGTCCCTGAGGATTGGAGGATAGCGAATGTGGTCCCGTTGTTGAAGAAGGGTAGCAGGGATAACCCAGGAAATTATAGGCCAGTGAGCTTGACGTCCGTGGTAGGGAAGTTGTTGGAGAGGATTCTTAGAGACAGGATGTATGTGCATTTAGAATGGAACAATCTCATTAGTGACAGACAGCATGGTTTTGTAAGAGGGAGGTCGTGCCTTACAAATTTGGTGGAGTTTTTTGAGGAAGTGACAAAAACGGTTGATGAAGGAAGGGTCGTGGATGTCGTCTATATGGATTTCAGTAAGGCATTTGACAAAGTCCCACATGGCAGGTTGGTTAAGAAGGTTAAGGCTCATGGGATACAAGGAGAAGTGGCTAGATGGGTGGAGAACTGGCTTGGCCATAGGAGACAGAGGGTAGTGGTCGAAGGGTCTTTTTCCGGCTGGAGGTCTGTGACCAGTGGTGTTCTGCAGGGCTCTGTACTGGGGCCTCTGCTATTTGTGATATATATAAATGATTTGGAAGAAGGTGTAACTGGTGTAATCAGCAAGTTTGCGGATGACACGAAGATGGCTGGACTTGCGGAGAGTGAAGAGCATTGTCGGGCAATACAGCAGGATATAGATAGGCTGGAAAATTGGGCGGAGAGGTGGCAGATAGAGTTTAATTCGGATAAATGCGAAGTGATGCATTTTGGAAGAAATAATGTAGGGAGGAGTTATACAATAAATGGCAGAGTCATCAGGAGTATAGAAACACAGAGGGACCTAGGTGTGCAAGTCCACAAATCCTTGAAGGTGGCAACACAGGTGGAGAAGGTGGTGAAGAAGGCATATGGTATGCTTGCCTTTATAGGACGGGGTATAGAGTATAAAAGCTGGAGTCTGATGATGCAGCTGTATAGAACGCTGGTTAGGCCACATTTGGAGTACTGCGTCCAGTTCTGGTCGCCGCAGTACCAGAAGGACGTGGAGGCGTCAGAGAGAGTGCAGAGAAGGTTTACCAGGATGTTGCCTGGTATGGAGGGTCTTAGCTATGAGGAGAGATTGGGTAAACTGGGGTTGTTCTCTCTGGAAAGACGGAGAATGAGGGGAGATCTAATAGAGGTGTACAAGATTATGAAGGGTATAGTTAGGGTGAACAGTGGGAAGCTTTTTCCCAGGTCGGAGGTGACGATCACGAGGGGTCATGGGCTCAAGGTGAGAGGGGCGAAGTATAAGTTAGATATCAGAGGGATGTTTTTTACACAGAGGGTGGTGGGGACCTGGAATGCGCTGCCAAGTAGGGTGGTGGAGGCAGGCATGCTGACATCATTTAAGACTTACCTGGATAGTCACATGAGCAGCCTGGTCAATGGAGGGATACAAACGATTGGTCTAGTTGGACCAAGGAGCGGCACAGGCTTGGAGGGCCGAAGGGCCTGTTTCCTGTGCTGTACTGTTCTTTGTTCTTTGTTTATGGCAAATTGCATAGGTTTGTCCTTACTCTCCTGATAGAAAGTTGACTGAACACTAGGTTGCTCACTCACATCGCCAACTGTTTTGCTAGATGTATGAGTAGTTTACTTGTAGTATTAGCGTGTTCAGGATTTTCAAGTTTAATGGCGAACTGGGAAAACAGTACCACGTTATGACATTGAGTCACATAGGAGTGGTAGAGTGTAGTAGTGAGTCGAGTAGAAGTCTGCATGAAGCTAGCACAACGTCAGGATTATATCCTATATATATGTCTACACAGTTATGTGTTATTAATAAACAGTTATTGTTCAACTATACAAGCCTCCAGACCTCTTCATGAGGTGACATTCAACATTACTGATAGGTTTCAGGAAGTTTCATAGAATTGCGGTAACCATCAGGCGTAATTTGCTTAATTGAACCAATACAATCCAAATCAGAACTGTCTACTCCCACACTGTTTATTGCTTTTTCCTTCTATCTTTTAATTTAATTATCTCCACTTTGTATAAAATAAATCTATGAGGATGGTGCTGGGGGGTGATTTGCCACTGCTGACTTCCCAATTTCCACCTTAAAATTGAGCAACCGGCAGAGGAAAATCTGTGGCGACCTCGGACATACCTTTGCCTGCTTGGCTTAATTTTCAGGTAGGCCTTTGCAGTCATTTGGGTTTCTCAAATGTAACCTTCTGCATCGGCACCACAGGCACAACTCCCGATTTGTGCCTATGTTGAGTCCGAATTGAAAATCTCCCCCTATGATTCATAACCAGACCCTATTCTTAAACAATCCAAAGATGACCTGTATATATTTCTTTGGATACCAAGGATCTTCAAATTACAGCTTGTCTAATGTGAAATATGTTTTATCCATAGTTTTATTCGCCAAAACAAACTGAACAAAGGAAACTGGACCAACGTACAGCTACTTTGCAGTTGTTTCAGTATATTGTAAAGCAATTTCCAATTCCATTAAGGCATTAACCCCAAAATTAAATTGCATTTTTTTAGCTCACACATTCTGAATATCAGCTTAAACAATTGTTATCTCCTGACAGATTTGAGTTTGAATGGGCGTTTATCACTTTATATTTGCTCTGTCTCTTTTATATTCTTCCTCTTCCATGGGCCAAAGCAGCAGATCAGTGTTCTTTAGTTTCCATAGCATCAACATTTGCAACCAAAGATTTATTATCCAAGTGAGGGCTTTAGGTTTACTGAGTAAATTAGTTTAGCTGAATAACAATTACAACATGCATATACATCCTTTTCTTTGAGGCTAAAATCCGTTTAACATTTTCATAGCAATTCATCAATCAAAATCCATTTGAATCAGTAAATACCATGCAATAATAAAAACTCATTGACCTAAAATGATATTTCTAACTTTCAGACTGACTGCTGGATTATAAAATCCCCTTTCTTTGCGGGGCCACTCTTTTTCCTGGATTACAAAAAAGAAATCAGCAGCAAAGGAGGAGATTTTGAGGCATCAGTCCTGATGGAAATGGTGGAGAATGATTTACCACAACATTCCTACCATTTCCGTGTGCCTCCAACCACCACCACCACATCTGCACCCCCCCCACCCCTCAACTCAGTCCCTAGGCCTACCAATGGGCTTCTGAAACACATCAGCACGAAGCTCTCTTAATATATAAATCAGCTTGAAAGGCATACACAAGAACCCCATTTGTCATTTGGTAGTATTGGGTGGAGCATATGTCACACAGTGTCACTGATTGTCCAACCTAGGAGAGGTCAACTGGTTGAGTTTTACTGGGGTAGATTTTCATGCCCTCTCTCCGTCCACCCCTAGGTATGGTCTTTGCTCAGCCAGCCAGATGGCGGTGGAGTGTACCCAGTGGCCGTATGCTGGCAGAAGGCCCAGCACCGAGGGAAAAATCAGCAATCCTGGGCAAGCTGCTGGCTCCCAGCCACTGTGATATCAGGTGGCCAGGCCAGTCCCCTGTACTGAAAGAATGTACGTCCAGAGAGGACGTGCCCAGACTTGTTTTATGAAGCCTAGAGGAGTGTTGACCTTCAGGTTCTGCTGTGGCTTGACTATTAGTTGATGACATGTTAGGTGGATTGACCATGCTACATTGCCCCTTAGTGTCCCAAGGTCTGTCAATTAGTGAGGTAAATGCGTGGGATTAATAGATAGAGTTGGGGGTTGGCCTGGCTAAGATGCTCTGTCAGGGCGTTGGTGCAGACTTAATGGGTTGCATGGATGGCCTTCTTCTGCACGTAGGAATTCTATGATTCTATGTGGAGTGTGCATGGAGTACGCTTTTCCCAATGCTGTCTTACAATGACAAACATAGTACTTTATATCTTCTAGGATTCCAATTTGCATATTAAAAGGGCCCACCACTTGTTTCAGGCAGGCACTCCTGCCACCCAGTGGTAAAACATGAGAACATAAGAAATAAGAGTTTGATTCGGCCATTCGGCCCTTTTTGCCTGCTTGGCCATTCAATATGAGCATGCACTATGCACTATTTCTACATTCCATAATTTATTTAGCACCCAAAAATGCACTGACCTCGGTCTTGAATATATTCACTAACTGAGCATTCACAGCCTTCTGGGGTAGAAAGTTCCTAAGGTCTGTGGAGTTAAAACGGTTAGCCCCTTATTCTGATACTGTGAGCTCGAGGCGAAGACTCCCCAAGTCTGGGGAAATAGCCTTCCAGATTTTCCTCATTAAGCCTTTAAGAATTTTAGATTTGAGCACTTGTAAGTACAGGACTTGAGTATTGCTGAGGTGAGAGACATGTTGCTGAAGATTTTTATCTTCCTCTCATTAGAACAAACACAAGAATGCCAAATTTCAAACAATCACAGTAACTTGTACTGCAGGAGAAAGGGGTGCGGATTGGTTGGCAAGTCCACTCTCATTGGTCAAGGCGTTACCATGGAAAAAGCAACAGACTCCTCAAACATCTGGGTAATTCAAAAAAGATGCAAAGCTTGAGCATATTTGGTCTCTTCTAATGCACATCAGTGAGATCACCTCTCATTCATCCAAATTCCAGGGAATTTATGCTCAGCTGATTTAATTTCTCCTCAATCCTCTCAGTTTAGGAATTAGTCTATGAACATTCATCACACTCCTTCCAAAATCAGCACATCCTTCCTGCAGCAGGAATACCTAAAACATACACAGTAGACCAAGTGATTTTGCAGGGTGATGCGCATCAATTGGACACGAGGCACAAAGCTTCGGTAAAAGAAGGCTTTTATTAACTAACAATGGAACTATCAGAACTTTAACACACTATCCCAGACTGAAGAGGTCCCGCCCGAGCAGGGGGTCTTATACCTCTCCCAGGAGGCGGAGCCCGACTGGGATGTGCCACAACAGTAACAACCACAGGTGTATCACTCCCACCCTAGCCCAACAACAACATTAGAACAACCCAACAACAACATTAGAACAATCCCACAGTGGGAACCAACGATGGTTCACCACACAGGGTTTGCCTGTAAAGAGTTGTTCCATGCACAGCTGGAAGACCTCACTGTTAGTGGAGATCTCATGAGGCATATGAAGAAAACAATAACTGCCTACCCGAGACATGAATGTGGTAAGTTTTGAGGTTTCTTCATCTAGTGGAATCTACCAAACCTGCATTTTGCTGCTAGGATGCTGAAACCCTCAGCATTTGACCTGTCTGCTATTCACCTGTTCCACTGTCTTCATCGTGTGATGAGGTTTGAGCAGCACTTTATTCAAATACACTGGGTCAACGCATATCCTGACCAGGCCATCTCTTTAACTGTGGCTACCATTGCCAAAACATATTCTGTGGCCTTATATATAGAGTTAGGACACCCAGCTAATTAATTACTTTCTGTTTCACGGCTTTTGATGCTCTTCTTAAGGCACAAACTGTTGGTCATATTGAGTCATCTAGCCTCATGTGGTATACAACTGGTAGCTTACCAATCGTCACAGTTGTAGAGGTCTTTGTACTCCATCATTTCTGGAGCCTGGCGTTGTAAAGCATGAACATACTTGCATTCCCGATAAGAATTGGCATGCTCCCGACACGTGACTCTTTTTGTAGCCACAATATCAGGTGGCCACTGGGTCTATACCATCTTCCACACCATTACTGCATTTTTGGTTTGTCCATTCTAGATGAAAATTAAAATGACCTGAGTGACACTATATTCTGCACGCACTCCTTTCCTTTTCCTCCATGTACGCTATGTACCATATGTTTTGTCAGTATGGCATGCAAGAAACAATACTTTTCACTGTATCCCAATACATGTGACAATGACAAATCAAATGAAATGACTTGCATCTCTAATTTCCTGATTAATGCACTGCCCTACGGAAACAACTATTGTTAGGGGCCCCATAAACTGCACCCACCAATGATTTCTGCCCCTTGCTGTTTTTTTGCCACCCAAAATGATTCTACATCTTGACTTTCCATTCTAAGATCCTTGCTCTCTACTATCTTTATCCCGTCCTTTATTATCCAAATGACTCATTCTCCTCCTTTTCCATTTTGCCTCTCTTCTAAAAGACAGCTCGGTACATCAGGGAACAGACAGCAGCAGCAGTTCCAGCAATGGCAGGAACAGAGCAATAAAGTACTGCCACTATTTTTGAGGTGCCACTATCTTGTGTCTGTTGGATGGGAGGACTCAAAATTACCTAAACTGTAACTTTGCTGGGTCAGCAGAGTAGAAATATCCTTTGAGAAATTTGTGCCACTGCCACTCTAAGACATTTCCTCCAGACTTCTAAGATTAGACATTTGCCCATTGCCCTATCTCCTGGCTGGACAGTATGATATTGCAAAGGGGAATGAGCCTGCTGCTGGGACTATTCTGTCAGGCATGTTCTGGCCTTGTCAAAAGTCTGCATTGGGAGAGAAATCTACCCTAATTTGTGTCGTTCATAAAGGTTGAAGGGGCAACTTAGAGCTATACTGTCTTCCTTAACTGTTACATAAAACATCAAAGCTATTTTAAATTATTTTTGAATCGATGTATGTTCAAGTAACAACACAATTTCACAGCTGACCCTGTTTGAACTTGGAAGAGTAATAAGAATCCTGGTTTGAGAAAGATATTGCAGTTTTGTATCATTTATTCTGCAGCAATTTTAGCTCTTGGCAACATATATGAGCAGCAATGTGTAGTTATCAATTGATGTGATGGAGACTTATATCAATAATTTTATCTTTGTTGGGCTCCCTGTTTCAGCTGTCTTATCCCATGGGAAATGCTACACAAAGTCAGACATCTCTTTGAAGGGCAGGAGGGAAAGTCAGAGTGACAGTCAACCTAGGCCCCTCTTGTGTACCTGATGGGATTCAGTTACAAAGCAGTGCTTGGAAAGGCATAGAATCAATTCATCTGTTCCTTGTTTCTCCTGGGATTTTCTATGTGGTGAGATGGAAGCTAGATAATGCAAAACGATGGGAAATAAATGCCTTGGAAAGAGAAAAATCTTTAGCTCATTTTATCGTTCTTCCAATTTACACAGCAGAGACCAAGCAAGTCTCATGCATTAGCCTTCTGCAGTCTTTGATGTGAAAATGATGAAATGCTACCGCAGAAGCAACTTAAAACATTCCTAAAATAACACTCTTGGAAACACATGAGATGGCAGCAAAGTATCCAACGCTGTACACAGCTCACATCTGTCTGTTTGACACCCTGATTTAAAGCATTGTTATTTTGGCAAAAGTCCCACTTCAAAGACTTGAACACAAAATGTAGGCTGACACTGAGGGAGTGCTGCACTGTCAGCAGTGTTTTTCAGTTGAGATGTTAAACCAAACCTTTGAATGCCCTCTCAGTTGGACGTAAAATATCACAAGGCACTATTTTGAAGAAGAGTGTCCTGGCCAATATTTATTCTTCAACCAAAATTGCAAAATCAGATTATCTGGTCATCATCTCATATGCTGTGTTCAAATTCACTGCCATGGTATCCACAACAGAAGCACATCTTTAGCCACAAAGCACTTTGGGCTCTGCTGAGATCTGAAAGGTGCATCATGCATACAACTTCTTCCTTTCTTTAGAGGAACTTTAAATAAAGCCACAAAGGTATTGAAATTCATGTTGCTGGAGAGCAATGTTGAGCAGCAGAATACCAACTGGGGCGAGCAACAGAATTTGAGGCACCACCAGATATGTCTGGATTCCACCCCTATTTGTCCCCATCAGAAAGCATGGTTAGCTTGTGGGACCGACCCACTATCCACCTGTCTAAATAAATGCAGGCATATTATAATGGCACCTAATTGATGAAAATAGTTTGTACATTGTATTGGTCTCATTTATGCCCTTAAAAATGATGAAGGAAAGTTCTGCATTGCAAGGCTGATTTTTATTGTACCAAAATTATTCTCTGGCAGACATTTAAGCCATCCAGCAGCACTGAAAAATGGAGCCTTTAATATTCAAAGTAACCTAACCCTGGGATTTCAGAATATCATTCATGCTATTATTGGGAATGTATCTGACTGGGGTCTGGTTACAAATAGCATTCTTAAGAGTTCTCTATTGGGCCTGTTAGCATTCATCACTTTTATTAATAATCAAGAGAATGGTTTAAAGAGAAGCATTCTCAAATTCCTCTATGATACAGGAGTATGCAAGGGGGTTATAGTACAGACCAAATGGATAAGTTGCAGGCTAATTTAGATAAATAGAGTGAGTAATCCCCTGCTTGGCAAATATTATTTAATCTGGATAAATGCAATGTTATATACAGGAGTTAAAGACTCCAAGCATTCAGTTGGATGTCAGGAAGTATTTCTTATTGCAGAGTCTCATTGCTTTTGGAACAAAGAGTTGAGATATGTGCTGACTATGGAATTATCACAGTCCATTAAACGGGAATTTGATAAGCGAAGGGGACATTACCAGTTCAAAGGGGTAAATTGCTAGATTGAGATAAATCAAGGGATATCCTGAATTTGGTTCAAAGACTCAATGGTTTCTTTTTAAGCTGTTTCATTTGTTTGGATGAGGCCACAGCAGCTTCTATACAATGCTGCGTGACTGCCTGAGCAAGTTGCAGACCATCAGAAAGTTATTATAGCCAATTGGTTTCCCTCGACATTGGAGCTGTCCCTGGTCCTAAACTCAGGTAGGGCTTCTGACACACATGCACTGCACTCAAGTGACTATTGATCAGATAGTATACAGAGTCCATGCAAACAACCACATTAATACCCATGGCATTTGTAGATTCAGGGTCACATACTGACCCAGCGCAAGGAGCTCTAGGAATGTTCCCGAGCACACATGCAACAGCAATCAAACTTTCAGTGGGAAAACACTTAGAAGCAGTACATGATATGGAAATATTGAGCACATATAATACACTGCAATAAAGCAGGTGACATAGGTAGAAAAGAAAATCCACCTTATACTGCTCTACCAAATACAATTTGATTTAAACTAGTTTACTAATATGTTGGGATAGCAGGATCAACTGGATTGAAATGCACTGGGTTCTATGGACCTTGAAGAAAGGGTTGGGAGTAATGGCAGCAGACCTTTTTTTGCATCTGGAAATTTGGCTCCTTCCATCCTATTTTTGCTTCTGGCCAGGAGACAGAGGAGGACTCCCCCTGCCTTGACCTTAGCATTATCACTCACAGAATCACTCACAGAATCATAGAGAATCATAGAATCCCTACAGTGCAGAAGGAGGCCATTCGGCCCATCAAGCCTGCACGACAACAATCCCATCCCGGTCCTATCCCTGTAACCCCACGTATTTACTCTGCTAATCCCCCTACACTAGGGGCAATTTAGCATAGCCAATCAACCTAAGCTGCACATCTTTGGAGTGGGAAGAAACCAGAGCACCTGGAGGAAACCCATACAGACATGGGGAGAATGTGCAAATTCCACAGACAGCCATCCAAGGCCTGAATTGAACCCATGTCCCTGGCTGTGTGGGTTAGCAGTGCGAAGTGTGGATTATGTCAAAACATTGATCCTTGGGCTATGACCTCTGCATGCTAAGAAAGGTCCTGGCTGCTTTTAGCCTCACTCGGAGTCTGAATTATCACTGTTAGTTTTATGGCAGCAGGAAATGAGGTGGGCTTGAGACAGGATTTCAGATTTCAGGATTTTCACCCTGTGTGTGTTGTGCATTCTCCACTCGTGCTGCATTCTGAAGCCAAAGCAGTCTGGAAAGGGAAATACAGAATGGATCTTTTTCTAATGGGGCTCAAAAAAATCCACAAGAATAAACACTATGGGCTGCTGCCACACAGGACTTTACCCTCTCTGTGTTCCCAGGCTATGATTTGTCTCTTCTTGCAGACATTTATTTCCTGTACGCCGTTAGTGGTTTTCCTTTGTACGTTATGGCAAGTGCATTAACAAAAATGAGCATACCCTAAACCAGGTGTTTCTTTTTCCAATTGTATCTGCCCCTTTGATGAAGTGTTTTTATTTTAAGCTGTCTGCTTGCTTTCCCTTTCGTGTTTGCCTATATTTTCCCACAATGCCATAACCCCTTCTCTTCCGTTCTCTCCCATTTCTTGTCTCCTCAGTTCCCTTGGGGTGGCATGGTGGCACAATGGTTAGCACCGCTGCCTCACAGTGCCAGGGACCTGGGTTCGATTCCCGGCTTGGGTCACTGTTTGTGTGGAGTTTGCACGTTCTCACTGTATCTGCGTGGGTTTCCTCCGGGTGCTCCGTTTTCCTCCCACAGTCTGAAAGATATGCTGGTTAGGTGCATTGACTCGAACAGCTTAGATTAGTGTGGCGATGAGGGGAATTTCACAGTAACTTCATTGCAGTGTTAACGTAAGCCTTACTTGTGACTAATAAATAAACTTTAACTTTACTTTTGTTTTTATCTTTTACCCTGGAGTGGAAATTCCCATCCTCAATAACTTGTGCCAAAAAACAGATATTAAAAAGTGGTATTTGGTTCCTACGAGATTGCTGATCTTAAATTAGATTTACTTATCAATGATACCTAGCAGAAATTATGGGCTTATTTCTTTGTGATTAATGACTATAGCATATATTTTTCTACATCTTGGTGTGTTGCTTATTCTCTTAATCTATTTATTCTTGGTCAATGGTCAAAGATTTAGTAAGGATCTTAAAAGAAGAGAATGATAAAGAAGATTGGCTTCAGTGTGTGGGTCTCATTGTCTAAAGGCATGGCCACTAATTGAGCGGAGGACGTGGAGGGTAATGTGCAAGTGGTTGGAGTCAGAGGACTAAAGATTTGAGGAGCACAATATGGCTGGTGAAGTTAAGGAAGGGCAAGCTCATGGATGGATTTGAGCACCAGATTAGGAATTTTAAAGGTGAGGGCTGTGGGATCGAGAATCCAATGGAAGTCATTCAAAAGTCCTGTGTGGAGTCATTCAGAATGGGGTAAAGGATGAAGAAATCTTGAAACAGGATAAGATACAAACAGCAAGATTTTGTGTGAGCTGCAGTTTTTGGAGAATGGGTGCTAGCCAAAAGGGAATTAGAATAGCAAAGGAACGATGAATGAAAATAGTGGATGAACAGGTGAAGGGATGATGGGAGGTAATGTTAGAAGGAAGAAAGGAAGGATATAGATTTGGAATCTCAGCTTGGATGCTGAATCAGGTACAGGCTAGGACAGTAACAGGAGAAGGTATTGCAATTGGTGTCAAGTAAGTTTGTGGTCTGCATTAAAGATGGTGTTCATACCTTCCTCACCTTAAGTTAAGAGAAATATAGTTCATCCAAGCCAGGGTGTGGGACAAATAGGCTGACAGCTGAGAGGCAGTAGCGGGGTCGAGAATGGCAGGGAGGTAAGGAGATCTGGCGTCGTCAACGTATGTGTGGAAATGGACCCGACACTTGTGGCGAGCAAAGCCTCAATTTTAAAAATTTCTCCATTATTTTCAAATCTCTCTGTGTTGTGACCTTCACCCTCCCCCATTTCCTCAACCTCCACCAGCCCTACAAACCTTCAAGGTCCAGATACGATCTTTTGCGCATCTCTGAATTTAATTACTTCATCTCTTCAGCTACATAAGTTCTCAAATTCAGATAACTTCAATCCAAAACATTTTAAAAGTGCTCTGACCAACCCAAGCTAGAAATTAAACCAACATCTGGGTCAGAAGTATACTTGAGGAAGAAGAGAGAAATGAACTATAATATCTTACAGTTTGATGTGTCTTCATTGAGCAAACAACACTATATACATAAGAGAAATGCACATAGAGTAAAATATTCTAACTCCCATTTTCATAGTTTCTTCCTCTAAAATTCTCCAAATTTTACTAACTTGTCTTTGTTCTCGCAGCTAATAAATAAGTTAATTTGCTTGTTGCCAACTTGTACTCGTCCATCGCTTACATACATCTTCATTGGACCACAATGAAGAACTCTAATGAACTCATATTGCCTTAATCAGTTTTTTCATATAAATCATCAATTTGTTCTCTGCCTTCTCCTATGTCTGTTTCCCTTGGCTGTACATTAACCATAAGTCAGACAAATGAGGCAGGCTTCACCCTGGCCTTTGTCATTTCCATTCTGGCATCATGTGCTTGAAAGTCAGCAGCATTGTGGGTGGTGACTTTTGGATTGATTTTCCTTCCATTGTTGTAACCGCTGCTTGACATTCCCCACAACCACAGAGCTGAAATAGTATGGTTGCATTGAGAAATGTGCTTGCAGTTCCTAAAAACATTCCATCATACTGACCCTCATCCCCAGAATACTGTCCCTGGACTTTTTGACTTGCTACTTTCTCTTTAAAAGCCTCCTCAGAAAATATATTTTGACCAGTCCCTTGGGCATTTGCTCCTCAATATTTCTCACCTAAGAAGTACCTTGGATGTTGACAACATTAAAGGTAGCATGTCAACGGTATAACATTAATCACATTACAACCTTCTGAACTCAATGTCACAAGTTCAGCACAGTAGCACAGTGGTTAGCACTGCTGCTTCACAGCTCCAGGGTCCCGGGTTTGATTCCTGGCTCGGGTCACTGTCTGTGTGGAGTTTGCACATTCTCCTCGTGTCTGCATGGGTTTCCTCCGGGTGCTCCGGTTTCCTCCCACAGTCCAAAGATGTGCGGGTTAGGTTGATTGGCCAGGTTAAAAATTGCCCCTTAGAGTCCTGGGATGTGTAGGTTAGAGGGATTAGCGGGTAAATATGTGGGGGTAGGGCCTGGGTGGGATTGTGGTCAGTGCAGACTCGATGGGCCGAATGGCCTCCTTCTGCACTGTAGGGTTTCTATGATTTCTATGATTTCAATAATTTAGTTAATAACTCCCAATTTTGTGGGAAACAGGTTCTGGTGTTATTATCTTCAGCACTTTAGATCTATCTTGTGTTTATTCACTTGTCCCATTCCCACCCAATCTTGCCATGCACCATTATTCCTTCTGCAATTTAATCACTTTTGCCTTCCACTCTGTTACAGGTCTTTTCTATTTTTCTATTTTCCCCTTTTCCTCGTACTTGTTACATCCATAATATTTTCAAGTATCGATGAAGATTCGCAATCGGAAATGCTGGGCAGAATCTTCCTCATCTCACAGAGATGGGTTTGAAGAAAGGACAGGGAATAAGCTTGGAGAATTGGGCATGAGTGACACAATCCCACCTCTGGGTGAGTTTACCAGAGGCAAATTAACAAAGGAAGTGGTACGCATCCAATGGATTTTTGATTTTTTATTTGATTTGATTTATTATTGTCACATGTATTAGTATACAGTGAAAAGTATTGTTTCTTGCGCACTATACAGACAAAGCATACCGTTCATAGAGAAGGAAGTGCAGAATGTAGCGTTATGGTCATAGCTAGGGTGTAGAGAAAGATCAACTGAGTGCGAGGTAGGTCCATTCAAAAATCTGACGGCAGCAGGGAAGAAGCTGTTCTTGAGTTGGTTGGTACATGACCTCCGACTTCTGTATCTTTTTCCCAATGGAAGAAGGTGGAAGAGAGAATGTCCGGGTGCGTGGGGTCTTTAATTATGCTGGCTGCTTTGCCGAGGCAGCGGGAAGTGTAGACAGAGTCAATGGATGAGAGGCTGGTTTGTGTGGTGGATTGGGCTACATTCACGACCTTTTGTAGTTTCTTGCGGTCTTGGACAGAGCAAGAGTCATACCAAGCTGTGATAAAATGAGAAAGAATACTTTCTATTGTGCATCTGTAAAGGTTGGTGAGAGTCGTAGCCAAATTTCCTTAGTCTTCTGAGAAAGTAGAAGGTTGGGTGGTTTTCTTAACTATAGTGTTGGCATGGGGGGACCAGGAAAGGTTGTTGGTGACCTAAAAACTTGAAGCATTCGATCATTTCTACTTCGTCCCCGTTGTTGTAGACAGGGGCATGTTCTCCACCATGCTTCCTGGAGTCAATGACAATTTCTTTCTTTTTGTTGACATTGAGGGACATTATTCTTGTCGCACCAGTTCACCAGATTCTTTATCTCATTCCTGTACTCTGTCTCATCATTGTTTGAGATTATGGTGGTGTCTTCAGCAAACTTGAAAATCGAGTTGGAGGGGAATCGGCTACACAGTCATAGGTGTATTAGGAGTATATTAGGGGGCTGAGAATGCAGCCTTGTGGGGCACCGGTGTTGAGGATAATCATGGAGGAGCTATTGTTGCCTATCCTTACTGATTGTGGTCTGTGGGTTAGGAAGTTCAGATCTAGTTGCAGGCCACAGAGTTTGGAGATGAGTTTCATAGGAATAATAGTGTTGAAGGCTGAGCTGTAGTCAATAAATAGGAGTCTGACATAGGTATCCTTGTTATTAGGTGTTCCAGGGTTGAGTGCAGGGCCAGGGAGATGGCGTCTGCTGTGGACCTATTTCGGCGGTTGGTGAATTCTAGTGGATCCAGGCAGTCTGGGAGGCTCGAATTGATTTGTGCCATAACTAAACTTTTGAAGCACTTCATAATGATGGATGTCAGAGCCACTGGATGATAGTCATTAAGGCGCACTGCTCGGCTTTTCCTTGGTACCGGGATGATGGTCATCTTCTTGAAGCAGATAGGGACCTCAGATTGTTATAAGGAGAGGTTGAAGATGTCTGCGAATACCCCTGCTTTCTGATCCGTGCAGAATCTGAGTGCTCGTCCGAGTACCCCATCCGGGCCAATCACTTTCCGTGGGTTGACCTTCGAGAAGACTGCTCTGAGATGGACATCAATTAAGGGCCCAATAAGGGGGATTTGGAGGACTCTTCTTTACATCAGAGTATTAAGACAGCAACTCTGTGGAAGTGGCCTCCTGGTGGCGGAGTGGGTGGTCATTGACATCAACGGCAGCAGGGAGGCGGTGATATATTGTCACTGGCAGTGGTATTATCACAGGACGAGGAATCAAGAGACCCAGGATAATGCTCTGGAAACCGAGGTTCGAATCCCACCATGGCGGGTAGCGAAATTTGATTTCAATAAAAATCTGGAATTAAAAGTCTAATGATGACCATGAAATCATTGCCGATTGTTGTAAAATCCTATCTGGTTCACTAATGTCCTTCAGGGAAGGAAAGCGGACATCCTTACCTGGTCTAACTTACATGTGACTCCATATCCACAATAATGTGATTGACACTTGAATGCTCTGGCAAGCCACCCAGTTCAAGGGAAATTAGGGATGGGCACTAAATGCTGGCCCAGCCGGCGACACCCACATCCCATGAAATAATGTTTTTAAAAGGCAGGAACGGCCGCACTTGCACCCAAACAATTTCTCTAACGGGGTTTCCCCCTTCACTCTAATGGGTGTACCAACCTCATCTCTATTTATGATTGAAATCTTTTTGCACGTTTCCTAGTGTGCCTCCATTTTGAGGCTCTCTATCAATTTACTTCCTGCCTGATTTCCTGGTCTGGCTAGTGGCCTTCCAAAGCAACAAGTCCTGTAATGGGCCTGTAGAGTCAAAAGCCTACCCGCCACCCTTAAGTGGAGACAACCTCCCAAAAGATCATTCTGGAGAGCGCACCAAAGACCCATGTGGGAGCTGGACCCAGACAGGATTCCGACTCTTGAAAATGAACAATTATAAGATTCCGCCTGTTAAATCTTTTACTCGCTCCACAACTGTTGCCTGACCACATGGGCATTTCCTGTTCATATTTGAGATTTCCAGCTTTTGCAGCATAATGGGGTAAGCAGAGGTTTTGCTGGAAGCGCATTTCCGAAGAACTGTGCTACCCTACTGTACTAAATCATTTCAATTCAAATTGATTTGAATTTCAAATTCAGTTGTTTCTTTTTTCATTCCCAGTGAATCTCTACAGTTCCCGGTGATTATTCAGTTTCAGCTGAAGATCTGCTGAATAACCTGGTGATGGGTACGACAAAAAAGAATTATGCTGATTGGGTCAGATCACTAACGACCATGATTGCAATTTGTGTGAAGAGCATGTGATTTAGCAGAGAGTTTGACAAACACTTGCGCTAAACCACACACTCCTTACGTCCATTAAATGCATTCTGCCTCCGAATCGTGATACCATAAGTCGGTCTCAAGTGAAATCTGCTTGCAGTTTCAGTTTTATTTCCAATAATCACAAGTGCACTGCACAAAGCACACACATCTGCAGACTGCTTTCAGTGGGGAGAAGTTAAACTGCCGTGGAAAGCAATCGACTGAAACAAGCCAAAGGAAAACACAAGAGACATGTGCCTAAGTTAAAGATACCTTCAACACAAAGACTGAGGCACTGTTCTGGAAGATTTTAATTACAGAAAAGAAAAGCCTAAAAGAGGGTTAAAAAAAACCCTGATGTGTTGCAAAATTAACAATGAGCATTTAACCAGTTTAAGATTTAGTCAAGTTAATGAAGTCTTAACTCACAAATAATTACTTTATTGATCTTTTTAAACAGTTTCATTTTCAAACAACAGAAATCCTTTAATCTGAGTTAATAAAACATCGAACCACTGTGTCAGGGGAACACAGTGTTTGTCTGAAGAATTCACATGACAATTCATCTGCAGCTTTTTTGTTCCTACCTTTTTTTAAAAATCTCCATCACATAAACAAACATTCTGACTTCTCAAATAGACTAGCGACATAATGTCAAATGTTGAATGGGGATGGTGCATCCATCCATTTGCATTAGAAACAAAGAAACATAGAAAACTACAGCACGAAACAGGCCCTTCGGCCCCACAAGTTGTGCCGAACATATCCCTACCTTTTAGGCCCTCCTATAACCCTCCATCCTATTAAGTCCCATGTACTCATCCAGGAGTTAACTATCTTACATAGTTAAGGAAAAATAAAAATCTAAGTATTTATAAATGCTTTTTAAAAACATACTTTCAAAACTGCTGACTTTAATCTTAAACATATCTTTTAGAAATAGTTGTCTTATCATAACCTCTAGGGAAGCTTTTGTGTTTAACACAATTCATTACCATTTTCTCCATTCTCACATGATAGCGCAACCAGATACATCTTTCCTTTTTTTCTGAAGGGACTGTTCCCTCTCTGACAGCCTGTTTCACTCTTGCTCCCCTTCCATCATCACCTTTCCGTTGCAAGCGTACAAGATTCAACACTTTCAGCTCCTTCCCCATCTCTGTCTCGAGCTCCAAGCACTACCTCCGTGTTAGACGGTGAGATTTTGTACATCTTCTAACTTAATATACTGCATTGTTATTTGCAAGGTGGTCTCCTTCACATCAGAGAGATTACATGCAGGTTAGGGGATTGCTTTGCTAAATGCCATTCCATTCAGTCTGCACATATGACCCTGAACTTCTGGTCACCTGCCGCTTTAACTCTCCATCCCACTCTGAATGCTCTGTCCCTGGTCTCCCACACTTTTCCAGTGAAGCTTAATATCAGTTCATGGAACAGAATCTCTCCTTTTTACTCGGCACTTACAACCCTCTGACCTTAACACTAATTTCAACAATTTCAGTGTGCAACCATAGCTCTGATTTGCTTTGGGACAGCAAGTGTTTGGAATGTAGGATAAGTGCAGCAAGGTTACTGGGAATAGAGGGGGGTGTGGGGTGAGGCTTGGCATGAGGATCTCATGGTGTATGGTTGGTGAGGTGGTCCTTACCTCTGGGGTCTACCAGCCTCATTCTTTTGCCCCACAACATTCATAAATCAAGGTTGTGTTGTTAGCTGACTAGATGCTGCTTCGGTGAATATTGGAGCTCATTGAATCCCCTGATCCCCAGACCCAAGTCGAGAGCATTTGGATGGATAGGAGGTCCCATGGAAGGGGAGGGGCTGCCCAATAAGGGTGGAAGGGTCAGATGGTAAAGGAGTAGGTAACTATACCAGGTGAACTTAGGAGTAGGTGGAAGGAGTTTCCAGGCCTGGGGGGTAAGTTTGCCTTTTTCACCAGATCCACAAGCAATGCTGGAAAGATCTTTTCCCAAAGATGTCTGTTCCTCCCTTGAGCTATCAAATATCCCAAAGCCAGAGAGACTTAACTGGCCAGGTTAAGTCTGCAAGACAGGTTAAATATGGGACTCCCAATCTCATTCTGATGATTAAATGGACAACCCACATCTATGGAGCAGATTAACTGCCCACCCCCAACCCACCTCTCTCACACCTGGCAATAGACAGTTTGAAAGGTTGGGTTTGAGATTTTGATTATTTTTATATCTCACCTGGCCCTAATCCAGCATTTTGGTGGTTAAACTCACCACCAATGTTTCAGATCGATGATCTTTTATTGGATGGAAGTTAGCAACTTGAGA
This sequence comes from Mustelus asterias, assembly GCF_964213995.1. NCBI lineage: Eukaryota > Metazoa > Chordata > Chondrichthyes > Carcharhiniformes > Triakidae > Mustelus > Mustelus asterias. Next base: position 73,847,204 of record NC_135801.1, on the reverse strand, counting down.
CTTTAACTATTTATGAAAATCAGGAGTAGGCCATTCGGCCCCTCAAGCCTACTCGACCATGAAAAGGATCATAGCTGATCTGATTGTGGCCTCAGCTCCATGTTCTCGCCTGCCCCTGACATTCATTGATTCCCTCGTTAATTAAGTGTCCGCCTCAACCGTAAAAATATTCAATGCCCCTGTTTCCACTGCTCAATAGGGCAAGAGTTCCAAAGAGTAAAGAGGCTCTGAGGAAAAAAAATCTCATCTCAGTCCCTCTCTCTCTCCACAGATGCTGCGTGACCTGTTGAGTATTTCCAACATTTTTTGTTTTCATACTGGAAAATTAATGGTCAGATACAAGTCAGTTTGAGACTGTAATCTCGTCTCAAGTTTCATGATTTACAACGCTGTGTGGACCGCTGTTTGATTAGCATTACTTAGGTATCAATTATTCAAGTAAATGACTCAGAGTTACAGTGGACTTGTCACTGCTCAGAAATGCCATTACACAGAACCAACTAAAGTATCAACTTAGCTGAACAAAGGCCTGTGGCTATCTTACAAGTAAGAGGAAAATGCTCTAAAAATGCTGCTGCAATTTAACAGTGTTTTAAATAAACACATCAGCAGACAGACAATTGGACATGACAGCGCTGGCTGTAAATTAATTATAGGGGAGTAAAGAGTAGCTGAAACAAACATCTGTGACCTATGTACTTTAAATAACCTCATCACTGGTGAAAGTGTCTTTCCCTCACAAAGTATCACACACAGCTACATGGGCATCACCAGATCATAGCACTGTGCATCAAATAGATTGCCTCTGTATAAGTGCACATTTAGAAGATTACTGTTGGATGTCAGAATAAAAAAATGTGGAGTAAATGCAGCCTCAACCTACTACTTACATAGATATATAATTTCAGATTTAAACTTAAAAGGGATAAAAATTGGATTGCTTCCATTTTTGGATGCAGGGGTTGCACTCGGGCCTGAATCTTCATAGAGAATCTACATCTTAGCCATAATGGCTCCAGGACCCTGGATCTGGTAGTGTCCATACCCCACCCCCCATCAATTTCTGATAGATGTATTTCACCAGTAAAGATAAGGGGATGGGATGCGAGACACACACATGGGAAACCAGAACTCTATTTTGAATTTAGTGCAGAGTTCAAACAGCCTTTCCTTTGATGGAACATTAGCCTGCACCTGTTAAAGGGGAACAGAGCTTATTTCACTGAAGCTATTGTTGACTGTCTGAGGTGCAAGTAGCTGCAAGGAGAATGAGCAACAGCCAAGAGGGAGTTCCCAGGTTCTTGATTGCAATACTGAAGGTCTTAGTCCAGGAGGTTGACAGGAGAGGCCATGATTCACTGAGGGCCAGGAAGTCCTCTTGGAACACTCTCAGAAGGGAATGGGGCAGGTGTTCAGGGAAGCCAGCTCCTGGAGATTGGCCCTGAGGACCTGCCAGCAGTGTCAAAAGAATTTCAATCATATACAAACATACACACAAAGAACAGGAGTAGGCCATTCAGTCCCTCAAGCCTGCACTGCCATTTAATGCGATCATGGCTGATCTGATAGTAACCTCAAATCAGCATCCTGCCTATCCCTGGTAAACTATCACTCCCTTGCTTTCCAAGAATCTATCCACCTTTGCCTTAAAAATATTCAAAGACCACTTCCACCATCTTTTCAGGAAGAGGGTTCCAAAGACGCACGATGTTTTGAGAGAAAACATTTTTGCCTAATCTCCGTTTTAAATGGGCCATCCTTTATTTTTAAACAGTGACCCCTAGCTCTAGATTCTCCCTCAAGAGGAAACATCGTCTCCACATCCACCCTGTCAAGACACTTCAGGATCTTATATGGTTCAATCATGTCACCTCATGCAAGTGCTCAAGATCAGTTTATGTATCTTCGCATGGCATCGCTAATCGGCTCTGCACCGGCCTCTCATGCTGTTTGAAGCACCACATCCCTATCGCTCATTCATCAGCAATCGAGAATTCCAAGCTCATGCCTAATGTCCACATGTCCTGCCATATCCTCACACACCCACCAATGATGCCAGCCTCACAACCACATCTCACAGCTTCTAAATACCTCCAATTATTCAGTTACAGTGAGCACATCATCCAAAAACACTGACAGTCTTCTCCCTCACTCGCAAGACAAGAGGATACATAGCCACATTAAACAGGGTAGGACTGGAAAGGGACAGCCTACCTGATTCACCTAACCCCATTAGAGGAGACTGAACTCTGCTTCATGAGGCCAGCTGTGACAGAGGCCGTTATACCTGGTGTCACTGACAGCATTCCAGGATGACAGTATGTTTCTGCCTTACTCGCCTTCTTAAATCCCACCAAACGCTTTTCCTACTGCCTGGCTGAAGTGCAAACTGCAGGGCATGTGGCTATGGACCTCTTGCCTGCCAGCCACAGTAGCAACAACAGGAAATGCAAAACTGTACCACACCTCCATTGAAAATGCACCATCACTTGTTCAGGCATTTGATGCTACTTGCCCAGATACTGGCAAGGTGCTTACCTTAGAGACTAGGATCTGCATGCGTAAGTCACCAAGCATGAGTGGACTACCGCCAGGCAAAAGGCATAGAACAGTTCATATTCCAGCTCCACGGAGGGTGGGCTTGCAGACAAGTTCTGCCGGAGGGGATTTTGATGTGGAACTCAATGGTTGGCATACAGGACAGTGCCAATGAGCAGGCACACCAAGATAAATGGTGCATTGGCAGCCCCGTCAGACAGCCTAGTGTCATTGTCAAGGAACATTGAGGAGTCGTGCTCCAACTTTCATAGAGCTTAGAGCCAATCCTCTCCAGCATTGATGTGCTGGCCATTGGGTAACTTCTGTCTATGCTGCAATGGGAGATGAGACCTTGGCCACCAGATGCTGTATCACAGCCAGGTCTACAAGTGTTGTCCTGAAGTGGCCATGTGAAAGATAGAGTTCCAGTGAAACCACTTGGCTCATAGTGTGGAGAATTGGGAGAATTGATGAGAAATCCATGGAAGTTTTTTGGGTGGCATCTGCTTTCAGAGTGGTACGGCTGACCACAGTTTGCCTATTGGTTTACATGTACAATGTACTTGCTGAGAACATTGGCGTGTAAATTGAATCTGTAAAGGTATAGTTGGGGTGAAGGAATAGTGCATTATCATTCATCTTTTCTTGTTTAATAAATGTTTCATTCTTTTGCTAAAAGTTCATCAGCTGACTCCTGTGACTCTGTTCAGTAGCCACCTTCAACATAACTAAACAAAAAATAAAGGTTTGGGTCTATCATGTTGGGTTCCATCTCACTTGTCTATTAGTAACATCAGCCGAGATAGTAACAACTAGTTAAATTACTTAATGTATCAATCATTGTGATATTTCTCAACTTGAAATCGAATAAGTTATTTAAAACATAATAAAGATGGTGGGATAGTGATTTGTTGTGGCTGTGGAATATAGATGTGTTGGACACCAGCATGATCTGCAGCAACCACATCGGTAATAAGTACCTGGGGCTCAGAGTTAATAAGTTGCTGTCCAAGCTTTGAACACATGCATCAGGAAGGGAAAAATTTACCTGAGCACTTTGTTCCTGAAAACAGTCATACCACTTAAGCCAAGTACTTAAGAATTGCTTCGTGGATAGGGACAGAGAATGTGACTATGAATGAGGCAGCTACGTGGATCCAGAAGGTAGTGATGGAAGAACTTCAGACTAGCACTTGTCCAAAATACTCAAGGTTCTTGCAATGTGTGTAGAGAATAGCATACATTGCAGAATGGATGAAAAATCTGACCAAAACACAGTGGTGTAAGGGTGAGTAGATGAGTAAAAACAAATGTAGTTGTCGTATTGGACAATACACAGTTCTTTGCAGATTGTTCTCTGCCGCAGAGAACTTGAGTCCCGGACGCTGTATTGCCTGTGTGGTGCTGGGGTTAAAGACATTCCCTTGGAGCTGGAGAGAAACCTGGAGGGGGTGGGGAAGACTTCAGTTGTCATGATTTATGTGAGTACCAATGACACAGGTAGAACCAAGAAAAATATCTGTTAAGGGAGTCTGAACAGCTAGGGGCTAAATTAAAAAGCAGAACAACAAAACTATTAAGCTCTGGATTACCACCTGAGTCACGAGCAAATTGGCATAGGGCAAATCATATCAGAGAGGTGAACACATGGCTCAAAGATTGGTGTGGGAGAAATGGGTTTTGATACACGGCACGGTGGCTACCACTGCTGCCTCACAGCGCCAGGGACCTGGGTTCAATTCTGGCCTCAGTCACTGCCTGTGTGGAGTTTGCACTTTCTTCCCGTGTCTGCGTGGATTTCCCCTGGGTGCTCCAGTTTCCTCCCACAGTCCAATGTCCGAGTTAGGTTGAATGGCCATGAAAAAATTGACCCTAGTGTCTGGGGAATTAGCAGGGTAAATGTGTGGGGTCACGAGAATAGGGCCTGGTTGGGTTTGTGGTTGGTACAGACTCGATGGGCTGAATGGCCTCCTTCTGTACTGTAGGGATTCTATGGTTGGGATTCTATGGTTCATGGGACACTGGCTCCAGTACTGGAGAAAGAAGGAACTGTACCACCAAGCCACTCTTCGCTTGAACTGTGCTTGGACATGCGTTCTAGTGAATGGTATAACTAGGGCGAGAGTGAGGGCTTTAAACTAAATACTGGAGATGTTTTTGGGAGGGGGGGGGTGAGGGAGGGAGAGTTAACATGATGGGAGATTCGGAAAATTATAGGGACAGAGCATACAAACATAAAAGTGCACAAGCAAATAATTTGAGAGAAGGAACTAAAGATAAAAAGACAGAATTAAAGTTGTTTATGATGTGGAGATGCCGGCGTTGGACTGGGGTGGGCACAGTAAGAAGTCTCACAACACTAGGTTAAAGTCCAACAGGTTTATTTGGAACCACGAGCTTTTGGAGCACTGCCCCTTCATCAGATCATCACCTAATGAAGGGGCAGCGCTCCAAAAGCTTGTGGTTCCAAATAAACCTGTTGGACTGTAACCTGGTGCTGTGAGACTTGTTGAAGTTCTTTACACATGCAGCATTCACAGCAAGATGGGTTAATTAATAGCACAAATGGAAATACAGGAGTATGATTGGTAGCCATTACAGGTACACGGGGCTGAATATTATGAGGGGTGGGGGCGCAGAGTGGCTTCACACCAAATTTGCTTCTCGAGCGTATGGCATGCTCCTCCTCCACCACTGAAGTAAAATCAGCGTGGATCTGACCGCTCCACACTGGCTCGCCCAATTTGTTGGCAGCTCCATCAGCCCCGATAGCACCAAGAGTGCATTTGTGGCAACTGCCAGAGTTGCAGTGAGGATGCAGAAGCAGGCTCATTGATCCCTAGAAACAGGTAAGCACAGGGTCTTGGCCAGGAAGGTTTGGGCAGGTTAGAAAGTGAAGAGAGGTGCAGGGTGTGGTGGATTTAAGGCAGCAGGTGGGTAGGAAGAAAAGGGGTGGTTCTTTTTTGGCACCCCCTCCCCCCACCAATCCACAAAGCGTAGCCCCAAATATAGCCCCCCATCTTCCTCCTTTTGAGAAAACTAGTTTTTAAAATCGGGCTGCCCACTCCTACCCAACTGCAAAATATTTTTAGTGGACAGCCTATTATCAGGGTCAATTGGCTTGATAACAAACCTAATTGACCCTCGATTATCTGTAAAAATATGATGGGTGAGCGGGAGGCGATTTTGGTGCATGCCCACCTCTCGTATCATGAGTTGAGCTTAGGGGTGGGTGGAAATATGGTGTGGTGGGCATCTGCCCTATTTTATGTACCCCCTCACTGAAAACATGCCCAGTGGGCACATAAAATGCAATCCACAGCTGGGTACTGAATATTCAAGGGTATTTAGAAGAATAGGAAGAAAAAAAAAAGAGGGGTAGGTCTGTTAATAGGAGCTGAGACCTGTAAAAAGTAAAGTCATAAAGTTACCATAATCCAAGATAAACATAGACTGCTCTCCCCTTTGAAAGGGGACAGCCAACTGGTGGCGACTTAACTGAGGGTCACCACACCTCAGTAGAGGGGCAAGGTTGTGAAGGTGGGGCCTTCACGAATAACCTCAGTCAGAACAGGAATTGAACCCACACTGTACAGCAGTGGAAAATTATTTTGTCTTGGTTTAGGTGTAGATAAGAAATAGCAAAAGAAAGAAGCCACTGGTGGGAATGGTTAATAGGCCTCTGATAGTAGCTATTCTACAGGACAAAGTACAAATCAAGAAATAATGTAGGCTTTTAACAAAGGTTCTACAATAATTGTGGATGAGTTTAATCTTCTTATAGATTGGACAAATCAAATTGGCAAAGCTGGCAAGGAGGATGAGCTCAGAGTTTATTTGTGATAGTTCCTTCAAATACATTGTGGAACCAAACCAGGGAGCAGGCTCATTTAGACCTGGTAATGTGCAATGAGCCAGGATTGATTAATGATCTCGGGGTAAAAGTAAAAGGCAAGATTGATCATGATATGATAGAATTTCACATTGAAGTTGAGGGTGAGAAATGTGGTTATGAAACAAGTATCTTAATCCAAATGCAAGTAATAAGATATGAAGACAAAGTTGGCTAGATAGAATGGGAAAATAGGTTAAAAGGTAAGACTGTAGAGAAGCTGTAGCAGGCAGAGACCCAGCATCCTCCACAAATCACATGCATGTATGAGCCTTTGCTTTGCATATGGATATGTTCAGCTCTCTGCAGGGAGTTGGTCCACAACCCTTCTGTCCAAATCGCGCCAGTGATGACCTGTCACACAGAAATGACCATCTTATAAGGGGAGCAATGAGGGATGAATCAAATTCCAATGCTCCAACTGATGTAACATGCAACGCCTCTCAAGTGTTCTCTTCTTTGAGCAGATGAAGCTTTAACATAAACATATAGAATGGGTGAAAACCGGAAGGAGCAACCAAACATGAGGGCTCTCACAAAGTTCGAATCAGAGCTTGCACAAAAGAGCCAGCTGTGATGGGAAGCTTGGTTTTAGCCATCCACATGGTAAGCATTCATCCATTCAATGGAAACCTGATGATGGAAAGTGCTTCCATGTTGGAGGCAGCTAATGCTGTTAGTTGCACTCTCTTTTCCCACTTGCCGGTGCCTCCAGGAAGAAACCAAAGTCAGAGGAGGAGGAGGACTCCTTTTCCAGTCCTAGCCTTAGCGACAGTCCAGAATGGAGCCAAGAGGGAGTGAACGAGAACAACTTCACACTATTAGATGCATTACAGCGTTCACTTGTGCCCACCACCAGCCCAGGTACACACACCTCAGTGGGTATTAGTGGTAGTTCAGTGGGGTGTCATAATCTGGAGGTCACCGCATGGACAGGTCACAGTTGAGGCTCCCCGACTCTGAGGACTGCTGGGGAAGAGACATCTCTAAGTTCCCAGTCTGATGACAAGCCTTTGGAATCAGCCTTCAAGTTCATGTTGGAGAGTCAGCAGGTGGTGGGGCAATTCCAGACAGCTGCTGAAAGCACTCAACAGAGAGGCATGCGAGTCAGAGAAGGCCATCTGCCTGCTCTCTGAGGTAGTACCTGGATGTGTGCACATTGAGTCCTCCAAGTGGAGGGTGGCTGATGCCATGGAAACCCTCATCCAGCAGAATGCCGAGTTTCTGCCGGAGGTGCATACAGACTGCACTCTATCACTGTTGCCACGGTTGAGTTCATGCAGTGGCAATGCAAGAGGTGAACTTTGATTTGATTTATTATTGTCACATGTATTAGTATGCAGTGAAAAGTTTTGTATCTTGCGTGCTATACAGACAAAGCATAGCGTATGTGGAGAAGGAAAGGAGGTGGTGCAGAATATAGTGTTACACTCATAGTTAGGGTGTCGAGAAAGATCAACTTAATGCGAGGTCGGTTCATTCAAAAATCTGATGGCAGCAGGGATGAAGCTGTTCTGGAGTCGGTTGGGATGTGTCCTCAGACTTTTGTATCTTTTTCCGGATGGAAGAAGGTAGAAGAGAGTATGTCTGGGGTGCGTGGGGTCCTTAATTATGCTGGTTGTTTTTCCAAGGCAGCGGGAAGTGTAGACAGGTTCAATGGATGGGAGGCTGGTTTGCGTGATGAACTGGGCTTCATTTACGACCATTTGTAGTTTCTTGCAGTCTTGGGCAGAGCAGGAGCCATACCAAGCTGTGATACAACCAGAAAGAATGCTTTCTGTGGTGCATCTGTAAAAGTTGGTGAGAGTCATAGCTGATATGCCAAATTTCCTTAATCGTCTGAGAAAGTAGAAGGTTGGTGGGTTTTCTTAACAATAGTGTTGGCATGGAGGGATCAGGACAGGTTGTTGGTGATCTGGACACCTAGAAACTTGAAGCTCTTGACCATTTCCACTTCGTCCCCATTGATGTAGACAGGGGCATGTCCTTCACTATGCTTCCTGAAGTCAATGACTATCTCCTTCGTTTTGTTGACGTTGAGGGAGAGATTATTGTTGTTGCACCAGTTCACCAGATTCTCTATCTCATTCCTGTACTCAGTCTCATCATTGTTTGAGATCCGACCCACTATGGTGGTGACATCAGCAAACTTGAAAATCGAGTTGGAGGGGAATTTGGCCACACGGTCATAGGTGTATAAGGAGTATAGTAGGGGGCTGAGGACCCTTGTGGGGCACCAGTGTTGAGGATGATCATAGAGGAGGTGTTGTTGCCTATCCTTACTGATTGCGGTCTGTGGGTTGGGAAGTCGAGGATGCAGTCGCAGAGGGAGGAGCCGAGCCCCAGGCCACGGCGTTTGGACATGAATTTTGTAGGAATAATGTGTTGAAGGCTGAGCTGTAGTCAATAATCCTTCTCCTTCCTACCCAGGGTCTGTGTCTGCCTCCGAGTCCCCAACAACCATCCTAAATGCTCCTTTCACTGGTACAGATGCATCCTCACCCTACCGCCCACCAGCCGCCTCTGCCCCCTCTCACATCCACCATTCCTTCCCACCACACCCACCCTCAGTCCGCTCTTCAGGAGGCAGTCATTGGCTCTACAAATCCCTCCCTTGTACATTCATCTGGATATTCCCCCTCCCCCCTTACTCCTTCACCCAACAAACTCTCTCCCTTTCTCCTTCTTCCCCTAATACCTACCTCCACACTTGCATCCTTCTCCCCGGTTATTTGCTGGAAAATGTAGTATAATGTGGGAAAATGTGAAGTTGTTCATTTTGGAAGGGAGAACAAAAGAATAGAGTATTACTTAAATGGAGAAAAAACTGCAGAAAGCTGCAACACAAATGGGCTTGGGGGTACTTGTGCACGAAACACAGAAAGCTGGCTCACATATGCAGCAGGTAATCAGAAAGGCTAATTGAATGTTGGCCCTTATTTCAAGGGCTTTGGAAGTCTTGCTGCAACTGTACAAGGTACTGGTGAGACCACATCTGGAGAACTGAGAACAGTTCTAGTTCCCTTATTTAAGGAAAGATATTATTTCATTGGAGGCAGTTCAGGGAAGGTTCACTAGGATGATCCCAGTATCGAGGGATTGTCTTATGAGGCAAGGTTAAACAGGTTGGGATTCTACTTATTGGAATTTAGAAAAATGAGAGGTGATCTCATTGAAACATATGGGATTCTTATGGGGTTTAACAGGGCGAATGCTGAGGATGTTTCCCCACACGGGAAAGTCGAGGACCAGAGGGCACAGACTCAGAATAAGCCAACTTAAGACTCAGATGAGGAGGAATTTCTTTTCTCAGAAGGCTGTGTCTCTTTGGAATTCCTTTCCACAGAGAGCTGTGGGGGTAAAGTCATTGTGTAATATTTAAGGCTGAGATAGATAGATTTTTGATCAGTTAGGGAATCAAGGGTTAAGGGGAAAGGGCAGGAAAGTGGACGTGAGGAATATCGGATCAGCCATGATCCTATTGAATGGCAGAGCGGACCAGCTCTTATTTCTTATGATCTTATGCCTTCCTCCCCGGACGCCATCACTCCTACATACTCCCTCCTCCTCCCAGCTTCACCCACCCACCGCCACCTTCATTGCCCCCCCCATACCCCCATCACTACCGTCCCAAGACCTTTCTCCACTCCCCCCCGCCCTTCACCTCATTCTTACCAGCATATGGCAAAGAGCCTGCAGCTCTGAAGCAAGTCCACCAGCCGCAAAGAAGCTGCTGTATGGACATGCCCCATCCTTCAATGAGCTGCATCGTGACAGCACATCAGCTCGAGGATCCACCAACCATTTGAGGCATGAAGGGTTCCGGAGCTGCAGGCCTCCAACGTTGCCTTCTACTCGGGATGTGAGCAAGGCCCAGATGTGGACTGGTGTCTTTTCCCTCTGGCGTCACAGAGAATCGGGCATGCAGGGTCAGGCCTTGATTTGCATCCATGAGTGTGTTTGATGCACCATCAATCAAGCAAAGACTAGTTTGTATGCAAGAACAAATAGGCTTTTATTAGCAAAAGACTTGGAGCACACCCATGCCGATGAACTGGTCCAGACTGAGGCAGGGGGGTGGGGAGCAGTCGCCTTTATACCTGGACCAGGGGGGGAGGAGTCCCTGGCAGGGCCGGCAGGGACGTGTCCAGACATGTCACACACACAGGCAATAAGCTAACAGTGGTTTACCACAGTGTTGTCAATCAGTTTCATGCCAGCCTCCAGCAGGATTCCCTATCCTCCCATAGTGGGCGCCAGCAGAAGAACCAGTGAGAAATTCACCCCAGTGTAAAACCGATCTTTGGGCCTCCTGCTGAATTGCCCCCACCTCTACCCCGGCTCGCACCTGCGCAGTGAGCGACCGTGCGGATATGGAAGAATTCTGCCCCTAGTTCCTCTGAACTTTAAGTTAAGTTCATTTATTAGTGTTTATTTATTAGTTTGTTTATTAGTAGCCTTACACTAACTCTGCAATGAAGTCATTGTGAAAATCCCCCAGTTGCCACACCGCGGCGCCTGTTTGGGTACACCGAGGGAAAATTTAGCATGGTCAATGCACCTAACCAGCAGATCTTTCGGACTGTGGGAGGAAACCGGAACACCCGGAGGAAACCCACACAGACACGGGGAGAATGTGCAAACTCCGCACAGACAGTGGCCCAAGCCAGGAATCGAACCCTGGTGCCTGGTGCTGAGGGGCAGCAATGCTAACCACGGTGCCACCGTGCCACCCTATGAATGTACCCTTACCGTATGAACTTACACTTTCCAATAATATTGTAAAGGCTGCAAGATACAAAGGAAACAACAAGGCAGCAAATAACAAAAACATCTAAAGAAACACCCAGGGAAACCACTGGAAAGAAAGAAAGAAAACACAGAGTGGATTTCAAAAGAAATACTGAAAATAAAGTGGAAGACAGGGAAAAAAAACCCAGCCTCCACTAATAGTTGAACAAGAACAACTAAAGTAGAAACACATTTCTGTTCAAAGGTGACAAAGGACCGGAAAGAAGCAAAATGCACATCAGAGAATGTTCTTTGAAAATCTCGCCAAACAATCAGGAACAGGGAAACATGAAAGAACTGTACAATCTTACAAGGAAGCTTGCAGGGATGTGTCAAATAGGAGACAAGTCAGTGAAGAACAAAGTGGAACAGCATGAATAAAACAAAACGAACAGCTCAAAAAATGGACAGAACATTTCAAGCTAATTTGACCTACTCTAACCGATCCCCAGACATTCCATCAACAGAAATCTCTTTCCAGATAGATACAAGCAAACCTGAGTGAAGAAATCAAGGGAACTGAAGAGTGGGAAAGAAACAACTCATATTTATGTCCCTTTCACAACCTCAATTTTTTTTTCAAAGCGCTTTACCATAAATTAACTACTTTTGAAACACAGTCATTGTTGTAATGTGAGAAATGCAGCAGCTAATTTCTGCACAACATGGCCTCATTTACAGTGCTAAAATAAATGGCCAACTCATCTATTTTAGGTGTTAGCTCAATGATAAATGTTAGCCAGGGTACCAGGAGAATTCTCTGCTCTCCTTCAAATAATGCCGTGAAATCTTTGACATCCATATCAAATAAACATTGCATCCAAAAGTTGACACCTCCAACAGTGCCAGCTAGATTATATGGTCAAGTAGGACTTGAACTCACAACCTCATCATAGAAACAAGAGTGTCACCACTCACCCACAGCTGACGCTTACCAGGCCCGGATGGGTAAATTACTCAAAGTACAAACATCTACTGAACTACTGCTTCAAACCTTCAAGAAGATATGAGAAGCAGAAGGAACATCTAGAGACTGAAAATATGACTATATCATAACGTTATCCAGGAAAGGTGATTCAGTAATTGCAAGGCATCATATTGCTTTCCGTGCCAGCAGAAGTTTTGAAACATAACTACGCTTGAAAAACTGAAGACAACATTTGACAAGAGTCAGAGTCGAGAAAGTTGCTTTCCAAAAACACAGTATATGCAATGGCCTTATGTGCACTGTGCCACAGTGAAACAATCAGTTAAATGGAACTCCTTTCTCTGCCTCACAGTCATACATTTTGACAAGGTATTTGATAGTACACATTAAAATATCTTGTGAAAATTGATGTGATGCTATGGACTACTCGAGCCATATATTACCATAACCTAAAAAAGACTAAATCCATCATGCAACTAATACACAATGAAACCCTCAAAGAATCCTTTGGGGGAAACTGGAGTACAACAGGGACAAGTGTTGCTGCCTTTATTGTTTTTCTCAGTGATGGACAGGATAACATGAAGGACAAAGCCTCATCATACACTGATATTTACAATTGGATGATTTAATCTTTACCAAATACCTTCTAAAGCAATAACATACACAGAACAAGGCTAAGACTATCAGTCACAACAAAAGTAGGCTTCAATATAGAAAAAATCTAACAAACGCAATACTAAAAATGACTGGGTTCTCCATTAACAGTAACCCTTTGTGGACATAGGCAAGGTCAACTGTCTTGGATGGATCATTAACAATGACGGAGGAACTGATAAAGTTATTCACATTGACAGAGGAAAGTAGACAACTACATTCTTATTCCCAAGGCTCTACAGGAAGAATCCCTACAGTACAGGAGGAGGCCATTCAGTCCATTAAGTCTGCACTGACTCTCTGATACAGCATCTTACCCTTTCCCCATAACCCCATGTATTTACCCCGGTAATTCCCCTAGCCCTACACATCTTGCGACACTAAGGGGAAATTTACCATGGTCAATCCACCTACCTCACACATCTTTAGAGGAAACTGGAACACCCGAAGGAACCTCACACAGACATGGGTACAAAGTGCAAACTGCACACAATCATCCAAGGCCAGAATTGAACCCGGGTCTCTGGCGTTGTGAGGCAGCAGTGCTAACCACCGTGCTGTCCTTCAACCAAGAATGCATAATGAAAGTCCAGAAATCTATCAACTTAGTGAAACAGCTGCACTCCAGAGAAAGCATTGCTAAATAGAAAACTCTGTCTCTCTGATCTTTTCTGTCAATTGCACAATGTTTCATTTACACAAGAGAATGAAGTTTCAAGTACTTGCAGTTTCACTACTGATACTGGATGGTTGACATTTTATAGGGCAAGAATAAAAAGGTCCTTTTTAATAAAATGGAAACTTATCAAAGTAAGTGAATGAGGATGGAAATGCCACAGCTTGGCATCTGGGAACGAGGGTGGGTGGGGAGCCATGCTGTGGCACGGATAGGGCATGGGAGTGTGTAGAAGGTGAGGGGTAAGGGATGAGGGCTGGAGAACTTTAGTTTTTTAATTATAACTGGGATGGAGTCCCACAGCACCGAAGTAGACATATTAAACAGTCCACCTCATCACCCAGTAGCCCCTGTGGCTGCCTTCAAATATTTTTCTGGGTTTGGCGGCCCGACTCGCACCCATCCCAAATCTGCACTTTTTCCCGAGAGGAGCAGACTGTGCCAGGTATTCTCCCAACTCCCACTGCTCACCTCAAGGATCAAAATCCAGTCCATCTTAAAAACCCACATTGGGAATTTTAATTATGAAATATGGGTGGGTCAACTTGGGGGGAGGTGTGGGGTTTAAATTGTGAAAAATCGGATTCCCAACACCAACGTACTCCAATCTACCCACTTCCAGCTTTAAACAAAGTGGGACAGTGGAACGGTGACCAACTCAATGATGTAGTTCTGGCATTTTAAATTTTATAGTGGGATTGTTACATAATCTTGCGATTTAACTACGGACAGCCAGTAAAGGATTCCAGGAGGCATGCAGTTTATACCTCCTCGCTATATACAACTTGCCTGCCTTGACAACCATTCATGATTGACACCTGACCTATCCACCCTTAATGGGGGCCTTTAATTTACTCCCTGTCTGAGCCCACTGGCCTCCCCGACCCATCCACCGAGTCCACTAACCTCCCCTCCGTCAAAGGCCGTCTCCCTCCTGAGGACACTGACATGTCTCCTGTCCCCCTCTCCATTTCCTACCCCCTTTCCAGGGTCTCCAAATGCCCCTCCCAAAACCTACTGCCTCCCCTGCCCCACATCCCAGGATTGTCTTCTGCCAGCCAAGACTGTCCTTCGCCCACCAGCACTGGAGGTCTTGCCCTCCCCCACAACCACTCATTTCCCCCAAAACTCCAGTTATCACGTTTTTAATCGATTCTCCACTCCTGGGCTGGGAAAGTAAATTCCACTTTCAAACACTGAAGTAAAATGGGTGCTCTTATGCAATCTTAGAGAGAAACAAAAACTGTGATAAACAAGTTACTGACATTTGACAATAAATATCCAGACACAATCTTGAGGATTCACTGTCAATGATGATCATGAATGACCAATTATAGAGCCAAAACAAGTGGGAGATAATAGATTAGTAAATCAAATAGGAAATTTGAGTAGGATTGAGCATAATCCAAAAATACTCTCAAACCCGTGGCACTGGATAGTTGTTAAAATGTAATCCCCAAGGAAAAGGAAGAGCATAAACCAGTTAAGCTAGAACCTCGAGCATTTAAATGAAAATAGTGAACTACATATGGGATCAGTTGGAAGTGGTTTCTCAAGACAGAGTTCGATGGTGAGTAGTAGAGACTCTATATTCCACATGGAGTAATAAGACTGAGTGATGGTTGGAGAACGTAACTAAGAAAATCGGTAACGGCTCCTAAAGGTCAGTCAATGGGTTTATCAAACTTTAAAACTACAAAAGCTTTAGAGCACCATTATCCCATGATCTTTTCTCCTTCTTTGTCTATTTTATTTATCGGTCTTCCATCCCTGAAGACATTCTGAAAATGCTGGTTACTCTCTAGTACAATGCTCAAGAAATCATTTCTTGTGCATGAGTCCCGTCAGTAACAAGCTACTTGACTACCAGGGGCAGCACATTCAAGATTATCTGCACATGCTGCCATCCACACACATTCAAGCAGAAGACTCTAAACAGCATCAGGGGCTGAAATTTCTGCTCTCGTTGGGAGGATGGAGGATGGGTGGGTGGTGGTGGGTGGATGATGTTGGCACCTGATGGCCTCATAATTGTGGGCACCATGGCAGCAGCACCATGTCCACTGCCTGTCCCCGGAGAGTATTTTATTCACATTGGTTGGCCCGCTTGCCCGTGGGTCAATTCAGAGCCTTTCGTGACTGATTA
Source organism: Mustelus asterias (assembly GCF_964213995.1). Taxonomy (NCBI): domain Eukaryota; kingdom Metazoa; phylum Chordata; class Chondrichthyes; order Carcharhiniformes; family Triakidae; genus Mustelus; species Mustelus asterias. The sequence goes on along the minus strand of NC_135801.1, from coordinate 73,831,576 downwards.
ATGACCACTTAACTAACTCCTCTCTTCACCACTGGCATTTTTCTGCAGCGGAAGAAGTTGATGCCAATTGTTCAGGCCACCAAGTGAAAGCTGGCAGTATTGTGGTCAGACTGGGGGTGCTCATCAGAGGCACTTTCCCAGATATTCCCTGGCAATGTTTCCCTTCTCCAACCCCACCCTGTCCATTCCAGCCCCTCAGTCCCCCTTGCTCGAACCTGCCAGCCATGACCCTGACAAGACCATGGACTTATTTTCCTCTGGGCCCTGGCTCCTTCAGGGGGCTGCCTACAGTCCCAGCAGTGGCCATCATTCCTGGTGGAGTCTTGCTGGGATGAGAACTGCTGGCTATTTGATTGGCTGATAGCTCTCAGGGATGAGACTCTCTCTTGGGTAGAGGTGCAAGTCCCATCTCAGATCAATAAAAGGCCTGCTGGCCAGTAGGTGCCTTTGGGTGAGCGTGCCAAGCACAGACAGGCACACCCCTTGCCTTTATGCCAGACTTGTGTAAAATACAGCCCCAGGAGTGGTTTATTTTCTATTCATTTTTCTCTCCGATTTTTTCCTCCCCTTTTTCCAGATGTGTTAAACCATTTACAACACCCTTTGTGAAATCAATTACTTCAGAACTGACATAGGGGTTGAACCTAACTTCTTCGAGAGCTGCACGTGAGGTACTTGCATCCACTGGAGTAGTTTCCTTCATAGATTACTAGAGTTAATCGAACAACAACCTTGGAATAAGTTTTGTCTTTGTTGCATAGGTGATATCAAGGCAATAAAAATCAGATGGGTTTTATAATTTGTGGCAGATTATTTTTCTCATTGAACAGGTGTACAAGGTTCAATTTCACTCCCACCTCCACACAATTAAAAATAAAAATGGCTCAACTTCTCAAGGATAATTGTGCGCCACAGTCTTTTGCATCACGATATTGATTAGTGAAGATCTGTCACGAATCTTGCTTTGTACAATAATTTCTGTCAGCAACATCATGCTAAGCGAAAGAGAAAAATATCCTGGAAAAAGAATCTTTTTTCCATTCATCGTTAGTTATTGTAAGGAATGAACCATTGATTGTCCAGCAACAGCTAAAGGTTTTGACAGCTTAAACTTATTGATGGGAGGAATTTTCAATAAAGGTAAAAGTAACCATGCTATTCTCAAAGGTTTCTTTTGTGTTGAACTCTCAGACATAGTTTACATGGCATGCATTGAATTGCTTGAGTGATCGGTTTTGGTCACATAGCATAATCTAAACAATTGTAAAAAATAATCTCAAGGGCAGAGTCCTACATGCATCAGAAGTGTCGTCCTTACCTTTACATCATTAACATTCATCCTCGTTCCTTCCTTCCCAACAAATATGTCATCAACATCCACCAGAATGTATCTTTCCAAAGAGAGTGACAATTTCTTCCCTGAAAGGAAGCTGATGGCGTCCACAAATATCAGCTTGTGCAGCCAAAAGTTCAGGTTGTTGCCAAAGACAACTCGCTGAATGCCATCGTGTAGCCCCAGATCCTGAACTACGGTGGCGTGTAGAACCTCGTCGGCGATCTGATGTGGAATGTTTTCAGAAGATCTTGGCTTGGCCAGTAACACAGGTTCATAGGTGGAGTGATTGGACTGGAAGACAGTCCAGTCCTCTCCTGGGAGTGGACCTCTCTCAATTTCTTTAGCTTTGGTGATATGCAGCAAAGGAGATCGTGGGTTGATACAGCAATCCTTGAGGGCAAGGTTGGTGTGCAGGTTCAATGGAAAACCCTTCAACTGTGAGCTCAGTAAACTATTCTCATTCGCTTTGTGAAATGCAATAATGCCAACATTGTACTCCATGCAGTATTTATCCAGCAGCTCTCTATTCCAGGAGTCCATATTCACATACTTTAAAATATTTTCATAGATAACAAGTGCATATCTTCCCCGATCTTTGTTTGTAAGGGCAGGAATGTCCCCTTTACCAGGGGCAATTTCAGTGTGGTGTTTAAAATGGCTTGACTCTAAAATTGCCACAATGTCCTGCCCCAACTGTGAATATTGACTCTCAACAAATACCAGAACCATCGGGTCGGCTCTCGATGTGTCAATAGGTTTTGCTGTTTTCATTTCAAACAATCTGTATGGTAGAAGTTTGGGATCTCCACAGTCTTGTTCTGGAGTTGGCTTAGAAAGCTCCAACTCTTGCTTGTAGCCAGTATATAGGTAATAAGCTGAGATAATAACACTCACCATGCAAAAGGCGGCCAGTAAGATCACCATCCTTCGCAAATGCCTACGAAACTTTATGACAAAATTCATGTTTTGTTCTTTGTCGCCTTTCTCCGCCTTTGTTGCCTTCTAGGATTCAACAGTGAACAGAATGCAAACAACTTCTGCCAGTATGTCCCCGCACCTCATGTAACCATTGCAGAAACAATTACTGTCGTTCTTCATCAAAGCTGACAACTTGGCTCAACTCTCTTCTGGCTTTCTGTCGCTGATTACACAAAGGGTCATTGATCGTTTTTACCCGAATCTGAACATTGTTCCATCTTCGACTGAACTGATACCAATCCTGGGCCGAACTACTTTCACAGCTGAAATTGTCTGCCAGAAATTCCCACTAGATAGATCCAATCTGCAGAAAAAGTATTACAAAAGTTAGGCAGAGCGACTTTAATGAAGTACAAAGTATTCCACTTTTTGCCCAGCATTGGCCAATTACGAACCATCCAAAAGCATATTAAACATACTCATTCTTCCCACCGTATGCCAAAGGGATTATACTTAATGGCAATTTAACTTTATATCTTGTGCTTGACCACCTGCCTTCTGGAAATCATGCAACTGAAGTGTTTTATTTAGAAAAGAGGGAAAAGAACATTTCCTTCAATGGGTATGCTTTTCAAATTGTCTGTCTGTAGTGTATTTGCATTTTATTAATATTTATCAACAATACAATGTTATGATTTATACATTGACTGATTTTTTTTTCTGTTTCTCAGCTTTTTCTAACCTCAAGCATATACACAAGTGTCAGCACTTTTTAAATATGAACAGAATAAAGAAAGCACAGTGCATGAAGTTACAATGGAAAAGGGTAATGCAAGTTCACTCAATAGTGTGCTTAAGAATTTAGTTGACTTAATTTCTAAGATGGTTCTGGTACTCGTAGCTTCTCTTATACATGCTCATTTTCTTCATAAAGAGATGATTAGAGTCATAGGGTGGAATCTTTGTTCTGGAGACTAAGTCCAGTGGCGAGAGCAGTGACTTTGTGGACGGAATTTTCTCGTTCCACCCACCACGGGAATCTTAGCGGGCGGGGCACAAACCATGCAAAGATCCGTTGATCTTGAATCTTGGGGCGAGTGCGGCCAGAAAATCACGCCCTCTGTGTGACACGTGAGATCTTGTGTTGTTCAGCCCATTAATTATGAACGTGCATGGAGCATTTCAAATTCCGTGGCGGGGCGGGTAGAAAGTAGCTTGCATTACTTCCGGCATTAATTTCTGCCATCAAGCATTTCTGGATGGTCTCCAATATCCAGACACCATATTTAAACAGCACTGAACAACTATTTAAGTGAAAACAAATTACCGCGGATGCTGGAATCTGAAACCAAAAGACAAAATGTTGGAAAATCTCAGCAGGTGGCAGCATCTAGGAGGAGAGAAGAGAGCTGATGTTTCGAGTCCAGACGACCCTTAGTCAAATTGACAAAGGGTTATCTGGACTCGAAACGTCAGCTCTTTTCTCTCCAAACTACTATCTACTCTTTCAGTCTGCTCTGTCCCCCCACCCCTCCTTGCCTCAGTCTCGCCCTTCCTCTCTGACCAGAGTTCACGCAGTTTACGCTACAGGCAGCCAGTGTACCTCAGCAATTCTGTGAAGGGAAGGCAAAATCAGCCTCTACTGACTTCAAAATCCAGGAAGAGGCCTGCCTCGCCAGATGCAGCCATTTATGGACAGTTGTGAAAGTGAACGTTCTAACTTCCTGTTGGCAGGGCACTCAATTTGGAAGGGGATCAAGATTCTGGTGTGTTGACCGTTCAATAAACATACATGAGATGCAAATGGGGTTCCCAATGTAACTCCATAGAACCATCGACCCGCCTTTAAGTCACCATGAAAGTCGGGAGAACAAGATTCCAAACCAATATCCTCCTGCCAGAGAAGTGACCTTTGGCCACGATTCCCGCCACTAGTGGGAGTGGAAGATCCTACTCATTGACTCATTATGGCACAAAAGGCAGCCATTCAGCCCATTTAGTCTGCTGTAAGTTTCCATTGGGGCTTCAGTTAAGTAAGGAAGATTGCCAATGGGAGATGTGTTGCATGAGGGGACCAAGATTAATAAGGATGCTGTGATAGGTTTGTCACAGCCCTCTTAAATCCGCCGATGTTTACTTTTCAAGGATACCTGCTGACGGTGTTGCACTTGCTCTTCTTTTGAATAATAAGCATTCCCTCATTTACCATAAGAATTCATCTCTTTATTGTGGACGTTTGTACTTCTGTGTACACTAATATTTGTTTCTGAGCACAAGTCTTTATGATCGCCTACCAAGTTATGCAGGTTTTTTGCTGTGGGAACATGGAGGGAGTGGGGGTTGAAGTTGGTGGGGAGCAGCTAGGCAGTTGCTTTGTATTTGCGATTTAGTTCACACACATTTTAAGCTATGAGTAAAACTGATATTGAAGAAGAGTCCATCGCCACTTCTACTAACCATGTCTATCATTCAATACCATGAAGATAGGTCGGGCTTTACAAAGAGGGCTGCAACATATTCAGATGATGCGGTGCAATAAACAAACAATGAGCCACAGATTCAATGCAAGCTCCGTGGGAAATAGACTTTTGAGTATGATGTATTTGATGTATGATTTCTGAAAAATATTTACATTCTCTTTGTACAGAAAGGACAGAAGGCATGAGATTGCCAATAGCAACCACACTCAAAGCGATCTCAACGTCACTGCCAGTTAGAAGGAGAAGGAGAAAGTTATTTGGTGAGAGTGAGAATTTGGAGAATCCACAATTCAGATTTCTATGAAATATGAGGTTGATGTGCCATTGTAGACTGAGGCACACATCTATTGGCCCCATCTTCAAATATGTATCTGAGGTTTCAGTAAACCAGAAATATTTCCGCATCCTGAAAGAAGACCTTGTATAATTCAAAAATAATAATTCACCTAACTTAAATAATTAAGTTAAATATTTCGCCTGATAATCATTTAAGAGCTTTCTGCTACTTGCATTTATTCCTGTCATCAAGCACCAAATTCAATAGTCCCCCTTATAAATGCAAGTTAGAGGGAAACAGACACAACACTAAGGAAGGACAGGCCAGATATAGCAACAGTTCAGAGACTATTAAAACCATGTAATAAATCACTGTGTCATTCCTGTTCACTCAGGAGTCACTGGATAAAATTTCCTCTGTGAGCCCTGTGCAACAAAACCAGAAAATCTATTATACAGACCCAGCTTAAGATATGGTTACACATAGCATTGGTTTTACAATTAGGCAACCTGAGTAAACAGTGCTTCCTGCATGGAATGCAGTTTGGGAAGTGCTAACTGGCATTTTCTTTGTCAGCTTTCCTTTGCAGGCCATTCTGCATTGGGAGCCTTCGATTGCAGAATCTTCCAGATAAGACGCAAAGTGAACCTTCAGCACAGAACTGGGAGATATCTCATAGCACCAGGTCAAACACGGACAAGGAAACCTGTTGATTGCCACCCTGTGCCCTTCCCAGCTGATAAATCAGTACTCCTCCATATTGAACACCACTTAGCGGAAGAACTCAAAGTGGCACACAATGTACTCTGGGTACGGGGACTTCAATACCTATCAAGATTGGCTCAGTATCACCACTATTAACCAAGTTGGCCGAGTCCTGAAGACATATCTGCCAAACCAGGCCTGTGGCAGATGGTGAGGGAACCAACCAGAGTGAAAAACCTGCTTGATCTTGATCTCACCAGTCTATCTGTTGCAGATGCATCTGTCCATGACAATATTAGTACGAGTGACCACCTCACGGTCCGTGTGGAGATGAAGTCCCTTCTGACAATGAGGATATATCCATTTTGTTGTGTACCACTACAACCATGAAATGAATTTTACCGGGATGGATGGGGAATGGGTTTGCTGTTTGTCTCCTGCAATCATCTCCCCACCTGTTCCCAGTAACAACTTGTGTCAACAACTATATAAAGTGCTGTCCCACAGTAGTGATGCAATGGTTTTGGAGGCCAAGCAGTGAGGTATGAAGGGTGGTGAATTACCTTGAAGGGGGTGCCCCAATGTACACAGGGGGCACCCCCAAAGAAAGTACCATCCCTTTTCCTCCTGCTTCTTCACCTCAACCACATTATGGCATAGGTAATATACGATTTAGGTCAAATGGCTTGTTAATAAATTGGGATTTGCAAATGTATAATTCCAGCCCTGGAGTAGGCATCCAATAATCAGAATGTGCAATGTTTTGTCAAAGTTCCTACTATGTGTTACCTGCTTCAAGAATGAATGTCCAGGTAAAGTTGTTAATTGGAAAGGGGAAATGGTGTTTCCATACCTGTTTAAATTAACAGTTCTATGTTCTGCATGATTACTTACTAAATGGACTGTTTTTCTTCATTACAAGGGTCACATTCTTATCTGTAGACTTTGAGCGTTATCAGTAGCTGCAGGCACTTTTGATGTATATATTTAAAATTTGAATGATTCACACACTGGTCTGGATCAGGTGTCAGTCAAGGGCAGTTGTGGCTGTTGGCTTCATGTGCTGGCCCAGTTCCAAAATGGTCAGCCTCAAGGACACATGCAATGATCTTTAGCTTATATGGATAGAAAAATGACTGGCAAAAAAAAAAAATCTGCATTTTGCCTTACAAATAGCAGTGGCACATTAGACAATTGACCTTTAATTTGACAGGATTGGTTCTTCAATGAACTTGAAAAACTTTTTCAAAGGCTGTTCTAATATTACTTGGAGGCATGTGGTTCTCCGTTAAGACTGCCTTCCCTTAACCTCCTCTCATAGCCATCATGATTCAGGGGTCTGTCAAAAATTCTGGGCATTGAACCAAAATACTGAAAGACTAAACTGCAAAAGTTAGCATAAAATGCATTAGAAAATAATATTGTTAGGGTACCACTGAGTGCACCAAATTCTATTGCCATTGGCATCAAGGCTTGTTATTAGCTGGTGCAAGGAAGGAGCACACAGCATTCTGTGGATTCCTGAAGAAATAACAGAGAAAGCTGAAATGGTTATTACGGGTGACTCACTGCATTGTAGAGTCGATGAATTAACCCTTCATCCAGATTGAACAGACCCTCGATGCTGTACTGACGATAGGGTCATATTCTCTTTCAGCACTAGAGGGCAACTGTTCCTAATAGAACAAATTCTAAAAAGAAAATAATACTTGTAACCACAACAGAGAGAGAGAGGAAGAGATGCCCTTTCAACCTTTAGAGACGATTGGGAAATCAAATAGCATCAAGTTCTAACCAGCGTGGCTTTAGTGAAACAGTGACCCACATATTTGCGAAGATTCCTTTTGATGCTTACTGATAGCCGAAGGGGTGTGGCCCTATGGTCATCCAGTGCACTGGCAATATTGGCTTATAGATAATGCTACTTGGAAGCTTCACTTTATTAATACGTTTATGTTTAACACAAGCTGTTTGAACTATTTCCAACTCTGGACACAGAATGATATGGATAACCGATGTCTAATAATTTACATGGAGAGTTGTGTCTGATTTCCATTGTCACAAAAGTAACTATTTATGTTATTAATAAATGTGTTAAGGCCCCTTTATTCATGTTATATTCCTATCCTTCAATAATTAAAAAAAATATTTGTTGAGGGGATGCAGGAACTATGAAGCTACCGTGCAGCAACTGGGCAGCAACCGGGAAACTGGCTGGGCCAGCATTTATTTCCCATCCCAGAAGGCATTAAGAGTCAAACACATTGCTGGGGTCTGGAGTCATATGTAGGCCAGACCAGGTAAGGACGGCAGATTTCCATCCCTCAAGGACATTAATGAACCAAATGGGTTTTTACAATAATCAACAATGATTTCATGGTCATTATTAGACTTTTAATTCCAATTTTTTTTTATTGAATTCAAGTTCCGCCATGGTCAGATTTGAACATTACCCAGAGTGTTACCCTGGATCACTCGTCCAGTGACAATACCACTATATCACTGCCCTTATCTAAATGTTTATACATTCATTGAATCTCTTGAAATGACTCGAAAAAGATAAGGTCCAACGTTTTTATTGTACCTCATCATATTTCTTATTTTGAAATGCTGATACTATTGTTATCTCGATAAAAGACAACAGCTATTTTACACATAGCCAAGTCCTGCAAACTGAAAATGAAATAAGTGACAATATAATCTGCTTCAATGTTGCTGGCTGGAGATGAATGTTGGCCAGGAACACTGTTTATAGTAAATCATACAGCAACTGTGAAACTACCATGCAGCAACCGTGAAGCTACCGTGCAGCAACCGTGAAGCTACCGTGCAGCAACCATGAAGCTACCGTGCAGCAACCATGAAGCTACCGTGCAGCAACCATGAAGCTACCGTGCAGCAACCATGCAGGAACCATGAAGCTACCATGCAGCACCATGAAGCTACCATGCACATCATGAAGCTACCATGCACATCATGAAGCTACCATGCAGGAACCATGAAGCTACCATGCAGCACCATGAAGCTACCATGCACATCATGAAGCTACCATGCAGGAACCATGAAGCTACCGTGCAGCAACCATGAAGCTACCATGCAGGAACCATGAAGCTACCATGCAGGAACCATGAAGCTACCATGCAGGAAGCATGAAGCTACCATGCAGGAAGCATGAAGCTACCATGCAGCACCATGAAGCTACCGTGCAGCACCATGAAGCTTCCGTGCAGCACCATGAAGCTACCATGCAGGAAGCATGAAGCTACCATGCAGGAAGCATGAAGCTACCATGCAGCACCATGAAGCTTCCGTGCAGCACCATGAAGCTACCATGCAGGAACCATGAAGCTACCATGCAGGAACCATGAAGCTACCATGCAGGAACCATGAAGCTACCATGCAGCACCATGAAGCTACCATGCAACAACTGTGAAGATACCATGCAGCAACCATGAAAACAACCATGACCCATGTGGGTTAACCCAAAGAACATGGACTGCAGCGATTCAAGAAGGCAGATCACCACCACCTTCTCAAGGGCAACTAAGAATGGACAATAAATGCTGACCAGCCGGCAATGCCCATGTCCCACGAATGAAAAAAAAAGATACCATGCAACAACTGTGAAGCTACCATGCAGCAACTGGAAAATTACTGTACAGCAAACAGGAAGCTGCCATGCAGCAACAGGGAAGGAAGCATGGAATGACCTTGAAACTATCGTGCAACAACCTGGAAGGAAACATGTCGACCTTGTCCTCTTGTAAAATACAGTGCTTACATAGCCTGGATCCTGGAGTCCAGCTTCAACCCAAAGGACAGAATCATACAGCTGTTCATGCATGGTAGGGGAGAGTACCTGTTTGACAGGCTCACCCTGAACTGAGTCTAGAGAATGAAGTTTCATCCAATTCTGACTGTCTTGTGATCAACTTCCTGTTCTGAGCTGTTGCTGTATTTGGAAATAAAAATATAGTTTTTCAGTCCCACTGCAGTGAACGGAGATTTGTCTGGGCACCAAATCCTGCACCCTCGCTGCAGCGGCGGCAGGGCATGACCAGCTGGTATGATCGTGCCCAAAACTTTCTAACTCAGATATAATAGTCACCAAGTGAGCCAGGCTTTTAACCTTGAATACTGGAACAAGCCACCCCTTGATAGATTTGTCAGAAACAAAATTCTATCCGACTGTTTGGTATTTTGATGTAGCCTCAACTTCTATTTAACCACATTGCTCTAAGCAGAGTATTCACAAAGTAATTTCTGCTCTTATAGAGGAAGTATGCGAACTGATCTAGTTTGGGAGAGGTGCAGAGGACATTTCACATTGAAGGGTTAATATTCTTCTGTGTTGTATCTTAATGTCCATCACACAACCTACAAAGCCACTGTGAGAAACTGCAAGAAGGCTGTATTCTTATTGCCATTAACAGTTATAGAGCCCTATACCAACATTGTTAAAGTTGTAGTGAAGCCATCTTTGAGGCAATTTGCATGCGAGTACTGTACTGTGCATTCCCCCACTTTTATTTTATGTGACAATCTGATTCAGTGTCTGGTTTGGTCTATTAAATGTGATAGGGTCTTTCAGTAGAATTTGTTTATTGACAAAGACCCTGAACTAATGAATTGCAAAATTCTTGCATAAATGCTGACTATAGAAATTCCTTTCTTTGCTATTTTAACACAGGCATTAACACCTTTAAAATACAAAGGTTAACATCCTGCCACGGAAGAGGAAATAATCTGAAGTAGTCAAGTTCAAGTGCCTCATGGTGTAATTTTGGGCTCTTAATGTTTCCGTGATGAGAGTGGTGAAGGATGCTATGCTGAGCCGACTGTTGGCAATGGATGACGTTGTGCTGGAATAGTGGTTCCTGGGTGCAAGTTCACGACAACATTTCTGGCAAGTTTAATTTTGTTCCTGGTTGGAGAAGATCTGGAAGTCATTACTGTCTCAGAATGACATGTAAAAAATTATCCATGTCTCTCTTACATTGGACAACAAAGCGTTTGCTGCTTAATATCTATAGGTGGACCATGCAGATGGATGAATGAGTTTATCTTTCTTTTCGCTCCCCCCCCCACCGCCTCCGTGACAGGATTTCCACACTCTCTGTTGCACCCTCAATGTAAAAAGCCTCCGGAATAAACAAGAATAATTACCTCCCTTTCTAATTAAAACTGTATTCTTAATACATTTTCCACCAGAAGGAGATTGGATGCCATGTTCAATAACAACGCACCTATGAACCCTTACAACCTGTACCAAATTATTCTTGGCTGGCTGGCTTTAGGGATTCGCATTCTAATCAGTATTCTGTAACTTGATGTTGTGTCGCTGTGCCCTGTTTGAGAGCACATTTCCACTCCATCTGATGAAGGAGCAGCGCTCCGAAAGCTTATGGTATTTGCTACCAAATAAACCTGTTGGACTTTAAGCTGGTGTTGTGAGACTTCTTCCCAAATTATTCTCTCCAGACACCCGACCCCCCCCACCTCACCAAAAGTATGAACAACATTTGACATCTAATTTGAAAGGGAAAGGATCAAGCTGAAGATTTAATGGAAATCTATTGTTCTCTGCCATTGTTAATGACTTCAATGGGCTTAGCAGAGAGATATTACAAGTAGAAACGATTGTAGTTGGTGCACCGAATGCTGTGACATGTGCTTTGACGGTTACTCAGCTATTTAGAATATATGGTTTGGTACAAATCTTAGCACCTCATTAAGATCTCGCAGAATGCTTTTTGATGCTTGCAGTCACCATGACTGACTGAACGTATCACTGTTTTTTTTGGCTGCTTTAAGCCACGAAATAACATTTTAGACGGTGGCTAATGACTGGTGCACAAATGGCTCCACATCCTCCAAAGAGAGAAGGGCTAAATTATTAATGAGGGGACTGGGAACAAGCTGTCATTCCGTACATCTTGAGGAATGCTCACACAGCTCCATATGGGCATTATTGTCCAAAATATGTGAGGTAAGCATATCCTGCATGCTTTAAACATGCCATGCAATGATGCCATTTGTTTGGTTAGAACATCATTGATACTGAAAGCTGTCACAAGTCAATCCGTGTCATCATGATGAAAATGGCACATTGCTATTTTTCATCCAAAAGTGCATTATTGAGAGCTACGGCAACGTTCCGAGAAGGGCAGGACAAAAAAGACCAGAACATTTATTGATGACATGACATGTGTTCATTAAATCCAAAAGCATTTAATATTGCCAAAGAGAAGCCATGTTAATTTTAAATGTATGCTAATATAATGATCCAAACAGAAGATCATTCAACAGAACATTAATTATAGTACATAAGCCATTTCAAAAGATATTGGCCACAATTCTAGGGCCCGTTTGAGGGGGTACAAATCCCATTTTGGCCAGTAAATCTCATGAGGGGGCCATAACAGGATTTGCGCCAGCGAGATTTCTGAGCCGAATGTTCCCAATCCCTCCCCGGTGATGCAATCAGGTTCACGTCCAGAAAGGGCATCAACCTAATTTACATTAATTTGAATAAATTTAAATGTCAATAAATGGCTTTGTGCCAATGCTTTGGACCATGTCAGATGCCCCCCCCCCCCCCCCCCCCCCCGCCACCCCCCTCCCCACCAGTGTAACATCATGCCAGCAGGAGTCACTACTTGTTTCCAGAAACAGAACCTATCCGTCATACCACGCTGGGAGCGCAGAGGTAAGTATAGCCCCAGTTGGTGAGGGACCTGACACCCTGGCACTGCTAGGGAGCATTGCCAAGGGGCAGTGTCTCCAATGTACCCCATTGGGGAGCTCTCATTATGTTGGGGGGGTGCTATTGTGGAGGGGGGTGTTGTGACTTCATGGCGGTGAGGGTGGCCGGGGGGGGGGGGGAGAACAGACACTGAGAATGGGGCAGGGTGTCCCAGTGGAGATGGGTCGTCCTGATGACCGTGTCGTGTGGAGGAGGGGTGTGGTGGGGGGGGGTTGGCCCTCTGTGCTTGAGGGTCGGAGGTGTCCCCCTTGTCTACTGGGGGACCTGATGTCCGTGAGGGAGGGGGTTTACTTTGTCCTTGAGATCAGGGCGTCCTTTTTGCCGGCACTATCAGGTGTCGTCGCACAAATACATCCACACCCACACCATAGAAACCATAGAAACCCTACAGTGCAGAAAGAGGCCATTCGGCCCATCGAGTCTGCACTGACAACAATCCCACCCAGGCCCTATCCCCGTATCCCTACATGTTTACCTGCTAATCCCTCTAACCCTCATATTTACCCACTAATCCCTCTAATCTACACATCCCAAGACACTAACGGTCAATTTAGCTTGGCCAATCAACCTGACCCGCACATCTTTGGACTGTGGGAGGAAACCGGAGCACCCGGAGGAAACCCACGCAGACACAGGGAGAATGTGCAAACTCCGCACAGACAGGGACCCGAGCCGGGAATCGAACCCAGGTCCCTTGAGCTGTGAAGCAGCAGTGCTAACCACTATGCTACCGTGCCGCCCACTTGCCTTTTTTGGTCAAAGCGACAGAAGATCTGGGGAGTGAAAATCATCTGTGTTTGTGGGGTGAAACACATTGGTTTTCAGTCAGAACCTGACACTTTGCCATTTTTTAGGAAATTTCCAACCATTGTGTGTATTTGCTGGCTTTCAGATGGTAGCAACTGATGACTTTGTGATGTGGTATTCTCCACTGAGCTCCCACAGGAATGATAATGGGTTGTAATTCCTGTCACTGGTTTAAGTTAATCAGTTGCACAGGTTTTAGCCATATTAGAGCTAGAGTGAGGCAAAGGGCAACCAGACCCTGCCATACCATCTGCTCAAATACCCCCATAAATATCTGGACTCTGGTCCTTATCAGCCAGGACTTTAACAGTGTTATGATTCATATATAGTATATATGATCTGTCATTGGACTAATGCCCCTCTCCGTCACGCAACAATATTCTGCTTTTCAGGTGCAAAACTCCTAAATGTTTTTCTCAGAAATGTTATGCATTAAAATATGCAAGTTACCCATCATTAGGATTGTAAAATATTACATAGCGACCATAGTTATCTGTCCCTGATCTGAAAATGACCCTTAAGATCAGGTTTATTTTGTTAACATACATTTGAGAATGTATTTCAAAACATACCTGGAGCCCCTACTTATACAGGATATTACAATAGCTTCCACTTCAGCTAAGAAATGATTTAAACAGTCTGATTTTAATCTTACATTATTTTTTGCATTGCCTGAAATCATCTTTTCTAAGCTTCAATGCAAAGAGGATTATGAAGATCTGCATGCTTTCTGTCATTTTAATATTCCCCCCCCCTGCTGAATCAACAGGAATCGAATGAAGCCGGGTGAACATCAAATGCTGTGACAAGCACTTTGAAGGTTACAGAGTCGTGTTTAAAGTGCGGTCTTGTACAAAAGATGTTTGTTTGTCCAAACTGCAATAACTAATTCAGCACTGTGAATATTCACTGAGATAATAATGATACATTGAGCAGCGTTAACCATTTCAGTTTGAATCGTGACAAATATGTGAACTGCACTTTCTACAATAACAGGGCATGTACTTATTTTTCAACACTCAATACTTTCTCATTGAAAATCTAGCTGGCCATTGTCTTGAACTTTACACCACTTAAAACTACAGTTTCATGAATAGACTAACACTGTTTTATTCGTGAAACCATGGCAGAATTGAAGCAACGATGCATAATTACAAACACGCTTAAAAATTCTGCATTTGCGATTGCAAATTAAAAATTAAATAATGCATCAATGAAATATTGAAAACATTTATTTTCCAATACCTTCTTTCAACTTTAGCATTGCAAGTGCATTGCTCAGTTACATTAAAGAAATCAAGAAAAGTACTTACGAAAATGTTTAACATAAATAATTCAAAGAAAGCAGGACATCCTTTGCTGAGGCACAGTTGCACAGTTTGAGAGATTCAGAGCTCTCCTTTTGTTAGATTTGAGAAAAGTGATCAACAGCAGTTTCCAGTGCCTTCAGGAAATACCACAAAGCATTTAAACCTTACATTTAATAATTTAGCTCACCACATTTCACACCAAAACTGCCACTTTATGCTCACTGTTTCAAACAGCTGCACACAGAAAGCCCTTAACATCCCACAACTCCAGTGATTTGACGCTTGCTAACTCAGTCACATTCTATACCGTCCCTCTTTAAGACTCACCCAGCTGGAATGATTTAGTGTTCTATTCACGATTATGTTCATTGCAACCTCTTCTTTGACACAAGGATTATAGCAGGGCACATTTTGCAGCTAAACAAGGACCACTTCATCACGAAAGAACAGCAACTGCGGTTATCTCTCCTTCAGTTAAGGCAAGTCTATCGTAGCTACATGGAAGTCAGTGGAAATAGCAGTAAAACAGTATGATTGACAGAAACAGCCAATTCTCCCAGCTAATCATTGTAAAGACCTTCAAGGACTAGGAGCCATTTTGGTGTCATCCAGATAGTGGGTTGTTACACATGAATACATTCTGTTCTGAGCTAATTCAGTGTTCTACTGAATTCCACTCACAGTCAAGTGATTGATTGGAAACTCCCGAAGGATCTTCAGAGCTGCCACAATGCACTTGCGCAAGGAAGTGCCATCCTTTCAGGATCAGGCTCATGACAGGCACAGAAGTAAAATATCACATGTTACTACAGATGCTGAGAACTGAAGATGTCAAAAACAAAAAAACCTTTATTTTATTTTAGAAAGCCTCAACAAGCACAAGCACAGTTTATAGGTTCTGTTAGATCTGTAGCCAGCCCTTGTAGGATCTTAATTAATAAAATGCTTAACAAAGCCAGTAGCTATCTGTGCTAAAGCAATAGAAAACACAACAATCTCATACATTTAAATCAAATTTCAGGGTCAGGAGGCTGGGCACATAACCATTCATTCACTTATGATACCAAAAGAATTTGCATGGGAAAAAATATTTCCAACAATTACTTTACAAACATTCACGCTAGTTTGCATAGGAACTGAAATCTCAGTTTAGATTTAAACTCTTCAAAATTTTTCTTTTGCAGCACCATGCATTATGTTTAAATTGCTTTTAGGAAATGAATTCAAATACTAATATTCTGCAGAAGAGGAAAAGTACTTCATAAATTTTGTGTACTTAAAAATTTGTAACTTTCTGAAGATGTGTAAAGTTTCTGTAAGTATTCATGTAGATTTACACAGTTAAAAAGTGTGTCATGTCAATTAAATAATGGCACGGTGAGAAAATTTTAACTTCACTGCAAAGCACGGCACGGTGGCACAGTGGTTAGCACGGCTGCCCCACAGCACCAGGGACCCGCGTTCAATTCCTGGCTTGAGTCACTGTCTGAGTGGTTTGTATGTTCTCCCCATGTCTGCGTGGGTTTCGTCCAGGTGCTCCAGTTTCCTCCCACAGTCTGAAAGATGTGCTGGTTAGGTGTATTGACCATGCTAAATTCTCCCTCAGTGTACCCTAACAGGCACTGGAGTGAGGCGACTAGGGGATTTTCACAGTAACTTCATTGCAGACTTAATGTAAGACTACCTGTGACACTAATAAATAAACAAACAAACTTCATAAATAAACTTAAAGCACATAAACTAAAATGAGTAAAAGAGTTGATTCAAATGTTTCAATTTGAAGATAAATCTATACTGCAATAGGTATTGAAATTAACATTAAATATTGAGAACTAACTGAACACTGTATATTTGGTCTCTTTCCCACATTGCGACAGACACAAAACATTTCTTTCCACAACACAGGAATTTCCCTTGAATTTCTGCCCTGCCAACGTAACTTGACTAGAAGGCAAATGGGGCAAAAAGCCCTGGTATAGATACGAATGGGGTCTTAGCTGCATTCCTGGTGAACTTAGTGGTGGATTTGAAACTGCTCCAAGGAAGTTCTCCAAGCAAAGTTTAAAATAAAATTCAAAATATCTAAAGTTTAAAGTTGATTTATTGGTGTCATAAGTAAGCTTACATTAACAGTGCAATGAAGTTACTGTGAAAATCCCCTATAAAATACAAATTCAACTTCGATCCCTAAAAAGAGACACATATTGTCATGTTTCACAGTGACTGTCACCATCCTTAAAGAAACACAATACACCAGGACACCAACTAAAGAGAGGATAATCTGCCTGCTGCTGCTTTAAACCATATGGTGGTGGTGGTGGATTATAGATCATTCAGGGTGTTGGAGTTGCTGTGGCAACATGCATTTTTACATGCATGTTGCAACGTGGATAGTGATGGTAGAGGTGCCAACTTTCTTCCCATCACATGGCTGATCAGGAATCTCTCCCAGTCTCACCACCTGTCATTGGCATGTGATGAACAGATTTGTAGGTTAACAACCGACCTATTTGACTGCCATATGAACACAGCTCAGTTGGCTGTCAAGTCCTGAGCTAGTCTTGAACCTAGAACTTTTGGCTTAGACACAGTGACACTACCCATTGCAGCACATCAACTCTTCATTTTAAACCTTATAGGTGCATCCAAATTAAAATTGGAACAATCCTTTTCTGAAAGCTTTGAATTTTTGGCTCCATCAAGTTAGTTCATGTTGATTTTCAAAATCAGCTTTAGTTTCCAACAATTATGAAATGTCAAATTATTGTTTTTAATAAAATAAACATATTTATCTTTGAACCAACTGCAATCTAAACATTGCCAACCAATTATTTAATTTGTATTAATTTCTCTTTCAATAAAACAAAGTGTATTTGCACGGCACGGTAACGCGGCATAGTAGCACAGTGATTAGCACTGCTGCTTCACAGCTCCAGGGACCTGGGTTCGATTCCCGGCTCAGGTCACTGTGTGTGGAGTTTGCACATTCTCCTAGTGTCTGCGTGGGTTTCCTCCGGGTGCTCCGGTTTCCTCCCACAGTCCAAAGATGTGCGGGTTAGGTTGATTGGCCATGATGAAATTGCCCCTTAGTTTCCTGAGATGCGTAGGTTAGAGGGATTAGTGGATTAAATATGTAGGGATATGGGGGTAGGGCCTGGGTGGGATTGTGGTCGGTGCAGACTTGATGGGCCGAATGGCCTCTTTCTGCACTGTAGGATTCTATGATCTATGATCTAATGTGCGTAAATGAAACATAGAAGAGTAAAAGGCGGGTTGATCGAAAGCTTTAAGATTCCAAGGGGTATTGGCAAGATGGATGTGGTGAGGGTGTTTCTTCATGTTGGAGACTTTGTAACTCGGGGTCGCTTTTTAAAAGTAAATAGTCGCTCATTTAAACCGAGATGAGGAGAATTTTTTTCTCTCAAAGGGTTGAGAGTCTCTCGGACTCTCTTCCTCAAAAGAGAGATTGAACAGTTTAGGCCGATACTCTCTGGAATTTAGAAGAATGAGGGGAGATCAAATTGAGGTATACAAGATGATAAAAGGTATGGATAAAGTAGACGTGGAGCGGATGCTTCCACTGGTGGGGCATTCTAGGATGAGAGCTCATAGTCTTAGGATAAGGGGTCGCAAATTTAAAACAGAGTTGAGGAGAAACTACTTCTCCCAAAGGGTTGTGAATCTGTGGAATTCACTACCCTAACGTGTAGCGGATGCTGGAAGAGTGAGTAAATTTAAGGCAGAGTTAGACAAATTTTTAATTGGTAATGGGTTGAAGGATTATGGAGAGAAGGCAGGAAAATGGGGATGAGGAGCACATCAGCCATGATCGAATGGCAGAGCAGACTAGATGGGCTGAATGGCCTAATTCTGCTCCTATATCTTATGAAAAGGCAAGGGAAGCAGAGTTTTTGAATATTTTTAAGGGAGAGGTGGATAGATTCTTGATTAACAAGGGGGTGAAAGGTTATGGGGGGGTCGGCAGGAATGTGGGGTTGAGGTTACAATCAGATCAGCCATGATTTTATTGAATGGCAGAACAGGTTCAAGGGGCTTACTCCTGCTTCTAATTCATATATTCCTACATTCATATGTAAGTAACTGCAACTCAATGTTATCATCAGTATTACTTCAAGTTCTATGGAAGCAGAATAAAACTCTCAAAGTTATTTGTGCAAAGAAATAAAATTGTCATGAAAGCTTCTACAAGATCAAAACTGACCTGTGCAAATAAAACTAAACAATCATATCAAACTTTCTAACTATAGTCTCAAAAATGACATAATGACTGGAAACAAAATTTTCTTTGAAATAAAATTTTCAATTCAAAGTGTACCTAAAATCTAACCTATGTCTTTAAAATTCAGCAGATAAATGTGAAATTAATGGACCGGTGATAGTTTGGCTACAGACTTACGACTTGCATAGATCTGTGTCAGACGATTTATCAGAAATGGTAAAGCTGAGGGAGCACCATTTCAGCAGTGACCTTTACCAGTCGAGCATTTACCTTCAGTACATATTATATACAGGCACAAACATGCCCTGAATGACCACAAGGTAAGCAAAACAGCAACAAAAGTTAATAATATGTAGCAATTTTATAATCACTATCAGAGTATCGAACAATGTTTACTTGTGATAAACCTCTAGCAGAAAACCGGTAAGAGTTATTGAGTAGCCTTGATGCAAGACCATTCTGACTGATAACTTTTGTTATGTCTTCAGCACAATTCAAACACTTGAGTGTTTTGACGCCATGGTGCAACCTTGAAGGGCTAGTAACTTTAATCTCTGCTCTGTAAATAGATTCAGGCGGGAAATTTCTCCGATGTGCTGTAAATTGTAAATGTGCTCTTTATAAACCGGCTTACAATTTTGTCATCCAGAGCACTCTTGAGAAATCTGTCCTTTAAATAATTTGCTTGGAAATAAACTTAGAAATGAGAAGAGAGATTTCCTGGATCTGTGCCCACATTTACCAGATTATTTAAACTCAGTGAATAACAGAAAACTGAGTGAAGTCGATGTGCTTGTCTGGAAAGAAAAACACCAGACTTTGATTGCGTTTGATTGAAATCCTCTGTAATATCACCTTGAGCATGGGTTTCTTTGAACTCCCTTCATTTTTTGCCTTTGCTGCACAAAACTTTTGAAGTGTGTGGACTAACGGGTATTCTCAACAATGTTGTGATGCTTTTTAAGCTTCAGATTTCTATTTGGCATTAATTTATGTAACCATAACATAATAAGATAAAACATTTAACTATAAAGTAATAACGAAATAAAATTGAGTTATAGAATCCGACAAAAGGAAGCCATTCGGCCCATCGAGTCTACACTGACCACAAACCCACACAGGCCCTATCCCCATAATCCCATGCATTTACCCGAGCTAGTCCCCCTGACACCACGGGGCAATTTAGCATGGTCAATCCACCTAACCCGCACGATTGTGGGACGAAACCAGAGCACCTGGAGGAAACCCATGCAGACATGAGGAGGATGTGCACACCCCACACAGACAAGCTGGGAATTGAACCCAGGTTCCTGGTGCTGTGAGGCAACAGTGCTAACCACTGTGCCACCGTGCCATCATGTGTTCCAGATTATGCAGAAGTTTGGATGATTGTGGTTGTGATTACAACAGAACCTCAATATTTTATATAAATACATCACTGACCCAGAGAATTAGAGATCCTTGAAAAAATATTTATTCATAAACTCCCAAAAATCTAAATGCGAATAGACTGAAAAGATATCCAGAAGGTAGGGATATGTTCGGCACAACTTGTGGGGCCGAAGGGCCTGTTTGTGCTGTAGTTTTTCTATGTTTCTATGGAACTCTTATTTATGGGACCAATCTTCATTCTCATATTTGTTCATCAGCCCTAAGAAACAGTAATGTAGCAGCTATGTTACTGGAACTGCTCTCACCACAGCAAGTCATCAAATTCAATTTAATACATTTATCAGAATGTGACCATCAAAACTGCTGGGTTATCACGAAAACCAAATGGTTCACTCATATCCAATAGATAAGAGGTGACATCCACTACCTAATTTGACCTACACTCCAGCCCTATGTGACAATACTAACCCGTAATGCTCTTAATGCAACTGGGATTGGGCATTAAATACTGCTGTGCCGATACTGCCCACATTTCAAAAACACTACATAAAAGAAATTCAGCTTGTACAAGAACGCAAGCACCATCAACTCCCAGCTGGAGATAGAAGCTTAAGTTTTTTTTACACAGAGGGTGGTGGGTGCCTGGAACTTGCTGCTGGGGGAGGTAGGGGAAGCAGATACGATGGTGACTTATAAGGGGCGTCTTGACAAATACATGAATAGGATGGGAATAGAGGGATATGGTCCCCAGAAGAGTAGGGGATTTTAGTTCAGTCGGGCAGCATGGTCAGTGCAGGCTTGGAGAGCCGAAGGGCCTGTTCCTGTGCTGTAATTTTCTTTGTTCTTATTTTTCGGCCAAAGGGCAGCAAATGCAGTGGCTGACACTCTTCTCTGAAAGCTTGGTAATGAAAAGAAAAGCTGGAGTAATACAATCTGTAAAATATTTCTTTGCAATGAGAAATATTCAATTCACTGATAGTGAAGAAATGATTTGCTTTGAAGTACGATCTTTTAATTTTTTCTCTTTGATAAGGAATTATTGATAACATCTTCCATATTGTGCAATATTAATTGAACTAAGAATTATCTACAATAACAGCAGTATAATCCATTAAAAGTCTGATATGGCAATTCAATCTGTAATGAACATGAATGGACTAAGGTGGCAAAATTGGATAGACCTGAAAATGGCCATGGGGATCATGATACTTGGCTAACTTGTATTTGTTCGTTTCAATGCCAAAGTCAGAGTGAAAAAGGATGTTGTTGAGACACTGGATGGGCTTAAACTTGATGGAAGGGCTGGCTGTACTTAAAGTTGATAAGTCACCAGGATTGGATGCGATGCATTGAGCATACAGATCGAAGTGAGAGTAGAAATTGTGGAGGCACTGGCTATAATCTTCTATTCCAATGCAAAGTGTTATACGCTTATTCAAAATAGGATGCAAAGATAAACCAGCAACTACAGACCAGTCCCAGTCAATTTAACCTTGGTGCTCTGAGAAACAATAATTTGGACAAAACTAAGTCACTTGGACAAATGCAGATTAACTGCGGAGAGACAAAATGGATTTTCTAAAGGCAAATTGAATTGATGAGGTAACAGAGATGGGTGGATAAGTGTAACACAGTTGATGTGGTGTATGTGGAAGTCCAAAAGGTGTTTGGCAAAGTGCATCTTTTAGGGGAGGCAATGGCACTGTCACTGGATCAGTTATCTGGTGATTGAGAGTAATGCTCTGGGGTCCCAGGTTCGAATCCCACCATGACAAATGGTGAAATTTGAATTCAATAACAAATAATCTGGAATTAAAAGTCTAATGATAACCATGAAATTATTGCCAATTGTCATAAAAACTCATCTGGTTCTCTAATGCCCTCTATGGTTTCCCTGTGGTGGACGTGGCAGGACATTGGCTGCCAGTGGGATCTTCCAGTCCTGCTGAAGGCTATATGCTTTTGCATGGCTCACCGCCATGCTGTCAGGGAACCTGCCGTGAGCGGTCAACTTCAGCAGGACTGGAAGATCAACCGGTGGGAGGGCTAGAAAATCCTACCAATAGAGTAGTACTTAATAGTTCAGGCTGGAGGAAGATATAATTCAAAGGTTGCTATTAAGATCACTTTGGCCTGGGGGTGCAGGGAACAATTTCAGAATTTGCATTCCACCTTGGAAGTATTTTAAACTGAAGAACAAATTGATAGATTTCAAAAAGCATAGATGGACTGGGTGGACACACGACAGGTGGAATTTAATGCAGGACAAGTGTGAAGTGATACACTTAGGTAGGAAGAATGAGGAGCAGCAATATAACATAAAGAGCACAATTCTGAAAGTGGTGCAAGATCCTGAGGGTGGATGTACACAAATCATTGAAGGTGGCAGGGCAGGTTGAGAATGTGGTTAATAAAGCATATGGGATCCTGGGCTTTAGGCAAAGAATATAAAAGCAAGGAATTTAATGGTGAACATTTATAAGACACTGGAATGTTGAGTCTAATTCTGGGCAGCACACATTAGGAAGGCATTAGAGAAGGTGTGAAAATGATTTACAGGAATGGCTCTAAGGATCAGGCAGTTCAGTTACATGGATATAGCAGAGAAGCTGTGGCTGTTCTCCTTAGAGATAAGAAGGTTGAGTGGAGATTGGATAGGAGTGTTCAAGATCATGAGGGGGTCCTCGGCAGTAGGGCCGAGAACCAGAGAACACTAATTTAAGGTGATTGGCACAAAAACATTGAAAATGATGCATTTTATTTCAGTATCATTCCCAAGATGGTGCTGTAATGGTTAGCAGCAGAGGGAGGGTGAAGCATGAGACTTTGGGTGAATGGAAACTTAGTTACATTCACTGATATTACAATTGGATGAGACGATTATGGACAGCGTGTCACAAAAGAAAGTCTGTGGGTTTCCTCCACCATTCCTCCCCTTCTTCTCAGCTGATTGCCATTTATCTGTCAGAAAGGCTGCGATCTCATGACAATGAGATTGTGCAGAATGCAGCAGAGCACGCTGAATCCTGACATGTACACTGGTGATAGCGCAAGACTCCTTCAGAGTGGCAGAGAGGCAGTAGAAATGTCACTTAAGCATGTCAATGGTCTCTTTGATACCATTTCTTATAGCAGCATGGCTTTCATTATTTGCATGCTGTCCACATGTACATGGATCATACATGGAAGTCATAAGTCAAGTCATTAGCTCATACCCCTTAATATGCATTAGCCACCGTCTGACATCTCATGGTGGCTCACATGTAATGGTACATTGGATTAGTGCTGAATGAAGGCATCATGACTACAGCCAGGATCACAGGCATCGGCAATTATGGTTACACACTGGATGGGCACTGAAGGAGTGAAATCATTTGCATTTACCATATATCTCAGAATTCACATTCAGCACCTGCAAAGCAATGTGTGTGCAGTCAATGGCAGCCTGGACCATAGGGGTGCTCGCTGTCCTGGCAAAGCTACATGCACGTTCCACCTGCTTCTCTATGGCAAGATGGAATGCTATGTTTTGCCCTCTCTTCATATAGAGAATGTTAATCACTTGCCTTATCCAACAACAGACAGCAAACTACAAGCTGTTGGTAATGTTACCTGCTCCAGTCTTGAAGAAGGGTGACACTAAGAAGTTCATGGCTTTATGGCCACTGGCAATGAAGTCCAGGCCCTCCTCAGTGAAATGGAGACATTGCAATGCATTGCATTAACTGCTTCTGATTTAGGCTGAGGTGAATGAATTGGCCCCTGAAGATGCTAGGTGGACATGATTCCTGCTGCGATCTCTTCTCTTTCTCCTCCTCCATTTTTGATCAGTTTGTCCTCCCCTCTGCTCATTGTCCCCTCTCTGCTGCAGGCCAAAGAGGATGGTAACTATAGCACTCAAGAGTGGGAGCATGTGATTGGAGCTTGATGTTGGAACCAAAGCTTCCATCTTATGACATACACATTTTCAGCTGTGTGCGAGGTTAAGAGAGAACATTAGCTAGGATAAGGTTACTGAAAATCAATCGACTGACGTCACAATCTGCTGACTCAGTGTTTCCAACGTATGCTCCAGTGCCTGAGCTATAAACTACTAAAACTGACATTTGCCGCTGCTCAGATCCTAAGCGTAAGCACGTAGCGTCAACACCTGCTAGGGTACCTGGGTGCTTCACAGCCAAATTCTGTGGCCAAAGTATCTGAATTAAACTTCCAAACCAGACAAGATAACTTTTTGATTCATGCGTGTGTCTGCATTTCGGTCATATTGAGTACAAGTTGAGTCAGTCCAGGCCATGATAATCCGACTCTCCACAGCCCTGGGTGGAAAGCTGGAAAGAGAGAAAATGATGGAATAAAAAACAAAGTAATGAGATTGATCCGCAGTCTCTGAGATTGTGTGATGCCATGTGAGAGCTGCATGTTGATAGATGCTGCATTGGATCACCCAAAGCTTGGTGGAGTGGGGTGGGATGAGGCGCATCTTGGACAAAAGACAATACTACAGACGCAAAGGGTGGGAATGCATGTAACCATATAACATATTCCTATCAAAAAGGCTTTGCAATAGGTTTCTTGCTACTGTACATTTACAAGCCAATCATCTTCCACTGCCCAGAATAAATAAATGTGGGAAAAGTGCGTGATGATCCAAGCAATTCCACACATTACCCGCAAAGAGTAAAGTTCCGCAATGGCAGACAGAAAATACAAACCACAGATGTGTAAAGTAAGCTTCTTAACTCCTACTCTATTGGGTGGAATTATTTTAATCAAAAATGATTACTACAACTGCTCACACTGATGGATCAAATTATATGATACATTGGTGTGGGAGTGTTTTTCTCTTGAGGTTTCTGTCACTAACCCTCAGGTAAATCTGGATCGCTGCAATGAAAACAGCTCTGCACAGTGCTATAGCATGCAACAATAAGGAACAGAATCTCTTACTGCCCCTACTTATAGGGAAAAACAGCCCTTTGTCGTGCAGTAAAATATGCAAATTGGAAGAATTATTCAGCATTGCAGGGATTTAGACTGACATCCTGTCGGAATATCAGTGATCACCTCAGTGCAAATGTCACAATGGCTGCCAGAGTTATCACCCTGTCTTCACCTGCACCTTTAAACTATCTTTGGCGGAAGGCCACATCATGTATAGTTGCACAGAAAGATAATCTTGACAACAGAATTGCCACTGTCCTTTTCTGACGCAGTCTCAGGCCTCCTTATTAATCCCATTTGAAAATATTGACATCCTTTGCCTCTTTGGTGTCAAATAGTCCTAATTCACAGTGCCAGCTGTGGCTCAGCCGGTAGCACTATTGCTCCAGAGCAATAGATTGTAGATTCAAGCTTCAATCCACAGATTTAAGCACATGATCTCCAGTGCAGTACTGGGGGAGTGCTGCTTGCTGGAGGTGGCCCCTTTCGGATGAAATGCTAACTTACGGCCCCATCTGCCTTCTTTGAATGACATAAAAGATCCCATGGCATCTTTCAAAGGAGAGGTGGAGAATTCCCGCAGCGTCCTGGACAATATTTATCCCTCAACCAACATCACTAAAACCAATTATCTGGGCTTTAGTTCATAGAATCACAGAATCATCATAAAATCCCTACAGTGCAGAAGGAGGCCATTCGGCCCATCGAGTCTGCACCGACCACAATCCCACCCAGGCCCTACCCCCACATATTTTACCCGCTAATCCCTCTAACCCTCGCATCTCAGGACTCTAAGGGGCAATTTTTAACCTGGCCAATCAACCTAACTCGCACATCTTTGGATTGTGGGAGGAAACCGGAGCACCCAGAGGAAACCCATGCAGACACGAGGAGAATGTGCAAACTCCACACAGACAGTGACCCGAGCCGGGAATCGAACCCGGGACCCTGGAGCTGTGAAGCAGCAGTGCTAACCACTGTGCTACCGTGCCGCCCCAATAGTTCATTGCTGTTATTGTCCTTTTGTGTGTGAAAATTGGCTGCCATGTTCTCTACATTAAGATAGTGACTACACTTGGCTACAAAGTACTCTCGCACATTCTGAGGGCATGAAAGGCCAAATATAAAATGTTTCAGCCGATGAAGAAACTTTTATCTCTAATGGCTCTCAGGAAGTGCCTATCTTTATTATTAGGTTATTTTTGTGTAGCTGACATAAGGAAATCAGAAGGGCAATACTTTCAGGATGAAGTACTTCTCTCTCCAGTATAACAGCAACAAAAGAGATCAAATCTGCTTTGAAAGAGATAGCAAAGTTCTCATTTTCAATGGTTTTCTGTTGAAGGTCTGCTATTTTCAGTCTTCCTATGGTTCAGTGTGCATGCTGATGATATTCGGTATGGACATGATAGAGAATAGACCAAAGAAACCAGAAATCACTGTTATGTACTGACTCAGATGCTGATCTCGAGATATATGGAAAGGAAGAATCAGCTACAATAGACAACACAACAGTAGCCAACTATTTAATCATTACTAAGATAAAAGCTGCGTCACAGGATCTGTAAGACCTCTTATGAGGCTGAACATTCATAGAGTAATGGAGACTGTCAACCTTTAAAAACAATGGACGGGACCTGGATTCACAAGTCCCACTCTTATTGACAACGGACCCTATTTTCACCAATAGGGGAAAAGGAATGGGATGTGGCTCGCATGACAGAAACTGACTCCATGGCATGAATTTTCATCACCAAGATGGGTAACTCAGCCTTCCTGCTGGGGGAGAAAGTATCCACAGAGGCAGGATCTTTGTTTTCAGGGGGCAGGGGTGGGGCTGGCTGCAGTTGGCCAGCTGACCCAGGAACAAAATCTTCCAAACTCCTAAGGGTGGTTTTGGGATCTTTCACATACCTCAGGGATTTCTGGGGGGGATTTTCCATCTCCTTGGGAGGGGGGGGGGGTGGTTTGGGGTCTTGCGCACTCCTCAGGGGGTTTTCTGGTTGTCCACACTCCTCAGGGGCATTTTGGGGTCTTCCATACCCTCAGGGAAGTTTGGGGGTCTTTCAAACTCCTCAGGGAGGTTTGTAGGTTTACTGATCTCCTCAGGGAGGTTTTGGGGGTCTACCACCCTCCAGGAGGTCTCTTTGCTTTTCATCCTACTTGGGCAGAATGCAAGTTGTATATTCTGGCTGTTCTGCAGTTCTCCACTGTCTTAACAGAGCTGCAGATTTCTTTTTTTAATCCAGCCAGAAAAAGGAGAATTAGAAATGGTATAAAATAAGTGCAACCTATAACATTACCTACCCCCATGGCCCCTTGTGCCTCTAGGTCAAGCAATGCTCCCCACACATCTCCCATGGCTCCTCTAGCCATTTATGTCAAGGTACGGTCCCATCCCATGGGCCTTCTTGGCCCTAAGTTGAGCTTTGCACACCACCCACCCCGCTACTGTCTCTCATTTTTCATATGCCGAGCCATGCCCTTCCACCCACCCCATACCCCTCATGTTTCAATGCCACACAATGGCACTTCCATACCCATTATCCACTGTACAGAGCCAATGAATCTTATCGTCAAAATGGGGTATGTTTTAAAAAGCAATTCATTCATTCATTTACACTTTGTTTAAAAAAAACGTTCTTTCAATACAGTTCAATAAAATAGTCAATCATCCAGATCCTTTAAAGTATCGATAGCAAAAACTGCAAGTACTTGAAATCTCTTAACATTGTGTAAATGACCATGAAATTGATAGAGAGCCAGAACTATCAATCAGGGAATGCTTTCCTGAGGCTCAAACATTTTTGTACTTAAATGAATGTCTGGTTCTCATGTCAAGCATATATAATGAGGTTTGAGAGCACAGATAGGTTGATTAGCTGCTTTTCATGCGGGGTTATAAATACAAGTCTCTTTTTGTGTACTTGTGGGGCTTTTAAAGTTTTGAATGGGCTTTCGTGAACAGGAGGTCCTCTTCTGCTATTTTAAATAGATAATTAACCTTTTATTTTACTTCAACCGGCTCCTGAGGTCTGCCCATAGTTGGGTGAGTTGGCATTGGGGGTGCAAGGGCAAGATGGTGGGTCGAGGGGGAATGCTTTGACATGAGTGCTAAGGGATAATGGCCGGTGTCATGACTTGGAATGGATGGGGAATGGGTAGGAGAGTGAATAGATGAGAGAGGTGATGGTTAAAGGGCCTAATGTTTTAAAAAGCCAACTGGGATGCAGTCCCAGACAACTGAGGTGGGCCTTTCAAACAGTCCAGCTTGGCGCTCAGTGCCCCCTCCATTCTGCATCTGGAAGTAGCGGACCTGACTTCATCCCACACCTCCCTTCCACTCAAGTGAAGCCTGGTATTGAGCTTAATATTGCATGGGCAAAATTAAATTTTCACCAATTGAGGTTTTAATCTCTTTAAATACATCTGTTATTGTCAGTGGGTGTGCCGCTGATCGGTGCTTGTGCTCGCCGACTGAGATATATCCAAGAGAAGCGCTGATTCAGCTGTTCTTCAGATAGATAAGCATGTCCTGCCTTCCCCCATTGGGCAGTACCTCAATCTCGAACACATAACACTCAGTCATTCCACGAGCCCAGTGCCTTTCAAATAAAGTTTGACACCCTGGACATCTCTGAACAGGCAATGAGCCTAACACCAATACTGGACATTTCTGGCTTGAGCGCAGTAAGTTATTTCATAGAATTCCTACAGTGCAGAAGGAGGCCATTTGGCCCATTGAGTCTGCACCTACAACAATCCCACCCAGGCACTATCTCCGTAACCCCACGTATTTACCTTGTTAATCCCCCTGACACTAGGGTCAATTTAGCATGGCCAATCAACCTAAACCACACATCTTTGGACTGTGTGAGGAAACCGGAGCACCCAGAGGAAACCCACACAGACACAGGGAGAACATGTAAATTCCATGCAGACAGTCATCCAAGGCCGGATTTGAACCCGGGTCCCTGGCGCTGTGAGGCAGCAGTGCTAACCGCTGTGCCACCATGCCACCCTCAAATTATGATGATAAAATCAGTATGAAACACATGAAAGCAAATCGATCCAGATCATGAAGATTGCTCTTCAAGTGAAAAGAAAGCAATGGCACCCAATGCATATTCCCCTGTTTATGTCTTGAGCTTATGTTTGCAGGTGTTACATCTAGTTGCCCCCTTCCCCTTGCTGGCAGCAGCACTGGAGGTAGGTTGCTGATCTCATTGCCCTGTTTGCAGAGATAGTCCTCTGGCGGGCGGGCCTGAGCAGACACATGGAAGTAGTCAGTCAACACCATTGCTAAGCAACCCTCAGTCACCACAGACTCAGAGGATGTAGCAGCAACTGGGTTAATGGCCTCTTGGCTGGCTCTGGAGAATGGCTCATCTGAGGGATGGAAACAAAGAGTGAGATTCATGACTCATATCACACAGATTAAAATCTCAGCATATGATCGGCCATCGAGACTGACCTCAATTGCACTGAGGTTTTTCAGTGACCGGCACATAAATGAGGCTGTTCTGATGGACAAAACCCTCATTCATCACTTTCAGCCTAGATCTGTCACGCTTCAGCCCAATGGGGCTCTTAGTTTCCTCAGAGACGCCAGCCTCTCTGCAACTTGATCATCTGCTGCCTCACTTGTCCTTGAGCTTCAGGGCTCCAAGCTCATGGCTGGTGAGAAATGTCAGGTTTGGCACCCCCAACCCTGCACCCCCACCAGTGTCAGATCACACCTGTTAATCGCTGCAGAACCCCTCCCACTGACTATGGCCTCTGCTGTTGCCATTCCGCTGCCACGGATTCATCACCGGCCTGTGGACATTGTGGTGTTATTTTTCTTGTTTTTTTAAAAATAAGCTATTCATAGCATGTTAGCAAAACAAAAGGTGCACACAATTTTTGCAAAGCAGGGATCTTCACTGCCTGGGTGACTGCCCGTCTGTTTTAGAATCTTTTCTTTAGGCTTTTATTCCTTTAATTCTATTGATTACAATAAAGTGATGCAATTTTCCAGGAAACAAGAAATCTTCCCCATGGCCGGCCCGGCCATGGCCTTTTTCCGCTGGTGGAGGTGGCCCTCCATTGGCCGGTAGTGGGATCTTCTGCTCCTGCGACGTCTATGGGGTGTTGCATGTTCCGCACCTTCAACCACTAAGGAACGAGCCGCAGGGGTCACCATTGGCAGGACCGGAAGATCCCAACGGTGGGAAGGGTTGGAACATTTTGGCAACGTAACTTGTTAAATGCAACCACAAAATAAAACAATGAGCCAATTAGGCAGCATCTCACAGAATCATAGAAACCCTACAGTGCAGAAGGAGGCCATTCAGCCCATCAAGTCTGCAGTGACAAGAATCCCACCTAGGCCTTATTCCCATAACCCCACATATTTATTTACCTGCTAATCCCTCTAACCTATGCATCCCGGGACGCAATTTAGCATGGCCAATGCACCTAACCTGCACATCTTTGGACTGTGGAAGTCGGAGCACTTGGGGGAAACCCACGCAGACACGGGGAGAACGAGGAAACCCACGCAGACACGGGGTGAACATGCAAACTCCACACAGACCGTGATCCTAGTCAGGAATTGAACCCAGGTCCCTGGAGCTGTGAGGCAGCAGTACTAACCACTGTGTCGCCCCTATAATAATAATAATCCTGGTAACACTTTTCCACAGTTAAAGAACTATTTGCCTGATATCAATGACAAAAATATTTTGCTGAGCTAATTGAGCAGAAAGATTGTAAAAGTTGAGGTTTGGAGGAAAATTAATTTCCACAGGCAATGGGTGGATGGATGGATGACCAATCCTTGCAGGTCACTGTAAACCAAAGGACACACCTCAGGCACAATATATCCACTGAATCTCCGTCATATAACTCGCATGTCCCTTTCCACTAATTCCATTACAGTTCACCCATTTCTTAGGTTAATATGTTCCCTCGGGTTGTGTGCTGCCTATACACTCTGAACTTCCAGATGGTCCTTTTTCCCAGCTTCTGCGCACTAAAAGGCACCTGGCACTAAACATTACACCCTTGTTTGATCTACGCACTTCCCTCCATACTGTACATTATTCAAACATTTGTATTCAGCTTACTAACACCAGAACTAACTTGGAGATCAATATCAACACTTCCTTATTCCACTGCTCCAGATATAATTCTATACGGGCTTCTCAAGATTTGTCTTTAACAAGGTCTTAAACAGCAAAAAAAAACAACTATTTTCTTTTTGCTAATTTCCCGGAATCCAATTTGAATTAAAATAATCCTCAGTATAACTTTGTAGTTTGTTAGTAATTCCTATTAGTAATTACCCATTATTTACCGCACCAACCCATCATTAAAATTATGAAAATACGTGCCCAATTGTCCTGCAGCCTTGATAATAGTCATCACTCGACTCTACTCCTTTGCTGATTTCAGTTAGTTTGTATAATTTATTACCGTTGATTGTATTTTAATTTTATCTTTCCAAACAATAATTCAAACCACGTCTCCTGGAAAGGTATTCTTTAATCGAGTGTTGCTTTCCATTGCATTCTTTTGAGTATTCTTGTCTCTGTTGACACAGAGTTATAGTGAAAGATGATTATTTCACCATTAGCAGCTTAGACTAACTAGATGTCAAAAGCTGCCCCATTTCTCAGGAAAACGTGCAATTTTCAGGTAGGGCCTAGAATGGGCAAGTAACACTTCCACTTGACAGACAGAAGGGAAGCTGCTTCAAAAGCTAATTTGGATCATGTCATTTCCTCCATGTACTTTTCAGGTATAAATGTACAGTAGTGCAAGATCTTGAATGGCCTAGCCAGTAAGGAACTGTCGGAAAATGTTTGCAAACATTCCAGTAAGCTTTCAATTTTGTTGACAGGGACAAAAGCAGCTGAGGTGCTTTTGCTTAGCCCGTGAGGTAACTCTGACCTGTTAGTGGCTTGTTTAAGGCCTTCACCCACCTCACCACTGTCTCCCCCTGTCCGCTCTCCACCACCAATCCCTCCTCCCCCTGCATGAAACCACTGCCTCGCCATGCCCTCTTCACCCCCCCGCCACCCCTTCCCCTCCCCCTCCACTCCCTCCCCTTGCCCACCCCCACTCCCCTCTCCCCTCCACTCCTTCCCCACCATCCCCTACCCTCTCCACTCCCTCTCCCTGCCCCCCCAATCCCCCCTCCTCTGTTCCCCACCAACCCCTCCTGCCCACACCCCTGGAGCAGCATTAATTGTTTTAAAGCAAGACCCCGACCCCAACTCTGAGCCACAACTGGGTCTACAAGAAATCCCAAGCACTCAGAGGAGCCCAAGTTATTCTAGCGTCAGAGGCCTTGCTAAAATCTGCCAATTTGTCCCTGCAAGGGAGGTAAGGGGCATCAAGGGCCAGGATCAAGAGACCAGGGACTGAGTAATGGGGGACGTGATTTTGTGGGAGGTGCGGAGGTGGTGGTTTGCTGATTGGCCCAGGCAGTCCCTCCAAAGAAGGTACCCCCTCGTCACCTTGACACCAGATTGCGCAGCTACAATGCTGGGCTTCCCAATTGGAGTGACCCCCAACGGCAATGGGATAGGACCTTTAAAAGTCATTATTTGGCCACTCAATGGTCTCAATATGCTCAAGGGGGCAGGGAGAGGGGGCTGGGGAGGTTAGGGGGTGATTGGGGGGGGAGGGATGGGAGTGGCTGGGGGAGAGTGGAGGGGGCATGGAAGGCAGTGGAGGCCATGCAGGGGAAGGAGGGGGTGGTGGTGGAGAGCGGGCAGGGAGAGGCGGTGGTGAGGTGGGTGAAGGCCTTAAACAAGCCAATAACAGGTTGAGTTATCTCAAGGGCCAAGCAAGAGCACCTTAGCTGCTTCTGGCCCTGCCAACAAAAATTCATAGAAATCATAGAAACCCTACAGTACAGAAAGAGGCCATTTGGCCCATCAAGTCTGCACCGACCACAATCCCACCCAGGCTGTACCCCGATATCCCTTCATATTTACCGACTAATCCCTCTAACCTACGCATCTCAGGACACTAAGGGCAATTTTTAACCTGGCCAATCAACCTAACCCGCACATCTTTGGACTGTGGGAGGAAACCGGAGCACCCGGAGGAAACCCACGCAGACACGAGGAGAATGTGCAAACTCCACACAGACCGTGACCCAAGCCGGGAATCGAACCCAGGTCCCTGGAGCTGTGAAGCAGCAGTGCTAACCACTGTGCTACCGTGCCGCCCTATTGAAAACTTACTGGAATGTTTGCAAACATTTTCCTGCAGTTCCTTACTGGCTCGGCCATTCAAGATCTCACACAGCTGTACATTTCATGCTCAAGGGTAGGTGGGCTGTCCTGTCCCCATAAAATTTCGGACTGTTGAGGGTGGGCGTGTAGGCAATGGGAAGGCCACCCATTGGATTTTAGTTGCCCTCCCACCTCCAAACCTGCTGGTAGGGAAGCAAAGTCCGGCCCACTGTTGAATCGTAAAAACCATACGACAGAGAAGAAGCCTTTCAGCCTATTGCGTCCATGCCAGCTCTCTAACAGAGCTATCCAATTACCCTCACTTCCCGGCCCTTTCCTGATAGAAAGAAAGCTGTACCTATCCCTTTCCCTTTTAAAAGGTTACTATTACCTCCATGCCCACCATGTTTTAAAGCAGTGAATTTTGGATATAACTTACTGCATTAAAAATTAATATCCTCACCTTTCCTCGAATTTTTATGCCAATTATCTTAGATTTATATTCTTTGGTTCCTGATCCTCCTGCCATTGGAACCAGTTTCTCCCTATCCACTGCATCAAGACCTCTCAATGTGCAGGAGGAACTTAACACTCAATCTTGAACCTGTCTCCATGTTTAATAAGGACAGACAGAATGAATGACAGTCTGAAAGAGAATTAGGTTGATTTCAGTGAATAAAGATCATGGTTGGAATGGCCTCCTTTTGTACCGTACTGGCTGTCTGACTATATAGGAAATATTAATGCTTCGCTTGTAAATTATTTATTCGTAGAACACTTTGTGGTAAGCACACTAGGGGATTTTCAGTGTAATGCCTTCAGTGTAACATCAGGCTCACTACTACACATTTCTACATCGTAATGTGGGCGGTACTGTCCCTCCTGTCCCATGCTGACCCTTCCTGTAACAGGGAAATAATATGCCACATGGTTACACCTTTCGATGAATTCAGTTTTCTTTATCATTTGTAATATACTAACTGAACTGAATTTTTATTACTATTCAGACTAGTGCTACACCCTGTTGAATCTGTTACTAATAGGGCTGGTGGAGCTGGTACATATAAGCAGTTGCCAAGGCACCAATCTGCTGCTTCAGACAGCCAGGTTTTATCGAGATCGATACTGATGTAGTGGCAGGTTAAGATATCATCTTAAAGTGCAATAAATAATCTATTCAGTTGTTCAACTTCACAACGTGGATTGTTCTGTAATCGCTTCACAGCAAATTCAAGTGGTTTAAATGTCAGACTCAGTTACCAACAGACCAACATGAACGTTTAACGATCAGAAATTATATGTGTCGGGGTTCTCTGGCCGTTCACACCCCCACCGCCGCTGCCAGCGAGGATGGAGAATTTGGCACTCAGCCAAATCTCCGTTCGCTGCAGCGGGATGGGAGATTCCCAGCTGTGAGTGAGGTCGGGGAATCCGGCCCAAGGACTGGGATTTTCCCGTCCCCCCGCGGTGTGCCTTTCGGCAGCAGAGGCGGCTCATCATTGACCGCCAACTGGATTTTCTGGACCTGCTGAGGTAAATGCTGTTTTGTATGGCCCGCCCAGCCCGCCACCGATGAACCCACCACAAGGGGTCATCTTCGACGGGACTCGAAGATCCTGCCGGCGTGAAAGGCCGGAAAATCCCTCCTATAATGTTTTAGTGCAAATACTTAGACTCTCATACCAAATTCCTCTTTCCATTATTTTTAAAACAGGTATTAAACCATTTATATTAAAGCGGCTAATACTTCCATTGGTATAGTAGACAGAGGATATATATGGAAAATGGTCTTGCAGATTCTGAAAGCAAAAAGAAATCAGGTCGATGATTTTTTTCATGTGGAATTTTATTGCCGGAAACGTTTTGTATTCATCAACATGCCACTGTCTGATAAACACACTGCTTTATCTTTTAATTCTAAAGCATGCTGTACATTGTCAAGATTGTCAAAAGCAAAAAGACCAAACAAATTCAAATTTCACTTTAACTGAAGTATATCTCACCTAGAGACAAATAGATCCCACTGTTCTGGCTAGATTCAGTGAAAGATAATTTCACATGAGCAACATCAAACTGAAGGCAGATTTTGAAATATTCAACAGGTACAACATTTCCTCTTCTCATGGATAAGAAACAACAACAACAACTTGCATTTATTTAGCAACAGGTTTAACGTGAACTGTCCCAAGATGCATCATAGGATTGTTAGCCAACAAAATTTGACACTGGTTTTGACGAGGTGACATTAATACAGGTGATCAAAGCTTGGTCAAAGGGCCAGGTTTTGTGGAGCAAAGGGAGGCGGAGAGGTTTAGAGAGGGAATCCAGAGCTTCGAGGGATTTGAACATTTTAAACTTTTTGTTTTCTTTCAGGGCAGTGAGCACAAGGATAATGGGTGAATGAGATTTGGAGCAAGTTAAATTAGATTTCTTGATGACCTCAAGTTGGGAGGCAGTGGCACAGTGGATTTATCACTGGACTAACAATCCAGAGTAATGCTCTGGGAACCTGAGTTCAAATCCCACCATGGCAGTTGGTGAAATCTGAATTCAATAAAAATATTTGGAATTAAAAGTCTAATGATGGTTGTTGTAAAAAAAAAACACTTGGCTGACGAATGTCCTTTAGGGAAGAAAATCTGCCTTCCTTACCTGGTCTGGCCGACATGTGATTCCAGAGCCACAGCAATGTGGTTGACGCTCAAATGCCCTCTAAAATGGAGGGCAGTTAAGGTTGGGCAATAAACGCTGGCCCAGCCAGCAATACCCACATTAAAAAAAAACTCAGGTAGCATTGTGACCAGCCTGTTGCCAGTCCATCAGAACTGTGAAATAATGTAAACACCCATGCTGCTGAGGGATAACACCACATGTTCCTTCTCACAGTGGCACGATGGCACAGTGGTTAGCACTGCTGCCTCACTTCACCAGGAACCCGGGTTCAATTCCAGCCTTGGGTGACTGTCTGTGTGGAGTTTGCACATTCTCCCCGTGTCTGCGTGGGTTTCCTCCGATTTCCTCCCACACTCCAAAGATGTGCAGTTTAGATTGATTGGCCATTCTAAATTGACCCCAGTGTCAGGGGATTAGCAGGATAAATATGTGGCGTTATGGGAATAGGGCTTGGGTGGGATTGTGTTCGTGCAGACTCGATGGGTCGAATGGCCTCCTTCTGCACTGTAGGGATTCTATAAGTGTATGGAGGGTAGAAGATGGGTAGCTGTCCAGGAGTGTGTTGGAGCAGTTAAGTCTACAGATACCAAAAGCCTGGATGAGGATTTTAGTGTCAGATGAGCTGAGGCAATTTTACAGAGGTGGAAATAGGCAGTCTTTGTGATG
This sequence comes from Mustelus asterias, assembly GCF_964213995.1. Taxonomy (NCBI): domain Eukaryota; kingdom Metazoa; phylum Chordata; class Chondrichthyes; order Carcharhiniformes; family Triakidae; genus Mustelus; species Mustelus asterias. The sequence continues at coordinate 73,794,831 of NC_135801.1, read as the reverse complement.
TCACAGATATATGATCGGAAGCTCTTCTTGGCATCAAATGATTCAGGCAGTTGACAGGGACAGGGATGTGAAGTATTGGTCACTAGGAGAGGCATTATGAATTGATATATAAGTAAACATCATTATGCTACATTCTTTTACCTATTTAGATAATAAAATTAGATAATTTTGAGACTTTTTCATTTGATTCTTACTGTAATGGTCATTTCTAAAGTTGAAAAATATTGGTCATCACATTTAAAGGATTACCTCAAAATTAGATGAATGAGAAGCTGACCTAAGCTGCTGTGCCCTATTTAACATTAGGCCACTGGTATCCTAATCCCATTTCTTTCTGAACTCACTCCTCGATGCAGCACATCAAATTGCATGCACCAAATTTCTCTCCCTGTTTGCAAACATTGAAACAAAAAAAATGGCAAATTGATTCCTTGCTAATTGTGAATTCTCATTTGAAGAAATGCATTGTATTTCCAAGAAGCATTAAAATTATTATTTTTTCCATAGGAAATAACAGGTCTTTTTTTAAATTAATGATATGCAATAAAGGTTGCACTTTTGAATTGACAATTTAACACTATACAGAGGTCAGATTTTGTGGTTAACATAAATCTATTTTAAGTGGTTGTTTGTATGGTTGACACTTAAACAGGGGAAGCGCACACACCATTACCCTTGGTTTTCTCTGGACCCATAAATCTCTGAAGGCTAAAGGCACTTTTATCTGTTGTCTGACATCGATGCTGAATAATGACTTTGTTAATATACAAGAGGAGGTGCAGACAAAGTTTATAAAACCATAAAAGGTAAAAGACGAGCTCGCCACATTATCTGACGCGAGACTGGCGAGTAAAATATTTCAACTGCTGACAAATTATTATTTTGCTCTGTGTTTCCAAAGCTTGGCCATAAGTTTATTTGTGAAATATATCTACTGCCTTGAAAAGAATCAGAGCTACAGCATATTCTCTTGTGTACACAGTTTTCACAGCATTTTGTAACCTACCTTCTCACGGTCTTTAGGTTCTAGAGAACCACTGCATTGTTCCTTCACTGAGAGGGAAAATGCATATCATCAGGCTCCAGCCTATGGCAGCCTTGTCAAGACTATAAGCAAATACTAAAGTGCAAGCCAACTACATGTCCAACCATCATCTTTTGACAAAAAGATGGAGATTGCTAAAAATAAAAAGCTATCCACCTTTTAATGCTGCAGCTGTGATTGTAGCACAATTTAGATTCACCGGTGAATTATCTGTCAGAAATCACTGGGTGAGGTAGACAAGGATGGATGGACATTGGCTATCGTCGAAAAGCAATTGTTGCACAGCCTTTCCAAAAACGTTGGGAATGATTCTCCCATCCCATTGCACTGCTTCTGTAGCACAGCAATCCGGGAGATTCGAGCAGAGGCCGTTTCGCAGGCTTCCCACTGGACGCCACGGCCTCCACGAGTCTGCGAGCGCCGGATTTCTGGCGTCTTCAGCTCCACACCAGAAATCGGCGTTGAGCTGCATAATATATGCAGATTCTAATTTAAATCCCATTAGCAGCCCGGGACTGAAATCTCCGGGCCCACTAGCATCCCCCCGCCCGCCAGGAGTGGTTCATTCCAGCGGGGTTTAGTATAGTTCCCCACTTGCAGGGAGCTGGAGATCCAAACCTGTTGGAGTGAAGGAGAGGGCCATTGAGACCCCCCCAGAGTGTGGGGCGCTGGGAGATGTCACCTTGGCAGTGCCAGCCTGGGTCCCCAGCACTGCCCAAGGGACAAAGTGCCAATGCCCAGGGGGAACCTTGACATTTTCCACCGGCATAGGGCAGTGCCAAGGGGGTGGGGCCTAATCGGGGTTTGGCCTCTGGGGGGGGGGGGGCGCGATCGGTGGGAGTTGGGGGGGGTCCCGCTGCCACTCTGTATTTGAGCTGAGTGACGGAGGGAGGTCAGCGATTGGCACTGTCCATCGGGGTGGGGGGGGGGTGGGTGGGGTCGAGGCTGGCCGGGGCATGCTTGGGGGGGGCCAGCGATCAGACCGTGGGGATTGCACAGCCAGCGATGCAGGGGTCACTAGGCTGGCCAGCAATCAGGAGGCCGGCAGACAGGGGCCACTGCGCATGCGCTGATCTCCGCTCTGACAGGTCAGCGCATGCCCAGTGGCTCGCTCAGCACTATGCTGCCAGTCTCACCAGCAGTATTAGGCTCCACCCACTGATTTTTAGACTGATTCACGCTGAGGCACTCTGCAGTGCACAGAGTGTGGGAGATTCCTTTCAAAACTCCTGCCAAGAAAAATCAACGTGATTTACTCCAGGTTTTACGCGAATTCGACACTTCGAATTATTTTGGGAGAATTCTCCTATTCTCCTACTGAATATACAGCAAACTCTGGGAACAATCAGAGATGCTTGTGGTTCAGTGCACATCTGTACATTATGTGTATGAAAGCTCTGTATGAACATATTATAAACTGACAAAAAATCTGATCGCTAAACATGTCCAAATTCCAAATGGCAAAGTCGCTGGTCCAAATTCTCCTGTATATTTGGCTCAGAGAAAGCTCCCAGCAGTGGATATCTAACTTGGTAATGATTAGCCGCGATACCTTTCGCCCTTCTGCTGTTATTATGCCATGTTAATTATTTTGTTTACAGCTATTAGTTGCTTTTTTCTGTGATGGTGTGAAGGCAGGATTGGAGCAGCTCTGCGATTATTCTGGGCCTTTATCTACATTTCTTTTGATCCCAGGATACTTCATCAACTTGGGGTATATGGGGGAAAATTTTGATTAGGGAATCAATCAGGAGCAGGGATTCCAATTCCAATTAACCCCGTGCCTGATCAAGGCTGCACACCTCAGCAAGGGTCACAGGTCATGCAAGGCTAACACCACTTAAAGCTAGCCTGCACTAATTCAAAGAACAAAGAACAAAGAAAGTTACAACACAGGAACAGGCCCTTCGGCCCTCCAAGCCTGCACCGACCTACTGCCCGACTGAACTAAAACTCCCTACTCTTCCGGGAACCAAATCCCTCCATTCCCATCCTATTCATGTATTTGTCAATACGCCCCTTAAAAGTCACTATTGATAGGCAGAGGGATCTGGGTGTACAGGTACACAGGTCACCGAAAGTGGCAACACAGGTGGAGAAGGTAGTCAAGAAGGCATAAGGGAATTCGCTGCCGGAGGAGGTAATGGAAGCAGATACAATAGTTATTTTTAAGGGCCATCTTGATAAATACATGAATAGGATGGGAATGGAGGGATATGGTCCCTGGAAGGGTAGGGGGTTTTCGTTCAGTCGGGCAGCATGGTCAGGACAGGCTTGGAGGGCCGAAGAGCCTGTTCCTGTGCTGTAATTTTCTTTGTTCTTTGTATCTGCTTCCACTACCTCCCCGGCAGCGCGTTCCAGGCACCCACCATCCTCTGAGTAAAATATTTGCCTCGTTCATCTCCTTTAAACCTTGTCCCTCGCACCTTAAACCTATGCCCGCTAGTAATTGACTCTTCCACCCTGGGAAAAAGCTTCTGACTATCCACTCTGTCCATGCCCCTCATAATCTTGTAGACTTCTGTCAAGTTGCCCCTCAACCTCCATCATACTGGTGAGAACAAACCAAGTTTCTCCAACCTCTCCTCATAGCTAATGCCCTCCATACCAGGCAACATCCTGGTAAATCTTTTCTGTACCCTCTCCAAAGCCTCCACATCCTTCTGGTAGTGTGGCGACCAGAATTGAACACTATATTCCAAGTGCGGCCTGAGGTTCTGTAAAGCTGCAACATGACTTGCCAATTTTTAAACTCAATGTCCCGGCCAATGAAGGCAAGCATGCCGTATGCCTTCTTGGCTACTTTCTCCACCTGCATTGCCACTTTCAGTGACCTGTGTACCTGTACACCCAGATCCCTCTGCCTATCAATACTCTTAAGGGTTCTGCCATTTACTGTGTATTTCCTATCTGTATTAGATCTTCTGAAATGCATTACCTCACGTTAGTCCAGATTAAACTCCATCTGCCATCTCTCCGCCCAAGTCTCCAACCGATCTATATCCTGCTGTATCCTCTGATGGTCCTCATCGCTATCCACAAATCCACCAACCTTTGTGTCGTCCGCAAACTTACTCGTCAAACCAGTTACATTTTCCTCCAAATCATTTATATATTACAAACAGCAAAGGTCTCACCACTGATCCCTGAGGAACGCCACTTGTCACAGTCCTCCATTCCGAGGCACACCCTTCCACTACTACCCCCTGTCATCTATGACTGAGTAAGAAGTTTAACAACACCAGGTTAAAGTCCAACAGGTTTATTTGGTAGCAAATGCCACTAGCTTTTTTAGGTAGCATTTGCTACCAAATAAACCTGTTGGACTTTAACCTGGTGTTGTTAAACTTCTTATTGTGTTTACCCCAGTCCAACGCCGGCATCTCCACATCATCTATGACTGAGCCAGTTTTGTATTCACCTTGCCAGCTCATCTCTGATCCCATGCGACTTCACCTTCTGCACCAGTATGCCATCAGTAACCTTGTCAAAGGCCTTACTGAAGCCCATGTAGACAACATCCACTGCCCTACCCTCATCAATCATCTTCGTCACTTCCTTGAAAAATTCGATCAAGTTAGTGAGACACGACCTCCCCTTCACAAAACCATGTTGCCTCTCACTAATATGTCCGCTTATTTCCAAGTGGGAGTAAATCTTGTCTCGAAGAATCCTCTCCAATAATTTCCCAACCACTGATGTAAGGCTCACCGGCCTGTAATTACCTGGATTATTCTTGCTACCCTTCTTAAACAAAGGATCAACATTGGCTATTCTCCAATCCTCTGGGACCTCCTCTGTATGTGGAGATGCCGGCGTTGGACTGGGGTAAACACAGTAAGAGTTTTAACAACACCAGGTTAAAATCCAACAGGTTTATTTGGGAGCAAATGCCATTAGCTTTCAGAGCGCTGCTCCTTCGTCAGATGGAGTGGAAATGTGCTCTCAAACAGGGCATACAGAGACACAAAATCAAGTTACAGAATACTGATTAGAATGAGAATCTCTACAACCAACCAGGTCTTCAAGATACAGACAATGTGAGTGGAGGGAGCATTAAGCACAGGTTAAAGAGATGTGTATTGTCTCCAGACAGGACAGCCAGCAAGATTCTGCAAGTCCAGGAGGCAAGCTGTGGGGGTTACTGATAGTGTGACATAAACCCAACATCCCGGTTGAGGCTGTCCTCATGCGTGCGGAACTTGGCTATCAGTTTCTGCTCAGCGACTCTGCGCTGTTGTGTGCCATGAAGGCTGCCTTGGAGAACGCTTACCCGAAGATCAGAGGCTGAATGCCCATGACCGCTGAAGTGCTCCCCCACAGGAAGAGAACAGTCTTGCCTGGTGATTGTCGAGCGGTGTTCATTCATCCGTTGTTGTAGCGTCTGCATGGTTTCCCCAATGTACCATGCCTCGAGACATCCTTTCCTGCAGAGTATCAGGTAGACAATGTTGGCCGAGTTGCAAGAGTAGGTACCGTGTACCTGGTGGATGGTGTTCTCACGTGAGATGACGGCATCCGTGTTGATGATCCGGCACGTCTTACAGAGGTTGCTGTGGCAGGGTTGTGTGGTGTCGTGGTCACTGTTCTCCTGAAGGCTGGGTAGTTTGCTGCAGACAATGGTCTGTTTGCGGTTTTTTCAAGGCAAGAAGTGGGGTGTGGGGATGGCCTTGGCGAGATGTTTGTCTTCATCAATGACATGTTGAAGGCTCCGGAGGAGATGCCGTAGCTTCTCCGCTCCGGGGAAGTACTGGACGACGAAGGGTACTCTGTCCACCGTGTCCCGTGTTTGTCTTCTGAGGAGGTCGGTGCAGTTTTTCGCTGTGGCGCGTCGGAACTGTCGATCGATGAGTCGAGCGCCATATCCTGTTCTTATGAGGGCATCTTTCAGCATCTGGAGGTGTCTGTTGCGATCCTCCTCATCTGAGCAGATCCTGTGTATACGGAGGGCTTGTCCGTAGGGGATGGCTTCTTTAATGTGTTTAGGGTGAAAGCTGGAGAAGTGGAGCATCGTGAGGTTATCCGTGGGCTTGCAGTACAGTGAGGTGCTGAGGTGACCGTCCTTAATGGAGATGTGTGTGTCCAAGAATGCAACCGGAGAGTAGTCCATGGTGAGTCTGATGGTGGGATGGAACTTGTTGATGTCATCATATAGTTGTTTCAGTGATTGTTCACCATGACTCCAAAGGAAGAAAATGTCATCGATGTATCTAGTGTATAGCATCGGTTGAAGGTCCTGTGCGGTGAAGAAGTCTTGTTCGAACCTATGCACGAAGATGTTGGCATATTGAGGTGCCAATTTTGTCACCATGGCTGTTCCGTGTGTCTGGATGAAGAACTGGTTGTTGAAGGTGAAGACATTGTGGTCCAGGATGAAGCGGATGAGTTGTAAAATTGCATCTGGAAACTGGCAGTTGTCGGCGTTGAGTACTGAGGCCGTTGCAGCAATGCCATCATCATGGGGGATGCTGGTGTAGAGTGCCGAGACATCCATTGTGACGAGGAGTGCTCCTGGTTCAACTGCTCCATGTGCGTTGAGTTTCTGTAGGAAGTCCATAGTGTCGCGACAAAAGCTGGGGGTTCTTTGTACAATGGGTTTCAGGATGCCCTCGACATAGCCGGAGAGGTTCTTGCACATGGTCCCATTGCCCAACACCGCTTGACAATCACCAGGCAAGGCTGTTCTCTTCCTGTTGGGGAGCACTTCAGTGGTCACGGGCATTCAGCCTCTGATCTTCGGGTAAGCGTTCTCCAAGGCGGCCTTCACAACACACGACAGCGCGGAGTTGCTGAGCAAAAACTGATAGCCAAGTTCTGCACACGAGGACGGCCTAAACCGGGATGTTGGATTTATGTCACACTATCAGTAACCCTCACAGCTTGCCCCCTGGACTTGCAGAATCTCACTGGCTGTCCTGTCTGGAGACAATACACATCTCTTTAACCTGTGCTTAATGCTCCCTCCACTCACATTGTCTGTATCTTTAAGACCTGGTTGGCTGCAGAGATTGGCATTCTAATCAGTATTCTGTAACCTGATTTTGTGTCTCTGTATGCCCTGTTTGAGAGCAGATTTCCACTCCATCTGACGAAGGAACAGCGCTCTGAAAGCTAATGGCATTTGCTACCAAATAAACCTGTTGGACTTTAACCTGGTGTTGTTAAAACTCTTACTGTGCTGACCTCCTCTGTAGCCAGTGAGGATACAAAGATTTCTCTCAAGGCCCCAGCAATTTCCTGCCTTGCCTCTCTCAGTATTCTGGGGTATATTCCATCAGGCCCTGGGGTCTTGTCTATCTTACTGTTTCGCAAGAACCCCAATAGCCCCTCCTTTTTGATCTCAACATGACTCAAACTATCTACACACCAGACTCATCATGCACCAAGTCCTTCTCTTTGGTGAATACTGATACAAAGTACTCATTTAATACTGCACCCATTTCCTCTGGCTCCACGCATAGATTCCCTCCCCTGTCCTTGAGTGGGCCAATCCTCTCCCTGGCTACCCTCTTGCTTTTTATATATGTATAAAAAGCCTTGGGATTTTCCTTAATCCTGCTGGCCAATGACTCTTCGTGACCCCTTTTAACCCTCCTTACTCCTTGCTTAAGCTTCTTTCTACTTTCTTTGTATTCCACACTTGCTTCATGTGTTCCCAGCCTGATAGCCTTGACAAATGCTTCCTTTTTCTCTTTGACTAGGCTCACAATATCTCTCGTTACCCAAGGTTTCCAAAACTTTCCATACTTATCCGTCATCGTTATAGGAATGAGCCAAGCCAACCTGTAACTCTTGAAAAGGCCCGACCACCTAAACAACATTCTAACATTCCATTTTCCCCCTCATCCCACGATGTCTTTTGACTTACAAGCTGCAAATGGTGCAAGCTTTGTTTCTTGCCTTTTTCTCACCCTTCGCTTTAAAACAACACTCCTCATATGCCTTTCTCCTTTCAGATACCCAAGAAATGTCACCTTGTCAACTCACAGTAGCCATCTATGCTGAGGAGATCATAGAATCATAGAATCCACAGTGCAGAAGGAGGCCATTTGGCCCATCGGGCCTGCACCGACAGCAATCCCATCCAGTAACTCCACATATTTACCCTCCTAGTCCCCCTGACACTAAGGGGCAATTTAGCACGGCCAATCAACCTAACCCGCACATTTTGGAGTGTGGGAGGAAACCGGAGCACCCGGAGGAAACCCACACAGACACAGGGAGAATGTGCAAACTCCATACGGACAGTGACCCGAGGCTGGAATTGAACCCGGGACTCTGGCGCTGTGAGGCAGCGGTGCTCACCACTGTGCCACCCAGTCTGCAGTCACACTCTCTAGTCCCACGGCTGCTTGAGGTATTTCCTGCAAGGCAATTTGAGGTCTCTCCCCACTGCAAGTCACCATCCATGCTGCAGCCATTGGGGTAGCACTCTGTAGGAGTACTAGGGTATATACAGGCACACACAGGACGAGCAAAAAAAGGTGTAAAACTGATTTTTTGACTTTTGTATGGAATAGTGGATGTTCTATTGGATAAAGTTGGTGTGAAATGGTCATTTTGAGGTGGCTCTTACGTAGCATTGTGAGCAACAGAAAGTAGCGACAGTCCTACATAAGATGTATTTCTCTTGTACATTGGGAATTTGAGGCTGTATTTAATGGAAGAATATACAAACAAAGCAATTATAGACATCTGGCTGCTACACCCTTCCTCCTCTTCCTTCACCTGCTGATGTGCTTGACATATTCTTGGTGACAAGGGCTATGCTGTAATGATTATGAGGGTACAGCAGACCATCACAAATCAGGATACAGTCTGCAAAGATACTGCAGTGGTCCTCCAGAGGGGTCAGCACCTCAGTGGTCTGCTTGATAAGGATGGCTCTAAAAAAAAAGGCAGCATGGACAAGTTGGGCCGAAGAGCCTGTTTCCATGCTGTAAACCTCTGTGATACTATGTTGACTATGTGTGGTGAAGCAATGAAGCAGAGCCATGAAAAGTCACCCTTTGGCTTGACGAGATGGCTGAAAGCCTAAAGGAACAAATGGACTTCCCAACAATCAATGTATCATTGTGTTTCCTGGATAGCTGTGAGATGTGATCACACACTAACTCCACATACAGTGAGTGCTAACCATTGCAGTTGTACATCTCTGAATCTAGATACGTTGCCTGCAAAGTCATGAGTATGCAGTCGATAGCACTTTGCACCATGGGGAAGGGCACTGTCCTTGCAAAGCCACATACACATTCTGCTATCTTCCTGTTCAGAAAGAGTACAATGAATTCTTCTCTTCTGGCATATCAGCATGTGTCAAACTCCGCACAGTGACACAAGCCGGGAATCAAACTCGTGCCTGGCATTGTGAGGCAGCAATGCTAACCACTGTGCCACCGGGAGGTTGGTAGCCTGGATGCAAGATCATAGAATCGCTACAGTGCAGAAAGAGGCCATTCGGCCCATTGACCCTGCACCAACAACAATCCCACCCAGGCCCTATCCCCATAACCCCACATATTTATCCTATGAATCCCCCTGACATCCCCCAAACACTAAGGAGCAATTTAGCATGGCCAATCAACTTAACCCACACATTTTTGGACTGTGGGAGGAAACCTACGCAGACAGGGGGAGAATGTGCAAACTCCACACAGGCAGTGACCCATGCTGGGAATTGAACCCCGGTCCTTGGCGCTGTGAGGCAGCAGTGCTAACCATTGTGACATCGTGCTGCCCTGTGGTAGAGTTCTTCAAGCATCTCCTTCATAAAGCGTAGACAAGGCACACTCTTAGCAGCTTACGTGGAGGTAAGAGAGGCATTCCTGGAAGACCCTGGATGGATACAGCCTCCTGCTGAGAGCCTCTTTTCCCTCCCTCTCCTCCCAGTGTGTGATCAGTTTGCTGCTTCTGCTCATTCTTCCTCTCATACTGCAGCCAAAAAGGGACAGTAACTACGTCAACTGTGACTGGGAGCAAATGGTCAGCCTTGAACCCTTGCTGTCACAACCAGACCTTCACTGCATGCAGTACCACTCCCTCGCCTTCACCAACACTGTATTCCCATAGATTCAATAGACCCAATGGAGATGAATCAGCAATTAAGCTGGAAGTAGTTGATGATGCTTTTAAACAGCAGTGGTCCTTCTTTGCTGCTGTATGCATGGTCAGCCGTACGTGTTTAAAAAGACAAAGAAAATGCTTCAAAGACAATTGGAAGCTTTCCTCAAAGCATTGGAATGAATGATTGGGAAGAATTACCAGTCATTCAAAATTTGTCAAAAGGTAGGGAAGTGTTTTTGGGTCGAGAGAATAAGATTAGACTACAATCCCTGCCTCTAATCAATGCCCAATTATGTTTTCTTTTCCACAGGTGTGGGAATCACTGGCTCAGCCAGCATTTATTGAGTATCCTTCAATTGCATTGAGAAGATGGTGTTGAGAAACTTTCTCGAACAATTGTGGTGTAGGTACACTCACAGTGATCTTAGGAAGGGATTTCCAGAATCTTGACCCAATGACAATGAAAGAACTAAAAGAGAAAACACTGGAAAATCTCAGCAGGTCTGGCAGAATCTGTAAGGAGAGGAAAGAGCTGACGTTTCAAATCCAGATGACCCTTTGTCAAAGCGCTGGGCAATGAAGGAACTTAATGTAGTTCTAAGTCATGATGGTGTGTGGTTTGGAGGGAAATTTATGGTGGTGGTGGTCCCATGCATCTGCTGCCCTTGTTCATCCAGATGGTAGAGGTCACGGATATTGAAGGTATTGTTAAAGGAGCTTTGATGTGTTGCTGCAGTGCATCTTACAAATGGTACGCATTGCTGCCACTGTGTATTGGTGGTAGAGGGAGCGAATGTTTAAGGTGTTGGATGGGGTGCCAATCAAGCAGGCTGCTTTGTTCTGGATGGTCAGCACTCCTGACTTGTGTGTGGTAGATGGTGGACAGGTTTTGGGGAAGTAGGAGGCATGTTACTTGTCACAGCCTCTGACCTACTCTTATGACCAAACTATTTATGTGGCTGATCTAGTTCAGTTTATGGTAAATGGTACCCCCTAAGATATTGATGTGGGGGATTCAACGATGGTAATGCCATTGAATGTTAAGAGGAGATAGTTCGATTCTCTCATGTTGGAGATAATCATTTTCTAGATGTTACAGATAGATTTTTAATCATAATGGAATTAAAAATTATGGGGATAATGCAGGAGAGTGGAGTTGAGGATTATCACATCAGATCAGTCGTGATCTCATTGAATGGCAGAGCAGAATTGATGGGCCAAATGGACTACGTCTGCTCCTATGTCTGTGTGGTGTGACTGTTACTTGTCACTTTTCAGTCCAAGCCTAAATGTTGTCCAGTTCTTGATTTGATTTGATTTATTATTGTCACATGTATTAGCATACAGTGAAAAGTATTGTTTCTTGCGCGCGATACAGACAAAACGTTCCGTACATTGAGAACGAAATGAGAGTGTGCAGAATGTGGTGTTACAGTCATATCTAGGGTGTAGAGAAAGATCAACTTAATGCAAGGTAGGTCCATTCAAAAGTCTGACAGCAGCAGGGAAGAAGCTGTTCTTGAGTCAGTTGGTACGTGACCTCAGACTTTTGTATCTTTTTCCCGACGGAAGGCGGCGGAAGAAAGAATGTCTGGGGTGCTGATGGACATGCTTCCATATCAGAGGAGTCATAAATAATGATGCATATTGGGGGTTAATCAGCGAACATAAGACCATGAGACATAGGAGCAGAAGTAGTCCATTTGGCCCATTGATTCTGCTCTGCCATTTAATGAGATCATGACTGATCTGATGTGACAATCCTCAACTCCACTTTTCTGCATTATCCCCATAATTTTTGATTCCTTTATGATTAAAAATATATCTGTAACATCCCCACTTCTGATCTTATGATGGAGGAAAAGTCATTGATGCAGCAACTTAAGATGGTTGGGCCAAGGACACTACCATGAGGAACTCCTGCAGTGATGTCCTGGGACAAAGATGATTGACCTCGAAGAACCACAACCATTTTCCTTTGTGCTAAGTGTGATTCCAACCATTGAAGTGTTTTCCCCCCGATTCCCATTGACTCCAGTTTTGCTAGGGCTCCTTGATCAAATGGATCAAGTATGACCCTTGCCACACTTGGTCAAGTGAAGCCCTAGCAAAACTGGAAAGCTTGCAAGAAGTGTGCATGTGGATCTTAAGTGAGAACAGAATTAGGCTTCATTGTGCTACTTCACTCTTCCCTTGGTCAAATTGACTGTCTGTAGTGTTTGACATGGATATGAAGTAACAACGCCTGTTGCATTCATACTGCCCACAGGAGTTAATATCTTCCGGAGAGAAAGAAGGGAAATGCATGGTGCATGCTATACCTGTTTGTACTTGAAGATCGATATCAGGTCTCAAAATCAACATTGGGCTCTCAATTTAGATATTAAGGCAGCTTTCCATTTGTCTCAGGTAGGTGGTTTGCTCCACATTTACGTTGACCTGAAAATTGCCTTCTGGTGTCAAGGAGTTAATGAGATCTCTATCACTCCTCCCACTGAGTTCCCCCCTACGTCCAGCCTCCAACCCCATCATCTCTGCTCAGTTTTCTCCCAATCTCATTGACATTTGTTGAGCCGCCAACTTCTTCCATGGTTCTGATCTTCTTCTGCCTCTAATCTTCCCTCATGAGCACCCTAATTCTCAGAATCTCTCATCACTCCCACTGTGCAAGCCTCACCCTACGCTGGAACACATTTTTCAAAGTTCCCCTTTCCTACAAGTGTCTCCCACATATTCCCATGAGTCTCATATTCTGCAAATGTGCAATCCTACATCCGAGGAATATTTTTTTTTCCACTTGGCTCTGAATTGCATCTAATTGCTGTGAATGTCTCACTGATTGGAGGCAAATGGCCTGGGTCAGGGAACAGCAGAAGTCCATTAGGGAAGTGACCAGAGTCGCTTATAAACAAAGGTCTGCCCTTGGAGCATGCCTCAAACACTGCAGGTGGTCATGAACACCATCTGCACAGACAAGTAGCCATTATGGTCAAGACCTGCTGTAAGTGGATGTGGTGTGCTTCAGTGCACTACCTGCTGTCTAGGTCAGACAGCATTGATTCACAGCAAAATAAAACATGCAACCCTTCTCAGAAGGATGAGATCCAAAATCCACAGTCTGTCACGCAGCATTCTGAATACTGAATGTCCCACATTTTATTTTATAGCTGTCTTTATATTGATTCATGGGTCATTCTAGCAGTTGGTCTCAGTGTTTTAAGTTTATTTATCAGTGTCACAAGTAGGCTTACATGAACACGGTAACAAAGTTACTGTGAAAATGCCCTAGTCACCACACTCTGGTGTCTACTTGGGTACACTGAGGGAGAATTTAGCACAGCGAATAAGCCTAACCAGCACATCTTTCAGACTGTAGGAGGAAACCGGAGCACCCGGAGGAAACTGGAACACCTGGAGGAAACCGGAGCACCCAGAGGAAGCCCAGGTAGACACGGGGGAGATCTCTCACTCACCTGACGAAGGAGCAGCACTCCGAAAGCTAGTGGCGTTCGCTACCAAAACCTGTTGGGACTTTAACCTGGTGTTGTTAAAACTCTTACTGACTCCACACAGACAGTGAGCCAAGCTGGGAATTGAACCCAGGCCCCTGGCGCTGTGAAGCAGCACTGTGCCACCATGCTGCCTGATTGAAGCATGTTGGATCTGGGGTTGCCATCAGTTTCCTGATGCCCTTGTGGCAATCCTAAACCACAAATAAATGTCGGCAAGACGAATAGGGAGAGCTTCACTGCCTTCAACAGGGGGAAAATTGATAGCAGCGCCCTGAAATTTTCAGGCAAAAAATATCCTGCTGCCTTTATTTGGGTCTGCTGGAGCTCCAGCAAAGTTTCAAGTGTAGATCTTTCTAATAGGTAATAAAGGTCCTATGGCTCATTTTTCTAGGTATCCAGATCACCAACAATCTGACCTGGTCCCTCCACACTAACACTATTATTAAGAAAACCCACCAACTCCTCTATTCTCTGAGAAGACTAAGGAAATTTGGCATGTGCGCCATGACTCTCACCAATGTTTACAGATGCACCATAGAAAGCATTCTTTCTGGTTGTATCACAGCTTAGTATGGCTCCTGCTCTGATCTAGACCGCAAGAAATTGCAAAGAGTTGTGAACGTAGCCCAATCCATCACACAAACCAGCCTCCCATCCAGTGACTCCATCTGCACTTCCAGCTGTCTCGGGAAAGCAACCAGTATAATCAAGGACCCCACGCACCCCAGACATACTCTCTTTCACCTTCTTCCGTCGAAAAAAAGATACAAAGTCTGAGATCACGTACCAACCAACTCAAGAACAGCTTCTTCCCTGCTGCCATCAGACTTCTGAATGGATCTACCATATATTAAGCTGATCTTTCTCTATGCCCTAGCTATGACTGTAACACTGCACTCTCTCCTTTCCTTCTCCCATATGTGCTCTATGAATGATATGTTTTGTCTGTATAGCGCGCAAGAAACAATACTTTCCACTGTATCCCAATACATGCGACAATAATAAATCAAATCACATCAGATTCTAATTGCTAGCTTTGGCAATGACTGGTTTTACTCAGCGGTAAAGGTAGACAGGGTCAAAAATAGTTTGACTTCACTTAAGATTATATGTGTCGATCTGAAAGGAGCAGAAGTGCTCCTCCTGGCTCCAAAAACATAATGTGCTGTACTCCCTTCCATATCCTTCCTCATGACGTCCATTCATCCCTTGCCTTGTTGGCTGCTGACAATCAGTCTCTGGGCTGCTCAATATTGCAATGACTAAGAGCCTCTGAGCTACAGGGATAATAATGAGGCCTTGGCCTCAAAGTGGATCCCACCTCCTGGCCACACTTTTGGGCACCTGATGTCTAAAATCTACACTACTTCTTCAGGTAGCATCCTCGATTATTGGAGGGTTGCTAAACTATGGCTTATGGAGTGATTATTTTCACAGGACAGGGTGAGGAGGCAGGCTGCATACCTGCATCAAACCCCATACTGCTGGTGTTATCCTTAACCACACTCCAGCTACCTAGCTAACCAACCCCCAAAATCTGCACTCCCAAAACATAAATCGCTGCAGTCTCAGGTAATGCATATTTTTTTGTTACTTGAAGAAAAACACATACACAACTAGATAAGGATTATCTGCGGCTAAGTGGAAGATCCCAAACTGTGCTGATTGCCACATTGTTCAATACTTTGCAATCTGAAGAACACAGAACCATTCTGAGGCAGCTTGTGAAAGGCATTCAAGCCCAAAGCTCTAAGCTGATCTAAGTGCCAGAGACCACCACCAGTCCTGGTGGACCAAACTAACAACTGACAGGGGAAGATCAAATAACGTTCCCTTTCATGGCAACCAACAACACATCATGTCCCAGGGCACCCAACTACAAATCAATACTTCACACATTTCCAGTGATCCTTTTGTTTATATCTGCTAACAATCTAATTTGACTGACAGTTTTTGCCAAGCTATGCGTGAGCTCACTTATCTCAATACAAGCGGCCATGATACAGAAAGGAATCCAGAAAAAAAAACACAAATATCATCCTCTACCTATTTTTAAAATAAGAAAAATAAATCAATTGGAATCCATGGGGTGACACGGTGGCACAATGGTTAGCACTGCTGCCTCAGTGGCAGGGACCCGGGTTCAATTTCAACCTTGGGTCACTGACTGTGCAGAATCTGTTAAATGCGTGGGGTTACAAGGATAGGGAGGAGGGTGAGTGCAGGTTTCCCAGTGGGGTCTGCCATATATTTAAAGTGCACTTCCACCTTTTTAACCAAACTGTATTTTTACTCACTGCTGTTGAGAGATTTAGACATATATTAACGTATCTCCAGCCTGGCATCTAAGCAGCACAGTGACAGAGGGCCTTATGGCCTTACGAGCAGATTGTCTCAGTGAGCAAATGAGTGCCCAGTTAGACCCTGTGACAGGTTTGTAGGGAGGAGGTCAACACTAGACCATCACTTAATGGGTTCAGTGCCCCAGATACTTCAACGTTCAAAATTGTTCTGCATTCCATTTTCCCACAGACATATCCTCCTGCAGCAACACTTCCCTCCCCGGTTTCAAAGTTTCTCCAAGCACAATGAGTCATCACACTAACCTTCCTTCTCATTTTAGTCACACACCTTTTGCTGCTTCCCTCAAAACAAAATGTTTGCTTTTAGCTGTGAGCAACTGGGAAGGATTTCATTCTTCCAATAACCTCATTCAAGGGGCTGATTTTAACTGTTGCCACAATGTGGGAAAAGGAGCATCTATAGGTAGTCAGAGAGAAAAATCAAGCAGTCTGTGAAATGGATGGTACCCCTTTCCTTACTATTGGGAACTGTCATAATTAACCCCCAGATTACACACTGGAGTCAATTTTCTCCACACAATCACCACATCATCAGTGGTACAGACTTGATGGGCCGAATGGCCGCCTTCTGCACTGTAGGATTCTATGATTCCATTTCATAGGCTGTTGTTTCACCATCTCGGTATGCCCACTGTCTGAAGCTGCTTCACAATTCTGCACCATTTACAAGAATCATACATTAATTTACTCCCACTCGACTTGAGGAACGAATTGGCTCACAATTGGTAAAGATAGATAGAGTGGGAAGCAATTATTGTTAAGCCACATTCTCTCGGCACCACATGCTACCCCAGGATAATGCTAAAAAGCAAAGATAACCCTCACAATTAGTGCTCACCTTAAATCCCTTTCCCCTCTCCTTTCCACCCTCACTTCAAGCAACTTGATTAATTAGATCATGAATTTCTTCACTGCTGAGATTGAGATCATCCTTTGAGCTGCCTCGACAGCTTTCTCCTCTTTTCCTTACCTTCCCAGTCTTTGCTTTTCTATTACGCTAGCTTCTCTCTGACCTTCCCTCTTGCCCTCTCAAACTGATCATCTATTACACTCTCCTTGACCTCTTTCCCATAGAACTACTAACCACTTAATTTCCTACCTATCTTTGTGTCATCAGCAAATTTAGCAACCAGATCATCAGTTCCTTCATCCAAATAATTAATATAGATTGTAAAGAATTGAGGCCCCAAAACTGTGGAAATGGTTGAGAGCCTCAAGTTTCGAGGTGTCCAGATCACCAACAACCTGTCCTGGCCCCTCCAGGCCAATGCTGTAGTTAAGAAATTGGGAATGTCCACGATGACTCTCACCAGCTTTTACAGATGCACCATAGAAAGCATTCTTTCTGGTTGTAACACAGCTTGATATCACTCCTGCTCTGTCCAAGACCACAAAAAACTACCAAGGGTCATGAACGAAGCGCAGTCCATCACGCAAACCAGCCTCCCATCCATTGGCTCTGTCTACACTTTCCGCTGCCTCAGAAAAGCAGTCAGCATAATCAAGGACCTCACGCACCCAGGACATATTCTCTTCCACCTTCTTCGGGAAAAAGATACAAAAGTCTGAGGACATGTACCAACTGACTCAAGAACAGCTTCTTCCCTGCTGCCATCAGACTTTTGAATGGACCTACCTTGTATTAAGTTGATCTTTCTTGACACCCTAGCTATGACTGTAACACCACATTCTGCACTCTCTCCTTTCCTTCTCAATGTACGGAATGTTTTGTCTGAATAGTGCACAAGAAACAATACTTTTTATTGTATACTAATACATGTGACAATAATAAATAAATCAACTCAAATACAACCTCCTCTCCAAATCATCTGTTCCTCCGACTCATCCCTCTGTGCCTCCCCTGCTTTTCACTCCGCCTTATGTGGTCTACATCCTTCTGAGGTTCCCAGACCCACTGCTACTGCTGCTATTTCTTCGGTCAGCATAGATAACATCCATACTCAACACGCTATGGTTCCTTCTTGAGCTCTTTGAAGGTTTGTAGCAAAATAAAGCAGCAGTACAACAATTTTGAAGACAGGTATCAATGACAAAATAGCGCCAAGTGATTTATATACAGATTCCAATGATCTGAGTACTTGCACAGGTAATTTCCATTCAAATAGTGCTTCCAAACATGAGGCTGGATTATATGCTCCCCCAGCTACAGGTTTGAAGTTGTTAGGGTGGGGCTTGTTAAATCCTTTGGGGTGGTAGGGAGCTGAGCGCGTGGAGATGAAATGCCCTCTATTTTCCAGTACTAGTAGTCTATGGCATGTTTAAACGTCCAGTTTTGAATGTTTGTGAATGAGTGAATGGATGGGTGAGGAGATGAATGAGTAAATTTATTTATCTTTTATTATTAGTCACAAGTAGGCTTACATTAACACTGCAATGAAGTTACTGTGAAAATCCCCTAGTCGCCACACTCCAGCACCTGTTCGGGTACACAGAGGGAGAATTTAGCATGTCCAATGAACCTAACCTGCACATCTTTGGACTCTGTGAGGAAACCGGAGTACCCGGAGGAAACCCATGCAGACACGGGGAGGACGTGCATACTCCACACAGACAATCACCCGTGGCCAAAATTGAACCCGGGTCCCTGACGCTGTGAGGCAGCAGTGCTAAGCACTGTGTCACTGGGCTGCCCAGGTGGGTAGAGTGGTAGGCTGGGTGAAGTAAGTGGGTCAGTAAATGAGATAGGAGGTGGTGAAGTGGGTTGTCAGGTCCAGTGGGGAAAGGCAGTCATGTGGGATTGATGGGTCATGAGGTCCGGCGGGGAAAGGCAGTCATGTGGGATTGATGGGTCATGGCGGATAGTGGGGGATGGGGCGGATGTGTCAGTTCTGCAGTAAGCTCAGAATTAGATTAGGTTTTAATCCATCTAACATTCCCTGGGTAACTATTCATATACACCCCACATAGCAGTCTGAAGTCTCCACACTAACTCAGGACCTTGGGAGCAGGGAAATTTCCCAATTCAAGTTGAAACTTCTGGGGAACCCCCACATAGGTTCGCATGTCAGAATTGACAAAGGATTCTGGTAGGTATCCTCAATTATAAGCTCTCATGATATGTAGACTGGAAGATTTGGGCCTGTATGAATTGTATACAAAATATCTTAACTGAAAGTGAAAAAGTTAAAACTTCTGCTCTTTATGCTCTGTATAATTTCAGGACCACTGTAATTATATTGTTGTTTATTTGGTACCGCACAACATGAAACCGCAACATTGCCGAATAAGATAGCAGTTATAAGGCAACTCAGTCCAATGTATCAAAATTGTTGATTACTATAATCATGACTACTGGAAGCCTCTCATCATTGTTCTGCCATTTCCTGTGTGGTTCTGTTAGATCTCCTGCCACACACTCATCAATTGTGTTATGTTCCTGGAAATTACTCCATTTTATCAGTGATGCCAATGCATGATCATAATAGCATGAGACAAATGAATAGTGGACCAGGTAGCAAGAATAAATGAGTTGGAAAATACAGGCAAAGTAATGAAATTATTTAACAGGTCCCCTCATCCACCCATGTGAATAAAATAAAGAATCCACAGAAGAATCACAAGAACTTTCTCAGTAGCTAAATAACAGAACACTTGCCAGTTGTTTTGATTGCAATATGGCAGTTGCAGAATTTAACCATTTCCCTGCACATTGTTTGGACTCACATTCGATTCATAGTATCCCTATATTCAAAAGATATTTATTGTTATTCTGGTTCCTTACTAATAGAATCATGAAATCCCTACAGTGCAGAAGAGGCTATTTTGCCCATCAAGTCTACACCGACTCTTGACTGAGTATCTTTCCCAGCAACCCAACCCCCCCCCCCCCCCCCCCCCCCGGCCCATCCTGTAACCCCACGCATTTACTATGGCTACTCCACATAACCTGAGCATCTTTGGACACTAAGGGCCAATTTAGCATGGCCAATTCACCTAACCTGCACATCTTTGCGTCTGTGTGGGTTTCCTCCCACACTCCAAAGATGTGCGGGTTAGGTTGATTGGCCATGGAAAATTGCCCCTTAGTGTCAGGGGGTATAGCAGGGTAAAAATGTGGGGTTGCAGCGATAGGGTCTGGGTGGGATTGTGGTCGGTGTAGACTCGATGGGCCGAATGGCCTCCTTCTGCACTATAGGGATTCTATGTAATGTTCTATGTAATGTTCTATCTATGTAGTCTTTGGACATATAGCAATAGGGTATCTGAATTTGTGTACGTTGTATGTTCAGCAAGGTAACAGCAATGTTTAAAAATTCATTTACCGGATGTGGGTGTTGCTGGCTAGGCCAGTATTTATTGCCTATGCCCAGTTGCCCTTGAGAAGGTGATGGTGAGCTACGTTCTTGAATCGCTGTTAACCCCAAGGTGTAGGTACACCCACAGTGCTGTTGAAGGGAGGGGGGGGGGGGGGGAGTGGAGTTCTGGGATCATGTGAGCTTACAAGATTTCTTTTCACCATCTTAACTTAGACATACAAGCCCCCAAGTCCCTTCACCATCACTGGGAACACCATCACCTCAAAGACTGCAGCATTTCAAAAAGAAGACCAATCACCATCTTCTCAGAGCTATCATAGATAGGCGTGGCCTTGTCAGCATTTTGCACAACATAAAAAATACAAAATCAAATGGACAACTTTCAATTTGGAGTTCCCAGCAATTGAAGGTCAAGTAAACTTGGCTATAGAGTCATAGAGGTATACAGCATGGAAACAGGCCTTTCGGCCCAGCTTGTCCATGCCGCCCTTTTTTTTTTAAACCCCTAAGCTAGTCCCAATTGCCCGCATTTGGCTCATATCCCTCTATGCCCATATTACCCATGTAACTATCTAAATACTTTTTAATTGCCAAAATTGTACCTGCCTCTACTACTACCTCTGGCACCTTGTTCCAGACACTCACCACCCTTTGTGTGAAAAAATTGCCCCTCTGGACACTTTTGTATCTCTCCCCTCTCACCTTAAACCTATGCCCTCTAGTTTTAGACTCCCCTACCTTTGGGAAAAGATATTGACTATCTAGCTGATCTGTGCCCCTCATTATTTTATAGACCTCTATAAGATCACCCCTCAGCCTCCTACGCCCCAGAGAAAAAAGTCCCAGTCTATCCAGCCTCTCCTTATAACTCAGTCCATCAAGTCCCAGTAACATCCTAGTAAATCTTTTCTGCACTCTTTCTAGTTTAATAATATCCTTTCTATAATAGGGTGAACCAGAACTGTACACAGTATTCCAAGTGTGGCCTTACCAATGTCTTGTACAACTTCAACAAGACATTCCAACTCCTGTGTTCAATGTTTTGACTGATGAAATCAAGCATGCCGAATGCCTTCTTCACCACTCTGTCCACCTGTGACTCCACTTTCAAGGGGCTATGAACATGTACCCTGAGATCTCTTTGTTTTGTAACTCTCCCCAACACCCTACCATTAACTGAGTAAGTCCTGCTCTGGTTCAATCTACCAAAATGCATCACCTCGCATTTGTCTAAATTAAACTCCATCTGCCATTCGTCAGCCCACTGGCCCAATTGATCAAGATCCCGTTGCAATTGGAGATAACTTTCTTCACTGTCCACTATGCCACATATATGTAGAATAAAATCCTTCTATTCTACTTGAGCCAAAACCTCAGAAATACTATGTCCCAAATAGAAATATTTTCTATTCTTCATACCAGAATACAAATTTTCATCATTGCAATCCAAGGGATAAATGTATTTCAAATACAAATTGGCTGGTTGACAATGGACGGGAGATCTATTTCACCAGATCACCACCCAGATAGTACTGACAGAAAATTACTCCCCAGATATACATATATATCTTACTGCTTATCTTACCTTTTACTAATACTGGTATATTTACTGCTTCTGCAATGCCTGTTAAATTAAAGACTAATGTAACTTCTTCGAGTGGCAATCAGCAACATTTTGTACTGCCATTCTGTACTGCCTTATCTGTTCCAAAGTCCTTAAGCGCCTGACTCACCCAAACGTCCTGTCTCAGGTTGGGTGGGATTCAGGCAGTGCAGTGTGCATCCAGCTCCAACATTGAGGTGTCAAAGAAGCAAAGTGAAGGAGGACGCAACCCTGTTTTACAGCACCAGCTGCCAAAAAGCAGGTGACTTGACCTGAAAATAACAGGTCAGAGAGAAGTGACTAAGGTAAGTGATTGTGATGTGGGGGTTCAGGCATGGGCAGGCAGTCGGATATCAGGAAGAGGGGATGTTTGGATATTGGGTGAGGGTCAGACTCGTGGTCGGGGGTAGGGGTGCGGTGAGGGAGGAGGGTGGATATCCAGGGGGAGTCAGATATCTGGGGGGCTTCAAACATGGGAGAAGGGAATGTGGGTCAGATGGGGTTGGGTTGGTGCGGATGCAGTTGCTGGGGTGGTGGGGATCAGGTTTGGTCAGTGGAGGGGTCAGGTTGATGGAGGGTTGGGGGTGGGGAGAGAGAATTTTGTGCGAGTGTAGGACTGGGGAATACCATGGGGATGTGGGGTGGGGAAGACAGTGTGTGGGAGTCCCCTAAAGGGTTGAGGGTATGGGGGATAGACCATGCAGGAATCGGTCTACGTGTTTGGTTGCGCAGAAGTTAGAGGTGGTTTCATTTTTTCTAACTCTTTCAGAATAATTACTAATGCATCACTGGCAGAATCTATGAAAATTAATGATTTAAATCGCATCGTTGGATGTTTCCCAGTGCAGCACAATTGTTCAGAGGAAGTTAGTACTGTAATTGCCGGGCAAACCCTTACTTGGGAACTTGCAAGAGAGATTCCCCAGTGCAGCTCTGGCATCCCCCACCATCCTGACAAATCTGATACTCGAGAACCAGGAGGTTACGGGCATAATTAGGAAATACCTAAAACCAGCTCCATTTGTTTGACAGGGAGGCTGGGACTTTGCACCCGATGTGAATAGCGACAGGAGCGCTAAATTGTCCCTGTCCCCCAACAGGGACCTAACGATAACCACAGTAGAATAAATTTACATCTAATTATCAGGTCTCTACGCCTGATAATCACCTTCTTCCCCACCCCACACCCGTCCCACTGTCCCATTAAATTATCCATGTCAGGGCATGCCGATGTGAAGTATCGCCCATGGCAACCACCTGGTGGATCCGCCCAAGCACTTCACGTGAGTGCATCACTTGGGGGAGTGGGGTAAGTGGGTCATGAATGGGCAGTACCCGGACACTGCCCGCTGACACTGCCCAGGCTGGTCCATAAAAATGGTACCTCAATCCTTAAAAAGCTAAGTTGCTGGCGGGACAGTCCCAATCAGAGCGCACCCTGCCCGTGTGACATCACAGGACCCGTTGCTTGGCCTTTTCTTCTGATGTGCTCATGATAAGGCAGAGAAAGCCGCCATTGGGCAGAGGATTCAAGGCCGCTTTTCCCGCCCACTGCGACACTGCCTCAAAAAAGGAAAGTTCCACCCAGAATCTTACAAATATTAGAGTGATAAGACTTTCAACCCACTAATCTGAGCTAGATTCAAACCTGGATCCCACAGCTTTTTACTAATCCACTGCGACAAACAGCCAAAATAAAAGAAGGATTATGGAAATATATTAGCATATGACACAACTTAAGTTACTCGTATTCATTAATAAACCATTTTATCCATGTTAACATTATTTATACTTTCACTTTCTTTATACAATTGCTTAATAATTCAGTGAAGTCATGTGAATTTATTAATAAGTTTGCCACTGAAAAAAGAAAAAAATGTAGAAAAATGTTCATTAGTCCTGTCCAGGGATAGATAACTTAAATTGGATTAGATGGATTAGCAATATCTCCAAGAAATAATTTACATTTATTTCTCCTCATCAGGCCATCCCATAGGATTTTTCTGCCCATTGATTGTTTTTCCAAGTGTGGTAACTATAACAAAGGTAATTTATACACAGCAAGGTTCCATCAACAGTAAATGAAAGGAATGGCCAGTTATTCTCGATTCTGTGGTGTCGATTGAGGGAAAAACATTGATCAGTCCACCAACAAACTCCTGCTCATTTTCAACCAACACCATGGAATATTTTGTATTCACCCAAATCACAAGACGACACAGACAATTTAAGGCCTCAGTTGAAATTTGGCAACTTTTATGACACCTCCCACCCTGGAGCTGCATTGGTCAGTTTAGATAATCAAATCTTGACTGGGAAACACCTAGTTACAGAAGGTCTAACTCCATCTACTGTAATTAAATTCCTTCATTTCCATTCCTATTCCAACATGCTTTTACTCTTTCTGGAACTGCCAGAGCCGGAAGTGTTTTACAATTCATAATGACACCACTTGGGCCAGTCTATATTTGTTCCTTGCTACAACAATCAAAAAGTAGTCCCATTGTCCTGTGTCTCCCATAGATTTGCACCTCCCTCTGCTACAAATCTTCCCTGAAATTATTTCTGGTTTAACTACACCTTGAGGCAAAAATATTTTATGTCCAAAACCTTCCACACAATTAATGTTCTTTTAACCTCTTTCCTCACGCTCTTAATTACAATTTGAAATGTGTGACATTTTTGAATGTGTGACCATTCATCCTTCACTCTCCAACCATAGGAACTGTCTAATCGCTACCTTAAAATGTTTTTAGCAATTTTACTAAACCTTCTCCTTGCCTTTTCCCATGGTGTTAAAATGGAGTTAAACTACTCAGAAGGGTGCAGCAATTTTGCAGAGTGCCCTGTGGCTATTGCAGCATCCACGAAGGCAGGAAATGTTTTTCAGCCCTTTTTGGAGCACTGGGCTTCCTGGTCTGCCACCTGCAGAAACAAGTAGCTAAATTGCTACCCCTCACCCGCAAGGGAATCTGGAGGTCAACCCAAAACCTCAGTCAACCCCTTTTACTTGGCCTTAAGTGGTTGACAACAAGGTGAATTAACTACCTGCCATATTCATGAGGGTAACCCTGCAATTCTAACCCCCATCTCATCTCTGCAAAAGTGGACCAGGGCAGGATGGGTCAGGGAACAGGCAAGCTTGCCAGGCAATGCTATTCTTAGCGTTCATTTGCCTCTGATTTGAGCTCCAGTGGAGGCTAAAATAAACCCCTGGGTATCAATCTGTTGAACCTACACTCAGGCTTTCTATAATAGGGTGTCCAAATTCCCTACAGTTGTGGCCTAACCATTGCTTTTTACATACCATTGGGATAGATTTGTGCTTTCATTGTCAGGTAACATTGATCCAGCAGAATGGATTGTCTGCATTTTACAGAACCTGACTAATTTCTATTTCAATGAAATCTATTGCTCAAAATTAGACAAATTCTCTAAAGCATTGGTGATCTGCTCCGCCAGATTATTGCAGCAATGGTCCATATCTACTCCATTATATCATGGAATCATAGAATCCCTACAGGGCAGAAGGAGGCCATTCGGCCCAGCGAGGCTGCACCGATCACAATCCCACCTAGGTCCTATCCCCCGTAACCCCATTTACCCTGCTAGTCCTCCTGATTCAAAAGGGCAATTTAGCATGGCCAACCTAACCCAGTAAGAAGTTTAACAACACCAGGTTAAGTCCAACAGGTTTATTTGGTAGCAAAAGCCACACAAGCTTTCGGAGCCCCAAGCCCCTTCTTCAATCACCTGAAGAAGGGGCTTGGGGCTCCGAAAGCTTGTATGGCTGTTGCTACCAAATAAACCTGTTGGACTTTAACCTGGTGTTGTTAAACTTCTTACTGTGTTTACCCCAGTCCAACGCCGGCATCTCCACATCATGACAACCTAACCCACACATTTTTGGACTGTGGGAGGAAACCGGAGCACTCACAGAAAAGCCACACAGACACGAGGAGAACATGCAAACTCCACACAGACAGTGACCTGAGCAGGGAATTGAACCCAGGTCCCTGGCACTGTGAGCCAGCAGTGCTAATCACTGTGCCACCATGCTAACCTATCTTGATCCCATTTATAAAAACCTTCATTCTGTTGCCCTGTTTATATCTGTCAATTCCCTCCTGTGTTACTGCTAACCACCCCATACCGATACCAATTTGTTCTAAAAAAACTGACTAAAATTGCTGCAGAACAATGTATAGTTCTGATACACAGCAAGAGGGCACTCTCAAGCAGCTGCTTCAAGTGCATTAATACGACTAAAAGCTGCAGAAGTTTCTTAACAGCTGAAAAAAAAACAGGCAAATTTCAAAGACTTGCAATTTTGCAAAAAAAAGTGTTGGACACTTTTAATTTTATCACAAATAATAGATAAATTTGCCACGGCAATCTATTTTCAGTCTGAAATTAGTAACAGTTTACAGGTCTTAAGACCAAAATTGGGTGTTGTCATTTTTTGCTTTTCTCTGGAGATATCAACTTTCCGTTCTGTTGCAAATCCTTTCCCATGAGCTAGCTTCAGACTTTTTTCTACCCCCAAATCAAACTGTGAACAAATGACTAGATTGTTTTGTCGTTATTTTATCAGAAACAGTTGGATGGTAAGAAATAAATGTCAGCAATTAAATTAGGAGGGATTATGAGAGCCATTTCGAAACAGATGACTGAAAGTGTGCAGACCTACCTAGTGGGCTCCTGAAAATAATTTAATATAAAGTAGGATCCTGAAAATTGAGAATGGAATAAAAATTCCAATAAGGCTGCTCTTGTTTTATACTTTTGGTGCATCAGCTCCCATGCACATAGAGACCCTAGGCTTGTATCCAGAGTGTGGAGATGAAAGTCTCCTTTGTTTGCCAATTGCAAAGGTTGTGTGTGCAATTCATCATGTCTATGGTCCCAAAACACAAAACTGCTAATATTCAGTACACTATGAAAGACCGGAGATAGGAAAAAATAATTTGCATGAGGGGGTGCACATTATAGAATCATACAATGTGGAAGGAATGGAAGGAGGCCACTTCCCCCATTGTGTCTGGCACTGACTATCTATAAGAGCTGTTCAGCTAATCCCAGTTCCCTGTCTTTTCTCCCTGGCCTGTAAATTATTTTTGGTTCAGGTTATTGTCCAATTCCCTTTTGGACGCCATGATTGAATCAGCCTCCATCACACTCCCAGGAAATGCATTCCAGATCTGAACCACTTGCTGCATAAAGGAGTTTTTCCTCATGTCACTACTGACTTTTGTTTCTGCCATAAATCAATATCCTCCAGCACTCAACTCTTACTAATGGAAACAGTTTCTCCTTATTTACTCAGCCCAGAACCCTCCTGATTTCAAACTCCTGCATCAAACCTCTTCTTAACCTTTCCTTCTCTGAAGAGTATCGACCCAGATTCATTAATCTATCCTTGTAACTGAAGTCTCTTCTCCCTGGAATCATTCACGTAAATCTTTTCTGCAACCTCCCTAATACCTTCACATCCCTGAATTGGACACAATACTCCAGTCAAGGTCAAACCAATGTTTTTATAAAGGTTTACCATTTATACTCCATTTCTTTTTTTTATGAAGCCCAGGAACTTGTACACCTTCTTAACTGATTTTCAACTTGTCCTACTAATGATTTGCGCACATGCATCCCCAGTTCCCTTTGCTCTGGCACCCCCTTTTCTTGTCTTTCCTCATTATTCTCACCAGTTTCAACATTCTCTCCTTCCACACTGAGGCACAGTGGCGGCAGTGTGTACCATCTACAAGCTGCACTGTAGCAACATAACATTCTCCTTTGCAGCACCTTCCAAACCTGGGAACTCTACCAGACAAAAGGACAAGAGTAGCAGAGTAGCTGATGCATGGGAATAGCACTGCCTTCAATTGCCCCTCCAAGCCACACACCATCCTGATTTGGAAATATATTGCTGTTCCTTCGCTCCCTTTCTAACAGCACAGTGGGTGTACTTACACCACAAGAGCTGCAGCGGTTCAAGAAGGCAGCTCATCACCATCTTCTCAGAACAGTTAGAGATGGGCAATAAAAATGATGACCAAGTCAGTGATGCCCATGTCCCATGAAAGAATAAAGAAGTCTCATTTAACACAGCAATGCAGTAGGTTTCATCTGTAATGTGTCTGCCCTAATTAAACCTATTTCCCATTATGCCAAGGGGCAAACTGCTTGTTGGCCAAAGCTCATAAGAAAATACAAAAACACAGTTTAAATCTATAATGCTTGTTCAAAAATAAGAACATAAGAACTAGGAGCAGGAGGAGGCCATCTGGCCCCTCTAGCCTGCTCTGCCATTCAATAAGATCATGGCTGATCTTTTCATGGACTCAGCTCCACTTACCCATCCACTCACCATAACCCTTAATTCCTTCACTGTTCAAAAAATTATCCATCCTTGCCTTAAAATAATTCAACAAGGTAGCCTCAACTGCTTCACTGGGCAGGGAATTCCACAGATTTACAACCCTTTGTGTGAAGAAGTTCCTCCTCAACTCAGTCCTAAATCTGCTCCCCCTTATATTGAGACCATGTCCCGTAGTTCTAGTTTCACCTGCCAGTGGAAATGACTTCCCTGCTTCTATCTTATCTAACCCCTTCATAATCTTACATGTTTCCATCAGATCTCCCCCCATTCTTCTGAATTCCAATGAGTATATCATAGAAATCATAGAAACCCTACAGTACAGAAAGAGGCCATTTGGCCCATCGAGTCTGTACCGACCACAATCCCACCCAGGCCCTACCCCCATATCCCTACATATTTTACCCGCTAATCCCTCTAATCTACGCATCCCAGGACACTAAGGGGCAATTTTAGCATGGCCAATCAACCTAACCTGCACATCTTTGGACTGTGGGAGGAAACCGGAGCACCCGGAGGAAACCCACGCAGACACGAGGAGAATGTGCAAACTCCACACAGACAGTGACCCAAGCTGGGAATCGAACCCAGGTCCCTGGTGCTGTGAAGCAGCAGTGCTAACCACTGTGCTACCGTGCCGCCCAGTCCCAGTCCCAGTCTACTCAGTCTCCCCTCGTAAGCCAACCCTCTCAACTCTGGAATCAACCTAGAGAATCTCCTCTGTACCCCCTCCAGTGCCAGTATATCCTTTCTCAAGTAAGGAGATCAAAACTGTACACAATACTCCAGGTGTGGCTTCACCAGCACCTTATACAGCTGCAACATAGCCTCGCTGTTTTTAAACTCTATCCCTCTAGCAATGAAGGACAAAATTCCATTTGCCTTCTTAATTACCTGCTGCACCTGAAAACCAACTTTTTGTGATTCATGCACAAGGACACCAGTTCCCTCGGAACAGCAGCATCTGCAATTTTTTACCATTCAAATAATAGCCCATTTTGCTGTTATTCCTACCAAAATGGATGACCTCACATTTATCAACATTGTACTCCATCTGCCAGACCCTTGCCCACTCACTTAGACTATCTATATCCCTTTGCAGACTTTCAGCATCCTCTGCACACTTTGCTCTGACACCCATCTTAGTGTCATCTGTGAATTTTGACACACTACACTTGGTCCCCAACTCCAAATCATCTATGTAAATCGTAAACAATTGCGGTCCCAACACTGATCCCTGAGGCACACCACTAGG
Source organism: Mustelus asterias (assembly GCF_964213995.1). NCBI lineage: Eukaryota > Metazoa > Chordata > Chondrichthyes > Carcharhiniformes > Triakidae > Mustelus > Mustelus asterias. The sequence goes on along the minus strand of NC_135801.1, from coordinate 73,765,334 downwards.
TTCTGATCACCAACCAGAAAAACATCCACTTACTCCCACTCTTTGCTTTCTGTTAGTTAACCAATCCTCCATCCATGCTAATACATTACCCGTAACACCGTGCACATTTATCTTATGCAGCAGCCTTTGGTGCGGCACTTTGTCAAATGCCTTCTGGAAATCCAGATATACCACATCCACAGGTTCCTCATTGTCCACCGCGCATGTAATGTTCTCAAAGAATTCTACCAAATTAGTCAAACATGACCTGTCCTTCATGAACCCATGCTGTGTCTTCCCAATGGAACTTTATATCCAGATGTCTCGTTATTTCTTCCTTGATGATATATTCAAGCATTTTCCCGACTACAGAAAGCTAACCGGCCTATAGTTACCCGCCTTTTGTCTACCTCCTTTTTTAAACAGTGGTGTCACATTTGCTGTTTTCCAATCTGCGGCAACCACCTGAATTTTGATAAATTGCCACTAGTCCATTTGCTATTTCCCTCGCTATCTTTTTCAGTACCCTGGGATGCATTCCATCAGGGCCGGGAGACTTGTCTACCTTTAGCCCCATTAACTTGCCCCACACTACCTCTTTAGGATAATGATAGTTTCTAGGTCCTCACCTGCCATAGCCTTCCTGTCATCAATGTTTGGCATGTTATTTGTGTCTTCCACCATGAAGACCGACACAAAATACCTGTTCAATGCCTCAGCCATTTCCTCATTTCCAGTTATTACATCCCCCTTCTCATCCTCTGAAGGACCAATGTTTACTTTAACCATTCCTTTTTGTTTAATATCTTTGCTTTTGCTATCTTTTTTTATAGTCTGAGCTAGTTTACTCTCATAATCCATCTTGCTCTTCTTTATGGCTTTTTCCATGGCTTTCTGTTGACCTTTAAAGATTTCCCAATCTTCTAGTTTCCCACTAATCTTTGCCACTTTGTATGCATTTTCTTTCAATTTGATACCCTCCTTTATTTCCTTAGATATCCATGGCTGATTATCTCTTTTTCTACAGTCCTTCCTTATCACTGGTATATACTTTCGCTGAGCACTGTGAAAGATCGCTTTGAAAGTCCTCCACTGTTCCTCAATTGTCCCACCATAAAGTTTTTGCTCCCAGTCTACCTTAGCCAACTCCTCCCTCATCCCATTAAAGTCTCCTTTGTTTAAGCACAAGACACTGGCATTGGATTTTACCTTCTCACACTCCATCTGTATTTTAAATTCAACCATACTATGATCGCTTCTTCCAAGAGGATCCCGAACTGTAAGATCATTAATTATTCCTGTCTCATTACACTGGACCAGATCTAGGATAGCTTGCTCCCTCAAAGGTTACATTACATACTGTTCAAGGAAGCTATCGCGGATACATTCTATGAACTCCTCCTCAAGGCTGCCTTGACCAACCCGGTTTAACCAATCAACATGTGGATTAAAATCCCCCATGATAATTGCTGTACCAGTTTTACATACATCAGTTATTTCTTTGTTTATTCATCACCCCACCATAATTTTATCATTTGATGGCCTGCAGACTATGCCTATCAGTGACTTTTTCTAATTTTCACCCAAATGGATTCAACCTTTTTTTCCATAGAACCTATATCATCTCTCACTACCGCCCTGATGTCATCCTTAAATATCAGAGCTACACCACCTCCCTTACCTTCCTGTCTGTCCCTCCGGACAGTCTGATACCCCTGGATATTTAACTCCCAGTCGTGACCATCCTGCAACCATGTCTCTGTAATGGCCACCAAATCATACTCGTTCGCGATGATTTGTGTCAACTCATTTACCTTTTTTTGAATGCTACGAGCATTCAGATAAAGTGCCCCTATGCTAGCTTTTGTACCTTTTTTTAAAATCTTAACACCTCTATTAATAACATCTCCTGAGTTCTCCTTCCTTTTAACTTTTTTCCTGATTTTCGATGTAGTTGAAACCTTCTCCCCGCATGCTAACCTGCTACTTTGCTTTCTATTAACCGTTATACTTCCCATAGTTTTACTCTTCACTTCCCCCCAACTTGCTAGTTTAAAGCACATGTGGCCACCCTTTTTATCCTTTTCGCTAGAACACTGGTCCCAGATCGGTTCAGATGAAGACCGTCCCAACAGTACACATCCCTCTTGTTCCAATACTGATGCCAATGCCTATGAAATGGAACCCCTCTTTCCCGTATCATTCCTTTAGCCACGAGTTAACTTCGCTAATTTTCTCAACCCTATGCCAATTTGAACCTGACTCTGGTCGTAATCTAAAGATCATAACCTTTAAGGACAAGTTCTTTAATTTAGTTCCTAGTGCCTGATAGTCCCCAAACAAGTCCTCTGTCCTAGTCTTGCCGATGTTGTTTGTCCCAACATGGACCACAACAACTGGATCCTCCCTCTTCCCCTCCAATATCCTTTCAAGCCAGTCAGAGATGTCCCTCTCTCTGGCACCGGGCAGGCAACATACCATGCGGGACTCATGATCTGGCTTACAAAGGATGTTATCAATCCCCCTAATTATAGAATCCCCTACAACTACCACTTGTCTTTTTGCTCCCCCCTCTTGAATGGCCTCCTGTCCAACGGTGCAGTGGTCCGCGAGCTCATCCTCCCTACAGCCACACAGGGAGCAAGTACCTCATACTTGTTGGACAAAGTCAAGAGCTGAAGCTCCTCAGTTCTTGAATTCAGGACCCCCCTACTGGCCTCACTTGCAGTCACACCCTGTTGTACCTGACCACTGACCGAATTAGAAGTACCTAATCTACCGGGTGTGACCACCTCCTGAAACAAAGTGTCCAGGTAACTCTTCCCCCTCCCGGATGTGCCTCAGCGTCTGAAGTTCAGACTCCAGCTCATCAATTCTGAACCAAAGTTCTTTGAGCAACCAACATTTGCTGCAGATGTGGTCACTGCAGATCACAATGGGATCTGCCAGCTCCAACATCATACAACTACAGCATGATTATATATGTGCTTATACAGACAATACCTTTGTATAGGATATAAGGCACAGTGTAATACCTTTGAAGGCACACTGTGGTCCCTATTTTAAACGAATCTACTTTGTTTTAATGTCTCAGAAAGCGGGGATTTCTGTATTCCCCAATACAAAGTGACAGGGGAAACCGTAAATAATTACCTGTTCATGGCCATTGGAGTTATGCTAGAGAGCTGCTTTACCACTGGTAGAAAACCCTTCCTAAGATCTCCATTTGAAATAAAATATAATAAACTGAAGTCTGTTTATAATCAACACCATATTAAATCAGAACATTCTCTCAGTTTCTGCACCTTCAGTATATTCAAATCTTTTGTTTGAATGACAATTGTGTTGATACTTTCCATTTGCCTCAGGAACTGAATTTAATGGGGCGTCATGGTTTTCCCCCAACCTCCCTGCACACACCCCACAGGTAAATCTTTGATGGGAAGTGGCGGGGGGAGCCCGTCCACAATCCTAACATCTGTCCTGCAGTAATTGAACACTGGGAGACACATTAAAAGCTTTAAGGGGAGACTTCCACTCCTGTGTTTGGAGGAAGTCCCAACTTAGAGAACTGCCAGCTCTTCATAGGGTCAGCATCTGGAGTCTCAGCAGCACCAGCTGAGAGAAGTAGCAACTGCTGGTACTACAGGCAGTCCCAGTGCACTGAGGAGAACAATTAAGACTGGGAGAGGATTGTGTGTTATAAGGGAGATTAACTCATTGGGAGGGTGTCCAGGCACAACCAAAGAAAGTTCTTATCCTCCTTGCAGGAGAGCAGACCTGGCAGCTAAAGCTGTCCGGTTTCCTATATGGCATGGGCCCCCCGGCATAGATAAAATACCAGTGACAGTGGGATGAGGCATTTAAGTAGCTATTAATTGTCCAGTTAAGAGCCTGAATAGGGGACACACACACACACACACGCACACATACACACACGCGCACAGATGCACACACAGATTTTCCAACTTCCACATCTCGATTTGCGAGCGTAAATCCAGAACCAATGTTTTGGGTCTGCAGTGGTAAACCCAACTTCAGTATTAACATAAAACAGGTGGTAATGAAGGACTACTGATAATGCACACTGCCTGATTTTTCTTTGCATTGGTTCAGTATTCAATCCTCACTCAACATGTCCAAAAGAATGCAGATTAGCTGGTCATTTATTTCAGTTGCTGTTTGCCTGGCCTCACCATCACATTTGCCTCATTCACCCCATATACTATACATCAATTAATTCCAATGGAAACAATGTACTTTGAGGTGCCCTGTGGACATATGGCACTAAAAACTGCAACTCTTTCTTCCTTTCTCTAATTAGTCATTTCGTATTTGATTGTAGTATTTTCAGCTTGATGTTGAGGTTGTTCATTTTCTGTTCAATATTGCCCATTCTTGCTTTTGTTGCTCTATTGGTCAAACCCATTTCAAAATCCTTGCAGCTTTAGAATCAGCTTTCATAAAAGTTGGAGCTTTAATTAATGCCATCAAGTCTTGTTCCTCCAGCCTCTGTCACAATACCAAATTTAATAAGGACGAAAAGCCCATATTTTCCAATATTTCAGGCTCACTACAAACTACAAGATTTCTTTTCCAGTTTGCTGTATTGTTGCAGTCCATTGTGAGCTCATCTGTACCCCTTCCCCCTTTTTGAAAGATCCCCATCATAGTGCCATTTCCATTTTAAAATAATTGCTACCCTCCCTTTTCCTCTATTTTTCTAATAATTTCACATCTCCTTTGCCCTAGTGGCCTAACAATTTCCAATTATTACTTTCACTTTTGAGCTGATAAGATTTAAGATTTCTCTTATCCAAAGTTAAATCAACTGTGTTGACTATATCGAGTCGCCCTTAATTAATATGGCAATTCCTCCCACACATTGCTATTTTTATCCATTTTGAGAATGTCAAATTATCACCAAGTTTTAGTTACAGCCGTGTCAGCTAAGCTAATTCTCTTCATTTTTCCTTCCATATGTAAATCTCAAATTGTAATAGGTTATCCTATTAATATAGATATTAGTATAAAGAGTGGTTACTCGTGAGTCAGAAATTTCAAGCAAGCATTGCCAACATGACATAGTGTTCTGGTAAATGTTATGTCAGATTGCACTCTGCTATAATGCTCTGACTAATTTGCTGACTAATTCACCTCTTTTTAAAACAAAATCAAAAAGCATCAATCTGAAACGAAGTAAAAAACACTGGAGAGGGGTCAACAGGTTAGACAACATCTACTGAGAAAATGGAGTCAGTTGATGCTTCAGATGGTTTATGTCCAATTTGACAACTGACTTGTTTCCCTACAGATAAATTTTATGATGAATGCGGTGTTATCTTTGCCAAAGGTTTGTGTTGCTCTTTGCAGTGCTGTCATGGTCATCCTGACTGAAGCGAAAAGTTCAAAGAATTCAGAGATAACCCATGAGCTTAAAGAACTCAGTTTTAAGGAAAGACTTGAGAAAATTGGTCTTTTCACTCTTGGAAAGGAAGTAACTGAGAATGGCCCTGAAGGAAGTAAATAAGGAGAAAGTCAAGGAGATGTTGAAGCCAAAACACTTATCAGACTGATTCTTGGGATGGTGGGACTGAAGTCTGAGGAGAGATGGAGTCGGTTAGGATTATATTCATTAGAGTTTAGAAAAATGAGGGGGGAATCTCATCATAACCTATAAAATTAGAACAGGATTAGGCAGGGTAAAATAAAAGAAGGATGTTCACGACGGCAGGGTAGTCCAGAACCAGGGGTCACAGTTTGGGGATATGGGGTCAGTCATTTTGGTCTGAGATGAGAAGTTACTTCACCCAGTTAGTGGTAAGCTTGTGGGATTCTCTGTCACAGAAAGCAGTTGAAGTTGAAATGTTGGCCAGAATTCTCCCGTTGTTCACGCCCCGCTGCCACTACCGGTGAGGATGGAGAATTTGGCGCTCAGCCAAATCTCCGTTCATTGCAGCGGGACAGGAGAATCCTGGCTGTGAGAGGGTCAGAGAATCCCACCCATTGTGTGTTTTCAGGAAGTTTGATATAGCTCTTGTTGCTAAAGAAATCAAAGTTTATGGAGGGGAAAGCAAGAACAGGTTACTGAGTTGGATGATCAGCCATGATCATAATGAATGCCGGAGCAGGCTCGAAGGGCCAAATGGTCGACTCCTGCTCCTATCTTCTATGTTTCTTTGTTTCCATTTTAAGATAAAAGGGCAAAGTTCAAACTGGTAACAGACAAACTTAGAACTGATGTCAAGAAGTTTTTTCCTACCAAGTATAATAAACAAGGAAAATTGATTTCCAGGTAAGGTTATTGAAGCAAAACCTTAAAACAAATTGAGAGACAATTGAATGTTGTAATCAGAGGGAAAATACATATTTTTTAAATGTATGAGATGGGTTTAAGGGCTTACCTCATAGGTAACTACTTTGCGATTTCTAGATTTCAATGAACTCAATTCATAAATAACTACTGGCGAAACGAGAACCTATCTTGGCTAGAATACAATCAAAACAATATGTAGAGCTAGAGTACTTAGGTTTCTGAATTTATTTAATTTCAACCTTGGAGGATAGAAAGTAGGTCTTCTGCTTGCCCTCTCTATATCTTGTAATGAATACTTTGTTTTTTTCAATCACATAGCCCAGTCCTTAATTTCCTATATGCAAGTGTTGAGGTATACAAACACATTTGTGTATGCTGAAGGAGAGCACAAATGGAAGCTAGAGTTAAGAGATAAGCTTTATGAATGTTTTACACCTCAGAATGATATTGCATGTTAAGATGTGTTTCACAGCAGGCTCCAAACCCAAGGAGAAAGTGTTGATTAAGATATAATAGAGGTGCCAGAAATGGCCAAGTCTTGCGAGTACAGATCCCTTGTAGGCAGCTTCATTAATAACAAACTCTCAGTTGATACAGGAGATGGTTAAGTCAGAGATAGGACAGCTAAAAGAAAAGATCTACAGACAACAGTTGATATTTGTTGAGTAGCACAGATCAGTAAAATGGAGCCAGAAACACAGATACAATATTACAAGAACTGGGAATTAAGTAATGATAATGCAATAAAAATAGTCCAGTCAGTTCGTCAGCAAAAAATAATAGATTATAACTACTGTAGTAAATCACGAGGAAAGAAATGTCTAGTACACGGCCAAATACAGGTGTTAACTAAAAGCAAAACTATTGTTGTCAAACAAGCAAAGAACTTTAAAAGAAAGTTCAGAGTTGAAAATGCCTACTCAAAACAAGAATTAATTTTGCGGCTGTAGTTCAGACTAGGGATGCTGCTGAATGTACAACCGTCCTCACGATAAACAATAGAATTATTTGTTTCAGATTAGATTCAGGATGTAACATCATGCGATAAATAGTTCACAAGAAGCTAAATACAAAATTGAGGACATCTAATGCCAAATTGGTGATGACATCAAACTGCAACATGGTGTATGAACATAAAGTCAAATATCATAGTTCAGAATTTTGAATACGGAGACAATTAATACAGTGTATCCTGAGAGTCTAACTGTGTCCACCGTTAGTATTGATCAAAAATGTTAATGGAGTTGCTAACAATAAATGCCTAAAAGCAACAGAGAAATATATCAATGCACTGACGTGCTTGGGATGTATTGTATGGAAGCCAAGCTTAAACATGTACCAAGATAAACAAACGTCCTGTACGTTGGGATAAAAACTGAATTTAGAAGTAATGATGTGATGTGATAAAGAAAATGAAGACACTGGGTCAGTGATGCGCATCAAGTCAGCAAAGCAGGAACAATAATGAAGTGAAAGAGACAATGGCCTGGATTTTCATCTTCCAGGTGGGCAGTGGGAATTGGGAAAAATCCCAGCTTGGCCTGCCCACCTTGCAAGAAAGTGCCTGCTAGGGTGGGATCTTCATTACTAGGGTCCAGAGGCTACCTGGGTGGAAGTGCAGAGGCAGGCACAGCGGCTGTTGAGTGCCAATGTGGGCAGTTTAAAAGGTCTGAAGGTGCTGCAGTGGAAAATTTAACATAAATGCCATCCAGCTCTCACCCCTCAGATCTCCTTCACCCTATAAACACTTCACATGCCCCATCCATGCCACCCAACCCCTTGGCCATCTCATGTTCTCTTATGCAAAGCTCTTTCCTCCATCCACCCCTCCACGTTCCCATGCTAGATTCTGCCCTTCCTCCCTCCCCTACATCCCCTCATGCCTCCTGTGCCCAGCTCTGGTACTTCCATGGCCCGTTGTGCACTTTCTAGGACCAATGGACATCACAGTGGAATATGTAAGAAAAATAGCTTTGAAAAAATGTACTCCATTAATAAATTCCTCTTATGAAAAAAGATCTTGACTGAAAGCTAATAAATGTGTCAGTCATCCAGGCCCTTTGAAGATTCACAAACCACAAGCACTTGTAACCAGTTGAGCTATATAAACAAACATATTTAGAAGTTCAGAGAGCCTGAGCTGTCAATCAAAAATGTTAACAGTGGGGAGCAGATGTTCTGTTATTTTAACAGCTGTCTGGGCTCTCAGCCAACATACATAGTGAGACTTGGCTGAGAGTCCAGACAGCTATTAGAATAACAGAACACCTGCTCCCCAGTATAGACATTGTTTGATTGATAACTTAGATCCTCTGATCTTTTCACTATGTTTGTTTACATAGTTCAATTGGCTTCAACTGCTTAAGGCTAGTGGTTTTGGAACCTTTGAAGGGCCTGGATGCTTGGCACTTTTAGCAGTCCAGATCGTTTTATCATAAGAGAAATAAATCAATGGATTACTTTTTTTTCACGCATTCCACTTTACACTTGTGTTCATTGGTTCCAGAAACTGTGCAGTGGGTCAATGGGCATAGAAGTGCACAAGCTTGGCATAGGATGCATTAGAGGGACCTTCTGAACTTACTTTTTAAAAGGTCCGTCATGCACACTCTGGTTCACCACTCCTCTAAGGGGCCATGAACTATGAGTCTTCAAAAAGCAGGCCCAACTCCATGAAAATTGCAGTGGAATAGGTGAGACCTATCCTCACAATGGAATTGGCCAGGTCAGGAGTGCCAGAAGCAGAATTGAGAAAGGAAGCAGCCTGCACACTTTAAAGGTGATCCTGAAAATTGCACAGCCCAGTAACAGGGTTGGGAAAGTCAGAACTGGGACTCACCCAACATTTCTAAAGGGCTGCCAAGTCAATCCAACATGTTGAAAACCCAGGCATATTACTGGGAATGTGCCTCGACCTTGAAAATATTAATTAACCAACAGAAAGGGAACATAGTGTAATGAACACCCTAGAGAAAGTAATATCACACTATGTTCCCTTTCTGTGGTTTAATGTCAAATGCCAAAATACTTTGTACATTTGAGGCAAATTGTAGCGACTGGTAAGTTCAATTGGATAAAGACTCTTAAAAGTTGCGTAACTTTAAATAGCCTTCTTGGAAGTTATATGAACACCAGAATACATTTGCAATCACTTCAGCTGCAGACATTTTCAAACTCAACAGTCCAGATTTTGCAATCAGTGGCAAAGTAATGACATTTGCTCCTGACCTTGAGAAAAGCAGCCCAAATAGAATTAACAGGTTCTAGAATGTAGACTTTGTCTAGTCTGATGCCACTTTGAAATTAGGGGTGAAACCATAATCAAGTAGTGACGAAGCTAGCCCATTGCACTTGGGATGCACTGATGCCTATGACCATGGTTTGCCTAAACTAGGGTAGAGTAAAGAGTCAGGGTAGCCAACGAGGTTAAACCGAAGCTTTACCTGATGCAATTTTTCAAAGCCATCTCGGCCTTTTGGCTAAGATGTCAGTTTCGATCTTGTTTGATCGGGACCTGTAGCAATGAGCAAAATGGCAGAGAGCACCCAAGCTGATCAGTCAATCAGAGGGAAGAATTTTCACCGACGACAAAGCAGGTCGCAAAAAAGCAAGGAATATTATCCACTTTTAAAATCATTGCTCAGCAAGTGAAATGCACATTGCAGCTTATATATGGCAGATAAGGAAGAACTAAAAATATCAGACATTAAAAAGAATTTTTATAAACTGCAATTATTAAATGTTCTTCTGAGGGATTGAAACCCCACACTTGTAAAATTTTCTTTTCAGGATCAGAGAGGTTATTCATAAGTAATTATGACTGAGTACAATGATAAAAGTGTAGCTACTCCGGAGTGAATAAGGCATAACTTCTTAATTAGTCCTTAAAAGGAATAAAGGTTCATGATAATTAATTGCTTTCCAACCGATTCCAGTTGTGAAGATTGCAATGGCGCACCCTACAGGCTGTCACTGACAGCTACTTCTTGATTTCCACATTTAATTGTGCATCTGATCAGTTTGAGATGAAGAAAGTTACTGAACACCTTTTAGAAAATATGTGCTTTTTAATGATAAGGTTTTCTTTTCAGTGAACAACAGGGGGTTTCGCTGAGCAGTTCCAGTAGTTCACACAAAAATCAACTTGAACAATCCGAGACTCAGATGAGGGAGAGGGAATCATAGGCCATTAACTCTCTCTCTTTTTCCTAGCCACAACTGCCACTTCATTTAACGTCCAGAACTGTCGATGAAGAGTCAAAACCACTTTTTGTTCAAAAGAAATATTGGTGGTTTGAGGTCCTATATCAAAAGAATTTTGTTCTATTTCCAAATGTGAGGTTCAGTAAGATGATGATTAAATTTTCCTTCAAAAGCTCTATATTGCATCTCAATCAGTTTATAGGAATTTCAGTGCTAACTTTGAAATTCACTCTGCCGTCTGAGGGATAAGGGCCAAATGCAGGCTTAAATGGTAAAAAACTGGGCGGCGTGGGCAAGTTGGGCCGAAGGGCCTGCCTCCATGCTGTAAACATCTATGACTCTTTGTGCAGAGGTCAGAAATTTGCTGTCAGTCTTGTACAATAATAATAGTGAGAGATGAACATTTTACCTTGATTTTAACGCAAATTCTGGCCCTGAGTTTTGCAGATGTTAGATGACATTGAAGGAGTGGTCGCTATTACAGATGATGTCTTGTTCTGGGGAAAGGATGATCAGAAATATGAACAAAGGCTATAAAAAGTCTATTAAATAAGAAAATACCTTGTGGATCAGTATTAATTCCAGGTGAAAGATTTCAGTTGTATACAGCACAGACTCATAGCAGAAGAACTCAAGGATATCAGCCGTGGCTCATTTGGTGGCACTTTCATCCCTGAGGCACAAGGTAGTGGGTTCAAGTCCAACTCCTTGACTTGAGCACAAAAAAATCTAGCCTGGCACTCCAAAGCAGCACTGTGGGAGCGTTGCATGGTCAGGGTTACTGTCTTTTGGATGACAAGTTATAGCCGTGGCTTTTTCTGATCTCCAGAAATTTTCCAACTCAATGGCTTAGATTTTGCAGTCAGTGGCAGAGTAATGACATTTGCCCCTGACCAGGGAAGAGAGCTGCTCACATAGAATTGCAGGCTGTGGAATGCAGACTTCCTCTATTCCAAGGTCACTTTGAAACTAACACTGCTATAGTGGAATCTGTGGCAGCAAGCAAAAGAATAGGTGAGCGTAAAAGCTCCAATTGTCCTATTTTGAGGAAGAGCAGGGGAATTATTCCAGTGTCCTTGTCAATATTTATCCCTCAATCAATGCCACAAAATAAACACATTATCTGGTCAGAATCACACTGCAGTTTATGAAAGCTTGCTGAGTGTAAATTAAATAACACATTTCCAAAATTACAATAGTGACTTTACTTAAAGAGTACTCCACTGGCTGTAAAGCACTTTAGGCTGCCTAGTGGTCATGAAAAACACTATATAAATACATATATTTTTTTAAAGTGTAGAAGTCAAACAACAAATAAAGACCCGCAGGTCGTCAAATTCTTAGGCGATTTCCTATCTAATTTGTCACAAAGCCATAACGAAAGCTATCTCAAAAAGATATGGCATAGCATCTGAATATTAAGCAGGAAAATGTAGTTCAGAAGCTGCAATCCCAGATGATAGAAATCTCACGCTGAAATATCGTGATGTGACCAGGTTGGTAAGAATTTCTGTTGAGGCTTCCAGCAAAAACCACCCATAGCATATGCCTCTCAAGCATTTACAACAACTCAGTGCAGATATGTAAAAAATGCCATAATTCACAAAGTGAAGCAGCTTTATCTCTCTCTGTTGACCACACTGTCTGTCTGTGCTACTCGTTAATTTGTAGGGAGATCTGTTACCTGATGTCAAATACTGGGCAGGATTCTCCTCACCTCCCACAATGTGTTTTGTGGTGGCGGAGGTGGCCCGCCCTTGGCCAGTGGCAGGGTCTTTCGGCCCTGCCGTTGTCAACAGGAATTCCCATTCACGCTCTCCACCACCAGGGAACCCACAGTAGAGGGTCGCTGTCAGCGGGACCAGAAAATCCTGTCAGTGAGAATAGCTGAAAATCCCACTCATGGTTTCCTTTGCCCACTTCCCCATAGCAACGTGAAACATCTTCACCTTGTAATAAGGTGGACATATCGCAACCCAAACTCCCTTTCATCTTCGAAAGAAATGAACAGTTTACCACACAGCTATTTACAACCTGGTACCTACAACACGTGGCTGGGACTTGCAGTCTGTAAGTTGTAGACTGAGAGACTGCTGCATTGTCTCCAAATATGTTGCATCTTCTTTTCAGTAGAACAGTCTAAGCATTTATTTGATCTTGAACAGTCAAACCAACCAAGTTTACTATCAGGCATTCCAGAACAGATCATATGATTTTCTTAATTGACCCTAATGTCATGGACAACATTTGTGCGTTATTTTCTGCTGCCTCTGATCAATGGTTATAGACAATGTGATGTGTATGTTCTTATCTTCAGAGTGATTCACCAGAATTTTACCGCCCCGCCCATCACAGGAATCATAGCGGATGAGGGGCAGACCACGGAAAGGTCCGCTGACCTCGGGCAAGATTTTATGGTTTTGGGATGAGCAAGGCCATAAAATCCCATCCATTCTCTCTATTAAATAATTTCAGCAGCAAGATTGAGAGTTTTAAAATAAAGTGGGTTATTTACTATTATAATCTTGTCCCAGGTGTTTAAATGCATCTGCCACTCACTCATTACACACACTCACCAAGATTAGATACAGATGGATATAAAACAACATGGTTACAACTTAGATATTTTTATTTATTTATGCATGGGGTGTGGGCATTGTGGGTTAGGTCAATGTTTGTTGACTATCCCTAATTATTCTCGCGAAGATGGTGGTGAGCCACCTTTTTGAACCACTGCAGGTCATGTGGTGTAGGTACACCCACAGGGTTGTAAGGAAGTACATTCCAGGATTTTGACAGTGTGTAAAGGAACTATGATATAGTTCCACGTGAGAATGGTGCGTAGCTTGGAGGGGAACATGCATGTAATGGTGTTCCCATGCATCTGCTGCCTTCGCCTTTCTAGGTGGTAGAGGTTGTGGGTTTGGAAGGTGCTGGCTCAGGAGCCTTGATGAGTTACTGAATTCATAGGTAGATATTAGTTTCTGTCTTGTTGAAGGATGGCACAGTGGTTAGCACTGCTGCCTCACGGCACCAGGGACCCAGGTTCGATTCCTGGCTTGGGTCACTATCTGTGCGGAGTCTGCACGTTCTCCCCGTGTCTGCGTGGGTTTCTCCGGGTGCTCCAGTTTCCTCTCTCAATCTGAAAGATGTGCTGGTTAGGTGCATTGGCCATGCCAAATTCTCCCTCAGTGTACCTGAATAGGTGCCGGAGTGTGGCAACTCGGGGATTTTCACAGTAACTTCATTGCAGTGTTAATTTAAGCCTACATGTGACTAATAAATAAACTTTAACTTTCATTGTTTGGCACTTGTGACTTGCCACTTATCAGCCCAAGCCTGAATATTGTCCAGGTCATGCTGCATATGAACATGGACTGCTCGAGGAGCTGAGGAGTCATGAACAGTGCTGAACATTGTGCAATTATCACAAACATCCCCACTTCTAACCGTAAGTTAGAGGAAAGGTCATTGATGAAGCAGGTAAAGCTGTTTAGTCCCAGGACACAACCCTGCGGATTTCCTGTAGAAATGTCCCAGTGTGGAGCTGACTGATATTCAATAACCACAACTATCTATCCCCTGATTCCCAGTGACTCTGGTTTTGTTAGGGGCCCTTGATGCCATACACGATCAAATGCTGCCTTGATGTCAACTGCAATCCCTGTCACCTCACCTTTGGAGTTCAGCTCTTTTGTACGTGTTTGGACCAAGGCTATAATGAGATCAGGAGCTGAGAGGCCCTGCCAGAACTCAAACTGAGTGTCAGTGAGTAGGTAATTGCTGAGTAAGTGTTGCTTGATAGCAATGACAATGACAGCTTGCATTGCTTTGCTGATGATTGAGAGTGGATTAATAGGGTGGCAATTGGCCAGGTTGGATTTGTCCTGTTGCTAGTGTACAGGACATACCTGGAAAACTTTCCATATTGCCAGCTAGATACGAGTGTTGTAGCTGAACTAGAACAGCTTGGCTAGGGGCGTGCTGGAACATAAGTCTTCATTACTATTGCTGGAATGTTGTCCAGATCCATAGCTTTTACAGTATCTAGTGCCTTTAGCTGTTTATTGACATCACATGGAGTGAATCAACTTGGCTGAAGACTGGCATCTGGGGACTGCAGGAGGCAGATATGAACCATCCACTCAGCAATTCAGGCTGAAGATGGTTACAAATGCTTCAACCCTATCTTTTGCAATCAATCCACAAAGAAATCAAAGGGATCATGCAGCCATCTTGTTCGCAGCCTTTTGTGGTCAGTTTTGAACTTCACTTTAAACCTCAGAATATACCAGGACAGGACACTAAATTTAAAACTATAATCCCAAACTATAATAATTTATAAATGTCATAATTTTATGGGCTCCTCAATTGAGTTTGGGGGTATTTATGGAGTGTCCTCTTCCTGTTAGTTTTCTAACTGCCCACCACAATCCCCAATCTCTTTCATGGCAGGCCTATAGTTTCTTAGACAAAATTGATGTTTTAGTTGAAATGAATGTCTTGTAAAGCAGAGGGTTCTTAATAAGATGTCAGGCTTCTCGCAGTCTAATTTCCAGGAGATTGGTTCCCAGGTGAACCTGAAGTTGGAACAAATTGAAGGAGTCCTTCTCCCACTTTCGAGTTATTGTGGTTTGGTACTTTGGCTGTTTGGATTATGTGGAGATGCCGGCGTTGGACTGGAGTAAGCACAGTAAGAAGTCTCACAACACCAGGTTAAAGTCCAACAGGTTTATTTGGTAGCAAATACCTAAGCTTTTGGAGCGCTGCCCCTTCGTGGCTCCATCTGACGAAGGGGCAGCGCTCCGAAAGCTTATGGTATTTGCTACCAAATAAACCTGTTGGACTTTAACCTGGTGTTGTGAGACTTCTTACTGTGTTTGGATTATGTGCAGTGGGGTTCGATGGAATTCTTTTTTAAAAACAGCTTCTGCTGCATTTTTCAAAGGGAACAGAAAGAATGGCTTTCTCATCCTGTGACGTTTTTTGCGACCAAAGTATTTTTCCAAATAATTTGGGAGATTAGGTCGATTATACATCCTGCGATGTGGATTTCACACCTTGAGAGTTTGACACAGTTGCATCTGAATGACGCAATCAATTTGAAATTACCCTTTTGATTTAAATTTTAGGAAAGGGCATTGAGTCAACCACAATCTTAAATGTCCCTTTTATTCTCTCCTGAGTCGAGGGAGTAGCTTCAATCCACAAAGAAATCAAAGGGATCATGCAGCCATCTTGTTCACAGCCTTTTGTGGTCAGTTTTGAACTTCACTTTAAACCTCAGAATATACCAGGACAGGACATTCTCCTCGTGTTTGCGTGGGTTTCCTCCGGGTGCTCCGGTTTCCTCCCACAGTCCAAAGATGTGCGGGTTAGGTTGATTGGCCAGGTTAAAAATTGCCCCTTAGAGTCCTGAGATGTGTCGGTTAGAGGTATTAGCGGGTAAATATGTGGGGGTAGGACCTGGGTGGGATTGCGGTCGGTGCAGACTCGATGGGCCGAATGGCCTCCTTCTGCACTGTAGGGTTTCTATGACACTAAATTTAAAACTATAATCCCAAACTATAATAATTTATAAATGTCATAATTTTATCAATGTCACCTGAGAAAATGTCTGGTATCCTGTCTTCTGATGCTACTAGACAAAGCTATGTAAAAAGAAGCAAAGAAAAGAAACATTACACAGAAGTGAATCTCGTGATCTTGGAATGAATGACAGGCATGGAATTTGAAATTGATCATGAGTTACAATTGGAGAGGGACTCGGAAGAGATTTGACTATTGAAGGAGAGCTTCTCTTCAAAGTCGCAAAGTTCATTTGTTTGCCAACTTGATTAAAACAAATGGAAAGCTGCCAAGGGACTAAAAAGTCTAGGTTTCAAAGAGGTTTTGTACTACTATCACAGACGCTTTGATCACATCTTTGATTGAGCTTAATCAGCACAAATTGCAGATGCGATTAACTGGATGTCCAACATGTAACACTCACTGGAAGTCTGCAGGTCAATGAAAGCACAAGGCTTTTCCAATCATCATAAAAAGTTGAGACGGCGATATTTGAATTTCAGTCAAAGGAACATTCTGTCATCTCAGATAGGTCTACAATTCCTATTGAAACTCAGCAAGTCAACTGATACCGAAAGTTCAAACCGGATTGCACATAGCAAGCAACAATTTGCTTGACACAGTATTGCAGACAAAGTGGTTTCAGCTACTCTCAGTTTACAAGTACGGAATGCTGAGCATTTGGCAAAGTATGCAGATTCAAAAATGTTATCTTGTCCTCAAGCAACTCACACTCAAATGGGAAAATTAAAAATCTATCTATAAAGCTTGTTAAGGAAAGCAGAAGGTTATCACAAACATTTATCCAAACTGGATGTTAATGGCACATTTGGAAATGGTACAGTGCCACCAGCATTATCATAGAATCGCTACAGTACAGAAGGAGGCCATTCAGCCCATTGAGTCTGCTCTCTGAACGAGCATCTTACCCAAGCCCAATCCACCCCACCCTATCCACATAACCCCATGCATTTACCTAACCTACACTTCTTGGGTCACTAATGGCAACGTAATATGGTTAATCCACCTAAACTGCATATCTCTGGACTGTGGGAGGAAACCCACACAGCCATGGGGAGAACGTGCAAGCTCCACACAGACAGTCACCCAAGGCTGGAATTAAACCCAGGTCCCAGGCACTATGAGTACTAACCATTGTGCCACCGTGCCATTTGATGTGATGTAGAATTATACCAACCATTTGCACTTCAGAATGATCACACACAATGAACTGCTCACAGTGGTCCAAATACAACTAAATTAAGCAAATTAAACATTGTGACAATTTCACCTTTTAAAATGATTGCTGCCAGGACACATAATTAGAATGCACATACCCAACAAAATCAATGAAAGTCAGCAATTACTCTGCATCATACTGGTGGTACAAGCAGAATTTCAGGAGCAAAATAGATGTCATCAAATTGTCTGCATGTTTGGAGTTCATGTCCAAAAAGCCATTGAAAGAAACTCCAGTATCTTAGAGGAAGCTTCAGTGCATTTAAGATTGATGCCTGAAGGAGCAAAGCAATTGGAGGATTCTATTTAATCAATCTGAACCAATCAGATTGGTTAAATAGATTTGGAATCCAGGAAGCACTGAGGAGTTTGAATTCTATATCAAATCAGAAAAATAAAGGAAGGGGAAGAAAATATTGGATTAAGATAAAGAAAGGATGCGGGTGAAAAGATAGACATAAATTTTATGTCTTTAAAGTCAAAACCTTGAGGGAATGCAATTCTAGACTTGCAATAGAATAATTTTCAGTGCCAGAGGGGGTTATTGGAAGTAATTCACAATTATGTTGATAAAAAACTGCTTACACAACTAATTACTAGCTCTAAATACCAACAGCCATTTTTCTTTGTATCTGCTACACACATACAGCAACCCCAGAATATTCAGTGCATTTCTGTGGTAAGGAGATAGTCAAATAACATTTTCATGAAACGAAGAGTGGAACGGCACAACTCTGATTGCAACTTCAGGATATTGACATTTAACTGCACACCTATTCCATTTCTGAGGTTGTGTTAACTTTTTCACACATAAATCAGTTGGCACTTTATTTTGGTGGAAATTCTGGCCCAATGGAAGAGAAATTCATTCACTCCTTCTCCTGGTGCGATACAGACTACATTGATCCCCATAGGGGCAGGCAGCAGCACAGGCCATTAACGGCATGGACTGCAAGACATTCTTCGATGGTATCAATGAACAAAGTTGTTATGGGCCATGCAAGTAGTGCATGTCTGCCCCTGAAGAATCAACATAAGTGGGTGTAGCACCACTTAAAGTTCTCTGGAAAATGTTACATTGCATAGAGCCATCTAGTGAACTGCAGTGGAACTGATAGATAAACATTTATTACTGTGGCAGTTGTGTGGGAGGAAAATCAAATGTCTTTTGGATCACCATGAATAGATGCAACTTTCTGGATCCAAGAATGATCTTAGGAAAAATGCAAGTAGTCCCAAATTTCCTCAGGACCCAGGGTGTCTTTGTGGACCAACTGGTTAAGCACCACTAGGTGTGTGCATGGAATAAAACAGAGGTAGAAATCTGTCCAGTGGTAGAAATGGGGCAGTGGTGGTTGGTGGTCAACAGGTGGACTTGGTACCTTTTTCATAGAAGCTTGATGCCACAAAAGAGACAGGACTGGCAGGGTGGCATCAATCTTTCCACCCCCAGAGAAACTGAGAATTATCCCCAACCATCCTTAAAGACTGATCCGAATAAAAAAGAATGTGCCGAATAAATGTTTAAACTGCTTTAAATTAATTAAAATAGTAAAACAAAACATGCAAGAATAAATACTGTGGTAATTAAAGGAAAATAATGCAAATTTCTCATATCAGGAACAAAATGGATTCTTCCTGAAAATCAATCTTGTCTGAAATCATATTTTCCAAGCAGGTGAAATATTTTAAAATACCTACTTTTATTTCTGACAAAACAATACTCAGTGATAAGGTGTGACTTAATCTTGCATCAAATTCTAGTCAAAGTTGTGAAGCCTCAATGTACACCTCATGTAAATAGTAAAAGATAAGAATTGGGAGCAGGAGCAAGTCATTCGGCCCATTGAGTTGCTTCTCCACTCAATACAATCATGGCTGATCTTATTCTGTCATCAAGTCCAATTTACTCCCTGTCCCCCATAACTCTTGTCTACTTCTTTGATCAGAAATCTGTCTAACTCAGCAGTGAATATATTCAATGACCCAGCCTCCACTGCTCTCTGTGGAAGCCAATTCCAAAGGCTAACAAATTTTTGACAGGAAATTCATAGAAACATGGAAACTAGAAGCAGGAGTAGGTCATTTGGCCCTTCCAGCCTGCTCCACCATTCATCTTAATCATGGCTGATCATCGAATTCAATATCCTGATTCCCCTTCCCCCCCCAAACCCCTTGATCCCTTTAGCCCCAAGAGCTATATCTAATTTCTTCTTGAAATCAACAACGTTTTGGCCTCAACTACATTCTATGGTAGTGAATTCCACACATTCACCATCCTCCGGGTGAAGAAATTTTTCCTCACCTCATTTCTAAAAGGTTTACCCCTTATCCTTAAACTATGACCCCTAGTTCTGGATTCCCCCACTATCGGGAACATTCTTTCTGAATCTACCCTGTCTAACCCTGTTAGAACTTTGTAACTTTCTATGAGATTTCCCTCTCACTCTTCTAAACTCCAGTGAATATAATCCTAACCGACTTAGTCTCTCCTCATAAGACAGACCTGCCATCCCAGGAATTCCTCTTGCTCTCTAACTTAGAAGTGAGATGCCTTATTTTTAAACCGTGTCCCTCTATTTCCCAATTTCCCTCATGAGCGGAAACATCCTTCCAGCATCTATCTTGTCAAGCCCAACCCCTCAGAATTTGATGTTTCAGTAAGATCACTGAATGAGTATGGGGCCAACCTGCTCAACTCTTCTTCACAAGACGTCCTTTCATCCCAGGAATCAGCCTCGTGAAACTTCTCTAAGTACTTCCAATACAAGTACAGCCCTTCTGTACACAAAAATTGTACAGCATACTCCAGGTGCGATTTCACAAACGCCCTGTGCAACTTCAGCAAGGGGCCTACATCTATAGTCCTTCCTCTTTGCAAAAAAGGCCAACATTCCATTTGTCTTCCTAATTACATGCCGTACCTGCTTGCCAACTTCTCTGATTCATATACAAGGACACCAAGATCCCACTGTAGAATTCTGCAGTCTCTCTCCATTTAAAAATGTTCTGCTTTTCTTCTCTTCCTATCATATTATTGTGAAACAATATAGCTTAAGGTGGCTCCTCAACCATAGTTTTTCTATCGACAAAGAGCCATTTGGTCTGGGTAAGTGTGCTGTTATACTTAGTAACAGATGCAGCAACCACACAATGCTGATCACGCAGTTAGGTTTGGCTGTAATCGTATGATCATCATCAGCCAGCTGGTGCAGTGACTTTATTTTTAATTTGAATTCCAATTAAAAATGTCAACAAGCAACTTAAAAATAAACACACGCACACACAAACACATTTTGTAAAAAGCTTTCAATTCTGCAGCAAAGCTATTGAGGGAACCTTGAAGAAAATATCTTTGTACATTCAAGGTTTCTAGATAACACATGAATTTCCGTTGGAAAACTTCATTTAAATTTGCTCTGTACTGGGATGACCCTGACTACGAGAATGGTTCAGTGCTCTTGGTGTGGTTGCAAATAGCCTAAAATCTGGGATTGTGGGACGTGCATAGTCTGTAATGGTTATCCTCCGTATAAACCAGCTGAATAATAAGAAGCAATGAAGTATTTTATACATTTGAAAAAAATTCACCGTGGCTGAATTTTCTTTTCTCCTTTTGTGGGTTCCTCTGCTTTATCTCTTTCTGGGCATCTGAATTTTACAAGTACACTTTGAAGCTACGTTTTGTTAACAGACCATTCAGTAGTTGGGAGCTTCATCCTGTTGGTAAATTTGTGTAAGGAGTGGGTGTTGTTAATATAATAACTTATGATCCCAGTTGATGTTACTACTGGGTGGGAAGGTCACAGAATGGAACCCTGGCTCAAAAGATCGTAACTTTTACTTAAAATAAAATGGGTGAACAGTCATAGGACTGCCAATTAGCTTTTAACACAAGAAAATGAAAAGTCTGATTAAATTCACTACCCTTTCACAACACCTATATCTTATCATAGAAATCATAGAAACCCTACAGTACAGAAAGAGGCCATTCGGCCCATCGAGTCTGCACCGACCACAATCCCACCCAGGCCCTACCCCTATATCCCTACATATTTTACCCACTAATCCCTCTAATCTACGCATCCCAGGACACTAAGGGGCAATTTTAGCATGGCCAATCAACCTAACCCGCACATCTTTGGACTGTGGGAGGAAACCAGAGCACCCGGAGGAAACCCACGCAAACACGAGGAGAATGTGCAAACTCCACACAGACAGTGACCCAAGCCGGGAATCGAACCCAGGTCCCTGGAGCTGTGAAGCAGCAGTGCTAACCACTGTGCTACCGTGCCGCCCTTCACAACTGTAAATAGATTTTTAAAGTTAACACAAGTTACAGAATATGTCTTCACAACTGTAAATAGATTTTTAAAGTTAACACAAGTTACAGAATATGTCTTCACAACTGTAAATAGATTTTTAAAGTTAACACAAGTTACAGAATATGTCTTGTACTATATTGGTCTCAGTAAGCGCATAATCCCTGTAAATCGACAGGCCAACTGTAGTCAGACACACCACACTCTGAAACCAAGTGGCAAATGCCACCCAATCCAATTTATGTGGATTTCTGATCAAAATTGCCCCACACGATCATCACACTCTGAGCCAACTGGTCTCACTGGACTGTGACTTCCGCACAAATGTTTTCAAACTCCACTCTTGACACAACACACCTTAGAATGTGCTCCCATTCAACATTTTCTCTCAGATGCTTCACCAAGTATCAACTTCCAGGATTTTAATCTCTCCTTTCAGTATTCCTCTGCCTTGAATTGCCCCTGCATTCAAGCTTCCAAACAATGATAAGAGTGCACTGCTTCACAGGCTGTAATAGGGTTGCCAACCTTAGGATTACTTCAGGTGTCTGGCTTCTCCACTTTTAAACTGGTTAATGCAGCTGTCTCTTCAACCAGAGCACAGGCTCTGCTGTTTACTTTAACTTCACCCCTAAGGAACCCTGTTCAAATTCTTCTTGAGTTTTTTTTAATCCCAATTCTAGAACCACCAGTTCTTTAGCTTTTGGTACTGCATGGTGGCACAGTGGTTAGCACTGCTGCCTTCCAGTGCCAGGGACCTGGGTTCGATTAGATCCCTGAAAGTTGGGAATCAAGTAGATAAGGTTGTTAAGAAGGCATATGGTGTCTTGGCGTTTATTGGTAGGGGGATTGAATTTAGGAGTCGTAGCGTTATGTTGCAACTGTACACAACTCTGGTGCGGCCGCACTTGGAGTACTGTGTGCAGTTCTGGTCCCCACATTACAGGAAGGATGTGGAGGCTTTGGAGAGGGTGCAGAGGAGGTTTACCAGGATGTTGCCTGGTATGGAGGGGAGATCCTATGAGGAGAGGCTGAGGGATTTGGGATTGTTTTCGCTGGAAAGGCGGCGGCTAAGAGGGGATCTTATTGAAACATATAAGATGATTAGAGGTTTAGATAGGGTGGATAGTGATAGCCTTTTTCCTCTGATGGAGAAATCCAGCACGAGGGGGCATGGCTTTAAATTGAGGGGGGGTAGTTATAGAACCGATGTCAGGGGTAGGTTCTTTACCCAGAGGGTGGTGAGGGATTGGAATGCACTGCCAGCATCAGTAGTAAATGCGCCTAGTTTGGGGGCGTTTAAGAGATCCGTAGATAGGTTCATGGACGAAAAGAAATTGGTTTAGGTTGGAGGGTCACAGTTTTTTTTTAACTGGTCGGTGCAACATCGTGGGCCGAAGGGCCTGTTCTGCGCTGTAATGTTCTATGTTCTATGTTCTATGATTCCCGGCTTGGGTCACTGTCTGTGTGGAGTTTGCACGTTCTCCCTGTGTCTGCGTGGGTTTCCTCCGGGTGCTCCGGTTTCCTCCCACTGTTCGAAAGATGTGCTGGTTAGGTGGATTAGCCCAAACAGATGCCAGAATGTGGCGACTAGGGGAATTTCACAGTTACTTCATCGCAGTGCTAATGTAAGCCTTACCTGTGACTAATAAATAAACTTTAAACTTTATAAAACTTACTCCATTGTTCTGCCTTTGCTTCTGGCAGTGAGAGAGAAACGTTTCCTCTCCAGCTACCTGGCTCCAACTGCCTTGGGTCCAGATTAAAACAAAACTCAAAATGTCTTTCTAACTTAGAATAACCCCTGGTTGCTAAACAACAACCTCATCTTTCTTCAACCTCTGTTTGTTTTCACGTTTAACATGAATCTAACTAAATTTTGAATCCTTTCTTTCACAAAGACACAATTAAACTCACCTAAATTTATGTCCTATTTCTAATATCCAAAAATATAAATATAGGCTGGTTTTCACTGGGCCTGCTAGCTCCTGGCAGGAATCCCAACAGGCAATGAATTGGACGCAGGCCCAAAACCTGGCAAATAGTGGCAAACCAGTTGCAATGCTCCCAACCTGCCCTGTCAGCCCTAATGAGGTTGCCATCCACTGATGCACATTCAAAAAGCCTAATATACATATTGTGGTGGACTTCAGTTGTGCCTTTGTCCTATATGGACCACCGTTGTGTGTTTGTCATGCCTGGACACATCCCCTGCTGGTTCGGTTCCTCCCCTCATCACCTAGTATAACCTAGTCTCCTCCCCCTTGTTCAGTCCAGGTTGGTTATCTGTTGGGATGTGCTCCTGATTCTGTTATGAATAAAAGCCTACAGTTGTATTGGCACACAAGTAGTCTTTTGCCTAATTGATAGCGTATCACATATGTTAGCTGGAAACTCGAATAATCACTTTCCTATGATGCACTGTCCCCACCAGAGGGAAGTCCAGAGGGCGGGCTTTGGTGCAAGTCTTGACAAACGTGAACTTGGTGCCTTGTACTGTTGGGGGTGGGGGCATTCTGATGCGCTATCAATAAGGCGAAAGACTACCGATATGCCAATATAAGTGTAGGCTTTTATTCACAACAGAATCAGGAGCAGATTCCAACATATAACCAACCTGGACTGAACAAGGGGGAGGAGACAGCCACCTTTATACTAGGTGCTGAGGGGAGGACCCAAACTGGAAGGGGATGTGTCCAGGTATGACAAGCACACACAACAGTGGTCCATATAGGACAAAGGCACAACTGAGGTCCACCACACATTCACCGTGGGTCACTCCCCCAGGATACTGCTCTAGTGGCTGCACTTGCCCTTGCTGCCTTGGGAAAGGTGATGTTCACTCTCAGGATGGTGATTCTGGGAAAGGTATTCATTAATGTCTCTGCCCTTTAAGACCTTTGCAATGGCTTAGTCACTTTGATATCCATGCCCAATGGACACCTGGAAGCTTTCAAAATCACCACAGTACTCCATTCCACATGAGAGATTGCCCCAGGTTAATGTCATTAGCTCCAGGCATTAAATGACCTCCTTAAAAGTGTCATAGCAAGGACCTGTCAGTTTTATCAGGGAGATCCCCTTGCTTTCTTCCATAAGGCCCAGCTGCTCTGAAACCTCTTTGAAGTGGCATGATGGCCTTTGTGGTGTGCTGGGGTGGGGGGGGGGGCGGGGCAGGATGGCCTTTGTGGTGGTGGGGGGGGGGGGGCAGGATGGCCTTTGTGGTGTGTGGCGGGGGGGGGGGGGTGGGTAGTGTGGGGGCTTATGAGAGGGCATGACCCATTCTTTCATTGGCAGGGTGGTTGCCCCTCTGTGCTGAGGGGTTCTGGGTATTGCCCTTGTCAGCGGGGGGTTGCCATGTCCATTGTGGGCGGTGGGGGGAGTGGGAAGGGGGCCTGTTTCTCAGCGCTGAGTAACAAGTCTCACAACACCAGGTCAAAGTCCAACAAATTTATTTGGAATCACGAGCTTTTCGGAGCACTGCTCCTTCATCAGGTGACTCACCTGTGCCCATCCCAGTCCAAAGCCAGCATCTACACCTCTGAGCGCTGAGATTGTGGTGCACTTTATAAACGGCACTCTGATCTCGGTAAAGCCGGGCTGGTTGACATGTTATAAGATTTTGAATATTTTTACATGCTAAAAGTGGGAGAATCTCACCTGATAGGCGCTGCTAATGTCAATGGGAAACAATCTGGTTTTCCCAGTAGCGGGAGCGCTTCGAGTGCAGTCGGGTGAATTGCGGCCATACAATATTTACAACTACCTGTTTCCTGACAAAATCAAGCAAAAATAGCTTCATTGTACAGATGAACTCAAAGATCCCAGCTAGATTTTTTTACGAAGCGTGGCTTTCCATATATAGTGGAACTTTTAAAGTTTGTTTTCATAATATGAATCATTTAAAAAACAATTTCAACGTCAGAACATAAAAGTTTTGCTGACATTCAGAAATGTGCTACTACTAATATGCATTCATATTCCTTAAGCTCAGAAGCGTTCTCTCATGCCTCTATGAGCAGTGCAATGAAATATTTTAAACATAGAAATGCAGCAGACACCTTTCACTACGGTCAGTAATATTAAACTCATTACCATATCAGCTAACACCTTAAGGCACAGCCAATGTCCTTCAAAATGGCAACCAATCTACTATCTCAATGTCCTCCCCAGAAAATTCATATGTAAATTTCATGGACTGTTTAATCATGTCAGTAATCTCTGGGAAAGATGACTTAACCATTTCCTTTTTAATTGAGAACTTCACAGCATTCTGAGAAATGATCAAAGCGAGGGCTTTATGAAATGGATCAGTGAACACCAATTTAATTTGAAGGATGTGCGACAGGATCATGCCTTACCCCACAAGGACAGGGAGCTATTTACCTCTTATCCTATCCCAATCTCAAAACTATTTCCTGCGTTCAGCAAATGTAACACAGTCTTCCTCCAGTTTTATACCCTGTGAGCAAATAGAAATAGGGTCTGGAATTTTTCATTATCAGTTTTAATGGAATCCCAAAAAGCATTCATGCAGAGGAGATGTTCAATCTTAGACATTATTATAATTGGCATTGATGCTTAATACTATCGTAGGAACATTAAAACTCAAGTTGTGTATGGGAAATGTGAAAGTTGAATCTACATATGCTATAGCAAGTGTTTACGACTAATATATCAATAAAATGAGTGAGATATTAAATAATTAACAGATTTCAACCGAAGATTGTGATTGAGAATCTTGATACTCATCTTGAATGGCAGCTGTTAAAAGTGGGCAATAAGGCAGAGACACCGCTCGTCAATGCTGCTTTCCTTCCTCGCTGCCTCACTCCACATAAAAAAGAGAAAATTCTTCTCTGCATCTACTTACTCGGCATAGCCGAGTTACTGCCAATTATAAATTAGACTAGATTTTACAAGAAGAAGATTAACACTTTAAATTCTCCATTCACTAAAAACCTCAGGGACACAATCAGTTTTAAGTTTATTTGTTAGTCACAAATAGGCTTACATTAACACTGCAATCAAGTTACTGTGAAAATCCCCTAGTTGCCACACTCCGGCGCCTGTTCGGGTACACTGAGGGAGAATTTAGCATGGCCAATGTGCCTAACAAGCATGTCTTTTGGACTGTGGGAGGAAACTGGAGCACCCGGAGGAATCCCACGCAGACACGGGGAGAACGTGCAGACTCCCCACAGCCGGGAATTAAACCTGGGTCCCTGGTGCTGAGAGGCAACAATGTTAACCACTGTGCCACCGTGCCACCTTCGGAACATTTGGTTGCTGGTGGACAATTCCTGGGTTGCCTCTCATCTCCCACCCTCCATAAACTTGAGCTCAACCAAAGCTCTGCTGCCTATATCCAAACTCACACTAAGTCCTGTTGACCTGTCACCCCTGTGCTCACTGACCTACTTTAAAATTTGCATCCTTGATTTCAATTCTTCCCATGACCCCGCCCACCCTCTCTCTGTACTGTCCTTCAGTTATATTTGTAATGAGGAAACAAAGAAATGGCTGACCAACTGAACACATATTTTGATTCTGAGTTCACAAAGAAGGACACAAAAAATATTCCAGAATTGTTGTGGAACACAGGATTTAGAGAGGGAGGAACTGAAGGAAATCATTATTAGTAGATCAATGGTGTTGGGGAAATTAAAAGCCAATAAATCCCCAGGGCCTGGTAATCTGCATCCCAGAGTATTTAAGGAAGTGGTCCTAGAAATAGTGGATATATTTGTGTCATAGAGGTTTACAGCATGGAAACAGGCCCTTCGGCCCAACTTGTCCATGCCACCCTTATTTTTTTTTAAAAACCTGTAAACTAATCCCAATTGCCCACACTTGGCCCATATCCCTCTATACCCATCGTACCCATGTAACTATCTAAATGCTTTTTAAAAGACAAAATTGTACCCGCCTCTACTACTACCTCTGGCAGCTTGTTCCAGACACTCTCCACCCTTTGTGTGAAACAATTGCCCCTCTGGTCACTTTTGTATATCTCCTCTCTCACCTTCAACCTATGCCCTCTAGTTTTACACTCCCCTACCTTTGGGAAAAGATATTGACTATCTAGCTAATCTGTGCCCCTCATTATTTTATAAACCTCTATAAGATCACCCCTCAGCCCTCTACGCTCCAGAGAAAAGAGTCCCACTCTAACCAGCCTCTCCTTATAACTCAATCCATCAAGTCCCGGTAGCATCCTAGTAAATCTTTTCTGCACTCTTTCTAGTTTAATAATATCCTTTCTATAATAGGATGACCAGAACTGTACACAGTATTCCAAGTGTGGCCTTACCACTGTCTTGTACAACTTCAACAAGACGTCCCAGCTCCTGTATTCGATATTCTGACCGATGAAACCAAGCATGCTGAATGCCTTCTTCACCACTCTGTCCACCTGTGACTCCACTTTCAAGGAGTTATGAACATGTACCCCTAGATCTCTTTGTTCTATACTCTCCCCAATGCCCTACCATTAACTGAGTAAGTCCTGCCCTGGTTCAATCTACCAAAATGTATCACCTCGCATTTGTCTAAATTAAACTTCATCTGCCATTCGTCAGCCCATTGGCCCAATTGATCAAGATCCCTTTGCAATTTTAGATAACTTTCTTCACTGTGCACTATGCCACCAATCTTAGTGTCATCTGAAAACTTACCAACCATGCCTCCTATATTCTCATCCAAATCATCAATATAAATGACAAATAATAGTGGACCCAGCACTGATCCCTGAGGCACACCTCTGGTCACAGGCCTCCAGTTTGAAAAACAACTCATCTTCCAAGATTTTATAGACTCTGGAACAGTTCCTACAGATTGGAAGGTAGCTAATGTAAGCCCATTATTTAAAGAGGGAGGGAGAGAGAAAACAGGGAATTATAGACTAGTTAGCCTGTTGTCGTAAGTGAAAAAATGTTAGAGTCCATTATCCAAGATTTTATAGCAGAGCACTTGGAAAACAATGGCAGAATCGGGCAGTCAGCATGAATTTACAAAAGGGAAATCATGCTTGACACATCTACTGGAATTCTTCGAGGATGTAACCAGTAGAATTGATGAGGGGGAGACAGTGGATGTGGTTAACATGGACTTTCAGAAGGCTTTCGACAAAGCCTTACATAAGTAACTAAAGTGTAAAATTAAAGCATATGGGATTGGGGGTAGTGTATTGAGATGGATAGAAAACTGGTTGGTAGAGAGGAAACAAAGAATAGGAATAAATGGGTCTTTTTTTGAATGGCAGGCAGTGACTAGTAGGGGATTCCAGGGATCAGTGTTGGGACCCCAGCTATTCACAATATATATTAATGATTTAGATGAGACAACTAAACGCGATATCTCCAATTTTGCAGATGACATAAAGCTGGATGGGAGGGTGAACTGTGAGGATGCAGATACTTCAGATTGATTTGGAAAAGTTGAGTAAGTGCGCAAATGCATGGCAAAAGCATGGCAACCTTGGTAGCAAAAACAGGAAGGCAGATTATTATCTGAATGGCTATAAAGTTAGAGAGGGGAATGTGCAACATGACATGGGTGTCCTTGTACACCAGTCACTGAAAGTAAGCATGCAGGTGCAGCTGGCAGTAAAGGCGGCAAATGGTATGTTGGCCTTCATAGCGAGAGGATTCAAGTACAGGAGTAGGGATGGCTTTCTCCAATTATACAGGACTTTGTTGAGACCATACCAGGAATATTGTGTGCAGGCTTCTTCTCTTTATCTGAGGGAGGATGTTCTTGCTGTAGAGGAAGTACTGAGTACTGTGAAGGTTTATTAGACTAATTCCTGGGATGGCAGGACTGATGTACAAGGAGAGATTGAATCAGTTAGGATTATATTCACTGGAATTCAGAGAGGTGGGGGGGGAATCTCATGGAAATCTATAAAACTTTAACCGGATTTCACAGGGTAGATGCAAGAAGAGTGTTCTCAAGGATGGGGGAGTCCAGAACCAGTGGTCATAGTCTAAGGATAATGGGACTGACATGAGGAGAAATTTCTTCACCCAGAGAGTGATAAGCTTGTGGAATTCTCTACCATGGAAAGTAGTCAAGGCCAAAATCTTTCAAAAGGTGTGAGATATTTCTCTTGGAACGAAAGGGATCAAAGAATATGGGGGTAGGGGGAGATCAGGATATTAAGCTGGATGATCTGTCATGATCATACTTAATGGCGGAGCAGGGTCAAAGGGCTGAATGACCTACGCCTGCTCCTATTTTTGATCTTTCTATTCCCACCAAGATATCGGCCTTCCTCCAACATTAGCCTCCTGTGCATCCCTGATTTTATTTGACCTGCTATTGGTGGCAGTTGCTGAGGGTTAAAGTTCTGAAATTCCCTTTCTAAACTTTCCACCACTCTTTCTTCCTATAAGATGATCTTTAAAAGTTTCACACTTTGACTGAGTGCTTGGTCACCTGCCCCAAAATTTCCTTCTGTAGCTCGGTGTCAAATTTTGTTTGATAGCTCCCCCCGCTTACTACATTAAAGATACTAAATAAGTAGAAGTTGTTTTGTTGATGGATGCAGATGCAGTCCCAAATTGTGGGGACACGGTCAGCAACGTATCCTGAGCCGCTGGGGAGCTATAACTGTGCAGCAGCCCGAGAAGTTTTCTTTTAAATTACTGCTCCTTTGCAGCCATGCAAAGAAATTCCAAAGGCCTGCACACTTAAATGAATCGTCTGCGCACTGTGATGTGGAATGGCTGATGGTTATATTCCTTTATCACCGCTGTTAAAGAGAGTATAAAAATCTGGATGGATATGCAGGTACAAGCTGATTTTGAAATCACCAGCTACTACAAATATCATCATTTCTTATTAAACTCTTAGACTGTAGGTATGTTTGCCATGCCAAGATGTGAATCAGTTTAAAAGCGCACACCCAGCTGTTGTCAGGAATCAGGTCCTGGTGCGATTCCTCGGTTACATCCAAGGCAGTTCCTCTCCCTCCTGAGGGCACCTCGCTCCACTTGGATTTTGAGTAATGTAACGTTGTAAAGCTGAGTTTCAAAAACATTCAAGCACGGCTCGATCCCCTGAGCATTTTATAACATTGAATCCTCTATTGTTACGTGAAAGTGCGTGGTGCAAGGGATTGGGGCTCTGGGTGTGCAGGAAATAGGACAATGAACAGGCACAGCTCACAGAATAATTCTCATCTGCTGGTGGCTGGTAGATCAGTGAAGTCAAACTTCAGCCTGAATCTTTCAATTAAATTGATCAAGATAGATACAGCTAAATTGACTATTTTATCTGGCTCAGATGTTTTTCAAGGCAAAGTCTCTAAAAGATGCTTTACTTTACTCGATGAATGTTACACTCTGCCAATTTGCCACTCAGACAGAGACGACCAGTTACCCCCACTGTATGGATGTCTGAGGCTGTGACTACGATGGAACAAAAGTGTAATAGCATCATATTTCCTTCTTTTAAATTAAAAATAAAATGCTGCTTCACGTGATAACAATAAATATCAATGATTTAGTCCAGTGGATTTGTGCCAGATAGATACTAGAATAAACTTTTGCAATCAATCAGATTTTGGATTTCAATCTTTGCTCTGAAATATAAAATTCAAGCTTTCTATAATGCTAAATCATGACAACGAGACAGAGAGCAGAATGACTAACAAGACAAATACCCAAAACAAGAGAGTTTTAGTTTCTGCTATAATCAATAAGTGATTATACTAATACAGTGCTGTTTTATTCAACAAGACTAAGAGATTTGTTCTTTTTCATACATACAATGGAGACAATTTCATATATCCATCTTGCTCAATGGAGCCAAACAAAAGAGGTTTATTCCCTCGTGTCTTATCACCAGTAACACAGTGAAGTAATGCAGCAATGTGCTTGGAACAAAACTGGAAAGATCAGTAAAATGCTGCCAAATTCTGAATAATTCTGGCATGTACAATTTCACGGATGCCTCTTTATTCGCACATCACTTCTCGTAAAATGACTGAAAACAATTAATTCAATGAGTATTGTTGGTCCGCTTGCCTGAATCGTTGTTCAGTTTTAGTTTACTTTATTTATTAGTGTCACAAGTAGGCTTACATTATCACTGCAATGAAGTTACTGTGAAAATCCCCTAGTCGCCACACTCCGGCGCCTGTTCGGGTACACTGAGGGGCAATTTAGTATGGCCAATACACCAAACCAGCACATCTTTCGGACTGTGGGAGGAAACCGGAGCAAACACACGCAGACACGGGGAGAACGTGCAGACTCCACACAGTGACCCAAGCCGGGAATCGTACCTGGGTTCCTGGAGCTGTGAGACAGCAGTGCTAACCACTGTGCCACCATGCAGCCCCTATTTAAGCTCCTAAACCAATCTAAGGTCAAGCATCCTTCACCTATTTTTTTCAAGAACACCAGATGAGACATTTTAGAATATTTTGAGAAGAAAGTTGGCAAACAGGAAGATAATTTGATGATACTTCAATGAGCGCATCCACAGAGATACTCAATATTCCAACCAATCAGTGTCTATCTGAAAAAGGTTTGTAACTGAAAATCAAAGTTCGAACTTTAAATCAAAATTCAGTGACTTGTGAACTTCGTACTCCACTGATGTTACAAATATGAGGTTTGTAATATTGGTATGTTTCAGGACCGTATGCTAGATCCTACCACAAAATGGCAGAGTGTTGGGTGTGGTGCAAAACATGGAGTGTTTCGTGCCGACAGAGACAGCATGTTTTTGGACCGAATCTATCGGCTCATTAGTGTTCATTTCTATTCCCACAAGTTTCACGCCGCTCCAGTGGCACTTTCCCGCTGATTTGCCCGCCGCATAACAACTTAACTGCTGCAAGCTCTGTATAAATGGCTCCCCAGCTCTTGTTCCACAATGATTGCAGGAGCTGGCAGCCAAGAAGCTGGCACCACGCTTCACAAACAGCCACTGACCAGGCAGCTCGACGGAGTGGCGCAGAGGCAGTAAACCCTGGAGGAGATGGCCGTCCAGCAGGGTGACCACCCCATCTGGGATGCTTTGGCAGCCCTGGTCAGGGCAAGCACACTGCAGAAGAGGTCAGGGCAGCAGTGTCGGAAGAAAATGTATGATCTTCTTTGCCTACCCAGGGTAAGTGAAACACCCGCAACCTCCCACTGGACCCCATCACACCCCCAACCCTTTCCCTCACTCAGCCACCTCAGCCTTTGCCAACACCAGGCACCAGGTTCCCCCCCTCCCCCCCCACCCCACAATCACCATGTTCCCCCAGTAGCTACTATGCTCCTTACACTCCAGCTCCTACCCAAGCCTGCCCCCCCTCATCTCCATCTTAAATATCAACACTCCCACCTTACACTCTCCTTATCTGTGTCATTGCAGGACAAACTAAAGTCCATCAGGCATCAGCGGGCCAAGCCAGCTGAAGTCATGCCCAAGTTACAAACCCTCACACGCTGCAAGGAGCGAGTCCTTGAGCTGGCTGGGGAGGAGGAAGAACGTGCCTGCGCTGCTGGTGACAAATCTTTAGGGTGACATTCGCCATAAAGATCATTGTGGCGATTAGTACTTACCCAACCAGGAAACAAAAAAAAGAAGCAACCCCTCAGGAGCTAAGAATTACTTGGACTGGTTCTTGAAGAATGGAATGTCTACTTAAAGGATGAAGTAAAGTATAAACAAGGAGAGAAATTTTCAGTTGTTTTAAATGTTAAATGGTGATCTTGTCTCTAGTTATCGCCTCAGTTATCCACTTAAATAGTGTTCAGTCAATATTGCTTTTAATTTGTTTTTTAAAGTATAAATCTCAAAAATTGAAATCTTGTCATGTGAGACCCGATGGCCCTAGGGTTCTAAAAGAGATAGCTGTAGAGATAGTGGAATGCTGGTGTTGTTTCTCAAAATCTTTAGATTTGAGAATAGTCCTATTAGGTTGGAATTTGACAAATGTTGCATCACTTTTCAAGAAAGGAGGGAAAGCAAAAACAGGGAACGATAGACCAGTTAGCGTAACGTCAGATGTTGCAAAAATGCTGGAATCTATTATTAAGGAAGTCACAGCAATGCACATAGAAAAGCATTGTATGATTAGAACAAGTAAAGATAAACCCTGTTCAAAATGTTTATCAGAGTTTTTTGAGGATGTAACTTGTAGGGTCGATAAAAGAGAGTCTGTAAATGCCAAATACCTGGATATCCAAAAGGCACTTGATAAGGTTCTACACAGAAAGTTAATAAGCAAGGGGTTAGAGGGTTAGCATGGATAATAGAGGATAGAAAACAGAGTGTGGAATAAATGGGGTTTTTCAAATTGGAAGGCAATGACTAATGGAGAGCCACAAGAATCAGTGCTTGGTGCCTCAGCTATTTACAATCTATATTCATGACTAGGATGAAAGGTCAGAGGGTGGAATTCTCCAAAATCCCCGCTAGCATGTTTGATGGTGGGCATGGAGAGAGACTATGATTTGAGGTCTAGACATTGGTTTCATGCTGGTTTGAATCCCGTTTTTAAAATTCATTCTTGAGATATGGGTGTCGCTGGTTGAGCGAGCATTTATTGCCCATCACTAATTGCCCATGTCTCACTCGGTCATTTCAAAGGGCAGTTAAGAGTCAACCACATCACTGTGGGTCTGGAGTCACATGTAGGCCAGACTGGGAAAGGACGACAGATTTCCTTCCCTAAAGGACATTAGTGAACCAGATAGGTTTTTACAACAATTGACAATGGTCATCATTAGATTCTTAATTCCAGATTTTTACTGAATTCAAATTCCACCATCTACCATGGTGGGATTTGAACCCCGATCCCAAAAGCATTACCCTGGGTCTTTGGATTACTCATCCAGGGACAATACCATCAAGCCACTTCCTCCCCATTCTGAGGCTGGAACATAGACCCCCTCCAGGGCACCTAACCTGGAAGATACACCTGCGGATGCTTCCCCAATCCACTGACGCTCTGTTCCAGCATTGCGGGCTGCCTCCGGGGTTCAGGATGGAGGCAGAGAATAGGCCAGGTATCATGTCTGGGACTTCCCTAACCTACAGTACTCATTTCTACATTGACTAGTTCACTTTTCAATTGAGCTGTCAGGAGATGCTCAGAAATTGCGAGCAGCAGAATAGAAAGACTTGCATTTGTACAGTGTCTTTCACAACCTTCTGATGTGTCAAAGCACTTAAAAAACAGAAGTACTCGACTGATTGTAAAGTGTCATTACTGCTTTAATGAAGGAAACAGTTAATGTGCATGCAGGGCTGAAGTTTAAGAGCCAGGGTAGTAACCCCTGGAAAGCCAGGCACAACACTATTGTGGCCATTCTCCGAAGTCTCAGTGGAATTCAGTGACAATCTGCCTGCCATCACAGCTCCTGCACCATTAATGGTGGTCATCCCACCTCCAGGAGCAGCCAGCCAATAGAGGGCAGCTCTTCAGCCCCAACAGTGTCTCCAGGAACGGTGGCCATTGCTGGCAAGACAGCTGATTCTGGAGCAGCACCATTGAAGGAGTCCTTGGAATTAAGATGAGTTTGTGGGGCCTGCTGGAGTCAAACAGAGTTAAGCCATTTTAAAAACCTAAAGAGCTGGGTGTTTTAGCGGGCATGGCCTTGGCTGCTAGGAGGGCCCTCTTGGGCTATAGTGTGCCCAATGTGGAAACCCTCGGCCCAGCCTGAGCTGGCAGGGAAATCACCAGCTTTTATTGGTGTTGGCTAAGATCAAGCCCAAGCTGGGGTGCAATGCCTTATCTTGTCAGCTCGGATCTTGTTTTCCTTCCTTGTGAGGACCTTGAATTCGATTCAATTGGATTTTGAATTGTTTTTTGGAGCAAGCAAGGAATGGATTTGGTTTTGCCCGGCCAATTCTGAGCATTGGCTTTGCAGCTTGAAGAATGAGGTAAAATTTAAAGGGCCTCAATTGGCCTCAGGGTGTGAAGGCTGTCCTCAAAATTCATGCCTTGATTTAATTGGAGAGAGCCAGGAAGGCAATGGGTACTCCTCTCCCCATCTTCCCTTGCGATCCTACAATCACAAACCCATACCCCCCCCACCCACCCGATCCGAAGTGTCTAGGTGAACACCATCCAAGGTTTTATAAACAGCAATGAGGTAATAATAGAAAATCTGTTCTGATGAAATATTATAGATCTGAAACAATAATTCCCCCTCTCAACAGGTGCTACCTGAATTATTGAATATTTATTGAATTCAAATTCCACCATCTCCCATGGTGGGATTCGAACCCTGGTCCCCAGAGCATTACCCTGGGTCTCTGGATTGTTAGTCCAGTGACAATACCACGATACCACTGCCTCCCCCTAAGTATAGCAAATTGATCAAAATTGCTGGTCTGAATTACTGCAGTTAAATGCTCAAATTGTGATCCAGCAATGGACCACTTTTTAAAATGGGAGTTGGGGCAATGCTCTAAAAAATATCTGTTAAAATGTAAAATAAAACAATTTTGTGGTCAGCAAAGATAAGCGCACAAAAATGGCCCAAGCCAAGCCAGAACCTAGGAGTCACAACCAAATTTTAAAATAGCCCATTTATTTCAATCTCCACTTTGTAACAGAAAAGCACCACACTCACTTTGTGGTCACATTGCCTGAATGTTTGGGAATTACTCCAAATTTCAAATTCTTCACCGAAAAACTCTACAAAAAGTGTGATGGTGTTATAAATGTACTCACCTCTGTTCATAACATATTGGGCCAAATTTTGCTGTCAAAATAACGATGCGGTTAACGGTACTCGGTACTATTCAGCAACGTAAGTTGCTGAGTTATGCTGCTTTTTGGCGCTGGATTTGCGAAAACACCTCGTTGGCCACACGGTTACACGTCTCAAATGTCATGAAGTTGCTGCATTTGCACAATAAATGCAAACCACAACTACTGCTGATATTAAAGGCCAGTAATTAGTAGCGTCAGGAACCTTTCAACAAGCTGATGATTGCACAACCCTCACCCCACATGTTGCTGTATTTGTAACAATAGACCTTATCTCACACCCACCCCACCCCAGTGATATGATTTTCTGGGCTTAATGCCGGAGAAGCTCAAGTTGCTCGACTGGTGTCACTCCCTTCCGGAAACACAGGCACGCAATCCGGAAACATAGGCACGTGTATTCCGGAAACACAGGCATACGCAATCCGGAAACACAGGCACACGCAATCCGGAAACACAGGCACACGCAATCCGGAAACACAGGCACACGCAATCCGGAAACACAGACATGTGCAATCCGGAAACACAGGCACACGCAATCCGGAAACACAGTCACACGCAATCCGGAAACACAGGCACACGCAATCCAGAAACAAAAGCACACGCAATCCGGAAACACAGACACGTGCAATCCGGAAACACAGGCACACGCAATCCGAAAACACAGTCACACGCAATCCGGAAACACAGGCACACGCAATCCAGAAACAAAAGCACACGCAATCCGGAAACACAGGCACATGCAATCCGGAAACATAGGCACACGCAATCCAGAAACACAGGCACACGCAATCCGGAAACACAGGCACGTGCAATCCGGAAACACAGGCACACGCAATCCGGAAACATAAGCGCATGCAATCCGGAAACATAATGCAATCCTTAAAAAAGCTACAAACCTAAGTTTTAGACATGGGAGGCCAAATTGTGCACCGGAATGTAATACAATGAGCTGACAGCAAATCAGCAGTCTGATTTATATTGCTCCCATTCTGCTTTAGGACAGTAAGTTGAGCACAGTGTGAAATCGGACACTAATTCACCGTCAGCCCAATGGGCGTTGACCAACTTCACCCCAGAACCTCAATCTTGAACAGTGACATTGGATGTTATGGGCGAACAACATTTGAAAAAGTGTCAAAACCTTTATTAAAAAAATGTTCAACACGCCTTTTCTGCTCATTTTCAAACAAATACCACACTGATGTAAATTATATCATCAATTCACATGTCTTTAATATCATCATGATGAAAATAACACATAGCTCTTTGAGTTTTCTCACCCTCCTGAACAAATCAGTTCCTCATAAAGGAAATTCCCATTTAAATAATTCACTACAAATATACCAAATCATCCTACCAGATATTAATAGTGATACTCATTAACGCGGGAAAACACAGGAAAATGACCAACAAAATAGTGGGCTGGATTGTGTAGGGTGCCATGGTTCCTGCGTACCCCACTCCACCACTCCCTCCAACCCCACCCCCCCCACCTTATCCCACCTAAAGAATTGGACCACATTCCTAATGATTGCTCCACAGCAATTTAATGCTGGGAACTGCTTTAGGATGAGGTATCTGCCCCTTTCTCAGGGGGAAATCACATCAGAGAGCTGCTGACCAATCAAATAGTCCCAGAGGTGCCAGCAGCGGGTGGTGGCTCCTGCCAGGATTACAGGTAGTCCCACTATTCCGAGGAGCCCAGATCAGTCTCGGGTCAGGGGTCAAGGTGGGGGGATTGTTGGGGAGGGTTTAGAGAGTATATGACCTTGGGGTGGGAGTGTGCCTCTGAAGGGCCCAGGGGACCAGTCAAGAACAATTCCACCCCCTCTCCTCTCCTTGTCCAACTCCAGCCTGTGTAACTAAAGCTGCTGGATTCCTGTATGGTGTGGGTCTCCCCCTGCTTCAGGTAAAATGCTGGTGAGGGCAGGGTAAGGCCATTTGGCATTAATCTGCCCAAGGGCAGGCAGGCTGTCTGATGCCTCTCTCATGCCCCACAAGAATTCCAGACAGACTGAGGAGGGCAGATAAGATTTGATACACGCCACCCTGCCTTCAAACTTAGCCCCTGAACTTACAATCACCCTCATCCCCAGGCTTCAATCCTTCTTTCACCCACCTCTCAGCAACCATGGGGGCTTCAATTCCTGAGGAACCGACAGCCCACCTGATTGGCACTCTTTCTTCCCCCCTCCTCCGGATTGAACTGCCCTTCCTAAACAATTCCCCAAATCGATCCCTCTCTCTCTGCTCCAGCAGGTGATAAATATACCCTGGGAACACCTTGCCCACCACTGGGACGGTCCCCTTGTTGTCCCTCCCTCTGTGTGGATCTTCACAGTCCTGTCACCGTCACTGTCCAGCTCCCCACTCGGAGGCAGGTCACTTGGGAAGGAGACTTGATGCGGAATTCTTTCCCTGCCCCCACTGGTGGGTATAATGGCAGGCAGTGGAGCGGAAGAATTCAGCTGGAGGCCCAAAAGTCAGTTTTACGTTGGCGTGAGTTTCCCATCCATGGGATGCAGATGAAGGCCTCACCACAGCTCATTCTCCATGGTTCCAGTGGCAAAACACGTCTGGGACAACATGGCATTCAGATGTCAGGACTCACCTGAACAATGTCTGGAACTGCCTCTGGAGTTCAGGATGGAGGCTGAGAGTGATCCTGGACAGCGAACACCACAGCAATGGGTAGAGGAAGCATCTACAGGTGGACCTTACAGTTTTGGTGTTCTTGAGGGGGTCCATCTTCCAGCCTCAGAGTGCCTCCGCAGCAGCAAACACTCCACGTCCCTATCCCTGCGACTGGACTTATTTACAGTAAGAGTTTTAACAACACCAGGTTAAAGTCCAACAGGTTTATTTGGTAGCAAATGCCATTCGCTTTCGGAGCGCTGCTCCTTCGTCAGATGGAGTGGAAATCTGCTCTCAAACAGGGCACAGAGACACAAAATCAAGTTACAGAATACTGATTAGAATGCAAATCTCTACAACCAACCAGGTCTTAAAGATACAGACAATGTGGGTGGAGGGAGCATTAAGCACAGGTTAAAGAGATGTGTATTGTCTCCAGACAGGACAGCCAGTGAGATTCTGCAAGTCCAGGAGGCAAGCTGTGGGGGTTACTGATAGTGTGACAGAAACCCAACATCCCGGTTGAGGCCATCCTCATGTGTGCGAAACTTGGCTATCAGTTTCTGCTCAGCGACTCTGCGCTGTCGTGTGTCGTGAAGGCCGCCTTGGAGAACGCTTACCCGAAGATCAGAGGCTGAATGCCCGTGACCGCTGAAATGCTCCCCCACAGGAAGAGAACAATCTTGCCTGGTGATTGTCAAGCGGTGTTCATTCATCCGTTGTCGTAGCGTCTGCATGGTTTCCCCAATGTACCATGCCTCGGGACATCCTTTCCTGCAGCGTATCAGGTAGACAACATTGGCCAAGTTGCAAGAGTAGGTACCGTGTACCTGGTACCTTACCGACACACGACAGCGCAGAGTCGCTGAGCAGAAACTGATAGCCAAGTTCCGCACACATGAGGACGGCCTAAACCGGGATGTTGGGTTTATGTCACACTATCAGTAATCCCCAAGAATCTCACTGGCTGTCCTGTCTGGAGACAATACACATCTCTTTAACCTGTGCTTAATGCTCCCTCCACTCACATTGTCTGTATCTTTAAGACCTGGTTGGCTGTAGAGATTCGCATTCTAATCAGTATTCTGTAACTTGATTTTGTGTCTCTGTGCCCTGTTTGAGAGCAGATTTCCACTCCATCTGATGAAGGAGCAGCGCTCCGAAAGCTAATGGCATTTGCTACCAAATAAACCTGTTGGACTTTAACCTGGTGTTGTTAAAACTCTGACTGTGTTTACCCCAGTCCAATGCCAGCATCTGCACAACTGGACTTATTCCTCAGATGGGAGAATTCCATCCTTGGTCACCAGACAAGGAACAGATCAGTCACATCAAACACACACAAAGGAATCCTGACTTCTGAGTTCCCTGTGCTTTGCATACTGACACCGCCTCCCCTCTCCTCCCCTGTACCCACTTCATCACCCGCCAAACACCAGCTTCCAGCAAATCAGCTACGTCAAATTTCGGCCCGAATGCCTTGCTCAAAATGGTCTTGTTTCCTGTTTAAAATTTGGGGCTGAGAAAGTATTACTGATTAAAGCTTAAAAATTCACCTTTTTTTTGTGAACGCACTCAAACTTAGTAGATACATTTTAGATAGGAAAAATAATGCCTGTGACTCCAACCGCTCGAGGTGTCACTAACTTGGAATTTGTTGAAGTAGGAGCTCAAAAAAGCCATCGCTAACGCTCACCATGTGAAATACTGAGATGGGTGTGAGCCGAAGGTGAGGCTGTTGAAGCAAGCCTAATCAACAAAGAACGCAACTGCATTGCAGGATGTGACCAATGTAGGTCAAGAAGGGATCCATATGTGGGAGGAAGCGGACCTGTTCAGGCGACAGCCCAGATTATTTATATGTAATTTATATGTTATTTATATTCGGCCTCTGATCTTCAGGTAAGCGTTCTCCAAGGCGGCCTTCACAACACACGACAGCGCAGAGTCGCTGAGCAGAGACTGATAGCCAAGTTCTGGTTGAGGCCGTCCTCATGAGGACGGCCTCAACCGGGATCTTGGGTTCATGTCACACTATCTGTAACCCCCACGACTTGCCTGGACTTGCAAAATCTCACTAACTGTCCTGTCTGGAGCCAATACACACCTCTTTAACCTGTGCTTAATGCTCTCTCCACTCACATTGTCTGTACCTTTAAGACTTGATTACCTGTAAAGACTCGCATTCCAACCATGATTTTGTGTCTTTATATGCCCCGTGTGTGAATAGAACTCCCACTCACCTGACGAAGGGGCAGAGCTCCGAAAGCTAGTGGCTTTTGTTACCAAATAAACCTGTTGGACTTTAACCTGGTGTTGTGAGACTTCTTACTGTATTTATACTTAAAGCAGAGGTGTATTACCTTTGGGCTCCTCTTCCTCTCAACTGTCAGCTAAAAGTAGGCACTGTGCATGCAGATGATGCACACACAGCAAAGTACTGTCCTAAAATGGCACATTTGCCATAAGACCTTGATTTTCCCATTTAACAGGTCCACTGGCTGAAACAGGTGGGCACTTTGGCCTATCCTGCAGTAGGTCTGCTTTAAGGAATGTTCGGGGGTTAGGGAAAGATAGTATGAAGGATGCCATTTTCTGGCTGCTCCCACATCCTTAATGCTGGTTGGACCCAAGTTAAAATCGAACCCCTAGTTGTTAGCAATGTGCTCACAGCACCAAAGTACCAATAAATTGGCAGAAACTCACTCTAAATGTGCAATCACACACAGAAAGGGTATATAAAGATGTGCTAGCAGAGGAAATGGAAAGCAATTCATACCGGTATAATTTTATGCCGCTATTTCTCAATGTTGGGACACAGCAGGCCTTTATTCCTTACCTGCCCTGTGTTACAACTGAGCTGGGATTTCCTGACGTTGACTTTGGAGTGTAGATTTTATGAATTCATCCTCCCAGCATGGAGCTTCACAGGCAGGGGCTATGCACTGGGAATTTAGCTGTGGAAGTCAATGGGCCCTGCAGGATTTTCAGCCCATTAATTTAAATAGATGGAAAATCTTGCGGAGCCTGCAATATCCGTGCGCTGAATTCCCAATACGCATTCTAGGCATGTGAAGCTTTACACTGGGAATGCAAATTCATCAAATCTATCCTTAGGCACTGACATCCCTCACCTTAATGAGCAAAGTTAGAAAAAAAACAAAGAATTCTAAAAGTGGTCAAGTGTTCTGCCCTCAGTTACAACACAGTTATTGTTTCGTATCTGTTCATGAATCTCTTTATTCTTCACAGAGCACATTTAAAGAATAAAACCACAAACATTACTGTGTCAAACAATGGACTGAACAATATTTTGGTAACTGTTATGATGGCCAAGGGGCATCATCAGCAGATCTACCTGTGGACTTTGTGGAGAATGAATTGCCTTATTGTGTGAGTGGAGGCTCACCCAATGGGAAGCAGCCAACAGGGATTTTTAAGCTTATGACTTTACCTGGACCGGTGTTGTAGGTTCTGAGGTGAAGACCACCTGACTGTAAGCCACAAGAGCAGTTTCTTCCCACTAGTTCACAATAAAGGGTGTTCGGTGACAGAAACTGGCACGTGGCTGAATTACTACATTGGTGACGAGGAGAAAAATTATTTTCTTCCTCTATCTTTCCCTCCGGACAACCTCTGAACATCGAGAATATCTCGGTAAGAAAAAGCCATTATGCATCGTTTCGGAAAACTCGAGACCTATAACACCAATGGGGAAGACAAGGCCCAAGGTACTGAACGCAGCCATTACGTCTTCCATGCTAACAACATTGGAGGAGACAAAAAACAAATAAAGATTCAT
The DNA here is from genome assembly GCF_964213995.1 of Mustelus asterias. Lineage (NCBI taxonomy): Eukaryota > Metazoa > Chordata > Chondrichthyes > Carcharhiniformes > Triakidae > Mustelus > Mustelus asterias. Next base: position 73,722,543 of record NC_135801.1, on the reverse strand, counting down.
GTTAACAGCACGCAAGGCACCAACATTCAGTGTAATAACAGGTCTGACTTATCCAAATACTCCTGATTCAAAAACCTATAATGAACTGGCAGAACTAGTAAAACACACTACAACATGAAGCCCCCGGTAATTCTCCAGCGATATTGTTTCAACATGGCTGGGAGAACTCCTGGGGAACCTGGCACTGAATTCTTGGCTGGGTTACAGAAACTAGCTGAACACTGTGAATTTGAACTGCCTCTTAATGAAATGTTACAGGACAGATTGGTATGTGGTATAAATGACCTAACCATCCAAAAGAAGCTGGTGGCAGAACCCAATTTGGATTTAAAAACAGCCATTAAGATAGCCTTGTCATTTGAGAATGCAGGAAAAGGGGCTCAGGAGCTACAAGGGGCATCAGGCAGCAATGTCTTGCAACTGGGGGGAGGGGGAAACCTCATTGAACCAGTCCTCAATGGAGAGTGCTTGTGTCAATCATGTGTTAGCCGGCCCCATTTGACATAGGGACCATAATCTCACCACTAGACATTCAAGGAAAGGCAGTGCCGACTCCAAAGGTATTAAAGAACATACTCCAGAAAGGTATCATTGCCAGTGGATAGATTACTGCAAGCTCTGTCAAGGGACATAGCCATGGCGATGTTTCAGGAGTAGGCAAAACATGTGCTGCCTACGAAGGATGCTGAGGCTGGTACCTGAGCATAACATGCAGATATCCCCTCTTCCAGAGATAGGGACACTACAACTGAATCTTATTGTAACAATGAAAGGTGCCCCAATAATGGGAGAATTACTAGCAAATGGCCATCCCTTGAAGATGGAGGTGCAGTCTCCATTATAGAAGAACACCTCCAATCGGGCATTCAACTCCTGAGGCTTGAAGATACAAAGGCCAGGCCTGCCACCTACAAAGGGGAACCTTTACAAATAAAAAGTATTAAATTGGCCCTGGTGACTTATAGACAGCAATCAGTCCGTTTCCCACTCATTATTGCATGGGGGCACTGACCAAGCCTTATGGGGAGAGATTGGCTCCAGCAGATTCAGTTCAATTGGTTGGAGATCTTCAGGCAAGGTGCTGGGGGGACTGCATGAGGTTAAATATTAGTAAATACCCTGGAGTTTTTCAGGCGTGTCCGGGGAAATTAGAAGGAGCCAAGGCCAAGAATTATCTTGGCCCTGATGCTACACCTTGGTACTTCAAAGCGAGGCCAGGCCCTTACTCCATGCTGGAGAAGGTGTAAACTGGACTAGGACACCTCAAAAGCTTGGGTATAATAGGGCCGGTGCCATTTGCAGAATGGGCCAAATCCTTCGTCCCTATTCTTAAACCTGACAAATCAGTTTGACTTTGCAGGGACTATAAACAGATGGTCAATCGAGTCTCCAAACTCAGTAGCTACCCTATGCCCCGGATCGGAGATCTGTACAGCAAGTTGACATTTTCCAAATTGGATATGAGGCATGCTTACCTCCAGTTTGAATTAGACACATCCTCTTGGAAATATGTGACAATCAACACAAAAGGAACTCTATAAGTATATCCGTTTGCCTTTTGGGGTCTCACTCGCATGTGCCATCTTCCAGAGGGTTACGAAAAACATCCATCAAGGGCTACCCAAGGTAGCAATATGCAGAGATAATGGGGGCTTCAGAACTGGAACACCTGGCAAACCTAGAAGCAGGGCAGGAATCCATTTGAAGAGGGAGAAATGTGTTTTCCAGGCGGCCAAAGTCACCTATTCAGGTTACCGAGTAGATGGCGAGGGATTACGGTAAAGTTAAGGCCATCAAGAAGGCACCGACCCCAAGGAACAACATGGAACTAAAATACTTCTTGGGGTTAGTCAATTATTATGGAAAATTTATCTCAAATTTGGCTTACACACTGGCCCCCTTGCATGCCCTAGTATGAAAATGCTGTGGGAAATTTACCACTTCGAAGTCAGACTTGGAGGTTCAACAAAACAGTTTTATTTCGGACAAAGCTTTGGGAGAAAGCACTGGTACTCTGCAGTACTTGGCAGCTACCTTCTCAACTACACAATGGCAGTTGACCATCTTTATACCTTTTAGACAATAGGCAATACGAACATTAGCCGTTAACACATCGTTACAAGTTGAGTAGACAGATACGGACATCGACAGTTAACGCATCGTTACAAGCAGACAGGTACGGACATGGACAGTTAACATATCATTGTACATAGAATGGATACATTTATGCAGTTATGTCCTCTATCAATGACTGGTTTCGATATATACATTCAGTGGCTGATCTTGTTACATTTATGTCCCCATCAGTGGCTGACCTTATTATCAAACTCATTGTTCTGGGTCTGCTCTTATCTAAAGTACCTCAAGCTCTGACCAGTTTCCTGCAGCAATTCAGATACTGCAGGTTTTAACTCTGTGTAACTGTCTGTGCCTCTTAATGTCCCTTCTCAGAGTCCACTTTGTGTGCCAGGTAACCATTTTGTGTCCATCACTTTAATTTCACCATAACAAAAATACTACAGACGGTCTGGGGAAGCTCCACAGGCAGAGGCTTTTTCTCAGGTCAAACGTCAGTTACTGTCACCAATTCGACCCATAGAAGGAGCTTGTTTTGACCGGTGATGCTTCCCCATACAGGGTTGGTGCAGTGCTATCACGTCACTGGAAAACTGGGACAGAGAAGCCCTTCGTGCATGACTCCAGGACACTTTGGATGCAGAGTGACAATATTCACAAATTGAGAAAGGTTGGCATCCATATTTGGTTCCATCAATTTGTCTATGGTCAATGACTTTTAATAGTTACTGCCCATAAACCCCTACTGGGCCTCCTCAAAGATGACAAAGCAATCCCCCCATTGCCTCTGCTCAGATATAGCACTGGGCCTCGTCATTGGCGCCCCTGTGAATATATTCTGGAACACTGTCCAGGCCCGGATAGCTAACATGGATGTATTGAGTCGCCTCCCATTGCCCACAAGCCTGGCTCCTTTACCAGCAGTGGAAGAGACTGTGATGACCCAGAACTTTTTGGAGACTTTGCCAGTGTCAGCAAGGCAGATTAAAGCCTGAACCCAAATGACTCAACCTTATCCAAAATTAGGCACATGAACCTACATGGAGGAGGCTAAGGATGTCCCTCCAAAGAAATCAAACCCTACCTCATTAAGAAATCTGAACTTAGTGTTGGGGATGGGATCATTCTTTGGGGGTCCTGACTAATTGTTCCACCCCCCAGGGCGACGTCTAATATTAACGGAACTACATAATGGCCACCTGGGAGTATCAAAAATGAAGATGCTGGCAAGATGTTGCGAGAGGCCTGGTCTCGATTCCGACATCACAGACTTGGTAAAGCAATATGACCTGTGCCAGGAAAATCAAAAACTCCCACCCTCAGCCTCCCCACACCCACGGGAGTGGCCTGGTAGGCCATGGGTGTGTGTGCATGTGGACTTTGCAGGTCCCTTTATGGGTTCTATGCTTTTAATCATGGTGAACGCACACTCCAAGTGTTTGGAGGTGCACCACATGAGCTCCACAGCTACTTAAGCTATGAGGGAGAAACTGCGGAAAAGCTTCAGCACACACGGAATATTGGAAGTTCGGGTCTCTGATAACGGCATGGCCTTTACTAGCGGTGATTTCCAGAACTTTGTGCTCTCCAATGGTGTCTGACATGCCTGGAATGCACTTATCACCCACTGTCAAATGGACTGGCAGAACGGGCGGTTCAAACCTTCAAAAATGGCACAAAGAAACAATTGGCAGCGTCCATGGAGACTAAACTGACATGATTTTTCTTTGATTACGGGACCACACCACACACCATGACAGGTGTTCCTCCAGCGGAGCTGTGGATGGGACATCAGCTTTGTACCAGATTGAGCTTATTATCCCCAAACTTGGCGGGGAAGGTGGAGTCCAACAGGAAAATCAAAAATGAAACCTTGATTCTGTGAGGACAGAAAGAACTTTTGCAGTGGGTGATTTGGTTCATGTGAAGAACTTCGGGGATAGTTCTAGATGAGTCCCTGGGATCATTATTGAGAAAACAGGACCAATAAATTACAAGATCAAAGTTCAGGGTAAAAAAGAGAAGCACTTAGACCACCTCAGGGCCAGGGAGTCCTTGCCCGAGCCCTCCTCCTCCTCCCCTCCCACCCCGGTTAGCGACCTTGGAGATAGTCACTGCCAGTGCCAGCCCTCAGCTTGAAGCAGCCTCTGCACTGGCCCTTCGAGATAGCAAAGGTATGAACTCCGCGATGTTTCTTCAGAGGGAACTCTTCAAAATGAAGCTAATAAAAATACAACAAAACTTACTCCAACTTATAAATCAAAGAAAGGGTTTAATAAAGAAACATCATTACTCCAAACTTGGGGCCCCGCCCTGGGCCACTCCAAGCTTCCCACAATTCTGCACAGTTCCTTATTTATAATGACTCAGTTGGTCAGCTGACTATTACATCACTCTGTAATTGGTTCCATGGTTTACTTGGTCAGCTGACCCTTACACCTTGTTCCCATTGGTCACATTACATCCAATACAAAGTTGTCACCGGTTACATTCTAACATGGCTGAAGAAGCGGGCCTTTGGGCTGAAGTTGAACCTGACGAGGAAGCTGCTTCAGTAACTCTGCAATGCTTCCTCTGAAAAAGAAGGTCCCCTGTTTGGTTTACACCACCTGACCCAGCCCCGCTTTCAACGGACATCCACCCCAGTACCAAGCACCATAACGGACATCCTCGCAGTGAGGGACATGGACCTAAGGGGGGAGGGATGCTATTATGGCCACAAAGGTAATGGGGGAATCATTAATACAGTTACCTGTGAGTTTCATTGAATATGAGTGGAGGCTCGCCCAATGGGAAGCAGCCAGTAGGGGTTTATAAGCCTGTAACTTTACCCGGACTGGAGTTGTAGGTCCCGAGGTGAAAACTACTTAACTGTAAGTCACTGGAGCAGCCTTTTCCTTTATTTCACAAGGGGTACTGGTGATGCAAACTGGCGTGTGGCTGAATTACTACAGCGACAGAAAACAGATGCAACATTGCCAGAAGGATAATGACAAGTGAAATCTCTGATTACTAAGTTACAACCATAAGCAGTTGTCAACTGCTCATCAACTCTCACAGGAGGGAGAAATATCCTTAGAATAAATGCTATAATGATCACCTTTATTGTTTAATACCAATAATTTTTCTCATGCTTTTCGGTAACTGGGATATCTCTTCTTGCTGTCAGAAGAGATCTCTGACTGGATTGCAAAGTAAACCAGGAGGAGCATTGATAGATCCTGCAGCCAGTGGCCCAGGGACAGGTCTGCAGAGTGGGATACAGGTAAAAGGTGGTCAGTAAGCCTGGTCTACATCATAAAATTACCTTCGGGGTTCGGGAGGGGAAACTAACCAAAATGTATTTTCTTCAGGATGTTGAGTGGGCTGAGAGGTTAATGACAGGGTCATTTGGAGATGGTTTGGGGAAAGGGCAGGTTTGATGACCCAAATGACCTTCCGTTTTCATTTGCTATTTTCTAGAAGATAGATGGAATTTTATGGCCCCTCCCCACCAGCAGAATGTTCCGGTTCTGTTGAAGCCAATGGAGTTTTGAACACCTCAAAACGTTTTCCAGCCCCCACGCCCCCCTCGCGATGGGGCCATAAAATTCCAATGAAGTTAATTCTTGTGCATTGAGACATACAAGGGCTTCATTTGACTTGTCATGCAGTCAGCGCATTGGCTGCTGTGTTTGGCTACATTACACCATGTGACTAGACTTCAATTAGTACTCCATTGGCAAGCAAAGTGCTTAGGGACATTCTGGGGTTTTGAAAGAAGCTACATAAAATGTAAGTTTATTTGTTCATTCCTTCATCTACATATAGGTGAGAGGGGCACTAAATGACATTAGGCAATGGGCAGTGCAAAATTTCTTCTTCAAGGCTTCATGCTTGCTGAGGTGATATGAGGGTGCGTAGGTGAGTGGGGGATAGTGCCGAAGATTGAGCCACAGCACTTCCACCTCACTTGCTGTGAAGTTACTGCAATGGAACAATTACAGTTTCCAAACAGTTAATGATTGAGCATCCATAGCCCTTGAAGACAGAAAATTCCAAAGGTTCACAACTCTGAGTGAAGACATGTTTTTAAAAATTCATTGACGTGGGCATTGACAAGTGGTTTGCGAGGCCATTTAAGAGTCAACCATATTGCAGTGGGTCTGGAGTCAGACCAGGTAAGAACATTAGTGAACCAGATATGTTTTTACAATAATCAGCAATGGTTTCATGATCATCATTAGACTTTTAATCCCAGATTATTGAATTCAAATTTCATCATCTGCCATGCGGATTTGAACCTGGGCCTCCCCCAAAGCATTACCTGGGTCTCTGGATTATTAGTCCAGTGACAACACCACTACACCACCACCTCTCCCCACCTCATGGCTAAATATTCAACCCCCTTATCCTGACACTATGCCCCTTTAGCTCTAGACTCCTGAGGCCAGAGAAACATCCTCTATCTCATTCATTAAGCTTGCTCAGAAACTTCTTTATTTCAATGCAATCACCTCTCATTCTTCTGAGCTCCAGAGAATGTAACTCCAGAATCATCAATCTCTCATGAGTTAGAACAACCCTCACCCCATGAATCAATTTGGTGAACCTTTGCTGTACCCTCTCTGAGACAAGTGTAACATTCCTTAGGATATGGAAACCAAAACTGTAAATTGCACTCCAGATGTGGGCTGGAATCTTGTTAGAGCAGCACAATCACGTGATGGCCAGCCAATTAGCTATGGATAGTTGAGGGGGTTGACCAATTCCATAGTTGGGCGAGCAGGAAGTTGCCAACCCCACCATTACCTTGTGGCGGCCAGGGTCTGGCTGTCATATTTAAATGGTACCAGACAGGCATCCACTGCCTGCAAGCTAGGAACATCATTCTGAGAAGAGGTTTTTGAGCTTTAACTGTTGCCATCCAGTCTCCATCTGCTACATTTGGATCCCTAGAGCTGCAAGCCATCACCTTACACCTACTCTGTCTTTGACTTTCCCTCCATCACCCAATGCCTGCCTTCTGTGACATTCAAGTCACCCATCATCATTGGCACGGTGGCACAGTGGTTAGCACTGTTGCTTCATTGCTCCAGGGACCTGGGTTCAATTCTGGCTTTGGGTGACTGTGGAGTTTGTACATTCTCCTCCTGTCTGCATGGGTTTCCTCAGGTGCTCTGTTTTCCTCCCACAGTCCATAGATGTACAGGTTAGGTGGATTGGCCATGCTAAATTGACCCTTAGTGTTCCAAGATCTGTAGGGAAATTGTGGGGTTACAGGGATAGGGCATGGGAGAGGGCCTGTGTAAGATACTCTGTCAGAGAGTCGGTGCAGATTCAATGGGCTTAATGGCATTTTCTGCATTCTCGGAATTCTATGATTCTCTGATCATTGATCAACTGTCTCTCAAACTAGAACTGTCCCTCCATCGCCATCAAGCATCCTCCTAGCAGACTGGACCTGCCCCCACCACCCTTGACTTGCCACCTCTAACCTTTCCGAAAGGTCATTGACTGGAAATGTTGGGCAGAATTTTCACCAACTAGATGGACATCATGAGTCAGGAAGTATCCCAGTAAAGTGACCCAACTCGGGTAAGAGTGCCCTGAATGGTGTGGGTGAAGAATGGAATTGGGTGCAGGATGCAGAGCACGAGTGACCACAAAGGTTGCCAAGTTGCAATGTGGGCTATGTAAAAGGCCCACCTTAGTTCTCTGGGATGTTGTCCCAGTTGTTTTATTAAATATTAGGCTCTTTAGCTGTCACTCCTCTCACCCCCCACCCAATCCCATGCCCCCTCCAACTCATGCCAATCCATGTATATGGTTAGGAGATAAAATTGTACCTTTACAATTCAGCAAGTGAGAAACATGTGCCTTCAGATTCAGGTTTCAGCCCCTTTTACACGACAGCAACACACACCCAGTAAAAGCTTCTGGGCTACCCACCTGGTGTGCCCGCACACCTGTTGTCTGCTGCAGGTAAAATTGAGACAGGGTGAGATGAGGCAGTGATTGGCACGATGACTTCATGGGAGACAGGTTGGGGGAGGGTGGGTCGACAGTGGGCAGGCTAGAGGGTGAGGGCTAGAGGCTAATATTTAACAAAGCAATAGTCACATGCTGTATATAATGAGAACCCTTGCTTCAAACCCGCAGTGGGGGGTGACTATAAAATTCCACCCCTATTCTCTGTTTTTTGTCGATTAACTAACCTCAATTTATGCTAGTACATGGCTCACAATTGCATGAGCCCTATTTTTGCACACAATAACATGCTTCAACATAACTTGTGGCACTTGCTTCCAAAGCTTTTACTTAAAAGCATTTTATAAAGACCATTGCTCTTCAAATTTTAACAACTTACGACTACTACAATCTTCTGACTTCTCTTATGACATGCATTTATTTTGAAGTCACCAGATCAACAGTGTGTTGTTGATTTGCTGTTGTACGCACTCTTGTGGCCTTCCTGTCACCCGGCCAACCTGTAATCATTGTCATTTGGTCACAGCATGCAAATTCTAGACTCTTTATTTTGCTGGAGCTACATTTAAATGAATCATGAAACATACCCCGCCATGTGTTCTAAAAAATGCTCTTATACTTGAGGCAATGTCTGTGCTATCGTTCAATGAATTGAAATGAAAAGTTTGCAATGCAGCAGGTACGGAATATTAGCAGCATGATTTTACTGGTGTCATCACCGTGCAAACTACCAAGCAGTATGTTCCACGAACTGAGATCACCTAAACATTCTCCAATCCAAGTAACGGTATTGCTTTAAAAAAACCGCAAAACTCCATTTTCTGTCTTAGATGTCACAGTCATAAAGCTAACCCTTATTTTGTGATTTACCATTAAAACAATGTCCCCAGTAGGTGTAGAAGAGTAAGAGGCCTAATACAGCAAACTGTATTTATAACATAAAATATAAAGTCCAATGTAGACACTTGTTTGTCACAATGAAAGTTGAATAAGAAACAGGCTGCAGACTTACAAATGACTTGAGACATATCCTAGAGGATATCTGCAGTCTCAGCTTGGTTCCTAATATACTAACATGGGGAGTTTGCACAAGAACAATTTTCTAAAGCTTTTTCACAGCACAGCTTTACCATATTAAGGGTGTATGCCAAAATCTTCATGGGTACTCTCCCCACAATTTCCCAGCGAGTGAGTCTAAATACCAGGAGACCCACATTCAGAACAATGCGATTTAAGAAAAAAATCGAGCAAATGGTTTTCACTGTCAATGCCAAAAATGGGACCTCCTCTTTAAAACAAAACTGAATGCTTGCTGTACATGTAATTAATAACCTGTCAATGAAATTATTGGGACACATAGCTTTTGAGCTTAAGATTTCTGCAAATGTGATTTCTTCAATAGTCATTCAGGACAGGAAATCATTTTTCCATTTGTTTCAGTTAGGAGTTTCACCCACGGTTTCAAAACATTTGAGAGAACAGCTGTGATCAAGAGCTTAACTCTCTTGTACTGAACTTGAACAGAACTTACTTTCAAGAAGACATAGGCAACAGCATATTAAGTGGTGGGAATTCTGCAAAGATGATTCACTATTCGTCAAACCAAAGTGGGGGAGGAAATATGAAACTTACCAGTTAACAACATCTGATTGCAAAAAGGTCACTTTACAATGACTGATTCCTTGACTATGAGCTTCATTCATCAAAAGCTGTTTCGATGAAAAGCCTATGTCCTCATTCAGTCAAATGTCCACATCCAAAGATTCTGTTGCTTACAGACAGTCCAAATGATACAGAATATCTGTTATTCTGTTTTCAAACCCTTGATTTAGTTAAGTTGAATAATCACAACTTATCTCTATATGTAATAATATTTTTCTCTGCCAAAGAGAGAGCAGAAATCTGTAAAATTTTCCTTCAAGCGCAGAGCGAAAGTGGAAGTGACATTAAAAGAACTTTCACGTCTCCAAAAGTGTTGTGTTTTTACATCCTGTCATGCAAGGTGCTGCATGACATAGTGAAGTGGAGCATCACAAAAGCAAGCAGGCAACTAAAGTGTGCATTTTATATTTCCTGCACAGAAGAACTACTTAGAATGAACAAAAGTTATTACCAGCGTAAGTGCTGAGAAATTTCAGTCAATCTAAAACACCAGTTTTCCGACGAATGTATCAAATGAATTGAGTTGTCTGTGTGGAGTCTGCACATTCTTGTGTCTGTGTGGGTTTCCTCCAGGTGCTCTGGTTTCCCCCACACTCCAAAAGACATGCTGGTTAGGTGCATTGGCCATGCTAAATTCTCCCTCAGGTGTACTCGAACAGGCGCCGGAATGTGGCGACTGGGGGATTTTCACATTAACTTTAAAACTAATTTTTCTTCACCTGTTTCAAAAATAACAATTATCTTTGGCATCTCAAAGATGGGAAGTGAAATCTCGAGCTCCCTTCATGGTTTATGTTCAGCTAATGGCTAAGGTATTAATAACGAACTAATATGTGGAGAAAAGTGTGATGTTGAGTAAGGCACTAAATGAGGCAGATAGTGCGAGCAGAGCCGTAATAGTGCTTAGTTCACAATCTATAGCTTGCAAATCACAGGCTCAGGTCTGGCTGACATGCAGATCTGCTATCTTCAATTGTGGTGAGTGCTAGATCTAGCTGCCAAATTATGATGATAGAATATTCCACATGGGTGTTGGTGATTTGCTGCTCATATCCATCTTGCTTGCCCTGCAATAAGCAACCTTCCTTCAATGGGATTACTGCATAGTCGCTGTGGCAGTACAGGCCTGTATCTTGGAACAAACTGTTGTCTTAGCCAAATAAATAGCCATTATCGTCAAAGAAGAAATAATGGCTTTTGTGACGCCCCTAAATAGCTTTACAGCCAATTAAATAATTTTGAATTTGTCACTTTTGTCATGTATGAAGTACAGCAGCTAATTTAGGTGCAAGGTCCCACATACAATGAGCAGATAATCTGTTTTAGTTAAACGTGATGCTGGTTGAAATCAAAGGGACTTCACTGCACTTCTTCAAAATAGTGGCATGGAGTGGACAGAAGCCGCCATACATCCAGATTTGGGTTCCTGGGTCAGGTGCACCCTTGCTCTGTGAACCTGAACTTTAAAAATGCCTACCAGCAGCTGAGTTTCATACTGGGGGTGGGTGAGATTGGCTCTAAAACCGCAAGATTGAGTGCAGAGGCTGCTGAATACAGAGGCAGGCTGAACTAAAGGTGTGGTGGCACAGTGGTTAGCACTGCTGCCTCACAGCACCAGCTACCCGGGTTCAATTCCAAACTTGGGTCACTGGCTGTGTGGAGTTTGCAAGTTCACCCCCTGTCTGCATGAGTTTCCTCTCGATGTTCTGGCTTCCTCCCACGGTCCAAAGGTGTGCAGGTTAGGTGGATTGACCATGTTAAATTGCCCCCCAAGATGTGTTAGTTAGGGGGATTAGTGGGACAATTGTGCAGAGTTGAGGGCAAAGGGCAGGGGTGGGCCTGTGTAAGATGCTCTGTTGGAGAGTCAGCGCACATCCGATGGGGCCGAATGGCCTTGTTCTGCATTGTAGGGATTCTATTGTATGATTCAATGATAAGGCCTGTCACTATGCTCTGGCACTTTAAGTGACTGAAAAAAAGTTTCTCCACCTCTTCACCCCCACACATACTCCCATGCTCAATCCATGTCAAGCTATGCCAAGTCACGCCCCCATCCACCCCAATAGCCCTTCATACCACCTATGTAAACCCATGCCCTTCTAACGCCCTATGGCCCCTCATTCCTCTTATGCCCCCCAGATCCCCATGGCCCTTTATAGCCCCTATGCCACTTAGGGGCAATGCATGTTCCACCGCCCTTTGCTGTTATCTCCTCCTTGCCAACCTACCTAGTGTCTTTTGACAGTTCCTTGACAGCTTAACGGTTCTTAACATACGTCAGAAATCCTGTTGTGTCCACAGTATTCTGATCACAATTAGAATGCCATTTGTAGCATGTACCAATTAATTATACACTGACAGTAGAAGCAAAACAGAGTACAATGTTGGAGAATTATCTTCTTATATCAAGCATATCTGAAATTAAACGTAGGTTATTCAAGCATTATTTGCTATTCAATGTGTCCTGACATGAGCCATTCCAAAGATAAATACAGGTTGAAGTTATTCGGACCTTTCAGGAAAAAGATTTCCACATCACTTTTTGACTCATCTTTTGTGAATTAGGAGCAGATTCACTGCCATGACAAACGTGTTGCAACAGTAGTAGGGTTCTGGAACTGTTTCAGAAATGCTTAATAAGAAACCAAATAAAAAATCTGAAGGCTTAGAACCATGGTCAGATGTACACTGAGGGATGGGTTTTCACCACCAAGGAGGTAGCTTGAGTCAGGAAGTTGCCCAACTTGGCAGACCTGCCTCAATTTTCAAGGCCCCATTGAATACAATTTCCATTCTGGGGAGGCAGGGTGGGGTCAAGTCGGGCTGGCCATGCCTGGCAACAGATCTTAAAGGAGCCTCTGAGGTGGGCAGGTGCCAAGGCGGGCCCACGTTGGTTCTCTGGGCTTTGTCCGAATAGTTTTAGAAGCTGCGAGGCTCTCTGACCCTCACCCGTCTCCTCATGGTCCCTCCACATGAACTCATGCCCCCTCCACACACCTGGAAGTGTTTAATGAGGGACAGTGTAGAGGGAGCTTTACTCTGTACCTAACCTCGTGCTGTACCTGTCCTGGGAGTGTTTGATGGGGGACAGTGGAGATCGTGCTTTACTCTGTATCTAATCCCGTGCCATACCAGTCCTGGAAGTGTTTGATGGGTACAGTGTGGAGGGAGATTTACTCTGTATCTAACCCCGTGCTGGACTTGTCCTGGGAGTGTTTGATGGGGGACTGTGTAGAGGGAGCTTTACCATAATGCCAATTCCATAGCCACTCGCCCAGTATCTACAATGGACAGATTTCAGAGGCCACATGGTGATGAAAAAAAACTTGTAATAATTTAATAGAGTTCCCACTCATACACATTTGATACTGAAAAACCTCACATCCATGAAACCCATTTGAAGCTTTTAAATTTAAAGTGGTTAACATTTTATAATAAACAAACTTCTATTCAAACCTCATGTCAAAGGCAATTAATCCTTTGCTAGCTTCTTTAAACTGTTAGTCAAACTATGAAGTCAGAGTATCTTGTTGAGATAATTGTAGCTTTTGAAACTCAGCCAAGTATTTATAATAACATAGAAATAGCCCTTGGGGAAATGTCAACAAAGAACTCTATTGAAAATGCATGGTCAGATAGTAACATTTTTCTAAGCCATACCAGATGGTCTATGAATCAAAGCAATCAAGGAGAGTTTTTTAAAAATACTACTGAAAGCATCAAAATAGTTTGAACTTAGTACAAATGGTTTTGTTGACTTTGAGTGGGATTTTCCAGCCATTACAACCAGCGGGATCTTCCTGTCTTGCCGACAGTGACCATCTGCTGCAGGTTCCCCAGCGGTGGAGAGTGCAAACAACAGGAAAACCTGTCAACAGTGGTGGGACCACAGACCCCCCTGCTGGTCAATGGTGGGCCACTTCCGCTGCCACAAAATTCATTGTGGGGCACGTGAAAAATCCCACCCAATGGGTTTGCCTCCTGTGTGAATCACACCCTTTCCCCAGCAAAAATTGGCCTGTTGGAAATAAGAGTGGAACTTCAATAAACGAGCCCTGCCCTCTATTTTTAAAGGTCCACTGAGTCTTTCCAATTCCACAAATATTTAGCTTCTATCCACACAGGCAATAGTGCAAGAAATGCTCTTGTTATTCATAATCTTCTTATTATGTGTATGTATATTGTGCATTTTATCAAGATCATTTTATCAGCAACATTCTCCATGTTGATGTTTTGTTACCGCTGGGTTCAGATTTTTCAATTTAATTACATATTTGTGAAGTTATTACACCTCTGTGCTATCTTATTTTTGGATCACTTTAAAAGTTAAGAATTTCCATTCCAAGTTGAAAGCCTTGGATAAAATACACAAATGAAGAGATATTTATCAAATTGTTGATTGTGATATTTAACAAACTTCTTAACCACTAGCAAGCATCTATTAACTACTGTTCAAAAATAAACTACTTATCAGCTTATGGTGTTCATTGAATGATAGTCAGGAGACGATCTTTAAATTACCCCATTAATTATGATATTAACCGAATAAAAATAAGTAATCTCAATTGATGACACCCACAATGTACCAAAATTGATGGAACATAATTGCAGATTAAAAGTCTGCAGTATTAAATGTGCAAAACAAATGTAAATTGCTGATTTTGAACTGATTTAAAGACTGCTCTAACTCTTTGTTCTCAGAGATAAAAAAGGTGTAATACTGCATTGGAGTAGGAGACCTTACAAAGCACACTATCCAATATTTTATTCCCACGTAAAAGATGATGGAACAGTAATTATATTCATGGTTTTAAAAAATCATCTAAAGTTAATTGCATGTTCTGACAAAAACCTCATGGCTGAAACCAATTCCCAATCTTGGAAAATGCTGTTCAGAGATGTTATAAACCTTTATTATAATCCTTTGTTATAAGGACTATATAAATACAAAATCATATTTTCTTTCTGCAGTGACCAAAGGCAAAGTTCTAGTGATAATAGTGAAACTTAAAACGATTTGCATCTTGACAGCAATTATAAGTGTTCCATGAATTAGCACAGAACAAATGACCAACTGTACTCTTAAGCAATTTCCCTGACTTGATAAAGTTTCAGTATCAAACAGAGAAGTACTCGAGCGTCAAGTGATCAATCTCTGTCTGAATTTTGGTGATGATTATATATGCAAAAAAACTGAGTGTATCTGAAATCTTCATCACTTTATACAAAATGTTCACTTCTGACATTAAGTGACGTACATAGTTTAAATCCTATGGACTAATTTTAACTTTTTAGAAAGGAGATTGGCTAAGGTGTAAAACAAGATGCTGATTCATTCTCACTTGTTTTTTTTGCCTGGCCCGAAGTAGTAAAATTGCCCTCAAGTGAAATCTAACAACTCAAGGGGTAATTAGATTGCTTAGATGCAGTAAATCTTGATAAATGAAATGATTTGGGCACACACCATCAGCTCAATTTTAACTTTTGTGCACATGGACAGCTATTGAGTTGAGTTAAAATCACACCCGGTTAAATATTAGTGATTATATTTTCAAAAACTGAGTGCTCAAATCTTCATCAATTTTGATGCAATATTTAGCTTCCAGTTTGCAAAAGGAAATCTTTGGAATTCATCAGGTTTTTCTCTATTTAACTGGAGGATGGACAGGAGGTTTCATTTAGGCAAAAGTTTTGACCCGATCGATATTCAAATATTCATTGACCCGAGATGAATCAGTAACACCCGATCATTCATTATTCCTGGTGCTTCATTAGTCACAATGGTTCATTCATTCAGATGATTCAATAAACTCCCTCCAGGTAAATCATAAATCCCAGGTAAATCATTAACTCCCAAAAGAATTATTCACCCCAGGTAAATCATTAACACCCGAATAAAGCATTAATCTCAGATGAATAATTAACCACCCAGCGAATCATTAAACCCACATGTACCATTAACCCCCTGCACCACCACCACCACCACCACCCCCAAACACCCCCCGCCCAAGGAAAATCATTAGCTTCTAATAAATCACTAACTGCCCCAGGGCAAATTAACATCTCAGATAAACCATTAACCTCAAGATGAATCATTAACCCCTCCCAAGTGAATATTTAACTTCCCAAGAGAATTATAAACCCTCCAGGTGAATCATTAGGGGCGGCACGGTAGCACAGCGGTTAGCACTGCTGCGTCACAGCTCCAGGGACCTGGGTTTGATTCCTGGCTTGGGTCACTGTCTGTGTGGAGTTTGCACATTCTCCTCGTGTCTGCATGGGTTTCCTCCGGGTGCTCCGGTTTCCTCCCACAGTCCAAAGATGTGCGGGTTAGGTTGATTGGCTATGCTAAAATTGCCCTTAGTGTCCTGAGATGCGTAGGTTAGAGGGATTAGTGGGTAAATATGTAGGGATATGGGGGTAGGGCCTGGGTGGGATTGCGGTCGGTGCAGACTCGATGGGCTGAATGGCCTCTTTCTGTGCTGTAGGGATTCTATGATTTCTATGATTGATTCTCCCCTCCCCCCGGTGAATCATTAACCACCCCCCCTCCCCCAGCCCGGTGATTCATTAACACTCTCCTCCAGCCAGTGAATCATTAACCCATCCCCCCCTGCCCCCCACCCCCTGGTAAATCATTAACACCTCCCCCCAAGTGAATTATTAACCCTACCATGTAAATCATTAACCCCTTAGTTGACTCAATAACACCACCCTCCACTGCCCCCAGTAAATCATTACCACATCCGCCCCTCTCCTCCAGTGACTCACTGATCTCCAAGTGCATCATTTACCCCAGATCAATATCTAAGCCCAGGTGCATATCACACCAAAGCTCAATATCTAACCAAAGGCCAATATCTAACTGCTCCTCCCACCCACCTTGCTCAGATGAATCATGAACCACAGGTGAATCATTAAGACCCCTCCCCCACAAGTGAATCATCAATCCTCCAGGTCAATCATTGATCCCAGGTCATTCAATTAAATGCCCCAGGCAATTAGTTACCAGGTGATTCGTTAACACCAGGTGATTCGTTAACACCAGGTGATTCAATGCCCCAGCTGACTGATTGACTTCCAGTAGATTCATGCAGCCAGGTGCTTTATTATACAAAGGTGATTATTTACAGAGTGCAACAATGTAGGTAAACAACAACCTTTCAGCACACATCATATATCTGCCTAAATTTTGGTGGTGATTATATTTCATTAAACTGGTAAGGTAAAAGCTTAATACGGGAACTCAATTTAAAAATAAGAAAATTCTGGATAGACTCATCAGGTCTGGTAGAATCTGCAGAGAGAGAGAAAAACAGTTAAAATTTCAAATCCATATGATTCTTCTTCAGATCTGAACAGGGGTAGATGTCACCAGCATGTGAACTCCAGCATGATGCCACCATGTAACAAATATTTTCCTCTACCCCTGTCAGCATTCTGCAGGGACCACTCCCTCTGTGACACCCTGGTCCACTCCTCCATCACCCCCAACTATTCATCCTCTTCCCATGGCACATTCCCATGCAATCACAGTCGGTGCAATGCCTGCCACTCTACCTCTTTCCTCCTCATTGTCCAAACATTCTTTTCAGATGAAGCAGCATTTCACTTGCATTGCCATCAATTTGGTCGATTGTATTTGCTGCTCCCAATGTGGTCTCCTCTACATTGGGGAGATTGAACGTAGACTGGGTGACTGCTTTGTGGAACATCTTTGCTCAGACCACAAGCATAACCACAACCTGCTGGTTGCTTGCCATTTCAACTCAGTAGCTTCCTATCATGCCCACATGTCTGTCCTTGGCCTGCTGCAATGCTCCAGTGAAGCCCAATGCAAACTGGAGGAACAACAACTCATCTTCCAATTATGCCTTCTGGGCTCAACATTGAGTTCAGCAACTTTAAACTGAACTTTCTCCTCCATCTTGACCCCCTTTTTTGTTCCAATACAACTTCTCACTTCTCCCCAGGGCCATTTGTCACTAACTCTTTAGTTTTACTTTCACTAAGTACTGATCTTTATTCTCCTATTAACACATTCTGTTATTTTACCTTTATGCCACTATCAGCACGTTCTTTAGTCTTTAATGTTCCCCTTTGTCTTGTGCCCATTACATCTTTGTCAATCTCTCCTTAGTTCTTACCTATCCCTGACCTATTCTGCTCCACCTTCTCCAAGGCCCCCCCCCTCCCCCCCCCTCTGTTTGATACATAAATCCATCACATTTCTACGCCTCTTCAGCTCTGACGAAGAGTCATACGGACTCAAAATGTTAACTCTGTTCCTCTCTCCAAAGATGCTGCTTGACAAACGGGCAGGTAACTTGCCATTGTCCATGAGGGACCATAGGTCTCTCCCTCTTAGAGAGGAGGACAAGTGGTTATGTAGCTTAAGGGGCACCAGCATACATCAAGCGTGGGGCAAAGTAAGTCATAGCCTACCACAACTGATAAGAACATAAGAACATAAGAAATAGGAGCAGGAGTAGGCCATCTAGCCCCTCGAGCCTGCCCCGCCATTCAATAAGATCATGGCTGATCTGACGTGGATCAGTACCACTTACCCGCCTGATCCCCATAACCCTTAATTCCCTTACCGATCAGGAATCCATCCATCCGCGCTTTAAACATATTCAGCGAGGTAGCCTCCACCACCTCAGTGGGCAGAGAATTCCAGAGATTCACCACCCTCTGGGAGAAGAAGTTCCTCCTCAACTCTGTCTTAAACCGACCCCCCTTTATTTTGAGGCTGTGTCCTCTAGTTTTAACTTCCTTACTAAGTGGAAAGAATCTCTCCGCCTCCACCCTATCCAGCCCCCGCATTATCTTATAAGTCTCCATAAGATCCCCCCTCATCCTTCTAAACTCCAACGAGTACAAACCCAATCTCCTCAGCCTCTCCTCATAATCCAAACCCCTCATCTCCGGTATCAACCTGGTGAACCTTCTCTGCACTCCCTCCAATGCCAATATATCCTTCCTCATATAAGGGGACCAATACTGCACACAGTATTCCAGCTGCGGCCTCACCAATGCCCTGTACAGGTGCAGCAAGACATCTCTGCTTTTATATTCTATCCCCCTCGCAATATAGGCCAACATCCCATTTGCCTTCTTGATCACCTGTTGTACCTGCAGACTGGGCTTTTGCGTCTCATGCACAAGGACCCCCAGGTCCCTTTGCACGGTAGCATGTTTTAATTTGTTTCCATTGAGATAGTAATCCCATTTGTTATTATTTCCTCCAAAGTGTATAACCTCGCATTTCTCAACGTTATACTCCATTTGCCATATCCTCGCCCACTCACTCAGCCTGTCCAAATCTCTCTGCAGATCTTCTCCGTCCTCCACACGATTCACTTTTCCACTTATCTTTGTGTCGTCTGCAAACTTCGTTACCCGACACTCCGTAGGAGGATTGAACCCACATTGTTGGTATTTGTCTGCACTACATTCTGGCCATCTGAACTAACTGAATCCTACTCACATAAACTGAGTGTAATTTAAATCAGCATGATCCTGTGTAAAATTTCAGCCCAAAGATTTTTTTTTAACCTAAATGAATCATTATGCCATTGTTTATTTTCAATAGTAGCCATCAAATCTACTTCATCAGATTCTGATGAATCCAATGATTTCCCTATGGCATCAGGGTTCAGGTTGAATCTACTATTTTTGATTTGTAGATTATTATATGGCCTGCTTTAATGCCTACTCTCTTTAATGCTTTTGTACTTAGTATCTGTGGCTGTTCTTTAAGCTTACATCGTTTATTAAGGTGTTATTTTATTGCTACCAGAGAATCAAAAGAAAATTGTTTTTAAAATGACAGGAAAGCTCGGTGAGATATAATAGAATTATTTATGGATTCTCAGACAATCCCCATTGAAAATGTTTGATGCACTCTGATATTTCCAAACTGTCCCTCATGGAGTTAGTGCAGATAACACCAACTTAAAATTATTTAAATTATCATTATTAATATATTAGTCTGCTTCAGACTGAATTGTAAAATGTTCCACAAGAATGTTTCCTTCATAAGAAGCTATTTAGGTTGGCAGATGGGGAGTTATCCTGACTTACTGAAGTGCAGAAAAAAAAATGAAGCTCTTCATAAAAGTTTAAGGAGGATCATGTTGGTGCTAAACTATAAGAACATAATAATTGCTGAGACTGTTTCATGGAAACGCTCAGATAACAGGCAGTGTTCAGTGTCAAAATAACTGATAGCATTGTCATAGAATTGACAATTATCACGTCAACTATTCAAAACTTTAAGAAATATTTTTCACTGCATATTTTGATTTTATGATATAAAATCTAAACGCAATAAAATGTTATCTTCATCTGAATCATTTGCTATAATTTACAATTCCTTACAAATATGGTGCAAAGTTATTAGCATTAATATTTCCAGCTTGCAAATTAATTCAGAAATCATTGTGAGAAACAAATCTCTGATAATTTAATTCATTGTTACATATGCCTTCTTCAATCTACAAAACAAATAATCTTTGTTTTTTTTTAACCTCTCTTCAACAGTTCCATTCTGAAAGTATTTAAGGCTGCAATTCTACAGGTGCCAGCAACACATTCGTGTAAGTGTTTTCCATGTGTGCATCCTGTTAAAGACCAGATCAGAAACTCCAAGGTATATTATGGAGTTAGCCTAGACCACAACTATATTTGATTTTGGCATTAGTGCGAGCATAAGGTTTTTCACTTCAGGTGATTCTATTGATCCACTAGGTAGTTTTTATTAAAACAAACTTTATTAAAGGACACAGTCAGAATATAGCCAAAAGAATTAGTTTAATTTTTACCAATTAAAATACTTAATCATGGAAAAGTGTAATTCTTAACAGCTACAGTTCCAATTTAAGCAATAATTCTTAACAGCTATAGTTCCAATTTAAGCAATATCCCCATAAACATAAATCCTACTTCGGAACCAATTAGCGGATGCTAGATTTCCAGCCTCTTAACTGCTCTGGACAGATACAGAAAGACACCAGTCTTCTGACTCCCATGCAACAGTTGCCAGAGAAAGATCTACCTTCAAGCAGCAGAACTTCAGAGAAAGAGACCTATTTTCTGGCAGATCCCAGTCTCCAATCTCCAGAGACTCAGAACTATCTTTTCTCTCTACAGCTCCCAAATAGCAACTGAGCTTATTTTCTCTCTGTAAGCCCAGTCACATGACTTTTCCTGTCAAAATCCAAATCAAGCTCAACTCTGAAAAACCCCAGAGAAAACATTAAAAGAGCAACTTTGCATTAATCCAGATTAAAACAAATATTTTAGCGATTATGTTGTTGCAGTAACAACATGGGCTGCTGGGTACAGACAAAGCGGCACCGGTAATAAACAAACTGCTGAAACAAAGCCGGCACAAAAAGTATGACACAAATACATTTCTTAAAGGTGCAGTATTGTCATGCATTGTAAAGTCAATGTTGTGCAGCAACCTAACCATTAGGGGCTTCGCAGCTGAGCCGAACTTACCTTCAAGACATGCTTCATCCATGCACTTTCCATCGCAGGCCATTAACTAATAATGCCCACTAGTGACAATTAAAGCTTAATTTAATGCTGGTTAGCTCTGAAACACACCTATATCTTCCGAAACCAAGGATATGTATTTCAGAATGGACCATGAATCAAACCTGAGATACTCCTGACTTGTCTGGCTCAATAATACACATTTATAAAGTCAGAAGGGCTCTTCATTAAACATATCAACAATATTGTACGTTACTACTTAAAATATAGTGGTTTCTAATTTCGATATTATCTCCACCTACGGATTGACAGTTGGGCTTTCCTGTCCCTTTAATAAGGTTTGAACAGGAATCAGCAGAGAACCCTCGGGAGCCAGAAAGCCATTAGCTGGAAAAAAATGGGCTAGCTAGTAAGGCGTCAAGACAATTTTATTTTGGTAGGCAACATGGTAATTGAATATAGGAAGTGACATCATTAAAGTCTAGAGGGCACATACATGGAAATATTAAACAGGAAAGTCACAATTATTTCCACAAGTTCCATCTCCTCTAGTTTTGTTGCTATTTAGCCAAACAGTTAACACAAATGCCAAATGTTCTGCCTTGCTGCCAAGTGTCAATGAGAAAACAGAATTTCAACCATGCTTCCACTATTCATTACAATACATTTACTTTGTCATTTAAATATACTGGCCCATTTACTTCTCACTTACTCAGGCATGATTGAAAAGCAGATTAGCATTCATTTGATATTTTATTTTCATTAAAATGAAATGAATGAAAAATCAATTTGCCTTTGCATCCAGTGGTGGTGTTAAAGATGTAATGTCCCTTTTCACTGGTGCTGTTGTCAATCATTTTCATTAATAGTTTCTCAAAGCTCTTTAAACTCAAGTTGATTTTGCACTGGACTTGTCAATAAATAGATCTCTCCAATAAATTTTAATAACTTTGAGAATTTCTTTTACAAATTATTAAGGCAAAACCATTATAGAAGTTTTAAAAAAGTACCTTTTTAATAGACTGAACAGGGTGGAAATTGGATGTGGCTCTCAGAACATAGGAAAAGTCAAAGGTGAGAAAAGGCATTTCCAATTTAATTCAATGCCAATGTGGCACTCTTCTGGCTTGTTGCTCTCTGCTCCTGAATTATACAAGAACAACTCGGCACAAACGGTGAAACCTCAGGCAGGACGGCAGCACAGCGGTTAGCACTGCTGCCTCACAGCGCCAGGGACACAGGTTCGATTCCCGGCTCAGGTCACTGTCTGTGTGAATTTGCACATTCTCCCCGTGACTGCGTGGATTTCCTTTGGGTGTTCCAATTTCCTCCCACAGTCCAAAGATGTGCAGGTTAGGTGGATTGGCCATGATAAATTGCCACTTAGTGTCAGGAGGACTAGCTAGGGTAAATGCATGGGGTTATGGGGATAGGGCCTGATGGGAATGTGGTTGTGGAGGCTCGATGGGCCAAATGGCCTCCTTCTGCACTGTAGGATTCTATGAATTCAAGGAAACAGCCAAGGCCCCAGCTTCTGCTGTGTAAATATAACCAGGTTGGACATGGAAGAGAATTGAGTGGATTGATGATCTGCCAGTCCTGCCAGCACCTGACCTCACTTACAGGGTTTTCCACGTTGGACCCACTGCATCCACAGGAATATTACAATGGGATATAAATTAAACATTAATATAGCTTTCCACATTTTCAATACACCAATCTTCAGGAGTGATTAGTTGTATAGTGAAATTGAGAAGTATGAAAAAGCGTTAAAAAATATTCATTGTTTCCTACTTCATTAAATAAAAAATCCTTTCTGTATAGCTCTATGTAAGTGTCAATCATACAGATCATTTAAAATATGAATATGAAACTGTAAGCACTTGAACCCTCTATCTTATGTAAAAGAAAATTAAGCAATTCACTGAATAGAACAGAGTAGAAGGCCAGTCAATCAAACAATGGTTTTTCTGGCATGCAACTGTTTCAACAGCCTAATCGATGCTTCGGCTCTTAGTCAAGCTTCATTATGTATTCTTGGCTGAGAGCCCAGATACCTATTCGACTGTTGAAACAGCCCACCTTGATCCTTTGAAACTCCTGTGGCTGCCTCCATACCCTTTTGAGCTTTGGGGCATGTAAAAGGATGGGTGATGAGCCTACCTTCCTTTCACCCTCCCTCACCCCACTCCAACCTAAACGCACCACCTGACATCTCCCCGTGACGACCCGCCCTGGCTGCCCCCTCCCACCAATGCTCCACCAACCTACCCAGATGCGACCTCAACACCCGACTGTTCCTGACCCCACCTGACCATTCTACCAGCCACTGAGTGGCTTGCTCAGCTATTTCAAAGGGCAGTTAAGAGTCGATCACATTGCTGTGGATCAGACCAGGTGAGAATGGCAAATTTCCTTTAATGTAACGAATGGGTTTTTACGACAATGGACAATAGTTTCATGATCATGGTTAGACTTTAAATTCCAGATTTTTACCATATTCAAATTCCATCATCTGCCGGGTGGGATTCGAACCCAGATCCAAAGAGCATTATCATGGGTCTCTGGATTACGAGTACAGTGACAATACCACTCTGCCATTTACTTTCTGTTAAATCATCCCATATGCAGATGTTCTATGAGGGAAATGGTTGACACTGTATCTAAGTTTTAGTTGAACTATTTAATACATTACTTCGTTAACCCCCAAACAAACCTGGCAAACGATTAAGTCAAATCAGCAGTAAAAGTAAGTGTTAATATTCTAATCTATGCAGTACCTCTTGCACTATTTGATTGAAGTCTTGAAAGCTCGTGAATTCAGCAGAGAGCAGTACACCCCTTTTATTTGGAATAGCTCCTTTGATTTTTGATGTGTAAATTCTGTATGTTGTTGCTTCTATCTCAATGACTACTTTAACTCCCATACGAATAAACATCATACTAAGTAAAGAATGATAAAGAGAAGCAAAGACAGGGTGCATCAAAAAGCAGAAACTACTGTTGACCCTGGTGGCATATTAATCCTAAATTGTGCTATTGTAAAATTACTTTCTTCACACCAAACCATTTAAAAACATTTCAGTAATTTCTGGACATAGAGTCACACAGAGAGACAGTCATGACAACATGGAAAAGTAGCATCTGAATGCACATGTCAAATCAATGCATATGTCGAAAATCACAGTTTCTGCTATTTTAGTGGAAGCAATAATTCATTTAAAATAAATTGCCTTTCAGACAAATGGTACACAATAGCAATTGAACAGGTAAAAACTTACAAAGGAAGAGAGACAAATATAGAAGCACAGCTAATAGTATTCTCTTCTCTGAAGCCAGGATTTACCACTTTGAGTCTAAAGCAGCACAGGAAGCAAGGTTGTTGTATGTGGTGGAGCCCAGTGGAAAATCGCACGGTATTGCACAATGCTGGGCTCATTAATTATGTAACTGGGGGTTTTGCGACTTTGTTCGCAGTAGAGCAGCAGGAAGTCGCGTGCCCGATTGTCATATCTGGATGCCTAATTTGAAAGGTGCCTGGACAGACACTGCTTTACTGAGCTCCTAACTACAGTCCAAGACATGGAACGTAGGATCCCAAGGAGCACTGGCACCCAAATTCAGCTTTGCTTTGCTGAAGTACTGCTACATGTAGTAGAGGAGACGAGGGATCTCCTCAATTTGAGGGATGGAAGAAAGAGGCCTCCGTGACTCACCAAACCTGCATGAGAGGTCAGGTTGGTGAGTGCCAACTGCATTGATGAGGGCAGTGCAGGAAAAGGATAAAAGACCTTATCCATGCCACCAGGGTAAGTGAACACTCTATTACCCATACTCAACTCACTGAATGGGAACTAGGCATCTGTGCTGCCCATGTATAAAAACACATCCCAACTTGATGTGATGATGCCTTATAACCCCACTGTAGTCCATGTAGTCTGCAGGTTGAAATGTGGCTGCAGATCCTTGACCATGACACATGAAGAGCCCATAATGTGTGGAGGAACTGGCTAGTATAGGGGCCGCAAAATTCACTGCTGATGCCATGCCTCAGTCAGCCATACCCTTCTTTCTGAATGAGATCAGCACTCTGGAGGCTGCTGCTGAAGAACCCTGTGGACTAGCTGCAGTACATCTTTCACATGGCACACAGTAATCAGTCGGTTGTGGGTGAATGCTAGAATAGTGGTACAATGCTAGAATAGACTCCTCCAGTGTAGAAGGAGGCTATTTGGCCCATCGAGTCTGCAGCGACTACAATCTCACCAAGGACCTAGCCCCATAACCCCATGCATTTACCCTAGCTAGCCCCTCTAACACAAAGGGGCAATTTAGCATGGCCAATCCACCTACCCGCATATCTTTGGACTGTGGGAGGAAATTGGAGCACCCAGAGGAAACCCACGCAGACACGGGGAGAATGTGCAAACTCCACAAAGACCCAAACTGGCAATCGAACCCAGGTACCTGGCGCTGAGGCAGCAGTGCTAACCACTATGCTGTCCCTTATGCCATCTACAGTCCACCTGCTCTCAAACCATCTTGTCTTCTTGTGCAGGACATGTTAATGCATGGAAACTAAGAGGGAGATAGAGGAAGGGGGAAGGGAGGGGGCAAGGTTGACCAATGGCACCTCACACCATTCGAAGGGTTGGCTGATGAGTTGGCAGGGGAGGGTCGGGACTTCACGTGCAGACGGTGAGGCAGGCGTCCAGCCTCAATCTAATAGTGAACCATGCTTTCTATTATGATATAGAAACCTAAAGGTCATGCTTGGTGCCATGTTGGAGGCAGCTCTGCAGTCACTCATTCTCTCCTCTTTTGAGCACAGGTACCAGCAAGAAGTGGGTGAGGTCTGACTCCGGAACTGAGACCAGCTCCAGCCCGCAGAGGACTGAGGAGAATGAGGACAACAAAGTCATTGCACCTGTAGAATAGTCACTGCAATCACTTGGGCTTTTACCAGCTCAGAGACCCACACCTTGGTGGGGATGAGATCTAGTTCAGGCAGGGTCTCAAACTGCGATGGTCACTTCACTAACACGTGTCCATAGCAGAGGAGGCTGGGACAGCAAAGGTCACCAGTATTTGGAGGACTGCTGGGGAAGCGGTGTCAGCTAAGTCCAAGTCTTCCTGAGCCTCAGGAAGTGGTCCTAAACAAGATACCAGAGGTGCAGTAAGAGGCAGGGGAACATCAAGCAGAGGTGTCTCAACAGAGTGGGATGTTAGGCACAGGAGTCCATCTGCCTGTTGGTAAGTGGGCACACCGAGGGCTCCATGGAAGGATGGAAAACTCCATAGAGAACCCAGTCCAGCAGAACAGCCGGTTCCTGCTAGGGATGACTGTAGACCTGCACTTCATCATTGTAGCTTTTCCAGTAGCGACATGAAGCAGGATCAGGGTATTCTGAACTCCCTCCAAGTACCCCGTTCCATCAAAAAGTCATGGAAGGGCCCTCGGACACCCTAAAGGCTACTCAAAAACATTATACCACCCCCTTCCACCCATCATCATTGATCACCCTCGTGTCTCTGTCAACTTCCCCAGTCACCAAACCACTTCATCACCCTTTGTTCATTACAGTGAATGCCCAGTGCATCTTGCAGATGGTATTCACTGCTGTCATTCTTCATTAGTGCTGGAGGCGGTGAATGTTTGTGGAAGGGGTAGCAATCAAGTGGGCTGCTTTGTCCTGGATGGTTTTGAGCTTCTTGAGTATTGTTGGAGCTGCCTTCATTTCATGGCATCAGAGAAGCAATTTTCAGCTCCCAACGTTATCTGCCCCACCTACCACAAACCACCGCCCCCCCCACTGGCGAGACTGGAAAATTACAGCCTGAGTCAGAAGGTTGTGGCTTCAATTCCTGCTTTATGACTAGACTATAAAAATTAGACTGACAAAGTGCAGTACTGAGGGAGTGCTTCAGTGTCAGCGATGTCATCTTTCAGATGTGACGCTAAACAAAGGTCCTTTCTACCCTCACAAGTGGATATAAGAAGATTCCAAGGCACTATTTTGAAGATTTGAAATGGAGTTCTCCCCGTTAGAATGACCAATAGCTGTCCTTCAATCAACTAAAGCAGATTATCTGTTCATTATCGCCTTGCTGTTTGTGGAAGTTTGCTGTGTGGAAATAGCCGACAGCAACAATGGGCAGGAATTAGTACCCGAAAACGCCATGCTCAGGTGGGAGCAGCTCAGTTCTCCCACCGGCACTGCTGGTTCAGGAGAGCTACCAGCTTCTCGTACGTATAGAGTCCCTACAGTGCAGAAGGAGGCCATTTGGCCCATTGATTCTGCACCAGCCAGCAGCTCTTTGAGGCAGGATATCTGTTCCAGACAAGCTGCGAAGCCTGGTAGCTGAAAGATAAATGCCTAATCGGGATTTAACTCCATCAGGCCTACTGAAAATTGCCATGACGTGGCTGTCGCTGGTTTTCCAGCTGCTGGATGGGCTCCTGCCAGAGGCATTAAATTCTACCCAATGTCTGCACTCCAAAAAAAAGACTTAATTAGTTACAAAATGCTTTGGGATTTCCTGATGTTCTGAATGGCACTATACAAATGCAATTCTTTCTCTCGTATCATCTTTTTGTTGCCGCAAACCTTTCAAAAAGCAGTGTCGTAATAATATTTACTGCATTAAAATTTAATTTAAATCGTGGAATATGTAACAAAGTAGGCTAAGTCATAGAATCATAAATTCCCTACAGTGCAGAAGAGGCCACTTGGCCCATCGAGTCTGCACCGACTCTCTTATAGAGCAACTTAAACAGGGCCTCTCCCCCACCCTATCTCATAACTCCACACATTTCCCATGGCTAATCCATCTAAGCTACACATCTCAGGACACTAAGGGGCAATTCACCTTGGCCAATCCACGTAACGTGCACATCTTTGGACTGTGGGAAGAAACCGGAGCACCTGGAGGATACCCACACAGACACAGGGAGAATGTGTAAACTCCACACAGATAGTAGCCCGAGGCCGGAATTGAACCCGGGTCCCTGGAGCTGTGAGGCAGCAGTGCTAATCACTGTGCCACCGTGCTGCCCCTCAGAGCTCAGATTGGGAAACAACTGCAAAGGGAACACTCCACCCAACAGCCAGAATGACGCTGTTCTACATTTGGAGCAGGATCGGAAGCTTTTGAGACATTTCCTAACTTTTGACTTCAACAACTTGCATCAGTGATAATGAACTTTGGCTAAGTCTGTGACCCTGCTAATATCCACAGTGGTTGCAAACCTCTTAACTTTCCATTAATTTTGTCTCCAGCTGTACAATAATTGATGACCGCAGTTGTTCAAAGAAGGACTACAGTGCTCCACGTAATTATAGTAATTCAACAGAAGCCCATTTGTTTTAACTGACAAGATTTTGGCTGGATAATAATACTTTGTAGTCTTTTGTTATTGTTTTAATGTGCTTTCCTTTTTTTAATTTCTATTTTGTTTGTCCTTCTTCTGTTTTTAATACCCTAGACAAAGTATCGATGTAATGAGTTACCAATTTGCATCCAGAGTAGGCTTACATCCATTGTCTATATTCTTACATTTCTTTCAGCAATATTCTTACTTTCATGAAAGACAAATGATGACTGCCATTGTTTACTATTTTTACATGAAGTCCAATAGCTTCCTGTAAGGTGCTAGTGAACCACAGGCAACCAGCACATGAACCCTGGAATTTTATCTGTCGCAAAAAGCAGCAGGGAATGTCATAACTATCCAATATCATCTATCCCATGCCTCCAATCTTCCCTTTTCTTCGTTTCGGACCCCCTCTTCCTTTCCAATATATTTCTCATCTGATTCTTGGGCAACTCTTTTCACAGTGGTTAGCACAGCTGCCTTACAGTGCCATGGACCTGGGTTCGATTCCTGGCTTGGCTCACCGTCTGTGCGGAGTGGCGGGGGGGGTGGTGGTGGTAGACAGTGACTGGGAAGCAGGAAAAAATAACGATCATCAGCTCTTGCTGTGAAATTCAACAGGAACTGATTGAAACTCATTCTTCCTCAAACAGCCCCTGGCTCCCTCCCTGCCTCCAAGTTAATTACAGGACCGTTACATTCTCCTTATGTTGTGCTGTGTTAGAATAATCATCTATCACTCCCTTCAAAGCATGTTTGATATTAACCCCTAGTATTAAAAGAAAATGATTTTGGTTACAACTAAACATAGATCATTGATAATTTAACGTAGGATCTGGCATATTCTTGATACTATAATTGATAAAAGCTGAGCCAAATGCTTTGTCTGAGGGGTGGGTTTGGGACAGGTGGGGGTGCAGCCAGAAGTGGAACCCCCAATGGGTGTCTCAGTGAAAGTCCCAGACCACAATGAAATGACCCAGGACGGTCTCCTTCCTAAAATGTGTCCGGACAAGATAGGACTGGAGATTTGGTCTGCAGTTTTGGGATGCTGGGGACCCCAGGGGATGGCCCTCAGCAGGAAGTTAGTGCTAGACAAAACTTTCACTGCCTATGTAGGACAAGACTGGAGCTGGTGGCCAAGGGCTCTTGCAGGATCTGCACTTCCTGGCGCAGAAAGATTTCTCACAGGAGTATCATTGCAAAACTCATCTTGGTATCCTTTGGCCTGTTGGTGCCTTCTGCTGTAGTTCAGCTGTTGGGTTCTACACTCCCCAATGTATCATTAAGATCACAATGCTGCACTGTTAATGTGATCAGGCCATAATATTTCCATTTGAATTTGGCCCTCAATTGCCTGCAGTGGGAGTTTCAGCTGACTCCAAAGTCAACCATGGTGAGGAGGCACCAGCCAGAACAAGGTGGTTTCAGGTAGGAAATGGACTCTGCCTGATTTTAACCACTTCTGCTCACTATTGTCACTTGAGTACAAATTGAGGTCAGAGTGCAATTAACTTTCTTCATCATTAAAAAAGAAAGGACTTGCACTTATATAGCACGGTTCACCACCACCTTCTTCCTTTCTGATACCATGCCCTTGAAGTGCATTAGCAACCATCAACTTCCACTGGATTGGTCCAAAGATGTGCGGGTTAGGTTGATTAGTCATGCTAAAATAAATTGTCCCTTAGTGTCCTGAGATGCATAGGTTAGAGGGATTAGCGGGTAAATATGTAGGGATATGGGGGTAGGGCCTGGGTGGGATTGTGGTCGGTGCTGACTCGATGGGCCAGGTGGCCTCTTTCTGCACTGTAGGGTTTCTATGATTCTATGAAATGATTATGCTTAACAAATTACTGCTGTGATTTGCTGTTGCCACAGCCACCAGACATCTCAAAGTGTTTCCCAACCAATGGAAGTTTTTTTTTGCGAAGTTGTAATGTAAGAAATACAGCAGCCAATTTACATTACATCTCCCACAAACAGCAATGTGACAATGACCAGATAATCTGCTCGTGATGTTGATTGAAGGGTAAATATTGCCATCAAGCTAGAATGTATAACTCCCCTAGTCTTTTTCAAAATAGTGCAATGGGATCTTATATATTCACCCAAACAGGCAGATGGGGCCCTGGTTTAACATCTTATGTGAAAGAAAATGGCTCGGAATTCTCTGGCCGTTCATGCCCCAGTACCACTGCCAGCAAGAACGGAGAATTTGACCCTCAGCCAAATCTCCATTCACAGCAGTGGGACTGGAGAATCCCAGCCGCGGGCAATGTCGGAGAATTCCAGTCAGCATCTCTGACTGTGTAGCGCTTCCTCAGTATTTCACTGGGGATTCAGCCTGGATTTTTGTTTTTAAGCCCTCGAGTGGGGCTTAAACCCCGAACCTTGTGACTTAAGAGCAAGCACATTCATTTATGGTGCTATTTTGATCAAATGCACAGATTACATTGCTGCTAATTTTTTACTTGTGTTTATGAAATTCAAAGTACAGATCTTCTGGGCCCGCTCGCCTTTGGGTCTCTGGCCCCGCTGGAAGTCAATGAGTTTTTGGCTGGCGCAAAGCATCCCCCTGCGGCGAGGCTGGAAAATCGTGGCCCAAGTCTTCCATTCAAACAAACTGTTAGTTTATACAGAAAGACATGCTTTTCAAAAAAAATCAGCGATATCATACACCTTCACTTCATCCTTCCTTTGACATCACAGCACAGTTTATTACTGAATTTCTTTATTTCCCCAGGCAACTGTTTGGACAATGGCTTCTGTGCTGACACTAAGAACAGAGACCATTTTGCTGAGTGACAACAGCTCTATTTCCTCATGCTGCAATCTGAAAAATATCCTCCATAAATATCATCTAGTAGCCATGGACACATAATTGGGATATATAGATGAATGTGAGAATGACTGAGGAAAATGATTGTCCTGAAGACCATACTGAGAGAAGAAAAACACTGAGAAAGAAACTAAACAGAGTTACAGTATTAAAACACAATTGGAGTAGGAGCTGGCCATACAGTTTCTCAATAAGATTATGGTCCATCTCCATCAACTTCAATTTCTCACCTTATCCTCATATCCTTTGAGTGTCCAAAAATCTATTGATATCAGTCTTAAATATACTCAAAGACTTGGCATTCACAGCTCTAAGATAGAGAATTCCAAAATATTCACAACACTTTGAGTGAAGAATACAATTTCATCATGACAAGGCCTAAAAACTTGATTCTCCAAATCTGCTTCAAATTTTAAGCTCCCTTGGTCCAACCACAACTTCTAGCCCTTCACCTTCATATTAGCCATTCTCCTTTATACCATCGGTTATGTATTGAACTTCTTGTCTGGCTTGCTGGACTTTGCAAGCCAGTGCACTGCAGGGTCGCAGGATCCATATTTTCTCATTACTTCAATTGAGGTAGCGACAAAGACACAGTTGTAATGTTAATCACCTCCTGCGTCTACTTGTGTACTGATTCATAGAATCAGAGAATCCCTACAGTACAGAAGAGGCCATTCGGCCCATCAAATCTGTACTGACCCTCCAAAAGTGTACTTTACCTTGGCCCAATTCCCCACCCTTTCCTTGTAACCCCACACATTGATCATGGCCAATCCACCTAACATTCACATCTTGGACACTACGGGTCAAATGTGACATGGCCAATCCACCTGACCTGCACATCGTTGGATTGTGGGAAGAAACCGGAGCAGACACAGGGAGAATGTGCAAATTCCACACAGACGGCCACCCAAGGAAGGAATCGAACCCGCGCCCCTGGTGCAGTGAGGCAGCAATGGTAACCACTGTGTCACCCGCTTGATCTAGAAAGCTACCAAGACCAAAACCATGATCCTATCACTATTGTGATCTCTTCTCCTTTGAATCAAACACTAACCCCCTTCCCTCTCTCATGCGCCACTGTTACTTACCTCACCCTCTCCACCACTCTCCCTCACCTCTGAAACGTGAGTACCACAAGGCAGAAGGCATCAACTTTTGAAACAAATGAGAATAAAGAAAGAAACATCTGATTGGTCTTGCTTTTTATTTGTGTATTTCTCCTTGTCTTTTTCTCTGTTCCATTGTTGTTAAAAATTAGAATCTCAGAGTAAGATTTATATTCAGTGGGAATGGAAATGATAGTGGTGAATCCTTAATTAAAACCAATTGAAATAAACATTGGACGAGTGTACAATTGATGGTCAATTCACTTCTTCCCACTTTGAATCCAAGCCAAATGTGAATTTTACCTCTTCTGTTTCAATACCAAGTGAGTGACTGAGTGAGTGAGCACCGAGATTGGGAGTGAGCCAGACAAATAGACTGTCCCTCTCACATTCTACTGATGATCTTAATAAATTACTCTTTTTTTAAATTCTCAATTTATTGCTTTAACATTACTTTATTTTTTTTCTCAGCAAGTTATTTCTTTACTTTGGAATTTATAATGTCCTCCCCGTCACATGCTTTGTGGTGAGGGCAATTTAATTTGGGGGTTGGAGGGTGGCGGGTGGGAATACAGTCACATTCCCACCCCTGCCTGATTATATCCAGGTTGGTAAGGCCTTCCTGCCCCATCACCAATTGAGGCCCTTAAGTCAGCAATTAA
Source organism: Mustelus asterias (assembly GCF_964213995.1). Lineage (NCBI taxonomy): Eukaryota > Metazoa > Chordata > Chondrichthyes > Carcharhiniformes > Triakidae > Mustelus > Mustelus asterias. The sequence continues at coordinate 73,689,339 of NC_135801.1, read as the reverse complement.
TGTCACTTCACCCAGCAGCAGAGAGACTTAAATGTGGGAAGCACCTGTCAGTGTTTCTTCCAGGTTCCCAATGGGATGGTCTCTCATTCTAATTCATGCCTAATCAAGGAAAATGGCATTGAGGAGGTGGGGAGCAGTGTGCTAAGTGTCACCCCCTCACCTTTACAGCAAACCCCTTCTCCTTCATCCCCTGCAACAACTATCTTGCGATGTCCCTCCTGCCATCACTCACCTGTGCCTGGGTCCCTTCAACGAACCTGCACCTTGATGGGTGCAGAACCAGCAGCAGCCACCACCTCTCCGTGGCGCTGCCAGGCAACGAAGCACTGCTGGCCTCCAATTGGCCAACAGCTCTTGTTGGGGCAAGACTTTCACCCCGAGTCTTTGATCTTGCTTAGCTGTGGCCTTCCTGAAAAGTGGTGACACAGGTTTCTTGCTGGTTCTCTAGTCAGCAGGCAAGGTCTCATTTACCTATATTATATTACACCCACAGTATGATTCATTTTACCATTGAAAAGGGATATTATACACTTACAGGTGTAATCGGCACTGCAGGTACTTCCATACACTTTAATTGAAACCTCAACGCCATGTACCAACTTTAATAAATAAGATGGGTTATACAAAGATTTCATTATAGAGCAATATGATAGATTTAACAACCCAACATAGTTAGTTTGTCATTTGTTCTCTCGGTGTCACATAATAATGACAACCTGCATTTATAGTTCCCTTAACATAAGATAGTCTCAATCTCCAGGGAACATCAATACTAACTCTGATGAAACAAATATTTTTCAGTAAAGCAGATGTTAAGTTTTTGTATTTCTTTATTGAGTCAGTCAGCAACTTTAAGTGTAAGTGGATGACAGCTGGGTTTCCCAACTCAAAAGAATCCTAAAATTATTGCTGGCCCTGAAAACGTGACTAAACTAAAGTTACGTGTATTTTTTTTAAACAAGGAATTACATAGAATGTACAACACAGCAACAGGCCATTCAGCTTAATGCCAGTGTTTATACACCACACGATCCTCCAACCACCTCTCGCATCTGAGCCAAACGGCATAATAACTTGATAATAGTAATCAGATAAAGTATAATGAGAGTAATCATAGAATTCCTATAGTGCAGAAGGAGGCCATTCAGCCCATCAAGCCTGCACCGACAACAATCCCACCCAGGCCCCAAGCCCGTAACGCTATGTATTTACCCTGCTAGTCCCCTGACACTAAGGGGCAATTTAGCATGGCACCTCAACCTAAATTGCGCATCTTTGGACTGTGGGAGGAAACTGGAGCACCCAGAGGAAACCCACGCAGACACGAGAAGAACGTGCAAACTCCACATAGTTAAATCTTACAGTAAAGGTCCTCCCTCCCAAGTTAACCTTCCTCATGAACAGAGCACATTTCAAAAACAAAATATTAGTTACTACTCACTCGCTCAGCTCAAACAAAACATAAAAATCTGGCCTCAATGTCACGTTGCTTCTCAAGTTATTTTGACAAATAAAAAAAAACACTCATGTCTGAAAGAGGAAAGAAATAAAAGGCTAAGCATCAGGAACAAGGAGAGATGCAGAGGGCAACACACTGAGTAATGAAATAGTGGAATATAAATGCAGGCTCACAATCCTCAGGTCCTGAGTTACTGAGCTCAGTCAACCTGCTGTGGGTGGGTTATGATGCACCAGCTTTCCCTACAGAGAAAGAGAGTGAAGCTGTCAGCTTCAGAGTTGTGTTGGTTGCGGCCTCAGCGTTGTCTGTCTTATCATTGCAGTTGTCGACATTGCACAAGACAGCAAAAACATCAGAAAGGAGAAAGGTATATCATAATATAGAATATAGAAACTTCATAAAAACACCCCTTAAGTTTTTATTTCGAATCACAGAAACCCTACAGTGCAGGAGGCCATTCGGTCCATCGAGCCTACTCCGACAACAATCTCATCCAGGCCCTATCCCAGTTACCCCACATATTTACCCTGTTAATTTCCCTGACACTTGAGGACCAATTTATTTTGGCCAATCGACCTAACCCGCACATCTTTGGACTATGGGAGGAAAGCGGAGCACCCGGAGGAAGCCCACGCAGACACAGGGAGAATGTGCAAACTCCACAAAGACAGTCAGCAAAGGCTGGTCCCTGGCGCTGTGAGGCAGCAGTGCCACCCCAATGCTTCAATGCAAAAATGGATGAGAGTAAATGAAAGTGAGGCTACCAGAAAATAACGCAATCTGACTTTATTGCAATTTTACTGCATCTAGGACTCCTATCCACAACTTAAGTTGTATTAATGAAAATTACCCAGGGAAAACTGATTAAGGACAGTTCATGCCTACTTTAGGTCAATCAGGGCAAGTTATACAGATTTGCAGAGGATGAAAAAAGTAAACTTTGTTACTTGGTCCCTAATGGCCTGCAAGTAAAACTTTGCAGCACTAGTGGACAGTAAAGGCCCACGAAGTACCTGGAACTCATAAGCTCAAGGGCTTTCTCAGGCACACGAGGGACCTTACAACAATCGACTGTTATGCTGTATACTCCTGCATTGAGGAGGAAACTCAAATCCTGTTGAGCTACACATCCATCTACATACATTTCAGCAGCAAACACCGGCAGTAAAAGACAACTGTAGTTTTATCTCTTCCCGTGTACAAATAACTAAATGTACATTCTTTATTTGTGTACCCACAGCTAATGCTGATCCTTCATCGATTGCAAGTTCATCGTATTTCTCAAAAGTAGCATCAATCAACACACTCGTTCTCTAGTCAGTGAAATGGATTTCCGTCACTGCCTAATAGGTTATCTTTTCAAATACCTAGGTGTCCCCACAGTAAGAGTAACGAAAGATTTCTCACTTATATTACGTTCCAATTCAGCTCTTTGAAAATACAGAAGATGCGTTCCGTTTGGCCTCGACGTTTGTTGTCATAACAGATTCATTGCAACTGCAGTCTTCCTGCCATTTTGACATGGACCCATGAAGAAAATAAAGGTAAGTAACAAAAAGAGGGAAATATGATCCATGGAAATAAACAAGAATGGGACTGAAACTAAGAAACCAAACAAATTAAAGTGAACAATGAAATACAAAGAATTCAGCAAGGGGGGGAAAAGAAGGGTACAGAAAAAATAAACAGGAAATTAGGGGACACGGGAAAGTAAAAGATCAAAGTAAAGGAGATTAAAATTAGGTTCAGAAGAAAAAGACAGGCAGCGAGAGGTTCTGATACGGAAGGCAAGCAAGAGCTGGAAACTGAGGAGAAGCAACCACAAGACAAGGAACCTGAAGAGAAAACCACAAAAGAAACAGGCACACGGAAATGTAGCAAGCAAAACAAATGAAACAAAAAAAAAATCACAAAAAAGTCTCAAGACATGGAGGATAACAAATACAAAAGCACTTGGTCAAATCGCAACCATAAGATGGCTGCTTCTTTTATATAAGTGCAACCTAATCATCAGCTGTACATTACTTAAATCATTTTGTTTTAAATACAAGAGTCATGAAAAGTATATTTCTTATCTGACAGCAGACTGCACACCACACAGGAAAGCTATATGACACTGTTGTTACATCACTGAAGGTATCTCATTACCTGCAGGCTTTCTGTGATAAGTCAGTCTGCTCCATAAAACAAAGATGTTTCAATTCCGCGTGCAAAATGCAACAACAGCAACCCAATGACACAAGTCCCTTTGGCTGGATTTATTGCCCTGCAAGCCCAATTATTCATTGCAACTTGGTTATTATTAGCTTGCTACAGTGGTTCAGTGGCAGCGTTAGACTGATCCCTAAGCCCACTGCATCTGAAGAAACAATTTTCAGTGATACTGGCACAGCCCGAGTGGCAGAGTGAGAGGAATGGAGAAAAGTCACAGAGTACTGAGAATGCACCGACATTGCCGATTACTTGACAGAAACATAAAAGTTTATACGATTAGTGAGGCAGAATTAAAATAAATGACCTTTAGAATCTAAAGGAGCAGTTATGATGTTGTGAGGAATTTCATGCATCAGGAATACATATTAGAAATTCGGGCACCGAGGTCAGTGGACCCTGTAAAATTTTCCATCCTCTAATCTGATAGTTTGAATTCCTGATACGCACTCCCACAACGCAAAGTTTCATGCTGGGAGTAAACTCATAAAATCTATCCTTTAGTGTTTACTCAGACTTTTTCAAAGTGATTTTGGTATCTGATGGTTCGAGGTTGGATTCACACATGAATTCATACTTTGACAAAATATTTTAGTCAATACTGAAGGTTCATTTATCACCAAATTCTTTTCTCCCTAGTCTCACACAAATTATCTTATTGAAGCAGTGAAGTTAAGAGATTAAGAAACGACAGTTATGTCATCATGGTAAAATGGCCCCTTTCAGGGCCACGTGATTGGGCCAGACCCTATGGAGAAGCTGCGTGGGAAGCTAAGCCAATCAGGAGCGAGGGTGAATATCCTGAGATGGGGAACAACCTCAGTTGGAATGAGGGAGGGAAAGATAGTAGATTTTCATATTAGTTCTGTCAGACCCTTATCTTGTATACATGTTACATTGATAATAAGTCATTCATTCCTGAAGCCTCAATGAGACGCCTTTGATTTTACTACACTGGCTATGAGGATGGGGTAGCGTAGTAAAGCCGAAGACAACTCATTGTGGCTACAACAGTGACAGAACTAATACACAACAACAACAGCTATTAATACACAGAAGTCTATTCTGTTCTCCTCCCTGGCTCCAACTGAGGTTCCTCCCCATCCCGGGATATAAGCCCTTACTCCCAACTGACTCGGCTCCCATGTAGCCTCTCCATAGGTCTGGCACGATCACATGGCCTTCAAATAGGCCACATTATCACAGGCATAATATTCTGACAAAAACATTGAAATTATTTTCAGAGATTTTTTTAAGAAACAGAAAATGTCTGCAAAAAAATAAGAGGATTGTTTTTTTAAGTTACTTCCTCTTTCCTGTTGATAAGGATTCTCGCTGGGTGTGCCGTGCAAGTAATTCAAAATGACTTCACCCACATGACAATAAAAATACAATATTAAGATAAAATATTGAAAGTTAGCAGACTGTTTGACCTTCAGGCAAGCATAATTATTTTTACATCCTACAGGGTCCACTGGATAACAATCAAAAGTTGGAATCCTGGCTTATTTTCCCTATCTAATCTAATCATACCGAGGCTACATTGCAGATATTTCACTGCCCTAGTTTATACCAGCTAACTCAATGTAGCCTCATGCAAAAAAACTGGCAGTAGTGACTGACCTCGCCTTGCCTCCCTTTGCACGATGCTAAAAGTTAAAAACAAGTCCTAACAGCTTTCTTGCTCTGTATAACTAAGTAACATACACAACAACAACTGAGGCAAAGATATAAGGATATTTAAAACATGAGCTATTTCAAGAAAAGACCAAGGCAAGTACCTAGCCATACTTTGCAGAAAGGCCCACAACCAGGGACAATGCAATTAAACCGCATCTCCATGACAAAGATTGCCCCATAATGATGGCGCTACTTGTAATTGGCCATCCATTAACAATGGAAGTGAACACAACGGCTGTGGTCTCTGTTATCGGGGAGCAAACATCTGCTTGCCTCTGAGCTGGTAGTCAGCTCCTGAACTTAGAAAACACAAAGGCCAGGCTGGCCACTGGGCACCATGGTGATCCACTTACAGGCAGCAGTCAGCTCAACTTCCACTCATCATTGTACAGGGACAAGGATCTAGCCTTTTGGGGAGAGATTGGCTCCAACACATCAGACTGAACAGGCTGGTGATCAATGAGTACCCCAAAGTTTTCCAGGAAGGGTTTGGAAAAATAAAGGGAAGCCAAAGCTGACCCTGATGTTTCAGCGAAATATTTTAGACTGAGATCAGTTCCATACTCTCTACTGGAAAAGATAGTCAAAACTGGAATGCCTGGAAAAGCTGGGCATCATAAGACCCATACAATTTGCAGAGTGGGCCACTCGTGATGTTTCTGTCGTTAAGGTGGGCGGCACGGTGGCAGAGTGGTTAGCACTGATGTCCCACAGCACCAGGGACCGGGGTTCAATTCCGGCCTTGGATCACAGTCTGTGTGGAGTTTTCACATTCGCCCCATGTCTGCGTGGGTTTCCTCTTGGTGCTCCGGTTACCTCCCACAGTCCAAACATGTGCAGATTAGGTGGATTGGCCATGCTAAATTACCCTTCATGTCAGGGGGACTAGCAGTGTAAATAAATACACTGGGATTACAGGTTCGGGCCTGGTTGGGATTATTGTTGGTGCAGGCTCGATGGGCGGAATGGCCTCCTTCTGCTCCATAGGGATTCTATGGATTCTTTGAAGTTGGTCTGACTTTGTGGAGACTATAAGCTTACTGTCAATAGGGTTTCTAAACTTGACAGATACCTCATGCGGAATGGGAGAATTGATGGAGAGATGGAACAGAGAAGCCTATTGCGTATGCATCTAGGATCTTTTTGGATGCTGAGCAGAGGTTTTCACGGATCGAGAAAGAGGGGTTGACAGTTCATAGAATCCCTACAATGCAGAGGGAGGCCATTCGGCCCATTGAATCTGCACCAACCACAATCCCACCCAGGCCCTATTCCCGTAACTCCACATATTTACCCTCCTAATCCCCCTGACACTAGGGTTCATTTATCATGGCCAATCAACCTAACCTGCACATCTTTGGACGGTGGGAGGAAACCGGAGCACCTGGAGGAAACCCACGGAGACACAGGAAGAACGTGCAAACTCCATACAGACAATGACCCGAGGCCGGAATTGAACCCGGGTCCCTGGCACTGTGAGGCAACAGTGCTAACCACTGTGCCACTGTGTTGCCCTCATGCGGAATGGAGTTTTCTTCATCATTAAAAAAAATCTGTCAATGCATCTATGGTAGACGCTTCATCATAGTAATTGATCATAAACCATTGCTGTGACTTTTGAAAGACAAGGCAGAACCCCCCCCATTGCCTCTTCCTGGATATATACTTGGGCCTTGTTACTGGTGGCATAGGAATACCTCCGAGAGCACTGCCCTGGGACTCAGACAGCTAACACCGATGCACTGAATCGTCTGCTATTGCCGCTAAGCGTGGCTTCGTTGCCAGCTGTGGAGGAGGTCGCAATAGCCCTCAAAGATTTGGACACCTTGCTGGTGTCTGCAAGGCAAATCAAGGACTGATGAAAAAGGATCCAGTCTTATCTAAATCAAAGCATATAATGTTATATGTCGGATTGAGGGGCAGCCCTCGAGGGGAAATTAAATACCACTTGACGTAAAACGACAAGCTCAATGTTGAGGATGCTATCGTCCTCTGGATTTCCATGTAGTTGTCCCTCGTCTAGGATGATGATCGATACTTATGGAATTTATGAAAATACTCAGCAATTTCTGATTTCATTTCACAGTGGCCTCCTTCTGCACTGCATAACTTACACTGATCTGCAGTTAGTTTCATAAAAACAGCATTTCGACTTGGACCTCTCCTGCTTTTCAAAGAGTTGCTGCATTCTTTGTATTAATTCTTGATTCTATTGATTCTATGATTCTAAAAGAGTGAAACTCCAAAGTTTTCTTTGTTCACTTTGCATCAGCAAGGTTGATTGGCAGCCATTAACAATTACCAAGTTGTTAAAAGAGTATTTCTGCTATTAATTGCTCGACTCACCTTTCTTGTGGCAGGCTTTCCACCTTGTGAGACAATGGGTTGTGCCACAGTGGCCAACTCTGTCTTTAAGTTTGCTGGTAATTAGTACAAAAAATGCAGCAACTTTTTGAAAAGCCGGAGAGGTCCAAGTCGAAATGCTGTTTTTACGAAACTAACTGCAGACCAGTGCAAGTTATCCAGTAACTTGTGATGAGTCATAATTCACAGGATCTCTCTTTCTCACAATGTGTTGCTGACCAATTTGCACATTATCGCACACACCATTATATTTTCAGCAAATTCTAGACTTGGATGAGCAGTTCAATTCAGGGTGCAGCAAGAAATTGAAATACATTGCACGATGCATTTACCAACTGAACTGTAATGGGAATGGGGATTTTACAAATATAATGTACAATGGAAGCTTCATAAACTTGGATTGTGGACTCAATTCTAGAGGTGCTTTAGTGCTGCTGCTTATGAGCAGACATACATCATTTCCCCCGATTTCCAGGCTCTCAACTTTAGAATTGTGTAAAATCACACCCTTACACATTCACTCTGCCATGCCAACAACCTTGAGAACTTCTGTACTGTCAGAGATTGCATCCTAATCTGATTTTACAGAATGATTCAAGTTATAATTACTGAACAGGTACAAGGATTCCAGCTGACAGGCTTGAAGGTAGCAGATAAATGGCTTTGCTTGTTTCTGGATTCATTTCTAATTATGAATACCATTTTCTGTGAATCAGCATCTTCATCACATCTGCATCAGCGCTAGCTATGACAGACACCATTACTGTTAATGTCACGGCTACTCGTATCTAATAGATACGCTCAGGTTATCACACTTCCAATTTACTTTCCAGAAATAGTGCACATGCAGCACAACAACAAAAAAAATTGAGAATCTTGTAGCAATTAGAGTTCTACCTTTATTCTGCATTCTCTGATTTGTTCACTTGTGGTGCTCATTTAGGTGTCAGATGGAAGGGCCGGATATACAACAACAATAACAACTTACATTTATATAGTGGATTTAGTGCAGTAAAACATTCCAACATGCTCAACAAGAGCAATGTCAACAAAAACATTGAATCACAAAGGGGATAACAAACAACTTGATCAGAGAGGTACGCATGCATCAGATTGGATATATGGCACAGAAATAAACCATTCAGCTCAACTAGTCCAGGCTGGTGTTTTCGTTCCACTCAAGCGTTCTCTCATCTTCCCTTATCGAGATATATGATCATAACCCTCTATTCCCTTCTCCGCTTACTGACTTTCCCCTTAAATGCAACTATTCGCTTCAACCACTTTGTTCAGCGAGTTCCACATTTTCACTACTCTTTGGGTAAAGAAGATCCTTCTGAATCCAATATTGGATTTATTGGTGACTATTTTATTTTGACGGCCTCCAGTTATGTCTTTCTCAACAAGAGAGAATATTCTTCCTGTACTCATTCTATTTTTACAACCCCCCAGCCTTCTTATCAATAACAAACAGACCCAGCCTGTCAATTCATTCCTGATTTGTATACACATGCATTTCTGATATTATCATTGTAAATGCTCTCTCTGCTCTCTCCAGTGCTTCATATTCATTTTTCTAATATGGTGGCCAGAACCATACAAAATATTTCCTACTTTTCACTTTTATTCTTCTTTTTGATTTGATTTATTATTGTCACATGTTTTGAAATACAGTGAAAGTATTGTTTCATGCGCGCTATGCAGACAAAACATATGGTTCAAAGAGTACATAAAGAAGGAAAGAAGAGAGTGCAGAATATAGTGTTACAGTCATAGCTAGGGTGCAGAGAAAGATCAACTTAATGTGAGGTAGGTCCATTCAAAAGTTTGATGGCAGCAGGGAAGAAGCTGTGCTCGAGTCCGTTGGTACGTAATTTCAGACTTTTTGTATCTTTTTCCCGACGGAAGAAGGTTGAAAAGAGAATGTGTGAGAGGTTCTTGATTATGCTGGATGCTTTTCCGAGGTGGCGGGAAGTGTAGACGGAGTCAAATAAAGGGCGGCATTCTCCAGCCACCCCCATCCCGTGGCAGGTTTTCCCACAGTGGCTGTGGCTCGCCATGGGTCGGCAGCAGAACCTTTTGATCCCACTGAAGTTGCTGACCATTCACATTCCTCACTCAAGCCACTGTTGGGAAACCTGCGGCAGGGATCGGCTTCAACAGAACCGATGATCCCGCTGGCAGCACGGGCTGGAATATTGTGCCCATAGTCTAGTGCTTGTGTTTCTGTTTTTATGGCCATTGGTGGCCTGTGGGGCAACTTTTAATGATAGATGCATTTGCGCCCTGAAATGTATTTGTTTCTTTACCCTCTCTAGATTTGCACCTTGTGAGAAATAAATGACCTCCCTGTTCTTTCTACCAAAATGTACTACCTCATATTTTTCAGTATTTATCTTCATTTGCCAGTTATTTACCCATTCTGCAAGTTTGTTAATATCCTCCAACAATTTGTTGCGGTCCTCCTGAGCATTGACTATCCCTGCAACTTGGTGTCATCCACAAATTTAGAAATTGTTTTTGATTCCAGAGCCCAAATTGTTAATGTAAATTGCAGACAGCAGTGGTCCCTGCACTGATCCTTGTTGAACACCATTTCCCACCTTCTGCCACTGAATAACTAGCTTTTACTCCCATTTCTATCTTGAAGCCAACTAGCAACCCATGCAGCGACTTGCTCCCTGACTCCACATTCTTTAACCTTATTAATTAATTTATTCTGGGGTACCTAATCAAAGGCTTTTTGAAAATGCTGCAATACATTGTTTTAAGTCAGCAACAGAGAAAGCAGACAAAGTTTAAAGTTTAAGTTTATTTATTGGTGTCACAAGTAGACTTACATTCACACTACAATGAAGTTACTATGAAAATTCCCTAGTCGCCACAGTTTGACGCCTGTTCAGGTACACGGAGAGAGAATTTAGCATGGCCAATGCACCTAACCAGCACATCTTTCAGACTTTGGGAAGAAACCAGAGCACCCAGAGAAACCTATGTAGATACGGGGAGAACATACAAACTCCGCACAAACAGTGATCCAAGCCGGGAACTGAACCCGGGTTCCTGGTGTGAAGCAGCAATGCTAACCACTGTGCTACCATGTCGCCCCATTCAATAAGGTTGGTCAAACAAGATTTTCTCTTTTGGTAAGTTTTAAAGAGTAATTGAAATGTGGAGAGAGGGATGCAGAGAGTGTTTTTCAAGAGCATTTCAGAGATTAGGGTCATGGTTGCTGAAAGAACAAAGATGGAACAATTAAACTCGTATATGATAGACCAGAATTGCAAGAGTGCAGAGATCCCTAAAGCTTGCAAGGCTAGAATAGGCTGCAGTAGGAAGGAGTGAGATTAAGGAGAGAGGGAAAATGGTTGAACTTTATGGGCGCGATTTTCCGGCCCTATAAATATAAGCCATTGTCAAACCTAGAGTCAGTGTAGGTCAGCAAGCAGAGGGCAACAAGATTTTGAGCAAGTCAGGATATGGGGCGGTGGAGCTTTGCAGACGTCCAAGTTTAAGCAGAGTGGATGACAGGAGGCCAGCCAAAGATGTGTTGTAATAATTACATATCTCAATTACAGTCTTATCATAGCCTCTTTCATCACTGTACCAAGTGTCATTTCTATTTTGTATGCTTCACAGACAGCTGAATTACTCACAGAGGAAAGACCTTTGCCAAATAGGTTGCAATTATCAGCATTCATTTCCAATCTTCTATAATGGGCATCAGTGAGAATCAGCCTTCACCAACTTTCCCTTTGCTAATTCCCGTCAACCCAGCTGGTGGTGCCTGAAGCAGCAACCAAAATCCTTCCGACACAGAAGTCTTGCTCTGACATGCCATGTGACAACTCAGAGTTCTAAATTACATATGGTTAGGATGATGACAATCACTCACTCGCTCAGCCTTCCAGCTTAAGCATGCTGAGTTTCATCTGGAATCTGGCTTCTTCTCACAAGTGAAATAATGCCAAGTTGTACTGCCTACTGTGTACTGTAATGTAAACAAGATTGATTTTCCGTTTTTTCATTAAAAAAGCACGGTAAAAGCATCTTCGCTGCTTGATGACATAATTCTGGCATTGCGATTTCAGTCCATTATCTCCACTCTAGTGAAGCAACAGTAATGGATGGGCTGCAAATGCAGTTACACAACTGGGGGTTCAGATGACATATAGACCATAACTAGAAAGTTCAAAGGAGTTTAGAAGCAGCATCGGAAGCCCCGAGGAGCAAGTACCTGAGTGTTAACTGTATTCATTGATTTTTTAAATATATAATGTAAGCTTTTATTGGCTGTCTATGCAACACAGTGCAAGTTCATTTTGTAACTTATGCATGGTTTCTGTGGAAGATGAAGGTTAGAATTCTTATCATCAGATGTGAACGACATCACTACAAATAGAGGAAGGATTCTCTCTGGTTAATGTTTCATGGCAAAACCATTTGTGGTGAAGGATTTGGGTGGGGGAGTGAAGGTGGTCTGTTGGTGTGGAATTTTGACAGGGAAGGAATATTAAGAGTAACAGGTTTCAACATGGAACTACCAATGGCACATTAGACCAAATGTTTCTCCCTCTACCAAACATTCTATGAAATTAATTTGATTGGAAAACCTTCCCAGTCCATTCACGATCGCACCTGAAACTTGTGATCAGAGGAGGTTTGGTTCTTTTCCATTACATTGTGACATAAGCAATTGCAAGATATTGTGGTTTAAATAAATTTTATACATTCATGCTCCCGGCAGGTGATGCACCCTGCCAGGTGTACAGACTGATAAAATGACCCTCCTGGTGCACAGAATAGACCAATCTCATACAAAAAGAGAAATGTAATTCACTCCACTCACTGAAACCAGAGAATAACTAGACCTTATAATACTCTTCTGTGAGTCCCATGAACAATAATTCTATCTAATTGCGATACAACCAAATCTGTTTTCATGTCACTGACAACAGAGTATAATATTTTGGTGCAATTTTGGTATATTGAGTGCCTCATTTATATAATTTAACAATGCAGAACACAAATTCACTCTGGAATATTGCATTTCCAAGGATATAATATGGAAATAAGGCACATATTTGATGCTACACTTGAAAGTCAGATGCTGTTGCGTTGAAGTGGTAATTCTCCATCCTGTTATAAAATAGCTTTCGCTGAACATCAGCTCCTCGGTGTCACAGAGCAGAAATCAATAGAAGCAGGTTGACAGAAACCAGAATCATTTGATGCTTTACCACAGCACCACCACCATTATGAAGGCAGTGAAGTGTGATGCATTTAGTTCACACAGCACTCATTGCACCCAATATGCCTTGTCTTCAGGGGGAAAATTACACTGGATAGGGAAGGCAATCAACTAGTTGTGGTACAATCAAAAAATGACAGTCTCAGCTGCTTAGTGGAGCAGTTAGAAGCACTATCCACAATGCAGCCGAGTTCTTAGTTTACCCCAAAGATGTTTCTTGGTAATTGATGTGTTAAGTAAATAGCTTCTCGGAATTCCTTTAAGTCCCTCTGCATCCTAGAGTGCTGGGCATTAAATAAAACTGAATTCATTTCTGGAATTTACAACATGCTTAAAATAAATGCAGCTGTGTTGTCGGCAGGAGGGAGTACCGTTCATACTGTCTATATTAGATTTGGCTTATATCAAAGCTGACCCTTAAGTACTACTGAGCAACTTCACAAGTGGGTGAGTGATCCAGGTAAACAGGATCAGATGTGCATGCAGAGCAGACTAGGCTTAGTTGTGCTTCTGCCTCTGACTGCGTATGACAGATGAAGCTGGTAGCATCCTGTCCATTTCATTTCCACAGGCTTTCATCTTCTCTTTTGTGTTCCCGACACAATGGCAATCAGGGTAAAATTCTCATCTCACGTGGGAGTGGAGCTAAGGAAGAGAAAATCGTATTAGAAAAAAAATACTTTCCTATGAAAAAAACTCCTGCCTTCCTCTCACCAAGAATTTACTACTTCAATCCTCCTCGTTCATTGTGTTGTTTTTGCATCTCATGCTAGTCACCTACATTAAATCTCAAAAGACATTTCTTGGCTGTAACACACTTTGAGACGTCCTATGAGTCTTGAAAAATGCCACCGAAATGCAAACACTTCTTTTCTTTTTGAAGAAAAAGTGCAATAAACATCTTCCAGGGCCTGAGCAGGAAAATCAAGGCTGACGCTCCAGTGCAGTACCGAGGGAATACCATACTGTCAGAGCTGCCATCTTTTAGAGGAGATGTCCAAGGCCTCACCTGCCTGCTCAAGTAGATGTATAAGATCCCATGGTACCATTTCAAGAGAGAGCATGGGAGTTAGTCCTGGTGTCCTGGCCAACATTTATTCCTCAATCAACATCACAAAAAAAACCCAGATAATGTGGTCATTATCACATTGCTGATTGTGGAAGCTTGCTGTGCGCAAGGTGGCTGCCGCATTTCCTACATTACAACAGTGACCGCACTTCAAAAAGAACTTCATTGACTGTGTAACACTTTGAGACATAGTGGCAAAGTGATTAGTACTGCTGCCTCACAGCACCAGAAACCCGGGTTCAATTCCGGCCTTAGGTGACTGTGTGGAGTTTGCACGTTCTCCCTGTGTCTACATGGGTTCCCCCCGGGTGCTCCTGTTTCCTCCCACACTCCAAGGATGTGCAGGTTAGATTGAATGGCCATAATAAATTGTTCCTTCGTGTCAGGGGAATTAGCCGGCTAAATATGCAAGGTTACGGGGATAGGGCCTGGGTGGGGTTGTTGTCGGTACGGACTCAATGAGCTGAATAGCCTCCTCCTGCACTGTAGGGATTCTATGTTTCTATGAGACATTGGTGGTCATGAAGAGTAATCTTGAAATATAATGATCATAGATTCATCTACCATAAAGAAATGCTACACTTGGTGCCTTTTTGAATTCTTCTCGATCTGATGTTGATAAATGTTTAGGTCTGACTAAACAACATGAGGATGTACATTGATGTTCTGCCTTTGCAGCTAAGGAAGGTTAACTAAGCAGTAGGGGTGATGATAAGTTACCTCTAGCTACTGTTTTGCATGATTTAATTGGGGTGTACTTCTGTACTGGGCTTCTTTACTGACTCCTTCAAAGACAGCACCCGAAGGACACCTTGATACAAAATATAAAGGTTAATTAAAAAATAAAAGTGCCCCTCAGAAATAATAGGGATTCAGTTAAAACTCTTATTTCATTTTTTTAAGCTGTTTTATGCCAGCTGTAAATTCAGTTATCCTCCATGGCTGACTCCAAAATAGTTAATGGATTAGAGTAAAGCTTTTGCTAGCGTTCATTAGAATGGTTGGTGGGAAGGGGTAGGGGTGGAGGCTGTGGAGATAGTTGACACAAAAGAAATATCACTTGCTCAGCTTGTGGAAGTGCAGTAGATTTGTATTTAATTCACAGAGGGCACTGTCAAGTCAAACAGTCAGACCTTTAAAAGACATTTGAATTCTGAGATCTATAAGTTACGCTAAGCAACACTGAACTCAGGTAGAATAAAAATTGTATAAGTCAATCATCTAGGGATATGTTCGAAGTTTAATAGGTTTAGTGAACAAATTCCACCCATTCTTCCAGTCACTTTCTCCTAACTGTCACTTATTTCTAGTCGAAATTCTTCACTCTTTGGAACGGAACACTGTTCCAACAATGACATTTGTATCATGAATACTTACCTACTGTCATTTTTTGTTCAATGTTTTAATGTAGATAAGCACTTTATTATCTACCTGTCACACCAGTCAGATGCAAGTGCTGCTATCTTCTACAAAATTGTCAACGCGATCCAAATCTCAACAGAATTGCAGCAGCAACAACGGCAAAAAGTGGCTGAATCATTTTATTACAAAATGCTTCATCTTCAAGGTTTCTCTGAGGAAATTATATTGTATTCGACTGAAATTCTGTTATTGTTGTTTCACACTCATTGCCACTATTCTGTTTGACAAATTGGAAAACAGAAGTATTATCTGCTTTTTTCCAAAGATGTTTCCACCTATTCATTTCACCTGCCTCCCTCCACAAACCAATATCATGTGGCTTTGTTGGAAGGGCAAGTGATTTTCTGGGAGAGCTGATTGTGTAAAAGGTTTTGTTTGATTAAAGAAGACCAAAGTGGGTAAGAATTTTCTGCTGGATTCTGCTCATATTTTTCACTCTCTTCCTTTCTAAATTTCCATGCTCAAAGAGGAAGTGGATTTACTGGACAAGGTGAACCCAAACAATAAAAGGTGAAGGAGCCAAGCGGGGGCACGATGTATGATTAAACTGAACCCATTCAATCCAGCCACATGCTGCCTGCTGTTTGAAATCATGTTGCTAACTGGGCTGCTTATGACTGAATGATTTAGCAATGGGGTCAGTCTCTTGAGTGGATAACCCTACATAAAAGCTGGCACGCAGTGCTCAAAGAAAATTGGTATTTCTTAACAAGAGGGGCAATATGGTTGGAGCAGATACTGGCAGCCATGCAGGAAGTGGATATGGTCTTTGAAATGTTGACTAATGACACAAACATGGAAAATGCCATCTCTTGCAGGACAAGGTGGCATGCAATTGTAGGCAGCAGGAGCTAATTGAAGGGAGACTGGTGAGGCTACATAATCTGACTCCTCTGGAGGGAACACTACTGGCCATTACTGGAATGCTCATTGCTGAGGCTATGGCCTAAGAGTATGATACCATGCTCATATTTAGTCATCCTCCTCACATCCCACCTCCCTCTCATCCCACACTGTATTCCAATTTACAAGCTGTAAATGGTTTAACCACAAACCTCTTACTTACCACTGCTCTCTATGTTACATAACCTATTTCTTGTGCCATTCTCTTTTCAGACAGTCAATGACTGCCACTTGGCCAGACATCTGAGGCAAACTATGAAGACAACCATGATGAAGATGCACTGTCGCTCGCTCTCAATCTGGCAGACTACAGGTCAGATCATTACATGTAATTTAGAGGTTAGTGCAGAAGTAGGATCTGTATGGAGTGAGACACAAGTGGCCTAGCTGAGCTAGGATAGGGAGAGAAAGATAATGGAAGTGCAAGGTTGCTGGAGGGTAAGTCATACATGTGTTCTACTTCAGAGGATTCAGCCAAGCACTTTGATGGGTATCCTACAAATGAATGCTATTGGGTATAGACACAAATTATTTGGTGCATGAGGAAGTTTTCCAGAAAGGCTGCAGTCAATGTGAAAAGGAACATGGAGCAGTGCAGATTGAACTTGGCATATGGTTTTCCACAGAGCTTGGAGCCGATCCTTTCCAGTATGGAAGTAGTGTCCAGCTCCAGCAGCAGATTTGTGGACTCAACCAAGACACAATGTCTGATGGCTGACATCTCAGCTTCCACTGCAACACAAGCAACTTTCCTGGGAAGTCTGAGCACTACACTGGAAGTTCAGATGGAAGTAATGCCAATGCAAGCTCCGCCATGACTGTGGATTACAGGGGGTGGGGACAGTGGCTTCAAGGAGCATGTAGCTCTCTCAGGAAGACAGCATTTGTTCTCCTGTCCCCTGTCAATCTACTTTGCTATTGCCCGTCAGCCAAGACCCATGCTGCGGTCCATGGCAGGGATTTCTCGGCCCAAAGCTTGAGGGTGTTCGCCAAGCTCAATTTCAGTCTCTACCACTGAAAGTCAGCAGCCTCCACCAGACATATAACTGGGATAGAACTGAGACAGGCAAGGCTGCATGGAAGGTAGGCACTGAGGAAAATCACAATCAGTTATTTGGATTGTTTGCTCATATGCAGCTGATGCAGCAGACTGCAGTGGAATGAATTTGTCACAATTGCTGTCTAGATACTGGGCAGTGATGGCATGTTTCTCTATCTATGGTCACACACTAACTGGATGCTGAGGGAGTGAAACATCTTTCAGCTGCAGTACAGTCCAGAGTTGTCATGCAGCACCAACAAAGTGATATCCTTACAGTCCATGGCACCTGCAATCCGGGTAATTCTAGTGAAATCATTTTTTTTTCAACCTTTTACTTCTCTCAGCAAGAGGGAATAGAGCCATAGCATCTCTACAGTGCAGAAGGAGGCCATTCGGCCCATCGAGTTGCATCGACCCTCTGAAAGAGCAATCCATCCAGGCCCACCTCTCCACTCTATCCCCATAACCTTGCACATTTACTGCGGTCAATCCAACGTACCCACACATCAATGGACACTAACTGGTGACATAGCATGGCCAATCCACCGAATCTGCACATTTCCGGACAATGGGAGGAAACCGGAGCACCCAGAGGAAACCCACACAAATGCAGGGAGAATGTGCAAACTCCACACAGAAAGTCACCAAAGCCCAGAATCAAATCCAATTCATTAGTACTATGAGGCAGCAATGCTAACCACTAATCTGAATGAACGTCAATGAGTAGAAAGTATCAATGATCTCCCTTACACAACAATGGACAGAAAACAGTAAGATCTTCAGCTCTAGTCTGGAAGGAGTGGGTCGCACTAAAGTTCATTGCCAGAATTACTTTCACAGCCACGGGCAATGCGGTCCTGGTCCTGGTCTGCAGTTGCAGTTCTGGCTGCAGTGGATGACAGATTTCAGTGAGGATGTCCTTACTGAACTGAATGTATTTCCCACACCATTCTTTACTGAGGTTCAGGTAGAAGAATTGCTCACTGAACACCCTGGGCAAATGTGGTCGCCTGCTGAGCGTTTTTCTTCCCTTCCTCCTACTCCCTTTTCCAGCAGTTTGTCCTGCTGTGTGTTGCCTCTATTTAGTCTCTCGTCATGTTATATGTCAAGAGGAGTGTTTCCAAATGCAACGGCTTTGTTCAAAAACAGCAAAATCACTTGAAGTACCTGCCACTGCACTTCTTAAAGACCTTCACATTGTTAAGCAACTGTTGAAAGAATCAAACACTTTCAGAATCTAAGCAACAGCCAAATAAAACAAAATCAATCAACAGCCATCACGTAAGCAGTAGATGACCCCCCCTTTTAAATAAAACTGGTGGTGGATCTATCTTCCTGCTGAATGCAAATTTAGCTGTATGAGTTTAAGAGAGTATGTTGAGTTCCAACATGACACTGCTGCTCTCAAATCAGCATTGCACTTTGATTAATGTCATGATCTGTCTGCTCTACACACTTGCAGCAGATGTACCTTGTGAGCATGTTAATGGCCTCACCAGAATGGCACTGGCTTGACTTGCTTCAAAAGTAGGTGCACATACTGTGAACTCCATTTTGGAAATCTAGGGGCCCTCATAGCACCCTAATAGTGAGTGCAAAGAATTCCACTTTTCACACCTGTCCTTACTCCAACAATATGCTTGGGGATCAAACTTTATTGGAAAATGTCTGTGGTGGCTCAGTGGGGAGCTGCACTGCAAATTGTGGAGTCCGCCCCTCCAGTAAATCTTTATATACATCTTTACCACAAGTAGACTCAGCCCTCTATGTTTGCATTACTGACCTCAACCATTCGCTCACCCCCTCCCTACCCAGCATCCTTCCCACCATCTTTCACCTTTCATAAACCTTCCCGAATTCTGGAAGGAAAACAGAAACAGACAATGTTGGGAAAATTCAGCAGGTCCGGGAGAATCTATGGGGAGAGAAATAGAGGACCGGATTCTTCAACCTCACCCGCAGCTGAGATTCTCTGGTCTTGCCAAAGTGAACAGTGATTTGGCTGAGCACCAAATTCTCCGTTCTCACTGGCAGTGATGGCAGAGTGTGAGCAGCCAGAGAATTCCAGCCAGAGTTAATGTTTCAAGTCTGTATGACTCTTCTTCAAAGCCCCGTTTCCAGCATCCATAGTACTTTGCTTTGATCGCTCCAGAATTCTGTTACACGTATTTTGTTCATCATTGAATTCCATTTGCCCTCCAGTCATTACTTTGCTGGAAAACTTTCTGTCCCAGCACGTTAAATTTTAAATTCCCATTTTTATGTTTAAATCTCTCGTGGTCTTGCACTTTTCTATGCAACCTTCTTTAGCTGTAAACACCAACCCACACACACACAAAACACATACACCCAGTCCCAGCCTCTCATCCTGTCTCAAACACTTCAGTCTTCTATATACATCCTTCCCTTCCTTGACAGCGTCATTAGTTTAGGGAGGATGCTGCCTGGATCCTATTCTCCTCAAGGTGAAACTAATTGCTTATATCTTCCCAATTCGCTTTGCTCTTTAACCCCCAAAATACATTTCTTTGCCCAAGCTTTCTATATCCCTCCTTAAGCATCCTTCTTAGTTCAGCACCCTGACAACTATCAATAATGTAAAAGATATCCAAAAGCATTTTAAAGATGCTATATAAATGCAAGTTGTTGCAACAAATGGAAAAAAAGTTAGCTAATGACAGATATAAATAGATATAAATAAGTGGCATAGAATCCCAGAGTACTGAAGGAGGCCATTCGACACATCGAGTCTGTACCGACCACAATCCCACCCAGACCCTATTCCTGTAACCCCACATATTTACCCCGCTAATCCCCCTGACCTCGGTTCAATTTAGCATGGCCAATCAACCTAACCTGCACATCTTTTGGACTGAGCGGGGAAACCAGAGCACCCAGAGGAAAAGCATGCAGACACAAGGAGAACGTGCAAACTCCGCACAAACAATGACCCGAGGCCGGAATTGAATCCAGGTCCCTGGCGCTGTGAGGCAGCAGTGCTAATCACTGTGCCACTATGCACAGAGACATTCATAAATATTAACACATTTTACAACTCCAGTGTCGTTCAATATGAATTCAATATTGCATGTTACAGGTATGTTAACATTTAAATAGAAGTGTGGGATTATAGTCTGATAAATGATCTTATTTATTTTTGATGTGGTCTTGCTGCCGTTTCTGTGCTAATTGATTATTATTTGAAATGGTTAGATGTGTGTTTGTTGTTGAACATGAAAGGGTTGTACAGATCGGAAGCTTTAAAGACCTAGACCCTGTTTTGAAACTGGCGAACATCACCGGGTGAAATTCAAACTGAGCAACTCGAGATAAATTTTGCTCGTCTCTAATAACACAATGTTTCAGAAATGAAGAATGCATTATCAAACTGAGAAAAACAAATAGGCTAGGATTATCTGGTCTATCCAGCAGTGAAACCAGAAATTCCTACTCAAACTCAACGGACTTTTGGTGGCTTGCCACATTTTCTGGTCACATCCATGAAAATTCCCATCGCCAGCGGATCTGGAAAATCCCAGCCATTGTTCCTAATTAGAACAGACTCAGATATCAACCAAAACCTTCTCTCACATGCAGTTGCAACAAAAGGTTTTTTCCTCAATGTTGCTGCTTTTCCCCCCCTCATGTTCTTAAGGTATTCTGAGACAATTGTATCAAGTTGTTACCCCCAGTTTTCCATTCGATTTCCATTGATTAGGGAATATAAAACACAGGGGCACAGTCTGAGGATAAGGTGAAGATCATTTAGGACTGAATTAGATATTTCTTCGTTCAGTGGGTTGCGAGTCTTCACAATTATTTAGCCCAGAGGGTTGAGGATCCTCCCATTTGTTGCATATATTTCAGACTGGAATAGACAGATTTTTGGCCTTACAGAGAATTAAGGGATAAGGGGAGAGGGCAGGAAAACAGACTTGAGGCCAAAGAGCAGACATGATCATATTGAACAGTTGAAAACACTCAGTGGGCTGTGTGGCTATGTTCTCATAGAGAATCAGAATCAAATACAATTTTCTCAATGTCCACTCTTTCAACAGCTTTAATAGTAAGATTTAGGTTTTCCAACCCAAGTTTTAATCATGTAATGTGATCATATGATTCCACCATCTGAACAATCAACTTCCTTGCTTCTGGGTGTGTCGGATCTTACTGTGAATCACAAGAAATCATAGATAAACTTCTGTGGTTTAAAAATCATCAGAAAAACAGTGATGCAAATTTTGGTTACCCGGTATTTAGGATTTTCATGCTACTCTGGTAGTTGTAACAAGGTAATCAATGCATATAAAATAGGGAGAATGATTGTTTAACAATTAAATATAATGTTCATTCATTGGTAACCTACCCTGTGTCTTGCTTTTGTTGCACATTTTATTCATGAAAATGTGAAAAATTGTAGACTATAACTCCACTTGGCAGTGTTCGATAACTATAATAAGGGAGCTCTGAACCCCAGTTCGGAACCAATGTTAACAAATGCAATGAAGGGAAAAATGAGCGTACAAAAGTACAGGGTAGTTTGAAGCACCACAGTCTGGGTACATGGTGAGATGACATCTTGGAAGCATAATATTCATTTATAACTATTGTGTCAGGATACTTTAAAAATATGAGGGGGGACGGTGATGCACCTCAATGAGCACCCGGAAACAAGGCTTTAGTACTGAAGGCTTTAATACATTAACAATGAAACTACTAACACAAGTTCAGACTGAAGGGGTCCTGCCGGAGCAGGGGGTCTTATACCCTGCCACCGGAGGCGGGACCCCACTGGAGTGTGCCATGATAACACTTAGGACAGGTAAACACCCTATCCCAACAACATAGTACAACCCCCATAACAACAACACCCTAGCCCAACAGTAACACAATAACAACCCCAGTGGTGAACCAACGATGGTTCACCACATTCACCCCTCCTTTAGGAACCAAAGGTGGCGGGGTGGATGAAAACAGACAATGACAAAAAAAAATAACAGGATTCACAAGTCCAGACGGTCTGGAGGACCACACCGACGCTGCGATCTTCTCAACACCGGTTGCGAAACCGGAGCAGGTGCTTGCGGTGGCTCTCTCAAAGCAACATCTGGCTGTCCCCTCAAAGACTCCCGGGCCGGCCGGCCCTGATGAGGCGATGGTGCAGGGGATCCTGGAACGTTTGGTGGTGGTGGTGGTGGTGATGATGGTGGCGCCGATCTCCGAGTCTCAGGCAAGCTGTACATGGGAGTAAAAGTGTTATGCACTGGTCCCGGTGCTGACCGCGCCACGTCTAGGGAAGTAATGAGGAGTAGTGGATCTGTGACTGGGGGAATAGGAGCGACAGGAGTTGCTACGTCCCCTGCGGGCGCCAGGTCTCTAATGGAGACAGTGTCCTCTCGCCCGTCAGGATATGCCACATAGGCATACTGAGGGTTGGCGTGGAGGAGTTGGACCGGTTCGACCAAGGGGTCGGACTTGCGAGCCCTCACATGGCGCCGCAGAAGGACGGGTCCTGGGTACGTCAACCAGGCTGGCAATGAGGTCCCCGAGGACGACTTCCGAGGGAATGAGAACATCCTCTCGTGGGGAGTAGCATTGGTTGCCGTACACAGGAGGGAGCGGATAGAATGGAGCGCATTTGGAAGGACCTCCTGCCACCGGGAGACTGGAAGGCCCTTGGATTTCAGTGCCAGTAGGACAGCCTTCCAGACTGTAGCATTCTCCCTTTCCACCTGTCCGTTACCCCTAGGGTTGTAGCTCGTGGTTCTACTAGAGGCAATCCCGAATGAGAGCAGGAATTGCCTCAAGTCGTTGCTCATGAACGACGAGCCCCTGTCGCTATGAATATAGCAGGGGTACCCGAACAGGGTAAAAAGCTCACTGAATGCCTTGATGACGGTGGCAGTCGACGTGTCCGCACAGGGGAAAACAAACGGAAACCGGGAAAATTCGTCTATTATGTTAAGAAAATAGACATTCCGATCCGTTGAGGGAAGGGGGCCCTTAAAATCTACACTCAGCCTCTCAAAAGGGCGAGTGGCCTTGACCAAATGTGCCCGGTCTGGTCGATAAAAGTGTGGTTTGCATTCTGCGCAAATCCGACAACTTCTAGTAACTGACCTGACCTCCTCCACCGAGTAGGGTAGGTTGCGGGCTTTTATGAAGTGGTAGAGTCTGGTGACTCCAGGATGACACAGATCATTGTGGAGAGCCTTCAAGCGGTCCTCCTGCATGATGGCGCATGTTCCGCGCGAGAGGGCATCCGAGGGCTCATTGAGCTTCCCTGGACGATACATAATATCGTAATTATAGGTGGAGAGCTCAATTCTCCACCGCAAGATCTTATCGTTCTTGATCTTGCCCCTCTGCGTGTTACTAAACATAAACGCCACGGATCGTTGATCCGTGATCAGGGTGAACCGCTTACCTGCCAGGTAATGGCGCCAGTGTCTGACTGCCTCCACAATGGCCTGAGCCTCCTTCTCCACCGCTGAGTGCCGGATTTCGGGGCCTTGAAGGGTGCGGGAAAAAAACGCGACGGGCCTGCCTGCCTGGTTTAGTGTGGCGGCTAGGGCGAAATCAGATGCATCACTCTCCACCTGGAAGGGGATGGATTCATCCACCGCGTGCATCGTGGCTTTCGAAATGTCGCTTTTCAAAACCTTGAAGGCCAATTGGGCCTCCGGCGTAAGTGGGAAGGTTGTGGACTTAATGAGCGGACGAGCTTTGTCCGCATAGTTGGGGACCCACTGTGCATAGTACGAAAAGAACCCGAGGCATCTCCTCAGTGCTTTTGTGCTAGCGGGCAAGGGAAGTTCAGTGAGTGGGCGCATACGGTCTGGATCAGGGCCAATGACCCCGTTTTCCACCACGTATCCGAGGATGGCTAACTTACGCGTACGGAATACGCACTTCTCCCTGTTATAGGTCAGATTCAGGCGAGATGCAGTGCGCAGAAAGTGTTGGAGATTCGTGTCATGGTCCTGCTGGTCATGGCCGCAGATGGTGACGTTATCCAGGTACGGGAAGGTAGCCCGCAACCCGTTCTGGTCCACCATTCGGTCCATAGCACGCTGGAAGACCGAGACCCCATTGGTGACACCAAATGGAACCCTGAGGAATTGGTATAGACGACCATCCGCCTCAAAGGCCGTATATTGTCGGTCCTCTGGGCGGATGGGGAGTTGATGGTAGGCGGACTTAAGGTCTATGGTAGAAAACACTCGGTACTGCGCAATCTGATTGACCATATCAGAAATGCGCGGGAGAGGATACGCATCCAGCTGCGTGTATCTATTAATGGTCTGACTATAGTCGATGACCATCCGAGGTTTGTTCCCGCTTTTGACTACCACGACCTGCGCTCTCCACGGACTAGCACTGGCCTGTATGATCCCTTCCTTGAGGAGCCGCTGAACCTCAGATCTAATAAAGATCCGGTCCTCAGCGCTGTAACGCCTACTTTTAGTAGCGATGGGCTTGCAGCCAGGTACCAGATTTTTAAAAAGGGATGGTGTCGTGATCTTCAGGGTGGATAGATTGCACGCGGGGCGTTTTGGGCAATTTGGAGGCTGCGGCTGGTTCCCTACTGCCAGTGAAGGGAGTGGCCCACCGTACTGTAGGATCACACTCTTCATGTGGACCATAAAATTTAGTCCGAGGAGAATTGGCGCGCAAAGGTGAGGTAACACAAGGAGCCTGTATTGCTCGTAGACTGTGCCCTGTACCTCAAGAGTTACCATACATCGTCCTTGGATCGGTACAGACCGGGACTGTGATGCCATGGAAATGGTCTGCTTGGCAGGGAGAACCCGGAGTCCACACCTTTTAGCAGTTTCAGGGTGTATGAAACTTTCGGTGCTCCCACTGTCAAACAGACAATTTACAGTTCTGCCACTAACCTTTACCTCCATCATAGAATGTTCCAGTCTGAAATGCCTGGTCTGATCCAGAGAGATCGACGCCACCGTTGGCCCCTGGGCGTCACTGCATGCTGCCGATGTGGATGCTGAGGACCCCTGCTGGTCGCTCCTAGTCGTCGTGGACCATGATGGCCGCCCCCATGAATCGCACATGGGCGAGGGCGCCAAGCGCAGCGACTCCTGGTGGTCTTCCTCCTCCTCTGTTTGCCACGATGGCGCCGTCCTGAGGTCGCACGTGGTCGGACCTCGTGAGTACTGCAGCGCCGAAGGAGATGGTCTCCGTTCTGGAGGGTTACAAGCTGCACTGCCGTTTTTAGGTTTGGACCTGCAGACTTTGCTGTAGTGGCCTTTTTTACCGCACTGGCTGCAGATTGCCGTTCTTGCCGGACACTGCTGCCGTGGATGCTTAGCCCCACCGCAAAAATAGCATCGCTGGCCCCCTGGAGCTGCCGCCGTCGTCGAATCGATCTGGGAGCGCGGGTTCGCGGGGCGAGGAGGGAGCAGAGCTTGCTCCAACCACGTTGACTGCACGTGGTCCTCGGGGTACAGCGCCAAGCTCTTCGACGCCGCCTCCAACCTCACGGCCATCCCCATTGCCTGGGTCAAGTTGAGTTTCCCCTTTTCTAGTAATTTAAGTCTGATATACGAGGACCCTACCCCTGCTACGAACGCGTCTCGGGCGAGGTCGTGCATGTACTGCTCGGCGGAGACGTCCTTACAGTCACAAGCCCTGGCAAGCTGCAGGAGTTCATTGGCGTAGTCTTCTATGGTCTCGCCCGACTGCCGACGTCGTGTAGCGAGGAGATAACGAGCGTGAATCTCGTTGGGTGGCGTAATGTACCTATTCTTTAGGAGCTCGACGGCACCCTGGTAAGTGGAAGCTGCACGAATGGCTAGGTAAATCGTGTCACTTACCCTTGCGTGGAGGACCTGGAGTCTATCACTGTCCGTAGTGATAGCTACCGAGGCTGCCAGGTAGTCCTCGAAGCACTTCCACCAATGTTCGAACGTGTTAGCTGCACCGACCGCACGTGGGTCCAGTGTCAGACGATCCGGTTTTAGGATCTGCTCCATATTCTCAGTTAATGTATTAAATTGATGCACCTCAATGAGCACCCGGAAACAAGGCTTTAGTACTGAAGGCTTTAATACATTAACAATGAAACTACTAACACAAGTTCAGACTGAAGGGGTCCTGCCGGAGCAGGGGGTCTTATACCCTGCCACCGGAGGCGGGACCCCACTGGAGTGTGCCATGATAACACTTAGGACAGGTAAACACCCTATCCCAACAACATAGTACAACCCCCATAACAACAACACCCTAGCCCAACAGTAACACAATAACAACCCCAGTGGTGAACCAACGATGGTTCACCACAGACGGGAAGCCAAAATGCTGAGGAAAAAACCTTTTGTTGCAACTGGATGTGAGAAAAGGTTTTGGATCAAATCAGAGTCTGTTCCATTTAGATACCATAGCTGGGATTTTCCAGACTCTTGGGAGCATACTGTTCACTGAATAAACTAGCAGCTACTAAACAGGGTTATGGTTGATGTACAACTACCTCTCAGTTTCCCAGTGGTGCACACAAATTGGGATTTATTGCAGACTGTATGCATTTGCAGTTTGCATGGAGTGGGGATGAACCAATGCGGCAGTAGCCCAGATTATTTGCATCTATTTTCTAGGAACATTGGAACAGGAGCAGGCCAGTTATTCCCTCATGCTTGTTCCACAATTCAATTAGATCATGGTTGTTCAGAAAACTAATTCCATCCTCCTGCCTACATCCATGAGTACCTCTCGATAACAAAAATCTAACAATCACAGATTTAAAATTAGCAATTCACTTAGCATCAATTACTGTTTGCAGAACAGAATTTCAAACTTCTATCACATTTTGTATGAGAAAGGTTTTCCTATTCTCATTCCTGAAAGCTATAGCTCTAATTTCATGTCATGAACTCCCCAGCCAATGGATTCTATCCACTCACCTTATTTATTCCCCTTAATATCTTGAAAATTTTGATCAAGTCACCTGCTCTTCCTGTCCAAATAAAATAAATCAAAATCTTCCACAATTTTGAAATTTCTATCAGAATTTTTAACATTCTCTGGTCTAGTGGGGGAAAAAGATTTGTGTAACAAAATGTCTCAGTCTCTCTGCTCCTCTGTACTGTTTAAAGTTTTTTTTTCCCCTTTCAACAGCCTATTCACATTTGATATCTATCTGTTCAATCTGTTGCTTAGTCTTTTAAAGTATTTTTTTATTTGCGTCACAAGTAGGCTTACATTAACACTGCAATGAAGTTACTGTGAAAATCTCCTGGTCGCCACACTCCAACCCCTGTTTGGGTAAACAGAAGGAGAATTTAACATGGCCAATGCATCTAAACCAGCACGTCTTTCAAACTGTGGGAGGAAACCGGAGCACATAGAGGAAATCCATGCAGACACGTGCAGAGTCCACACAGACAGTGATCCAAGTTGGGAATTGAACCCGGGTCCTTAGTGCTGTGAGGCAGCAGTGCTAACCACTGTGCTACCGTCCCTCATCACAATTAATCATGTTATTTTCTTTAGGTCTACAGAGCTTGGTATACATTATACCCAAGTCCAAATCATTTATACTATTAAGGGCAATCGTCCCAACACTGAGCTTGAAAGATACCATTGAATACTGCCACCCAGTATGAAAATTTTCTGTTAACTACTACCCTCCCTTCTATATTTTGATAAACCTCTCATCTATGTTGTTACATTCCCTTTAATTCAATTCATTTTAATTTCTTTGTATCTGAATTTGCAATATGTACTGATGCAGGCAAAGTCCCCACAGGCTAGCGATGGAGACTTCTCAATGCATATAGTAGTTTTCAATTTTCTGCTCCAAAATAATCAAAGAAAGATTTATTTTCTTCTTTTTAATGCAAGAGTAACATGAACAAACATGATTTTTAAAAAATTTGCATTTGAACAGCGAGTGTTTAAAAAGTTAACCCAAATTCCAATTTGACTTCATTGAGTTGTGAGCATTCACGCTTAATATCAATGCAAGAAGCATATGAACAGTTTAATATTCTGAGGCTTTCTTAAGTTAGCCCCAATAATAATTTATGTTTATGTACTCCACACAGCCTTTAACATATATGCATACCCATCACAGATTAATGTACACTGAAATAGTTATAATGCATATTATAATATTTTGATAGGATGATATAGAATTGACTATTTTGGTTTGGTTAACATCATCACATGACTGAGTAATTGACATCCATTCAATAAGGTTTACAGATTCCACGCTTGGGTGTAAATTTGCAGGAAGGCACGCCCACTGGAAATGCACATCGAAACCTCAGGTGCATGTTGCACACTATCTTCTGATCCTTTATATTAAAGATCAGAATATTATACATGTTGTGCACCTGAACTTCTGCTCCCAGAAGTCACAAATTAGGAGCAATTTGATGTTATTTGCCTCTTACCAGCTGGAACTTCTGTCCGAAATAATTTAACTTAATGGATGTTCATCCCAATAATTGGTTCAGACCAAAGTCCCAATAGCTAGAGAGCAATGCCTAAACTATTGCACCATCCAGTTCACTTGGAGTCATTATAGTATAAAATGGTCCAGAGAAAAGTATCATTTGTCACTGTCAGTTTTTGTTTCCCTTTCACTACATCTGAGGCAGATTGCAGCCAATTTCACAGCACTGGATGAGATGTGGAAGAAGCAATCTTTGTAGAAAAAAAGCAAAATTACTTAATAGCAGAGCTCATTAAATTATTTAAACGGTCTTCAAAAATAGTAATCAAAGTAACGTTCAGTGAACATTCACAATCAGGTTCCAAATAAAGAATAATAATATCTGCATCACTGCTTCTTGGTTGGGGAGAGTGTCTTGCAAAAAATGTGAGAAGAAACCTTACTCTCACCATTCAGTAATATTGTAATATATCCTGGAGCTCATTATCACCATTATGTTATGTTAACTAAAAAGAATCGCTTTACCCTGTTGATTAAAATCATACTTCAAGAAGTTCTTCATGGTTATAAGCCTGCCCTTTGAACATCAGAGCATTTCCGTTATGGATTGCAGCCTAATAAACAAGATGCATCTGCCTAATTACAACTTGATGTAGAACTGTTGTAAAGAAAATAGGGGTAAATCCACATGTGGTTTCATCATCCTTTTAATAATTACTGATTTATTATGCATAACAAGGACAGCCTATTCATTAAAATATGCATGGTCATGCCCCAAGTAAGTGCAGTGAACTAGCACAATGAACTGAACCTTTCTTTCAGAAGCACATTAATGAGTAAGACGTACACTGAATGCTGATTTTCACTGACCTACACTATTGTCTGGGCACCAACCCAAAGAATACAGAGCTGTTCCATTATTCTTTCGTGCTACTCTTCAAAACATGTTTCCAGTACTTCTGTCGATTGTCCTACACCTACACTCTTGTTCAGGATAAAGTTATTTATCCTCAAATTGACATTTTCAGCTAGTTTGGACACTATTTTCACGTGAAGTGGATGGGGTGTGAAGTGCACATTGACAAAAATCCAAACTCAGCTGGGCCATTTAAACTCAGTACACAGAATAAGCAGTTGAAAGACGTACGGCTTAGTTTGATTGGCCATGCGAAATTTCCCCTTAGTGTCAAAGAGATTAGCAAAATGTTTATATTTTAGGATGGCACGGTGGCACAGTGGTTAGCACTGTTGCGTCACCGCAACAGGGACCTGGGTCCAATTCCGGCCTCGGGTCGTTGTCTGTGTGGAGTCTACATTCTCCCCGTGTCTGCGTGGATTTCCTCCGGGTGCTCCGATTTCCTCCCACAGTCCAAAGATGTGTGGGTTAGGTGCATTGGCCATGCTAAAATTGCCCCTTAGTGTCAGGGAGACTAGCAGGGTAAATATATGGGGTGATGGGGATAGGGCCTGGGTGGGATTGTGGCCGGTGCAGACTCAATGGGTCGAATGGCCTCCTTCTAGACTTAAGGATTCTATGATTCTAAATATTCACTCCAGGAATGGCCTCAACCCACAGTGCATATTTCATGACTTCATAGTGGAAGCTGAAGTGTTCATGAAGGATGGATAAGGTGTGAAGAACTGACAAGCCATCAAGTTATTCAATCCCTGCTCTTTTATTTTTTAAGAAATCTGCTTGCCTGCATCTCAGAGTGAAAAGAAAGTGATTCCAGCAGTTTCAGTATATGTTTGTTGGCATAAGCCTAAGGACTATCGTTAAAGCATTATTACTGCACGACTGCTTCTAAACCTGTCATGATCATAGTGCGGAGGGGCTACAAGTTCAGTTTTATTGACAGCTTCAAGAAGTTATTAAAGGATTAGCTGTCTTTGATGTGAGGCTATGAATAACAATTGTTCATTTTTATAGTGGATTAAGTTGACATACAGGCTACAAGGGGCCATGAGTAGAATCATGGGTGAACATGAATTGAATGGTTGGAGCATGGCGAGTGGGTGAATGGATGTGAGGGGTGACGGTCAGAGGACCTGATATAAAACAACAGAACTGGGACTAAGTACCAGAGAACTGAGACGAGTGTTTTAACGAGCCTACTTCGGCACTTAGCAGCCCCTGTGACGACCACGGTCTGGGTTGTGGGGGGGTGACAGCAGCATGTATCCACACCCAACAAAAATTGTGTCATTCGAGGCACTTTTTCCTGAGGCAGATGCATCGAACCAGGAAGTTTCCTGATTAGGTAATGGCCTACTGGTATTATCACTGGACTATAAATTCAAAAACTCAGCTAATGTTCTGGGGACTGGGTTCGAATCCCGCCACGGCAGATGGTGGAATTTGAAATCAATAAAAAAAAACCTGGAATTAAGAATCTACTGATCAGCATGAAACCATGAATTAATAAAACAAAACACCCACCTCTAAAAAGATAACAATGCGCTCTTTTGATGATTCTTTCTTGAATCTGTCACTACTTCTGCATTGTCAAGCTGCCTGACACTTTGATCATAAATTCCCTCCAGTTAAACATAAAACCTTTAGCCCTTGCAGCAAAATCCATTCCCAACTGTCAATTTGATCTCCATGAGGGGAGATCAGATTGAGGTATGCAAGATGATAAAAGGTATGGATGAAGTAGACGTGGAGCGGATACTTCCTCTTGTGGGGCGAGGACAAGAGCCAAGATGAGTGGTCATAGGATAAAGGGTAGCAAATTTAAAACAGAGTTGAGGAGAAACTACTTCTCCCAAAGGGTTGTGAATCTGTGGAATTCGCTACCCCAAAGTGTGGTGGATTCTGGGACAGATTTTTAATTGGTAATCAGTTGAAGGGTTATGGGAAGAAGGCAGGAAAATGGGGATGAGGAGCAGATCAGTCAAGATCGAATGGCGGAGAAGACTCAATGTGCTGAATGGCCTGCTTCTGCTCCTATATCTTAAGAACTCTGTAGCCATCGCTTGTTGCTGAACCAGATTATTCACGACATCAGCATATTTGACTCTGAAATGAACTTCTGACCCCATATCCCCTTCGCTAAGATTGCCATTTGTCTCAGCCTGAAATTCCCCGCCAACCTTCTCATCCTACTTCAAGATAATCCTTAAAACCTAGTTCATAAACAAAATCTGTGATCATCTGACCTACTGCCCTCTGTTGTTTGGCATCCATTTATTTGTTTGAAAACATTTCTGTGAAGCATCGTAGGATATGGTACTATGTTAAAGCAATGGCATTATTGCAAGTTGTCGATGTTGCTGCCTCAGTGAATAAATGTAACATATGGAGTGACTCTTGAGTTATAGGTAACACATACATCACTCAAGTTCAATTCATGGTCTCTCCTGAGAGAACTCATCACAGCGTTCCCAGACTTTAAAGAGAGAGAAAAGAAATTGATCATTAAATTATAATTTCTGGAAAATGCACTTCAGGATTATTGGGTGATGACAGATTATTTAGAGTGGACATTAATTAGCACCAAGTTGACAAAGGGGCTATAGGGGGCCAGCAGGATAAACGGAGGCCATGGATTATCATGGGATGTATTCGGGTTTATTGAGAATAGGTGAAGGGTTTGGTATGGATGGAGTGTGAAAAGAGGGAAGGGGTAAGAGGATGAGAGCTAGAGGGCCTAATACTGAACAACACAACAGTCCATGAGGCGAGAAGTTTGCTGGGATACTTCCCAATGCCAACTTTCAGCTATAATGTTCACCACAGTCATTGGTCAGGTTCACAAGTGAATAATGGATTATTAGTCAAAATATTGCTAGGTTGATGGCTTTATCCATGTAAAGGAGAGATGAGTTAACGTGAAAAAAAATGAAAATAACCCTGCAGTATTATTAACATGACTACTAATAATAATAGCAAGTGACAAGGACAAGAAAAGACCATCAGGCTTGCACTTTGCATTAAACAGTGCCGTTCTGTGCTCCATACTCTCCAATCACTAGTTATGCTGGGGAAATATAAATGCAGCCACTTTCTTGAAAATCTCTCGTAAGCTCTTTTCAACTCCCTTAAATAACCAAGGTACTCCAAGAGATCACCATGCATTTATTGTACGTACATATAATAATGAACCATTAATTTATGTTAATGAGCACTAAGCTAAATGAAGAGTGCAGAAATACACATATGATGAGAGAAATAACAACTTACCTTACAAATGAAACCAGAAAAAGAAGCCGAATGAAAAGGAAATCATCCTTGAAAAATTGTCACTCCAACCATGAATTTTCCTGTTTTTTATGACAAGCTTCAATTGCACCGTTAGCTAATATTACCATAGTCTATTCCTTATAGCTGAATGGTTATTTTCTAAATAAAGATATTTAGATTAATTATCATAAATTCATATTTTATGCAGATAATTAAACATGGTGTTTTTAATTACTACACAACTAAAACACTAATTAAACTAAGTATTAAAAGGCAGGCTTGACAAAAATGAGCCAACCTACAACATCGTGCATCTGTTTGAAGCGACAGTTACATTTTCTCTCCACTGGAGAAACTGTTAACCACACATCTTACACATATGGAATAATTCGACATAACTAGCGGGGAAACCGCTTAAAGAGAATCGAGTTTGGGACAGGGATGAAATATTGCAAACCTAAATCTCTAGCCCACACTTCATGTGAATGAGGCTCCCTAGTGTGAACAGGATTGCAGTTTTACTCCCTATATCGCTAAGAGCTGTGATATAGAAAATCATTGGGCTTCATTATCATTGGTTATCATACAAATGAGCTAAGGCACAGAGTGTAACCACGTATGGTAACATTAATGGAGTGGGAAGTTGGGGATTTGGCGAGCGTGGGGATTTGGCAAGCGCGGGGAATGAAGGTGCTTACTTTTGACTTTAATATTTGTTGCAGCTTGTGTAAGATGGAAACAGTAAGTATCTATCAATAAAATAAACAAAATAAGACAAAAACCAAAGATATAGAACAAGGTTAATTTAGCCAGGTTTAAATACAGTGTGAAATTTTCCAGTAATGTTTGGCTAGGTTAAACAACTCCTGGACCTAATGTATCACAGGTTAGCAGTTTGGTGATCAGTTGGTCAGTAATATATTTGCTCTCTATGGTGTAAGCTAGAACTCTAGAACTATTGTGCCTTCGGTCAGAGGGGTTGCAATTTGTGATCCTAAATGTGCATGGTCCATTGAGGAGGGAAGCATGTCAACTTTAAGATGCCTTCCCTTTTTCATAATTGTAGCCTCCTACTGAGTGTGGTTGTGATGCTG
Source organism: Mustelus asterias (assembly GCF_964213995.1). NCBI lineage: Eukaryota > Metazoa > Chordata > Chondrichthyes > Carcharhiniformes > Triakidae > Mustelus > Mustelus asterias. The sequence continues at coordinate 73,655,242 of NC_135801.1, read as the reverse complement.
GCTGGCTGAGCACTCAACAGGGGGCTCCCAGCAGTATGCAACTCTTAAAGGCAGCTTGCCTATCTGATTGTGAGGATGCTGCTGCTGATTTCTCTGCAGGAATTGGCCAGAAGGAAAAGCACCCCATATGGAAGAACAGGGGAGAGAGATGGCTTTCAGGAGGGTGATAGGAGGAGAGCAACCATTTATCAGTGGGGAGTCAGGAGCCCTCAAGAACAGAAGAGGGAGGAAGCAGGTGGCCAGGGTGGCCAAGATGCCAATTCATGAAGTCTGCCTGCAAGGACATGATCGCAGTGTTTTAAAATGTTAATGACCATAGGTGGATACATCTTCAAAGGGCAACTCTTACCCATCATACCACATCACACTACTATGCTGCCAATGCATGACAGCCTCATCGCTCACCCAACAGCCAGGTCAACTTTCACCCAAATGCAACATGACTCACTCATTGAATTCATTTTCTCTCTCTTGCAGGACAAGGTGGCCCATAATGACAGGCTGCAAAGAAGAACCAGAGAGGGGACAGGAATGCTTGGATCGTTTCAACCTGTTGAAGGAGATACTACTCTGCGTCATGGAGCTGGCTGTGATAGAAGCCATTGCATGCAGTGTTATTGAGACCGTTCAGGATGATGGCAAATTTCTGAATTACAGCCCTTCTCAAATCCCACCTCAACCTCATCCTTTTATATGGCATGAAGTGCCATGTGGTATAACCATGTCCCTCTTACTGTTCAACCCACATTGCATTCCCTCACTCCAACCCTCCCTTTTGGAATTTCTGTTTTCAGGCAGACAGGAACTGTTGCCGAGTCAGTCACAGCAGCCTCAAAAGGAATGGGAAGAGCTGTGCTAGACATCCGATAGAGAGATACAGTCATCTAATCTGACAATTGTAGACACCAACTCAGAAGCCGGCACTTTGTGCACTTTAGTGGGTAATCTAAATTTGGGACTTGCACATGGTGAGTCACTGGGCATGAGTGAATTAGAGCCAGATTTGGATAGTTGTTTGCCAGCTCCCTAGAGAATAAGAATGCAGACACATTCTGCTGCAGACACTCAAAAGAGGACTTTAATGGAGTGAGTGACCGATAGGAAAAAGCTGATGAGGATGCAAACCAAGATAGTTGGTGCATTGGCAAACTTGTCAGATAACCTCACATGACTGTCGAGGAACATGGGAGAAGAATTCCCATGGACAGAAAAGTGGAATTAAGGCCACAGCCATGAATGATTTGAAAGGCAATGCCAAGTCATGGGTGAAATGGCCTACGGCTGCTCCAATTTCTTATGTTATGTTGTTATACATTCATTGGCCTTGCATGCTGAGGAGGCAGAATGATTCATCAGCCATGTGCATGGGACATTGCCTTTATCTCTCAGCAGCTATCATTTGCTTCTTTGTGATAGCCCAAACACAGTGGGAATGGCAGATTGCTTCAGGATGAAGGCATCATGGCTGCTGGCAGGATAGTGGGCATTCACCAAACATATCAACTGCACATCACTTGATCAGAACCAGTTGTGGTTCTGGTACATTTTGATATGTGAACCACAGTGTCATTGTACCTGTGCCATTAGGCATCCTGCTGCTCTGGTAAATCCATGCTCTCACTCATTCTGTTTCTCTCTGGTGAGACAGAAAATCATGAGTCACTTCTCCTCACGCACAACGTCTTTGTCACCTCCGTGATGCAGCAATGGGTTGCAAACTGGGACATGTTTGCAATGTCACCTGCTCCTGCCTAGAAGGATCTGGTTGTGTAGAAGTTGAGCGATGGAGACCTTGATGGCCACTGGAAATGCCATCCTCATACTGCTCTGATCGTGATATTGCACGTCCTGTCGAAGAAGCTGTCACAAATCAGTGACTAATTCCTTGGTGAATGTCAGGCATCTTGGGTGAGGTGAAGGCAGGAGAAATGCTCCTGGCATTTAGGGCAGAGCCTCTCTCCTCCCTCTACAGAGCCTTCCTCCTCCCTCTACCCTCAGCTCCAACTCTCCGTCATGTTGAAGCAACTGCAGCTGGCAGAACTACTGCAGCCTCTCGCTGGAGAGGACATCAAACTCCTCTGCCCTAGCATGTGGCAATACTCCCTTTTAAATCCAGAAACTCATTGTAGTGCCCCTCAAAATACAGCACACTATTTCTACAAACTCTGCAAAAGCAACAGTAAGTCAAAAAGCACCACACCTGTAAGCTGGAGGACTGGCCTTCTAAAAAGTACGACTAAGAGGATCCTTCCGGCAGTGGTTGGCACAGGATATTTATTGGGGCTGCCTGGTCCAAGTTTACAGAATGCAGGCCAAATTAGCCTGAGAAGCTGATGGACATCACAATCTTCCCAATGCAAATGCAGCCAAACCCAAGGGAACTAATATCAGTGTCAAGGGTAAGTAAGAATCTAAGGGAAGAACAGCACAAACAGATGGAGAAATAAATCATGTGACCCCTTGAGCCTCCTCTGCCATTCAACATGATCATGGCTGATCTTCTGTCCAAATCTACATTCCAGCATGTGCCCTAGACCTCTTGCTAAGGGAAGAGACACCAATAATCTGCCTCTGCCATCCTTCATTAGAATGGGGGAGTGGGACTGGTTGAATTGCTCATCCACAGCATTGATATTGATTTGACAGGCCAGATGCTCTCCTTCTGTTCCATAACAGTTCTATGATTCCAAGAGGCTATGATAGATTCTTTGGCTCAAAGGGAATCAAGAGATATGGGGACAGGATGGGGGTTATAGGGGGAAAGTCGAGTTGATGTTGAAGTTTAGCTGTAAACTTATTGAATGGTGGAGCAGGCTCAGTGAGTGGTATGGCCTACTCCTGCTCCTATTTCTTCTGTGTTTTTTCTCTTGCGACATTGTTCAACTGAACAGAAAGAAATAGCTGTTAGGAGAATAGAAATTTTATTGTGTGCACCAACATTGATGATCTAACTAAAACATAGAGAGAACTGACAGGATAAAGATACAGCATGTACAACAGAACTGGCATTGCAGCATGTTTTATTCCTGTTCTAAAATGTTTTTAAATTTGGAAACGGTAACTCATTTTTTGATAAAATGCAGTGACATGGAAATGAAAGCTACTTTTTTTTTGTTTAGAAATTGCAGACATCAATAAAATAAATACGGTTTTATTGATTTTGTTAGATGGTGGAAACAGAAGGAGAATATTTAGCTTTAGTATTTATTACTTTGAGAGAAAACCTTTAAACATTATATGAAACAGAACTTTGTAAGAGGTAATCCTTACTTGCTTGTCAGGTTGAAAATGTGGGCCACGATGCATTCTCCTGAAGTCAGTAATGATTTTCTGGCACAGAGTCACCCTTGTCCTTGCTTCACAGACCTTTCCTAGACCATTTTTATCTGTGCCACAAATTTGAGGTCATTCAGTTGATTTTCGCAGTCTCCTGCGTCAATCCCAGATTATTTTTAGATTTTATAGATGTTTTGGCCACATTCAACAAGACATTTCAACATCTTTTTGCCTTCCACACAGGATTTTGAGTTTGAAATATCCTCGTAACTTTTGATCAGCCTTTATACTAAAACATGAAGCGTGAATTATAATTAATGGATGCTTGGTTCATTATGTTTCTCCAGTTACCAACAATGGAAAATAAGCCAGTCGTCAGTTAAAGGTCAAGAGGGTCATTTCTGGTTGTTAAGCTATTTAATTTGCAGGATTCCATCTTATGTTCCATTGGGTGGCTTAAATCAGAGACAGCTGCAAATTATCATGCAAATAGCATAAAATGCCGTGCTAATGGTTGGGCAGTAGCTGTGCATAATTATTATGCTGTTACCAACAAAATATCCACAACAGAGAAAAATGCGCTCACAATGAAAACATTCAACACTCGCCAAAGCTTGAATTTTGGCTGACACTGAGCCTTATTGGGGTTGGCATTTAATGATGGGGAAATTGTCCAGCCTTGGCCAATAGATGAGAGCTGTTTCAACTGTGGCAGCAAAAGTGGCTCTCGTGTGGCCAGGAAATCCAATGTAAGATGAGTTGCCAACTGGCTGTCTTCTGACAGGTAGGAGAAATTACAAATAAACATGATTTTACAATTACTCAGGGGGTAATTTGGACTGAAAATGCTATTCTAAGATTTAAAGTAAGTCCATGGATGATTTCCTTTATGATTATTTGCCTCTGCAAATGACAGCAAGGTCATCAGTAGCCAAATTGCACTTTGCCTGTGGAGCGCATATATGGGCATGGGACAGAGTTTTATGGAGCATAAATAGATATTTCTTGCACTGTAAACAGGGTATTTAATGTGAATATTTCAGCAAAGAGCCTGCAGGAGAAAGCACGGGCCAAATTTGCATGACTGAGGTGGGTAGCTGGAGTTGGACGACAAGGCGATAAGAAATACGGACAGGAGTAGGCCATTCAGCCCCTCAAAGCTGCTGCACCATTCAATAGGATCATGGGCTGATCCAACATGCCTCACATCGATTTTGCTGTCCTTTCCCCGTAACACACATTTCCCAACTGGGCAGACCTGCCTTGGTTTACAGGGCCCAGAATCACTTATTTTTTCACTCTAGGGAGGCAGGGAGTGAGATAGAGTCAGCTCCACCAACCTTGGAAGTTGATGCTTGGTGACCATGAGGCAGGCGAGTGTTGGTTAAATGATTGGGTATCTGGATTTCCACCTGTTATCATTATGAATGCTGGGCTGAGAATCCAAACCAATAAAAGCAGTGGATCAGCAGGGAATTGTTTTGACAAGTGAAATGAATTGCTGACTTTGCGTGACTGGTACCTTTAAGTACTTACAGTAAGGTATTCGTTCCGTAATCTCTTTTGTCAATGTCTCAAAGTTTATTTGGACAAGATTAGGAGGTGTGATATGTTTGAAGCCTCTATTATTTGTACCTAAATGTTCTGTTTAATTGACATTTTATAGGATGTAGGTTTATTTTTCAAAGAACATTTTGGAATAAATTTATTTTTTGCTAGCAGTTCCACACTTTCCATTGTCATTATATGGCTCATTTGTTATGTACTAATACATTCTGGGTGAATAGGCTTCAAAGGGACTTAAATTAGAATTAAGTTGGCATGGAGAGCATGAAAGCCCATTGGGAGTGACTTGGGGTCATGAGTTGGCATGAAGGGCATGAGGCACTCTTGGAAGTGGCTGGGGGTCGTAGGTTGACATACGCTTAATCAAAAAGCAATCAAAGTAATCAAATTGGTTGACATACTTTTATACCTATTTTCTAAAAGTTTCCGAAATCCAGAATATGGTTCTTCTGCGGGGCCATTTGCCACAGGTCCTGAAGAAGCTGCCCCAACTCCACAGAAATTGTGGGGGCTCGAAAGAGAGCCAGCAATGTCAGGAGTGCAGGCTCACTACCTATGCCCTAATCCTGTGACTGACGGAACCAGAAATGGGGTCGGGATTCCTGGAATCTGGTTCCGCCTCCCATTTCTGAATTGCTCTGAAATCATCCCAACTCCATAAAGATCTGGCCCTACACTTGAATCCAATACACCTGAAGCCCACTAAAACATTGATGGTGCGGAAAAAGCTTGTGGCCAACAATTGTAATGCTGAATTCATTTGTAAAATATGTTTCTGTTTACTTCATTAAAAATAAACAAATCCTTAATTAAAGTGCAAAAAAATATACTGTCCAAAAGTATATTTTGTTTTATTATTGTGAGCAGTTTTGGGCCTCATTCCTAAGGATGGATGTGCTGGCCTTAGAGGGGGTCCAGAGGAGGTTCCCAATGATCCCGGGAATGAAGGGTTTGTCTATGAAGAGCGGTTGAGGAGTCAGATGGAGTTTAGAAGGAGGAGGGGGGATCTAATTGAAACTTACAGAATACTGACAGGCCTAGATAGAATGGACATGGAGATGATGCTTCCACTAGTGGGAGAGACTAGAACTCGAGGGCACAACCTCAGAGTGAAGGGACGCTTCTTTAAAACTGAGAAGAGGAGGAATTTCTTCAGCCAGAGGGTGGTGAATCTGTGGAACTCATTGTCAAAGAGGGCTGCAGAGGCCAGGTCATTGAGTGTCTTTAAAACAGAGATAGATAGGTTCTTGATCAATAAGGGGATCAAGGGTTATGGGGAGAAGGCAGGAGAATGGGGATGAAAATCATACTAGCCATGGATTGAATGGTGGAGCAGACTCGATGGGCCAAATGGCCTAATTCTGCTTCTATATCTTATGGTCTTTTCTGTATACGATACACACAATTTCCTTACAGAAAAACTATTTCTTCTGCTTTTCCTTTGGAGTGAAATTGTAAATGCATTGTAAAAGAATCCATTTACAATCAGCCTAAAATGAGTTGAACCATTCGGTAAACACTGAATTCCGCAGAAAATAAAGATTTTCACAAGAGAAGAGAAAATCAAAAGTATGTCAATTTAGAATATTGTTTACCATATCCTAGTTCAGTCGCCAAAGAAAAATGTACTGTATATTTTGGGTAGGTTTTCTGTATGGCTTTCAGTTAACATTGTTAGCAATTAATAATGTGCATGATTTTTAAATTGAATGATTTTTAAAAATAAAAACATTTGGTACTTTGATACGAAATAATTACTCTGGTGCTACATATCCAAGTTTCATCATTTTATGATATGCGTGATTTGTAATAACTTTTCCCATTGCTGTTAATACCACAAAGAAAATTCTTAAATCCGGTATCACATATTCTTACAGGCAATGCTGAAAATGTAAATATATTTTCTGTCTAAAAAATATTACTTTTGTGAGCTGCCTCATGTCAAAGTTCTGTTTTAGATTCTGAAAATGGTTAAATTCACAGTATGGAAATTTACAACAAATCATTAATCATTTTAGACGGGAGCACGTGAGTTTTTAAAATTGATATTTGGATCATTGTGTTTTACAGTGTGAAGAAAAGGGGCAGAGTACTTCAGTTTGACAGACTAAAGACACATTTATATAACATCTGGTGGTGTACAAAATATATACCCTTCAAGAACTTTATTTTGCCAGCAACTTGTGCTCCAGGAGATCAGAATAAAGTTGTGATGGTTTCTCAGTACTCGACCAAGGTCGGGGGGGCGGGGTGGTGTCTGCTCATCTGCATTACTGTGGCATCCTGCCCAGCACTAAACATACTGCTGAGGGACTGCATGCTTAGCAAGGAGTCAAGGTTTGTGCGTGGCTAGCGCCAATTAAAGCCAACCTGCACATCTTAAAGCCAGCCTGGACTTCTTAAAGCGGAGGCACATTCCGGATGCAGCAGGTGCTGGAAGTGGCCGGGGAAGACTTTCTGAGAAAGAAAAACTATAGAAATTGGCCAGCAGATCAGAAGGAGAGCAATCCTAGGTTCTCAGATCAGAACTGGAGACCATAGTTCAGAAGGTGGAAAGGAGGACAGAGGTCATCGATCTGCAGAGGGCTAGGAGGCCCTCCAGATGTAAACTGTAAAAGTGGTGGGCACAAACAGCCATGGAGGTCAGTGCCAGAAGCCTGGTCTTGAGAATTAGGATACAGTATTGGATAAAATAACTTCACAAAAGTGGCCAAGATTACTGAATGCATTTTTAAATGGCATTTTCTATCAACCATTTTGCCAACTGTTCAGTGTACCATACCCCCGTTACTCACCCATTCACAAATTCTAGAAAGCAGGCCTCATGTCTAAGTCATATACTTTACTTCTGATGCGCGTCAATAAGCACATGGAATCAAGGCTTCGGTATTGAAGGCTTTAATAAAGTAACAAGGGAACTACTAACACGAATACACCAGTTCAGACTGAAGGGGTCCTGCCGGAGCAGGGGGTCTTATACCCTGCCACCGGAGGCGGGACCCCACTGGAATGTGCCACGATAACTCTCATAACAGGTAAACACCCTAACCCAACAACATAGTACAACCCCCACAGTAATAACACCCTAGCCCAACAGTAACATGGTAACAAACCCCAGTGGTGAACCAACGATGGTTCACCACATTCACCCCTCCTTTAAGAACAAAAGGTGGCGGGGTGGACGAAAAACAGGTCATATAACAGACAATAACAGAAAAGTCACAGGATTCACAAGTCCAGACGGTCTGGAGGACCGCACCGACGCTGCGATCTCCTCAACACCGGTTGCGAAACCGGGGCAGGTGCCGATCTCCTCAACACCGGTTGCGAAACCGGAGCAGGTGCCGACCTCCTCAACACCGGTTGCGAAACCGGAGCAGGTGCTTGTGGTGGCGCTCTTTCCAAAGCAACGTCTGGCTGTCCCCTCAAGGACTCCCGGGCCGGCCGGCCCTGGTGAGGCGATGGTGCAGGGGATCCTGGAACGTTTGGTCGTAGTGGTGGTGGTGATGATGATGGTGGCGCCGATCTCCGAGTCTCAGGCAAGCTGTACATGGGAGTAAAAGTGTTGTGCACTGGTCCCGGTGCTGACCGCGCCACGTCTGGGGAAGCAATGAGGAGTAGTGGATTCGTGACTGGGGGAATAGGAGCGACAGGAGTTGCTACGTCCCCTGCGGGCGCCAGGTCTCTAATGGAGACAGTGTCCTCTCGCCCGTCAGGATATGCCACATAGGCATACTGAGGGTTGGCGTGGAGGAGTTGGACCGGTTCGACCAAGGGGTCGGACTTGCGAGCCCTCACATGGCGCCGCAGAAGGACGGGTCCTGGGTACGTCAACCAGGCTGGCAATGAGGTCCCCGAGGACGACTTCTGAGGGAATGAGAACATCCTCTCGTGGGGAGTAGCATTGGTTGCCGTACACAGGAGGGAGCGGATAGAATGGAGCGCATTTGGAAGGACCTCCTGCCAACGGGAGACTGGAAGGCCCCTGGATTTCAGTGCCAGTAGGACAGCCTTCCAGACTGTAGCATTCTCCCTTTCCACCTGTCCGTTACCCCTAGGGTTGTAGCTCGTGGTTCTACTAGAGGCAATCCCGAATGAGAGCAGGAATTGCCTCAAGTCGTTGCTCATGAACGACGAGCCCCTGTCGCTATGAATGTAGCAGGGGTACCCGAACAGGGTAAAAAGTTCACTGAAAACCTTAATGACGGTGGCAGTTGACGTGTCCGCACAGGGGAAAACAAACGGAAACCGGGAATACTCGTCTATTATGTTGAGAAAATAGACATTCCGGTCCGTTGAGGGAAGGGGGCCCTTAAAATCCACACTCAGCCTCTCAAAAGGGCGAGTGGCCTTGACCAATTGTGCCCGGTCTGGTCGATAAAAGTGTGGTTTGCATTCTGCGCAAATCCGACAGCTTCTAGTCACTGACCTGACATCCTCCACCGAGTAAGGCAGGTTGCGGGCTTTGACGAAGTGGTAGAGTCTGGTGACTCCAGGATGACACAGATCATTGTGGAGAGCCTTCAAGCGGTCCTCCTGCATGATGGCGCATGTTCCGCGCGAGAGGGCATCCGAGGGCTCATTGAGCTTCCCTGGACGATACATAATATCGTAATTATAGGTGGAGAGCTCAATTCTCCACCGCAAGATCTTATCGTTCTTGATCTTGCCCCTCTGCGTGTTACTGAACATAAACGCCACGGATCGTTGATCCGTGATCAGGGTGAACCGCTTCCCTGCCAGGTAATGGCGCCAGTGTCTGACTGCCTCCACAATGGCCTGAGCCTCCTTCTCCACCGCTGAGTGCCGAATTTCTGGGCCTTGAAGGGTGCGGGAAAAGAACGCGACGGGCCTGCCTGCCTGGTTTAGTGTGGCGGCTAGGGCGAAGTCAGATGCATCACTCTCCACCTGGAAAGGGATGGATTCATCCACCGCGTGCATCGTGGCTTTCGAGATGTCGCTCTTCAAAACCTTGAAGGCCAATTGGGCCTCCGGCGTAAGTGGAAAGGTCGTGGACTTAATGAGCGGACGAGCTTTGTCCGCGTAGTTGGGGACCCACTGTGCATAATACGAAAAAAACCCGAGGCATCTCCTCAGTGCTTTCGTGCTAGCGGGCAAGGGAAGTTCAGTGAGTGGGCGCATACGGTCTGGATCAGGGCCAATGACCCCGTTTTCCACCACGTATCCGAGGATGGCTAACCTACGCGTACGGAATACGCACTTCTCCCTGTTATAGGTCAGGTTCAGGCGAGATGCAGTGCGCAGAAAGTGTTGGAGATTAGTGTCGTGGTCCTGCTGGTCATGGCCGCAGATGGTGACGTTATCCAGGTACGGGAAGGTAGCCCGCAACCCGTTCTGGTCCACCATTCGGTCCATAGCACGCTGGAAGACCGAGACCCCATTGGTGACACCAAATGGAACCCTGAGGAATTGGTATAGACGACCATCCGCCTCAAAGGCCGTATATTGTCGGTCCTCTGGGCGGATGGGGAGTTGATGGTAGGCGGACTTAAGGTCTATGGTAGAAAACACTCGGTACTGCGCAATCTGATTGACCATATCAGAAATGCGCGGGAGAGGATACGCATCCAGCTGCGTGTATCTATTAATGGTCTGACTATAGTCGATGACCATCCGAGGTTTGTTCCCGCTTTTGACTACCACGACCTGCGCTCTCCTCGGACTAGCACTGGCCTGTATGATCCCTTCCTTGAGGAGCCGCTGAACCTCAGATCTAATAAAGATCCGGTCCTCAGCGCTGTAACGCCTACTTTTAGTAGCAGTGGGCTTGCAGCCAGGAACCAGATTTTTAAAAAGGGATGGTGTAGTAATTTTCAGGGTGGATAGATTGCATGCGGGGCGCTTTGGGCAATTTGGAGGCTGCGGCTGATTCCCTACTGCCAGTGAAGGGAGTGGCCCACCATACTGTAGGATCACACTCCTCATGTGGGCCATAAAGTTTAGTCCGAGGAGAATTGGCGCGCAAAGGTGAGGTAACACAAGGAGCCTGTATTGCTCGTAAATTGTGCCCTGTACCTCAAGAGTTACCATACATCGTCCTTGGATCGGTACAGACCGGGACCGTGATGCCATGGAAATTGTCTGTTTGGCAGGGAGAATCCGGAGTCCACACCTTTTAGCAGTTTCAGGGTGTATGAAACTTTCGGTGCTTCCGCTGTCAAACAGACAATTCACAGTTCTGCCACTAACCTTTACCTCCATCATAGAATGTTCCAGTCTGTAATGCCTGGTCTGATCCAGAGAGATCGACACCACCGTTGGCCCCTGGGCGCCACTGCATGCTGCCGATGTGGATGCTGAGGACCCCTGCTGGTCGCTGCTGCATGCTGCCGATGTGGACGCTGAGGACCCCTGCTGGTCGCTCCTAGTCGTCGTGGACCATGATGGCCGCCCCCATGAATCGCATGTGGCCGAGGGCGCCAAGCGCAGCGACTCCTGGTGGTCTTCCTCCTCCTCCGTCAGCCATGATGGCGCCGTCCTCGGATCGCACGTGGTCGGACCTCGTGGGTACTGCGATGCCGAAGGAGATTGTCTCCGTTCTGGAGGGTTACAAGCTGCACTGCCGTTTTTAGACTTAGACCAAGCTACACTGCCGTTTTTAGGCTTGGACCTGCAGACTTTGCCGTAGTGGCCTTTTTTACCGCACTGGCTGCAGATTGCCGTTCTTGCCGGCACTGTTGCCGTGGATGCTTGGCCCCTCCACAAAAATAGCATCGCTGGCCACCTGGAGCTGCCGCCGTCGTCGAATCGGTCTGGGAGCGCGGGTTCGCGGGGCGAGGAGGGAGCAGAGCTTGCTCCAACCACGTTGACTGCACGTGGTCCTCGGGGTACAGCGCCAAGCTCTTCGACGCCGCCTCCAACCTCACGGCCATCCCCATTGCCTGGGTCAAGTTGAGTTTCCCCTTTTCTAGCAATTTAAGCCTGATGTACGAGGACCCTACCCCTGCTACGAACGCGTCTCGGGCGAGGTCGTACATATACTGCTCGGCGGAGACGTCCTTACAGTCGCAACCCCTGGCAAGCTGCAGGAGCTCATTGGCATAATCCTCTATGGTTTCGCCCGACTGCCGACGTCGTGTAGCGAGGAGGTAACGAGCATGTATCTCGTTGGGTGGCATAATGTACCTATTCTTTAGGAGCTCGACGGCACCCTGGTAAGTGGGAGCTGCACGAATGGCTAGGTAAATCGTGTCGCTTACCCTCGCGTGGAGGACCTGGAGTCTATCACTGTCTGTAGTGATAGCTACCGAGGCTGCCAGGTAGTCCTCAAAGCACTTCCACCAATGGTCGAATGTGTTAGCTGCACCGACCGCACGTGGGTCCAGTGTCAGACGATCCGGTTTTAGGATCTGTTCCATACTCTCTGTTTTTTTTTTCTTCTTGTTGCACAATTGTGAGTTTTCTGTTTACTTTATTAAATTGATGCGCGTCAATAAGCACATGGAATCAAGGCTTCGGTATTGAAGGCTTTAATAAAGTAACAAGGGAACTACTAACACGAATACACCAGTTCAGACTGAAGGGGTCCTGCCGGAGCAGGGGGTCTTATACCCTGCCACCGGAGGCGGGACCCCACTGGAATGTGCCATGATAACTCTTATAACAGGTAAACACCCTAACCCAACAACATAGTACAACCCCCACAGTAATAACACCCTAGCCCAACAGTAACATGGTAACAAACCCCAGTGGTGAACCAACGATGGTTCACCACAACTTCATCCTCCCAAACTTGCCAGTGCTGCAAGCTTTGCCCCCACATTGCACAGTTTCACATACTTCCAGCTGTGACAGGTACAAAAACTGTAAGACACCCACTGATACTTTTCCCTTTCTCTTTTACAGGACATGATAGCACATACCAGGAGACAGCAGCAAAGGACCAGCGAAGGACAAGCATGGCTGCATGTTCTCAACCTAGAAGGAGACACTGATCAACATTATTGGATCCATCACTGAGAGCATGGCAACCAGCATTGCTAAAGCTATCCACAGTGTCCCTTATGTACCTTCTGAAAACCTACTTCACCCTCATCCTGCAGCCTTATATGAAGTATAGGATGCAAATGGTTATCCTGTTGTTTTGCAGAGCAGGGTAGCACCTGTGTCAGCTCCCAGGAGAGCGAGGTTGCAGATGAGTTCTGCTGTAGGGAACTTAAAGTTTATTTATTAGTGTAACAAGTAGGCTTACATTAACACTGCATTGAAGTTACTGTGAAATTCTAGTCGTCATGCTCCAGCGCCTGTTCAGGTACACTGACGGAGAATTTAGCATGGCCAATGCACATAATCAGCATGTCTTTCGGACTGTGGGGGGAAACCAAAGCACCCAGAGGAAACCCACATAGACACAGGGAGATCGTACAAACAGCACAGACAGTAACCCAAGCCAGGAATTGAACCCAGGACCGTGGTGCTGTGAGGCAGCAGTGCTAACTACTGTTCCACCGTGCCACCCTCGATGATGAATTTGATCATACGGAGAAAGCTGGGTGTGTGTGCACACTGGAACTGTTTGGTGCATTGCCAGAGCGGACAGTGATTCTCTTCTCACTGTCAAGGAGCATGGAGGAGTTCAGCTCCAATGTGGCACAGAGCTTCACGAGGAGCCCATCGTTCCCAACATGGAAGTGATACCCAGCTCCATGACAGCACTTGCATACCTAGCAGTGATGCAGCATCTGGTAGCCATTGTCCCTATGTCCATTCCAGCATAAGCAGAAGCCACCTAAGTGGCTGGACTTAATGCAGTCCATCACAGCAGGAAACATTGCAGCCTGGCTCTTCATCAGCCTCCTGGCAGTGGCAAAAGCTCCCTGATAAAGGCAGAGAGACCGGCAAAGGATTCCAGGCCATTGGCAGCTAGATGTCAAGTAGGCTCAGTAATAAGTTAATGACACCCATTATCCTTAATCCCACCACAGTTTAGTGGTGACCAGCCTCCCAGTAGACTCCCCCAGTCAACCACACTCTGCCTGATTGAGAGACTCAGCATCTAGAAGTGGTTCTGATCACAGAAAGCTACTCCTCCTGCCCTGGCCTCCAATGACCCATGCGCCCCCTCCCCCAAACCCCCAGCATGTCGTCCCCATCCCATCTCCACACACCTTTGATCTTGCTTGTCGGGATGATCTTGGACCGCTGGTGGGTGCATTGCCACCACTCTCCTTGGTGCAGGTAATGGGCAGCTGTCAACATTTGATTGGCTGGCAGCTCTCATTGAGCAGGACCTCCGCCACTGGGGTCCTCAACCGTGGGAAAGGCTCAAGGGTGGCCACTTAAATGCCTGAAGGGCACTTGATTCCTTGGGCCCCTCTCACTGAACTGAAGGGGAGTGTTCTCCGCCAGTGGACGAAATCACTGTCAATTTGACAAAATTTCAGCTATGCCTTAGTGCTGCACAGGAAGCTCAGACTGAGATCATGAAATCTCTGCTTGTTGCCATGTAAGAAGCTAGGCTCAGCTTAGCTCAGCCTGCTACCATCATTGATGTGGATATAAATGCTCAAAAGGGGCTTTTAGGGTCCCTCAGCCCAGCAATCTGTGCTCCACTGAATGATGTGATTAATAGATTTGCTATCCCAGTGAACTGGCAGTGGTTCCATGATGAACTTACTGTCTTGTCTCAAGATGACAGTATTCCTGCTCTCACCAGTCACACTCTATGTACCTTCTATTGCCTGACAGCCAGTTAGCCAATCAGCCCAGACTGCTGCCACCCATGCTGAAATGGTGCAGCTTGAAGCTAGGCCCTGAAGGCCGGGAACTGCACCAGAGCCTCCTGCAAGGTCATTTGTTGTCTCCCCCATTGAAAGTCAGCAGCCTTCAACCAGCCCTGCTGCAGCATGGGGGAGTGTGGTGCCTAGTGTGACTGAAGACATCCTCAGCTGTGTATAAGTGAGGGTCTTAACAGGATAGGTGATGCTGTGTTTTAGGTTCTGGTACCTTTCAATATCAGTACACAAGTAGACACAGGCGCTGATTAACATTGCAACTGTTTCTTTATCGCTGTCACAGTCAAACTAATGAGGAAACATAGATCCTGTGATCACACGATGCACTGGCTTGCAAAGTATGGCAAGCCAAACAAAACAGGTGAGGACCAAAATAGCAAGCCAGGCCTGGAAATCAGTACAAGATACTAACTGATGTCACAGTATGCCCACTCTGTGCACTTCTGCTGCACACACAGAGGGGCACCCGCAATATCGGCACACCAAACTCCACCCCCCCCACCCCCCATCCCCCCCTACCGCCAGTTTCCCCCCCCCCCCAAAACCAGTATGGTGGCACAATGGTCGGCATTGATACCTCACAGCACCAGGGACCCAGGTTTGATTCCCGGCTTGGGTCACTGTCTATGCAGAGTTTGCACATTCTCCCCATGTCTGTGTGGGTTTGCTCCGAGTGCTCCGGTTTCCTCCCACAATCTGAAAGATGTGCCGGTTCGGTGCATTGGCCATGCTAAATTCTCCTTCATTGTACACGATAGGTACTGGAGTGTGGTGATCAGAGGATTTTCACAGTAACTTCATTGTGGTGTTTATGTAAGCCTACCTTGAGGCACTAATTAATAAATAAATAAAACCCAGGGCTGCCACTACAAGGTAACCTCCATTTAGCTGGCAACCTGGTAAGCGGCCCTTAATAGGGCCTTTGCATATTTGAATTGGCTGCCTAATTCTAGTACCATTGACATGGCTGAACATGGGAGCCAATCTGCCACTGATCCATAGGATTATATGCCCCACCTCCCCCCACTACCCATCCACCCATCCCAATGCTTCCATTCTCACCTCACAGGATCCTCATGTTTGCTTACAGGAGTGACCTGTGCCACTCAATCCATAACAATATCTGCAGAACAGCCACAATTTGTAACAATGGTATTGCCATAGAATATGTAAGGCTGGTCACAGGGCATAGATTTAAAATAATTGGCTAAAGAACTCGAGTGAAATTACGATAATTTTTTTCACAGAGTGGTTGAGATCTGGAACACATGACCGGATATCATGGCTGAAGCAGATTCCACTGGCCTTTTCAAAAGGCAATCATAAGACAGTTGAATGTTGGGGAGATGGGCAAGACTATTTCTGGTTCAAGAAGCTGGGACCTATTGCGCATAAATATAGTGTTGAACATGGACTTCATTGGATTGGTCCCTGATCATGCTTGGTAAAGTACTGGTGGCTTACCATTGCCTTCTGCAGTATGGCTGACAAGGAAACTCTCTCACTCCTACTGCCTACCATCAGGCATTTTGGAAGGATTTACAGGCTGATAATCAACCTGCTTGACCACCTTACGAACACGTCTTCTTTGGCCATCAAGTTCTGAAGTGGTACATGAACCCAGAGCTTCTAGTCCAGAGGTAGTGATGTTACCATTGCACCACAAGATCTCCTGTTAACTAACATTAAAGACATAACATTTCTCTATCTTAAAGTATTTGCATCTCTGCTGGTTGAATGTCATGTGACCTATAGTGACATAAGCAGAGGGGTTTGTGGGCTTTTGGAGCACCTCTATCTTGGACCTTGGATGAGAAACATCTCCTAAATAAACATGCATTGTTTCTGACTTTAACACACGAGTGTGGCACCTCATTACTTTTCTTTATTGTTGAAACTCCCTGTCAGTATTTGACAAGAAATAGTTCATTTTGTTTGTGACAAATGATAAGGGAACCATAATGCTAAGAGAGGTATTCTGCTAACCAAGTAATAGTGAGAAGGAAGTGTAGTGAGAAATATACAAAGAAGTCTACGAAATGGATAAATTACATTGACAAATAATTATTGGGGATTCAACTACCCCCAAATAAAGTTACAAAAAGGGAGTAGGAAAAGGAGAGAAGAGCATTACATTTTACAATGTATACAGGGTTCCTTTCTTACCCAATGTGTCAGAAGTTCAAGCGGACGGGAATCACCTCTGCATACAGTAATGGAAAATGTACCACAGCAGGTACAAGATGATATCGCAGGGGAACACATAAGGGAAACATTGAAATTGACAAAGAAGGAGCAATCTAAACATATAAACAATGAAGGAGAGGATGGCAAATGAATTATGAAAAGATCTGAGAAGAAGTCAAAACATAATTAGGAAAGCAAAAAGAGGAACTTGAAAATTAAATCACAAATGCATATGAAAGAAGTACTCAAGCATTCTAAAGATATGTGACGAACAGAATAAAAATGAGGATAGGAACTTAGGGATGTGCAAGATGAACTCACAGGCAATGGCAGCTAATTCGCTTTCTTCAGTATTTATCAGGGAAACTAACAAGGTGAGCAAACATTAAAATCAAATATTGTATCAAATTGAAAGGAGTGTAATCAAACTTAGAGTGGATATGAATTGATTAGAAAAGGGAAGAGTGCCTTAAAATTTAGCCGACAGCTAATATGGTTCCTGTGCAAAAAAGGAGATACAACAACTCCAGAGAATGCTGGACCAGTTAGCTGAATGTCATTGGTAGAAAAGGTAATGTAATTCTTACTCAAGGATGTGGCAGGAAGACATCGAGAAACCTAAAATATAATCACAAGCAGTCAGCATGATTTTCAAAAGGAAAGGTCATCCTTGACAACTCGCATTGAATTCTTTGAAAAAGTAACAAAGAGTAGACTAAGTTAATGTCACCGATATTATGGCTACAATTCCCCAGGGCCACTAGCCCCAGCAGGAATCGCAATGGCCTGGTGAGTTGGGCAGGGGATCAGACTCGTCGCACATCTCCTGGCCCGCCTTGCCAGCCCCAATCAGGTTCCCACCCAGACTGGGTGGAGACCTAATGGATATTCAGAAATGGACATTTAAATGCCATTATTGGGTTTGAGGCTGTATGTTCTTCTCTGTACTGTGAAACCATTGAAGTGCTCTAGTCACTTCAATTTCCATGCCACCTGGAAGCCTTCAAAATCATCGCAGCACTCCATTCTGCAGAGGGGATTGCACTTTCTAACTCTCTGAAGCCCCAGGTGTGAGAGAAGATCCCATTGAAGTCTTCGGACCTGCTTACTGAGCCCCATTCTTTTAACAGTCCGATCTTTTTTCAGGTCACTGAACCTTCCTGGAAAGCTCAAAAGCCTTGAAAAACATTGTGTTCTTTGATTGCAGGTTGAATTAATGACTCACTGGCTAGGAGCTTTGTTTGTTTTTCTTTCCCTTCACAGTTGAATGCATCTCATGTGATTTCTAAACATTGTGGGAAACAGGAAGAGAAAAAAGTAAGTGAAACCTCCTGGCTAGTAGGTAATTGATCCATCCTGTCTATCAAAGGCAGAATGTTTGTCAACATTGTGGTTATGAACAAAGATAAGGCTTGTGGTGATGGGGGTACTTGAAAGGGGGATCAGAAGGGACAGGGCCTAAGGGAATCTCATATTAGAGTGTCTGTTTTGCACTGGGGGGGATGGGGTTGGGGGGGGAATGAGACTTCTGGCTTGTTGGTTGGGTGAGTGGGGGGTCAGCTCACCCTTACGCCGGCATGGTATGGGGTAGGGTTGTGGGTGCTCCTCTTGTCGGGGGGGGGGGGAGGGGGGGAGTCACCATGTCTGAGGTGGGGGCTGAAGGAGGCCTATCTCTGAACCCTGAGATCTAAACACCCTTAAAAAGGGCACCCTGATCTCTGTGAAGCTGGACTGGCCGGTGTGTATTGTGCTATGCATATTTTTTCATACTAAAGGTGGGTGAATCCTACTTGACACCTAACAGCAATGGGAAACACTCCAGTTTTCCCACTTGGATTTTCAAAAGAACTTGGATGAATTCCCATCATAGTAGATTCATGACTAAGGTCTGAGAGTATGAGTTGGGGATAGGTTATAGAATGGACTGTAAGGCGGCTACAAAAGAGAAAACAGCAGGTAAAGTAGCCATCCAGGCTGACAGGCCAGATGTGGTGTTCCATAGGATAGGTGCTTAGACAATTGTTGTTCACTTAGTGATTAAGGTTCGAGAATTGGAAGTAAAATTTCTAAATTTACAGACGTCAATAAATTGGGAGGTATAGTTAACATCAGGAAGACTGGCAAAATAGAAAAGGACATTAAGAATAAGCAAATGAAATTCAATCTAGATAATTATGCATTTTGCTGTGAAGAATAAAAGGCTAGATACTGCTTGGCTAATAAGAGCATAAATGGCTAAACAGGAGAGAAAACAAAATCTAAAGGTACATAAATCATTAAAACTAGCAAATGGTTAATAAAGCTCTTAAAAAGAAAGCATTGGGGTTATTTTTATAGGAATAAAGCAATAGCAGAGAAATTATGTTAAACTTGTACCACACTTCGGTTAGAACACATTTGGAACATTGGTTCTGGATTCCATAATAAAACAGATATGGAGAAAGTGGAGAAGATGCAAAAATGATTCATCAGAGTGATAGTAGAATTGACAGGATATACTTATGAGGAAAGGCTGAACTGAATGGGGCTCTTTTCTCCAGCAAAGAGAAGGCACCCCACCATCACCAACCCCCCACTCACCCCACTACTGACCACTCAACCATCACCACCTCACTGACCATCCGACGCACACCGGGTTCAGGCCCATTATCTCCCAAAACTCTCATTTTGGTAACCCTTGGGAAGCCCAGTCAACTCTTTTAGGTGGACATAACAGATCCTGTGGCTCTAATTGAAAAAAGAGATTTATCTCATAGCCAACATTTACCCTTCACAAAACCTCACAAAAAAGATTATCTGGGCCCCATCACCTTGCTGTTTATGAAACGCTGTGCAAATTGGTTGACACATTTCCTGTGTTCCAATACTGGCTACATATCAAAGCATGTAATTGGCTGTTTGGACTTTTGAAATATCCTGTGGTCATAAAGCTGCAATATAAATGCAAATATTTCTGCTTTAAACAAGGAAATTATAGCCTATTAGTGTCCCAACCGTTATAGAGAAGTTACAACAATCTCTCCTTGGATACAAAGTGACTGAGTAGTTGGACAAATATGATCTGATCAAAGGCAACCATCAGGCATTTCTAAAAGGTCGAATGAACCTGGGTTTTTTTTGTGATGGAAACTAACTGATCGCTAAGGAACTATCCATGGATGTTATTTATATGGACTTTGAGAAGGTATTTGATAAAGTGCCACATAAGGAACTACTAAAATATGAGAAGAAATGGAATTGGAAGCAACCTATTTACATGTAGGAAATTTTCGGAGGTAGGAGACAGAAAGTAGGCACATTGAGTATGTACTCCATTTGGCAGGATTTAGGGGACAGTGACCATTGTTCCACATCTTTTGCATAGCCTTATGATACAATCAGGAGCAAGGATAATTAATTAGGGATAAGACAACTTTGATGAGATGGGGGAAGAATGCATCTGAGTTGAGTAAGTTGGAATCAAATGTTGGCAGAAAAGACAGTGGCTGAACAATGGGCCACCATCAAAGAAAATAGTACTGTTAACCTTTCGCTCAAGAGGAATATAAAGAGGCAGAGGTTATATTGTAGTTACGTAAAGCACTGGTTGGACAGTTCTGGGCATCACACTTTAGGAAGATATATTAGATGTAGAATTTGTTCAACACATATTCATCAGAATACTGAATATTGCAGCCAATGTCAAGGTATTTCCCTTAAAAGGGAAAGTAGGACAAAGAAATCCAGAGAGCCCTGGGTGTCAAGAGACACATAAGAAGTCTCACAACAACAGGTTAAAGTCCAACAGGTTTATTTGGTAGCAAAAGCCACTAGCTTTTGGAGCGCTGCCCCATCACCATGTCAAGAGACAGATAGAGGTAAAGATGAAAGGGAAGAAGGAGGCATACGATAGATGCCAGGTAGAAAATGCAATGGACAATCAGGCTGGATATAGAAGGGCCAGAGGGTAAATGAAAAAGACTAATAAGGAAAGCAAAGAAGAGGATGAACAGAGACTGGCAGCTTGCATAGAAAGGAATCCTACGGCTTCTATACGCATGTAGATGATAAAAGGGTGGTAAAAAGAGGCTGATTTGGGATTTAAAAAGGGGACCTGCGCATTGAGGCAGGAAAAATAGAGGGTCTATTAAATGAGTAGATTGCATCTGTCTTTACAAAGGAAGAAAATACTACCCAGGCCAAGATGAGAGACAAGGTAACTGGTACACAAGAGGAATTTATAATTGAGAAGGAAGTGATTTTAGAAAGGATACCTTTACTTAAAATAGATAAGCTACTAGGACTGGATGAGATGCATCCAAGGGTACTGAGGGAAGTGAGAGTGAAAATTGCAGAGGCACCAGTGATAATCTTCCTTAGACACAGGGGTGGTGCCAGAGAACTGGAGAATTGCAAATGTTACACCTTTGTTCGAAAAGGTTGTGCAGGGATAAAGCCGCAACTACAGGCCATGAGGCAGTTTGACTTCAATGGTCGGGAAACTTCTGGAAACAGTAGTTCAGGACAAATTCAATTATCAATTAGACAAGTACAGGATAAATAAAGAAAGCCATCATGGTATAAAAGAGAAAGTAGGCATTTGGATGAAAATTGGCTGAGTGTCAGGAAACAGTCTTGATTTGGGTCTTCAAAAGAGAATTGGATTGCTATCTAAAAAGAAAGCATATGCATAGAGGGATAAGGCAGAAGAGTGGGATTAGGAACAAAGCTCGTTCAGAGAGCCAGTGGTGAATCAGTGGGCCAAATGGCCTCTTTCTCCACTGTAACAATTCTGTGATGTGAACAGTGGTGTAATACTGCATTGGAGCTCAACTTTTCATGATATTTATAACCAACTTAGGTGAGAGCCATTTAACCAGATTTGATGACACCAAGTTGGCGGGTACAGCACATATTGTAGATGGAACAAGAAAGTGACAAAGTGACATGGATAAATTTAAGAAGTAGACAAAATTGTCAGATAGAGTTCAATGTGGAGAAATGGGAGGTCATTTACTTTGGACCCAAGAGTGATAGATCAGAACATTTTCTAAATGGGGAGAAGCTAAAAATTGTGTAGAAGTGGAGAAGATTTAGGAGTTCAAGAACAGAAATCACTATAAGCTAGTGGACACGTACATAAAGTAATTAAAAAGAGTAATGGACTGTTAACCTTTCTTTCAAGAGGACTAGAATATAAAGAGGTAGAGGTTATATTATAGTTATGTAAAGCGCTGGTTGGACACAATTCTGGGCATCACACTTCAGGAAGAATTTATTAGATTTGGAATTTGTTCAATACTCACCAGAATTATGTGGGGGCTAAAAGGAATAAAATATTAGGTCAGTTTCCATAGAGAAGTCTTGTATTTCCTCGAGTGTAAAAGATTAAAGTGTGATCTAGTTGGTGTCTTTAAGATGATTGAAGGATTTAATAGGATAAAGAGAAGCTACTTCCTTTGGCATGGAGTCTGGAACAAGGATGCATAACCTTCATTCTGAAGTGGAGTCAGGAAACATCTTGTTACATAAAGGGTAGTGGAATTACAGAACTCTCTCCCTTCCAAAGGCTTTTGAGGCTCATTAAATTAAAAATGTCAGAACCGAGATTGATTGATTTTTGTTAGATATTATTAATAGTTCTGGAACCAAGGCAAGTAGATACAGATCAGCCATGATCTAATTGAATGCTGAACAAACTCAATGGGCTGAATGACCTACTCCTGTTTCTATGTAGGCTGATTTGATGTCATGACCAGTTACTTTCATTTATTTTCTGGCATTTAGCCTCTTTGCCAACTTAATTCCAACTCACGACCTCCCACATCCACCTTACACCTCCATGCTAACTTAGCTAGCATACACTATGGGCAGACCAATGTTGAGATGAAACAAAATAAAGTTCAAAGTATCTGACCAAGACTTCACTTGCACAATTTCATTCATGAAATTCTATTCAATACATTGAAACCACTCACATATTTAACCTTTTGTAAAGACATTTGTATGCATAATGCTGATTCAAAGGCAACGATTTTCTTAATAACCTCTTGGAGCTGTCAATCAAACTGTAAATTTACCATATCCTTTATTTCCTGTCTCCACCCCCCCACCAAACTCGCAGTGATAATAATTGTTTGTGGAAGTGGTGAAGCGGTAATAAGACGCAGGCAGGCAGTTTTTCTTCAAGATTTAAAGGACAGGGGATTTAAATAATTTGAAAGCTCTCCATCCCTTATCTGGCCTTCAAGAGCATTTCCAGCTGCACCATGAACTTGTGGCGCCCACACACACAATCACACATTTTGAGATTGTTTACTTTGATGCAGTATTCTTTCAAGGATCTGCATTTTAATTTATCCCTCAGCTTGCTGATTTAGTTTATTCGGTTAACCAAAAGAAGCACACAACAGGATGTAAGCAAAATGCTGTGGCTGCTGGAATCTGAAACCAAACCAGAAAATGCTGGAAAATCTCAGCAGATCTGGTAGCATCGGTGGGGAGAGAATCGAGCCAGCGTTTCAAGACTAGATGACCCTTTGTCAGAGCGCCACAACAGGATGTCCCTGGAGTGAAAATTGCGTCTGCTTGTCCTGAGCACTGAGTTTAAAAGGCTGAGTTGAGTTTGGAATTCCCTCGTGTGCTTCATGCCCCACCCCCTTTCCCTTACCGTAAAGTGGTGCGTGCCAGAAATGAGAGCTGGATTTCCAGTTCCAGATCCCGTTTGCCTTTTTAAAGTTTGAAGTTTTACCAGACTCTGCAAATTCCAACTTTTAATTACTTAACAGGATACTGAAGAGTGAACTGCTGCCAGATGTACTAGTATAGACTCCAACATAAAGTACTGATGCATAACTCCATGGATCTCAGCAACCTTCTTGTCCATCAATTAAGTGGCCATTCTGTGTGTGTAATCTTCAACAGTGAGCATTTTTAAGATATTTAACAGTGGAGTACCTCAGACTAAATCCTATTTTTGCCTGGCATGGGCTGAACCTCAACTGGTTCACTAATATCCATCAGAAAAAGGAATGTCAGGCCCATCAGTCAGGTCTACACATGATTCCAGTCTCACTATGGAGCTGACCCTTAATATGCTTAGACAATAAAAACTGGCTTGCCTGCATCACCCATATCCCAAGAACAAATTTAAAAATAACACGTTCATTTTTCATCAATCAAGATAGGGACCCTGGAGGATTTTCCTTTAGTCAAAGGACACAAGGCCAATTGTAGCACATCAACTGCTGACTATAGACCCTTTTTTCATAGCTTTAACACCAGCTGCAGTCCTCATTAAAGGGTTCAAGGACATTGTCCTATTTTTTCTGCCTCTCCCTCAAAAAAGCTGCGAGAAAGGCACCGTGATGACCCAGCAATGCACAGCAGGTCAACCCGCACCCGATTTAATATACCGGGTCTAACCCTTCTTCAGAATGGTTCTGACCGAAGCCTGTAATGATCTAACCATTTCTGGGTTTACTGAAATTAGTTAACATTTATTGAAAATGTTCCTGCACAATGCAATTGGAGAAAATTCATAAGAGTTATGCTGCAATGTACGTGATATGAAGGCAAATTATACATTTGTTCTGCTTAAAAAATAAAGTTTGTTCTTTTGTCTATTAAATTATAGAAGAAATTATTAAGGAAGAAACAATCGACGTAGAATATTTTATTGAGTATGACACAAATCACAATTGTCCCCATTTTCTGGACAACACTTGCTGGTCATGATTCTGCTTTTGCCGTTTTAGCTCCTGTTTTGTTTCTTTACCCGCCCCATTACCATCTCCTTATGCCTTTCACCACCATCTCTTTGTCATTTAAGTACTCTTGCTTTCTACCCTATCATAGACCTTCCCTTTTGTTTTTTCTCACTTTCCTTGCCCCTGTACCTTGCTGAACCTGTTGTGTAGCTAACATTTACCAGTTCTGATGAAGCGTCAATGACCTGAAACATTAACTGTTTCTCTCTCCACAAGTGCTGCCTGACCTGTTGAGTGCTGACCTGTTTCAGGAATCAAAATATTTTGCTGTTACTGGTGGCAGTGTTGGCGAAAATGGACTAGAATGTGCAAAGCAACAAGTACATTTCTTCAAGATACAAGGGCTCCGGTGAGTTCAAAATACAATTAACCTTGTGGAGCACAAAAAAAAAGGCTCTGTTCCCCAGTGATATAATGTGACAAGTATGAGCTGATTTATTTCTCAAAAAGACAAAAAATATTAAAGAGGTATTTCATGCAGTTGTTCATCTTTGTCCTCTTAATGTTCTCTGTAATAAATCTGTTGGAGCTTAATTACATTTTTTTTCCTATCACAGTAACAATTTGAAGAGATAATGTTGTTGCCATACTCCACACTCCCCTAAAACTGTCATCAAACACATATTTCAAAGTAAAAGATGTTACGCTAATAGTTTGCTTAATAAGAAAAGCACCATGGGGGTGTAAAACTAGCCAATGCCACCAGCACAATACAGGCTCATAACAATTTGACCCAAGCTGAATTCAAGTGTCCTTGGGTAGCATCGGAGTTAATCGACTACTGTATGCTTGATCCTGATGGTGAACTAACACCTTTGGCAAAGTTGGGATCCTGATGTGAACTATAAGAGAGGGGGTTTCTTCACACCATCAGTATGGATTTACATTCAGATCCAAGTTCCAGAAGAGAGAGCAGAATGCACTAATTCAGTGAACATTCAATCCCACTGAAGGAGGAACTCCAGTTAAATTCCTGCTGATGGTCTACGCTGAACCAATAGGCTGAAAGTTTAAAGTTTATTTATTAATGTCACAAGTTGGCTTATATTAACACTGCAATGAAGTTACTGTGAAAATCCCCTTGTCACCACATTCGGACGCCTGTCCAGGTACACTGAGGGAGAATTTAGCATAGCCGATGCACCTAACCAGCACGTCTTTTCGACTGTGGGAGGAAACCGGAGCACCCGGAGGAAACTCACGCAGACACGGGGAGAACATGCAAACTCCACATAGACAGTGACCTGAGGCAGGAATCGAACCCAGGTCCCTGGCGCTGTGAGGCAGTAGTGCTAACCACTGTGCCACCATGAAACTCTGTAATTGAGGAACAAAGAACAAGAGACAGATGCTAGTTAGAATGCCACGACCTCCCGTGATAACATTTAGAATTGGACAACAATTTCTATCAATACACTTCCCATTTAATAGAAAGTACAATACATCAAATTGGTCCAAATCATCATGATTCATACGCTAAAAGGACCAAACTGAACATGATTAATACTTTGCACTTTTGAACTCCCTCCTCCAGTCTATTAAAACTGTACTCTTGACTACTAACATTTTCCAATGAAATCTGACCTTTACTCACTGTCCTTGAGCCTGGTTTAAAAGCAGGGTCTCCAAGGTAAACACTAAGTAGTGCATTCTAATTTCATCAGGAACAGTTTTTCCCAGTAGGATGCCAATATATTTTTAATGAGAAAGTGGAAACCCGACAATAAAAATATTCGAACGAAGCTGAACATAGCTTACAATGCCCATTGATAAAGAAAATTGCCCCAAAAACAGATAAACTGGAGTAATTTATCACTTGAGTGCACTCATATGGTCAGAAAATTGTGGGCTGGTGAATTAGTATGACAAACACTCCCAATATATGTTCCCAGATATGTTTCTAAATAAAGGGTGCTTTTAAAAAGTGATTTTTGATTAGTTTGGTGGTAGAAGTGAATAATTTATTGACATCTGCAAACAAACTTGGTAAACCCTGGTGCTATTATCAGCCTATATTCAAGTGTGAGGAGGAAATTGAAGTGGAATTGTGAAAGTGTGAGAGATTCTGAACTGCAAATTGTGTGTGGTGGGATCCATCAAAGTATGATTAAAAATAACTTCTGTTAACACAGTGGTCCATAATTTCCGGGGAATGGAATCACAGTCAGATTGCCACTTTGCTCCTAGTTGCTTGCACTGAAATGCACCTTTCTCACCTTATCTAATGACTCAGGCTGGAGGAGAAGAGACCAGTCACTTTGAGAAGCCAAGGAGTAGCTAACTGTGTAAGGTAAATGTATAGGGTGGGGGGCCGGGAGTCAGGTGGTCAGTTGGGGTGGTCAGTGGAGAGGGTCAAGTGGACAGTGGGATGTGGAGGGCAGTCAGGGTTTTGGGGCCTAGTCATGGGTGTGGGGAGAGGATTTGTGAGGTTAGGGGAAGCTGAGGGATTGGGGGTGTAATCAGAGGAGTTGGTGGTGGCAGTCTGGGATCGGTGAGGGCAGGTGGGGCTTGGTCCTGTGGGGGTTTGGGAGGGTAATTGGAGTTGGGGACCATGGAGAGGAGGGAGGGGACGGTCAGTGAGGTGGGGAGGGGGCAGTAGGGGGTGGGTTCCTTGGGAATGGGGGCTCAATCGTATAATTAACCAAGATTTACAAGTGGTTTTAATTCATCTGAAAACTTTTCCTGGGTAATTATTTCTATTCAGAACCATCTGAAATCTGTGATTTAAAATCGAAGTACCAGAGAGTTCCCAGTGCAGTTTAAACTCCCCAGATAATTGCCACGCAATCTTTACATGGGGATCTTCTTGGACGGGGTGGGTTCCCCCAGTGCAACTTTGGGATAGCCCCAGGTAAGGTTCTCTGGAAGTTATGGGGTCCATGGCAATCAGTTGTTTTGTGGTGCATCATTGTGTTATGTAGGCAAACATTAAAAGTACAGGATCTTTTGGCTGTTAAAGGGCTCCCTGGAGCTGCTGGCTTGGCACCTGCTTGCAAAGCACCCACAGGTGAACTTGTGTTCAGCAGCACGAGGGATCAACGCCCCACCCCAGTTGCCCCACCCCCGCCTACTGTCCCATACCCCCGCGTTGCTCAGGGTGACCAACCTCCCAGGTTTTATGTGGGCAGCATGGTGGCACAGTGGTTAGCTCTGCTGCCTCACAGCACCATGGACCTAGGATTGATTCCCAGCTTGGGTCACTGTCTGTGTGGAGTCTGCATGTTCTCCCCGTGTCTATGTGGGTTTTCTCCGGGTGCTCAGGTTTCCTCTCTCAGTCCGAAAGACGTGCTTGTTAGGTGCATTGGCCATGCTAAATTCTCCCTCAGTGTACCCGAACAGGTGCCGGAGTGTGGCGACTTGGGGATTTTCACAGTAACTTCATTGCAGTGTTAATGTAAGCCTGCAGTGACACTAATAAATAAAGTAAAAATAGCCATCACATATTTGATTTGGTTTCTCCATGCCCTGGGTTAACTGTTTCCAGGATGCTGTTCGCCCTTTAATTAAGATTTTTAAATCACACCCACCCACGATCCACCCCCTACAGCCTGACCTTTATGTCTGGCATCCTCACTCACCACTCGGTAACCCCTCCCTCTCTGCTCTCACAGCTTCACCATACCCACCCCAGCCCCATGCACCCCTCCCCCGCGTTTACAGGTTCGCCACATCAAAGTGCCCCTTAATTTTTTCCCCTGACAGTCGGTCACCCTGCTACACTATTTAAAGGGACAGGCATCAAACTTGATGGTGAGGTTTATTTGACTTGCATCTGCCACGGCAAAGTTTGTGGAAGCATCATGGAGTGTCTTTGGGGGTGTTGTGGTGAGTGTTGTGGGGTGTTACATCTTGATGGGTTTTAAAGAAGTACTTGTAGTCTGAAGTAAATTGGGAATCTTTGTTAACTACCAGAACTATTTACAAATATTCAGCAAAGGATACAAGCTGTCTCTGTGCGGGTCTAACTCCAAACTGACCCCCAGGTGTGGGTCATGTGCTTGCTTACATCACTGTGTGGACGGCATTGTACTCAGTATGTACCATGTGCCAGGCTCTTATACTACAGTGAGTTGGTGGGTTTATCAGGCAGTGTTATTATATTCTCACAGAAAGATTGGTGATCTGTCCACACAGAGGTTGTAATGGATGGGGACCGTAATTGCAGCCCCTCTGGGTCTGCAGCATGACAGACAAATGGAGCAGAAGATGCAGAGATGAAGTTGCTCTGGGCAGGGGAGGAACAGTCTCCACAGAAGACCCCACCACCATAGAATTTCATGGAGAACTATCTCCACCTCAGCAAGGAGCAATGCCTGAAGCACCTGAGATTCACAAAGATGGCGTTGAGTGTTCAGTCAGCCAGCCGCATAGGTTACATTTGGCGTAAAGCTACAATTAGGCATATCATGATCTATGTGTTCAAAAAGGGAAGAGAGCAAGTTTTAGTCTGTTATATTGAAAAGGCTGGACAATATCAGATAGTTTTGTTTTATATATTGTCAGGTTTTGCTGCGGTGGTCCATACCCACATGCTGCTTGACCTGGACAACATTCAGACTTGGGCTGATAAATGTTAAGTAACATTCGTACCACAAAGATGGCAGGCAATGACCATCTGGTTAGAGGGAATCTAACCATCTCCCCTTGACATTCAATGGCATATGATTGCTGAATCCCCCACTAACACAACATGCTGGAGGTTCCCATCGACCAGGAACTGAAGCAACCATATAAATACCATGGCCACAAGAGCAAGCCAAAGGCTGGGAATTCTGTGGAGACTAACTCACCTCATGTCTCCCCAAAGTTCGTCCACCATCTACAAGACACAAATCAAGAGTATGATAGAATACTCCTCACTTGCCTGGATGAATACAGCTCCAACAACATTCAAGAAACTTGATACCATCCAGCACAAAGCAACCCATTTGATTGGCACCTCATTCTCCACCTTAAACATTTATTCCCTCCACACTGACACGCACTGGCAGTGTGTACCATCTGCAAGATGTACTGCAGCAACTGACCAAATTTTGTGACAGCACCTTCCAAACTTGCAACCTCTACCAGCTGGAAGGTCAAGGGCAGCTCCTGCATAGGAAATCACTGCCTATATGTTACCCTCCAAGCGACCACACCATCCTCTCTTAGAACTATATCATCATTCCTTCACTGTCGCTGGGTTTAAAGCCTGGGACTCCACCCCTCACCCACCCCCCCACCCCCCACCAGCAGGGTGAGTCTACCCACGGCATATGGACTGCAGCAGTTTAAGAAGGCAGCTCACCACCACCTTCTCAAGGGCAACTAGGGATGGGGAACAGATGCTGACCTAGCCAGTGACGCCCACAATCTGTGAAAGAATAAAAACATAAATGATTAATCGCCGCATTTTTTATTTTCCTTGTTACTAACCATAGCCTATTTGGCATGAAGTCAATCTCCATGAACTCTTGACCTTCATTCTACATTGGTACTTGGCTCTCACTTAATCATTTGTTTGCTCTCTGTCCTAGTGTAATGTTACACATTTTCTAATTTCAACAGAGTCAATTTTCATTCCATTTATTAGTCTTTAAGACAGAATTAAACTGTTCTTAGTCTAGACTCCAGCACAAGTGATTATTTTGTTAAAAATAGTGAGAGGTGGATTTTCCAACAACTTTTGTAAATTGGGGAACTGGCAAACAGAACCCGCTGGGGGTGCACAAGTAAATACGGCTATCAGAGGGGAGAGGACCATGCCTCGGCAGTGCCCGGGCACATCCAAGGGAGACTGCTGGGGGTTTCTTTGCGGGGAAGGGGTGACATCAGGGGTTCAGTGGTGAATGGGGAGAAACATCGTGGTGGTGGTACTTGGGGGGTTCTGTGGTGGTGGGGGTAGAGGGGACTCCATTTCGTAGGGTCCCTGTTTTTTTTAATTTTCTTTGACATCCGGTGCCCCAATCTCTGTCGAGCTGCTGTTCTGGCGGGACGGGTCACTCAAAGCTCACCATCCACTCCAAGGTGATGTTGTGGCAACAGCCTCCTGATTTTCTTTCAGCAAAGCGGTTGAAAACATGATGGGAAAAGCCGGCAGTGCAGCCAAAGGGCTACATATCGCTTTTCCTACCCGAGTTCACACTTCGTCAAAAAATGGCAAAATTCCATCCAATATTATAAAAATCTCAGTGCCCATTTCCACATATTTTCTCTGTAATTTTCTCCTTGTGCATTATCAGATCATAGATAGTTCATCGCACTTAACTTCACTTCATATCCAAGTATGGGGGATTGGCCACGCCAGCAAGCTGTATCAGTATGGGTAGCTAAGCACTTCGCCTCCTGATCCAGCTGTCCTTCAACTCGGTTTGGGTATCAGGGTTCGCAAGGCCATGGAAATACAAATGAGACACACAACCTCATTAAAATATTTAAAGTTCCAACCCACCTCCAGAATTCAGATTTTCAACATTTTATACCAAACCCACTGCCCACTCAAACCCATCTATTTGTTTCTTTGTGGTTAAAATTCCGCCTATTCTCTCAGGGCATTTGTGATAACTGAGTAACTACTACAGAAATTCCTTCATTTCACCGGTGCCCCACAAGGCTGTGTTCTCAGCCCCCTACTATACTCCTTATACACCTATGACTGTGTGGCCAAATTCCCCTCCAGTTCGATTTTCAAGTTTGCTGACAACACCACCGTAGTGGATCGGATCTCAAACAATGACGAGATAGAGTACAGGAATAAGAATAGAGAATCTGGTGAACTGGTGCGGCAACAAAGCGAAGGAGATTGTCATCAACTTCAAGTGTAGTGGAGAACATGCCCCTGTCTACATCAATGGGGGTGTAATAGAAATGGTTGAGAGCTTCAAGTTTTCAGGTCTCCAGATCACCAACAACCTGTCCTGGTCCCCCCTGCCGACACTATAGTTAAGAAAGCCCGCCAATGCCTCTACTTTCTCAGAAGACTATGGAAATTTGGCATGTCAGCTACGACTCTCACCAACTTTTACAGATGCTCCATCGAAAGCATTCTTTCTGGTTGTATCACAGTTTGGTATGGCTTCTGCTCTGCCCAAGACCGCAAGAAACTATAAAAGGTCATGAATGTAGCCCAATCGATCATGCAAACCAGTCTCCCATCCATTGACTCTGTCTACACTTCCTGCTGCCTCGGCAAAGCAATCAGCATAATTAAGGACCCCACGCACCCCGGACATTCTCTCTTCCACCTAGCACAGTGGTTAGCACTGCTGCTTCACAGCTCCAGGGTCCCGGGTTCAATTCCCGGCTCGGGTCACTGTCTGTGTGGAGTTTGCACATTCTCCTTGTGTTTGCGTGGGTTTCCTCCGGGTGCTCCGGTTTCCTCCCACAGTCCAAAGATGTGCAGGTTAGGTTGATTGGCCAGGTTAAAATTGCCCCTGAGATGCGTAGGTTAGAGGGATTAGCGGGTAAAATATGTGGGGGTAGGGCCTGGGTGGGATTGTGGTCGGTGCAGACTCGATGGGCCGAATGGCCTCCTTCTGCACTGTAGGGTTTCTATGATTTCTATGATTCTATGATTCTTCCTTTGGGAAAAAGATACAAAAGTCTGAGGTCACGTACCAACCAACTCAAGAACAGCTTCTTCCCTGTTGCCATCAGACTTTTGAATGGATCCACCTTGCATTAAGTTGATCTTTCTCTACCCCTAGCAATGACTGTAACACTACATTCTGCACTCTCTCATTTCCTTCTCTATGAATGGTATGCTTTGTCTGCATAGCACACAAGAAACAATACTTTTCACTGTATACTAAGATATGTGACAATAATAAATCAGATCAAAATTTCTGATCAGCAATTCCTTTACTTCAACCTGTGTGTCTATCTGCTTTTGCTTTAGTGCTTTGCATTCAATTGTAATTTGGTTATCACAAGCCAAACTGATCAACAAAAAGGAACAGCAACAGAAGTAATTGAGATGAGGAGGGTAGGAGCATGGCGGAGATGTCTTACTGAGTAAAATGTAACACTAAAGAGACAAAGTCAACAATTCAGAGATTTGGTACTGTCTTCAGTCACATCAACACCAACAACAGAATAAGTGTAGAAGTTCAAATTGGTATCGGGCCAAATGCTGGAAAATGGGATTAAAACAGTTGGGTGGTTTGTCTTTAACTAGTGCAGATTCAATGGGCTGAAAGGCCTCTTTACGTGCTGCAAACCTCTGGTAAGAGCTGTTTCAGGTGTACATTACATCTTGGTAGGTATGATGAGGTTTTCTTAGTCTTTGGTAGGTTAACTATAAGTCTTGTTTAACTCTTAGAATTATTTACAAATATACATTAAAATGCACAAGCTGCAATCCTCTCTAATTGATTAGGTCTTAGCACAACTCTGTCCAACGCCACACTGACCCCCTAGGTTGAAGTCATCTGTTCTCTTACATCATCGTGTTGGTGGTATTATACTCAACCTCATATTAAGCCTATATGGCCCAACCCCTTGTACTATATGCCCTCCCAATTTTTATCTTTAGGTTAGGATTGTTTTCGCTGGAGTTCAGATGAATGAGGGGGGATCTCATAGAGACTTATAAAATTCTAACAGGGCGAGGCAGGGTAAATGCAGGGAGGATGTTCCTGATGGTGGGGGAAGTCCAGAACCAGGGGTCACAATCTGAGCATTCGGGGTCGACTATTCAGGATGGAGGTGATGAGACATTTCTTCACCCAAAGAGTGGTGAGCCTGTGGAATTCATTACCACAGGAAGTAGTTGATGCCAAAACATTGAATGTATTCAAGGGGTGGCTGGATATAGCACTTGGGGTGAATGGGATCAAGGTTATGTGGAGAAAGCAGGATTAGGCTATTGAGTTGGACGATCAGCCATGATTGTAATGAATGGCGGAGTAGGCTCAAAGGGCCAAATGGCCTCCTCCTGCTCCTGTCCTCTATGTTTCTATCCGATGTATTTCACATTATACTAGATTACTTCATGTTTTACATTGTTATCACTACATTATCAGTGTTACTATATTACCATTATTACTACATTATCATTACCCTATCCTTGAATTCAAAGGTTCAGCTGGTCTAGAGGTAATCCATTCACCCCTTGTTCTATTGTCGGACTCACTTTCTATGTCATAGCATACTCACTTCCTGGGTCTAAACAAATGTGTTAATCGGAACATTGACCAAAGTCCAGATTCTCTTTATGTTGTTTGGGTAATTTAGAACTGAATTACATTCCCAAGGCTATGTCATTGTTGGTTCTTTCTTTTGGTTTGGAGGTTGAGCTGGTATCTGGATATGTTTTCATTCTTTTCTTTCATTTCTCCATATTTAACCACACGTTGGTTACGCTATTACGCTGATCGTTGGTTGCTTCTCCAAGTTGCTTCTTGTGGGGTGGACGAATATTGTATTTGTCTCCTTGTTGTTTCTTTCACATCTTCTGTCATCGTGTGCATCATTGTGACATATATGCAAGTTTACATTTCAAAATGAACCTTCATTCCCACCTGTTTCCTCATTTTAGCTAAATGTTTGATTACGTTCTTCTTTTCATTCAGCTCTGTAATTACTCTGGTGAGTTGAGTCGTTTTAGTTCCAGAGTTATTTGTAGAGCTCTTATTAAGTTTGGTAACCTTGCCTGGGCATTCTGTTCTTTTCAGAATGTTTCTTGCCTGGTCACTGACTGCTGTTTAGACTCTTTCAATTCATTTGTTACATCCTCAGTGTGTTTCTTAGAATTCTCCTTATCTGTTTTCAAAGTCTGAATTTGCTCTTCCATACTCTGCATCTTGTCCACCCTGCTGTTCGGGTTGTATCAGAGTTCAACAATTTCAACAGACTTTGTCATTAATTCTGCATTCAAGCAACTGTTCTGATTCATCAGCAATTCTTTCGCATATTGCGGGCATTGTTCCCGATACTCATTCGAGACTTCTGATGCTTGAAGTTGCTCAATTTTTAATTGAAGAGCTATCTTTGCTTCCATAATCCCACATTTAGGGTTTCGAGTCCTCCATCAATGGTCAGTTTCCTGTCAGCGGCACTCCAGTGTTATCATCAGTTTTCACTTTTCCTCAACCAACTCATCTTTCCTATGTGAAAGTTAATTCCATTCATACTTATCTTTGGAAATGTAATGTTTTTCCAAATTTTCCTCTAAATGCCTAACTGTTTTATCCAGTTCTGTAGTCTTTCTCTTGTACCTTTTAGCTTCCTCCTGGAATATAGAACATTCCTGAGTCTTCTCTGCTAAGTGATTCTTCAATACTTTCTGAATGGCATTAAATTCATTTTGTTTCACTTTGTAATATTACAGAGGAATGAACTTTGACCTGAAGAATCCTCACAGCATGTGAAGGTCCTTCAACAGGCTATCCTTTTCGTTGTGAAGTTTAATTACTTCGTCTTCAGTTTTCATGTCATTTAGCAGTTTCATTGAGTTTGTTCAGCTGTTCTGGCATTCATGGTAGTCTTTATTCCTCCCCGCTGCTTTTGAATTTGTTCTTGAAAGACCATTAGCTGTTCTTTCAACTGTTTTTTTTCTTGTTCAGGTCTGGGCTCCTCACACTGCACTTCAGTGCATTGTTTTGTCACTACTGACAGCTCCAATGCATCTTTTCTGAAGCAGCATTCAAATTCCTTTTTAGTTCCTTGTGTTCTTTTAGGGACCCTTATTGGTTGTTAAAAGAGTCTTTCAAGGCTGTAACACCTTTGCATATGTTTTCTACCTAATGCTATGCCTGGCTATACAACTGGTTGAGTTTTTTTTATTCATTCATGGGACATGGGCGTCACTGGCTGGCCAGCATTTATTGCCAATCCCTAGTTGCCCTTGAGAAGGTGGTGGTGAGCTGCCTTCTTGAATCACTGCAGTCCATGTTCTGTGGGTTGACCCACAATGCTGTTAGGGAGGGAATTCCAGGAATTTGACCAGCAACTGCGAAGGATATATTTCCAAGTCAGGTTGGTAAGTGGCTTGGAGGGGAACTTGCAGGTGGTGGTGTTCCTATTTATCTGTTGCCCTTGTCCTTCTAGATGGAAGTGGTTGTGTGTTTGGAAGGTGCCATCTAAGGATCTTTGGTGAATCGCTTGTAGATAGTACACACTGCTGCTACTGAACGTCGGTGGTGGAGGGATTGAATGTTTGTAGATGTGGTGCCAATCAAGCGGGCTGTTTTGTCCTGGATGGTGTCAAGCTTCTTGAGTGTTGTTGGTGCTGCACCCATCCAAGCAAGTGGGGAGTATTCCATCACACTCCTGACTTGTGCCTTGCAGTTTTTCCAACTCCTGCTTCAATTTGTCAATCATGGGTCTCTGGGTTGTAAATTTCCTCCTGGTTTCTGTGAATTTGGAATTTTCTTTGTTGAAATCTCAAGCAGTTTGGTTCATCACGCATTTTCAAACATATATGCTCAGCTCGTTTTTTGTGTTGCAAATCTTCCAGTTCAGCCTTGTTGCAAACATTTCCTGAGTATGCTTCTGATCTTTGTTGTACCTGCAGCACAGCTTTGTCCTGGTCATTCACTGCTAGCTGCTTTTGCAATTCTGGAAATGCGTTGGGATCTCCAAAAAGATACATCTTTGGAACTGTGTTTCCCTTTCACCATTTTGCTGGGGGTTTTCTATACCTCTTTTTAAGCTTTGCATACTCCTCAACTTGATTAAAATACTCGTCAAAGGTTTTTAATATTTCACTGACGTTTGAGGATTCAATGCCTTACATTAGGATTAATTCATCCACTAGGACAGTAAACTAGTATGATAAAGTATTAATCTGATTTCTGACTTAATCCTAATGTACTCCTGTTAACTAAAAATTCTACTTTCCACCATGCCCAGTTCTGGGTCCGATTTCCCCCTTTGATCAGCCTAAATTAGTCTAGTTGTTTTAATTTCCTATCCCAAGCTGTTTTTGCACAATAAGTGAGCATCTCTTTTTTTTTAAGGCTGGCTCTGCAGTAACCACTTCTTTTCTTTGATCTTCCCATACTGTTCAGGTTTTGCTGGGTTCCCTTTGCACTGATGGGGCTTTATTTTAAAAAACATATTCTCTCTGCAGGAAATCTTCGAAACATGAAGCCAGATTCTAATCCATGGTTAAATATTAAAAAGTGTAAGTTTTGCTTTAAGACCTTTCTGAATTTCAAGATGGCACTGCCAATCACTTGAGATTTGCCACACTAGCTGTTTTTGGCATGCACTGAAGCAACGGCGATCATGCTCAGCTTGAATATGTTTTTCTCAGCAATGGCTGCTTGTAGAGTCCTCTTGCTCAGCACTTTCCTTTTCGGCTCACGAGGCCATCAAATTCTAGCTTCTGCTGGCCTTTTATTGTTCTGAACAATCGCGATATCCCAAAAAAAAGTTTTGATTTTTTTTCATTTGACGAGCTCCGACTCAGGGATGGGGTTTCTGGCTGAGTTAAAGATTTCTTAGGACTTGCTGCAGCCTGAAGTTGTAAAAGAGTGGCATGGGCAGCACGGTGACACAGTGGTTAGCACTGCTGCCTCATAGCGCCAGGGACCCGGGTTCAATTCCGGCCTCGGGTCACTGACTGTGTGGAGTCTGCAAGTTCTCCCCGTGTCTGCGTGGGTTTCCTCCGGGTGCTCCGGTTTCCTCCCACAGTCTAAAGATGTGCGGGTTAGGGTGATTGGCCATGCTAAATTGACCCTTGTGTCAGGGGGGTTAGCAAGGTAAATATGTGAGGTTACGGAATAGGGCCTGGGTGGAATTGTGGTCGATGCAGACTTGATGGGCTGAATGGCCTCCTTCTGCACTGTGAGGAGTCTATGATTATCTGATTCCAATTAGCTCACCCAGCTGACTCTGCATTCTGGCATTTGAAGCTGGACTGCCAAAAGAGCTGTAGTCAAATCTTCTGCTCCGGCAGGAAATTTAAAGTTTCTGCATTAAGCTTCCAAGCCTTTCTTTGGAGATATTCTTGGTAATCTTTCCCCTGAATCTCTGCTTCTGGAGCTTCTAATCAGGACAGGATGCTTGTTTGAATTTTTCCTCAGTCTTCCAGCATTTTGGTTTGTCTCCACATTTTAGCAAGGTTTTGGGTTTCCCACAAGTTGTTGCCATGTTGTGGGGTATTGGTTACATCTCAGTAGGTCTGATGAAGTCTCTATAGCCTTCAGCAGGTAAAATCTTTATTAATTCATTGAGAACCATTTACAAATATAAAGGGTACAAGCTAGGAACTCTCTCCATGCTTAGGTCTACACAGGTCTCTGTCCAACATCACACAGACCCTGAGGTGCAGGTCATGTGTTCTCCTATATCGCTGTGTGAGCAGTAGCACACTAATGGTAGATGTGCCAGACACTCATACTACTGAAAGATAAATGCATTTGATCCAAACAGTACGTTTGTCAATTGGGGTCATATTTTATGGCTGGCAATATTTTCATTGAGTTAACTACACACTGAACTGTTAAATATTCCAGGTCACGTTATGTATCAGAATAATTTGAGATCCGCAAGATTTTCTCTTTCTCTAAATAATCTTTAAGAGCCAAGTTTCACACTAAACATGATCAGCCATCATCTGTCTTGTTTAATCCGCCACATAATATTCTAGTTTATAGCCTACAAATTGTAGTTCAATGGAAACAACGAAAGATGATGTTATTTATTCACATAATACTAAATAAAATAAAAAATATTTGGCAGATTTCCTAACAATTATCATGGAGATTACCCTGAAAACAGGCATTAAGTAACTTGCTATATTAGGTGTGAAATCATGCTTCGGAACTTTAGTTTTAATATTCTACAAATATATACCAATTAGGCTGTACTGTTTGGATGAGATCCTGACAACTATCATTGCGTGATAAGATTTGCATATCCTTAACCTCATAGGAGCCCAAGTCACTGCTGCATTCTTTTCTGGCACTTACACTAAGAGTTTTAAAGCCTCTTGAGTTCTGGAAGATCACCTAATAAACCTGCTTATCAGCCCAGAGCAGGCTCATATTGGCAGCCATACATAGAACAGATGCAATATGCGTTTTAAGATCTTTCGTGCACATTGAAGATTGAACCAATTTGGGAGAGTCTAAGTGAAAGTGATGAAGCCAAACCAAAATCAGATTTATCTGCCTTAACGTTTCTGCTCTTGCAGCAAAGTTACATTGTTTTAAGCTTAAATCATTGCAAAGATCATAAAACTGGAAATTACTGAGCAGCATTCTTGTACCAAGGCTTAATGCACGCTCATCTAATTCATATAATCCATAGAATCCCTACAGAAGGAGGCCATTCAGCACATCGAGCCTGCACCAACAACAATCCCACCCCAGGCCCCATCCCTGTAACCCCACATATTTACCCGCTAATTCCTCTAACCTATGCATCCCCGGACACTAAGGGGCAATTTAGCATGGCCAATCAACCTAACCCGCACATCTTTGGACTGTGGGAGGAAATCGGAGCACCCGAAGGAAACCCAAGTAGATACAGGGAGAATGTGCCAACTCCGCACAGACAGTGATCCAAGCTGGGAATCGAATCCAGGTCCCTGGAGCTGTGAGGCAGCAGTGCTAACCACTGCGCACCATGCCTCCCACTCAGTCTGCTTTTATTTTTTTGGGATTTTTTTTTACTTTCCCAGTTTTGCTGATCTAAACATTAACCTGTTTATTAAAAAAGTGGAGAAAGGAATCTGATACAAATCTGTTAAGTATGTGTGTGATACCATCACTCATGGTAATTTCCAGGCTACAGTGCTACTAAAGGTATCATCATAAAGGGGCACATCTTCACATACCCTACCCACCTTCTAATTTAATTTTAATTCATAATAAAGTCTTCATCCTCTTCAATTAAATCAGAGAAGAGGTTTGTATCTTGCTACATTTTCAAAATTATCCTCACTCAGGTTCAAGAAATGAGATTCCCTGGTGTATCGCAGAGCACAAACTCTAATATGTGCACTCATGCTTACTGACACTGATCTCAGCATGGACCCAAGCGCTTGTCAGTGACCTCATATGAAATTAGCTCCTAACAGCCATTAAACATTCAAGTATTAAAGGAGCACATAATCATAAAAGAGAATAAAAGTGTTTTTAATAAAATGTGATTTAACGTGTTCGAATAAATGACCATTTAGATTATTTCATTCAAAAAGTCTCCAAATTCTACAGGATCATTGCAATGTTTTTAAATTAATTCATGCAGTGCAAATCTGTAAGATTTTAAAGTCCTTTGCATATTTTTAATATGATTTATAGAATTGATTGAGATGCTATGTTCTAAATTCCATAGCCTCTATTTTAATATTGATAATGATATTTACCGGGCTGGACTTCTACAGGAGTGTAGGGCTACCCAGTGTAAAAATCAAGGGTGAGCCCATTTCTGCCTAACCCGCTCTTGGCACAGCCATTGAATAGGAATGGGGCCATCAACTGGCTTGACGTAGGGACAGCGGAGGAAATCAAGATCCTATCAATTCATTGCATGATGATATTGTGAAATTGCAAAAATGGCCATAGCAATGGGACATGGTATTTTACACCAAAAGTACTATGTCATGCACATCACCAACAAAAAGGATCCACCAACAGAGAACTTAAAGTTCTGCAATCAAATTCTCCAACAGGTAGATCCTTGTATTGCAAGTGATATAGATAAGAGTGAAGCACAATTCTACATGAATCAGTGTGGGAAATACACCAGTGTCACATCCTTGGTCATAGATTTGGAATGAAAATCACAACAGCAAAGGAGAGAGAAAAATAGACTGGCCACATTTAATTAAATCTGGAATAGCCTGGGGGGAATTGACAGAAATAAGTACATCGTGCCCTCTGGCAAAGATAAAACACAAGGTAGTCATGCATACACATGACAAAGATCATTTCTTCCCAAGACTGTGAATCAACAATCTTTCTTCTCAAGGACAATCCCACAACTGACCAAGTTCAATAGATCATAGAATCCCTACAGTGCAGAAGGAGGCCATTCAGCCCATCGAGTCTGCACCGATCACAATCCAA
This sequence comes from Mustelus asterias, assembly GCF_964213995.1. Lineage (NCBI taxonomy): Eukaryota > Metazoa > Chordata > Chondrichthyes > Carcharhiniformes > Triakidae > Mustelus > Mustelus asterias. The sequence goes on along the minus strand of NC_135801.1, from coordinate 73,614,709 downwards.
CTCAGGCCCTATTCTCCTCACCCCACATATTTACCCCTGATAATCCCCTTGACACTAGGGTCAATTTAGCGTAGCCAATCAACCTTACCTGCACATCTTTGGACTCAGCATGTGCCCAAGCACTTGTCAGTGACCTCATATGGCCAAGTAGCCAAAGAAAATATACACATCCCCAGCATTTGAAATCTTCATGAAGCATCTTTAGATCATCTATATTTGTACTTTTAAAATTATCACGACTGCAACATCAGCAGGTCACCTTTGTTTCAGTGAGGACTAACCACATTGCTAATGTTGGCGGAATATGGATGTTAGTCTTTGATGCTGACACAAAGCAGAAACAGAATTGAACCTGTCACCTGCAGACCTGCATTCCCCTGTGATTCGCTCATTTCATCCCATCAATGTCTGATTTCCACCCTTGCTACAACAACTAGTCCCTTTTGCTGTCTTTCCATGCCGCCACCACCCCCTCATCGCACTGAGGTCCAACCCAACTCCACCCTCCGGATCTCCTACCTACCTGACATCTGTTCCTGGGTGCTTTTCCCACTCAACAGGCAGCCAGCCAATGATTCTGGCTGACTGGGTGGTTCACAGGAAATGTATTGGAAAAAAATTAAAGTCATCCTACAGTTAATTTCTGCAAGATGCCAGGGAAACCCACAATTTCTGGTTTCCGACATCAAAATCTTATCCACCCATCTCCTCCACAATTGAAGGCTTTCCTCAGTCCTGAGTAAAAATCAGGACCACTGTCTATCAGTGTAGCCATCTATCCATTCACTTCCAATCTACAAACGTCTGCTCTGTTCACCCCTCCCTCCAATAACATACCCAACAGAGTGTTTTCAAAGTGCAGCACACTAACAGCAGCCAGTTTATTGATTGAAGTCATCTCCCACTCTCTAATTTTGTCAAATTTCATCACAATGGTGAGCCATCAAACAGGTCGGGTGCACACAGCAACGCACCCTTATGAGACGGAGGCAAAAAGGATAATTCATCCATTCCTTCTAAATCTTTCATTGTTTAATCCACAAGCAGACTCTGAGTGGTAAATAAGTTTTTTCTATTATTTAAATACATCCACCTGGATAGTGATTCACTAGTGATTGGGCGACACAGTGGTTAGCACTGCTGCTCAACAGCACCAGGGACCAGCTTCAATTTCCAGCTTGGGTCACTGTCTGTGTGGCCATGCTAAATTGCCCCTTAGTGTCAGGGGGACTAGTCGGGTAATTAGGTGGGGTTTGGGAATAGGGCCTGGGTGGGATTGTGATCAGTGCAGACTCGATGAGCCGAATGGCCTCCTTCTGCACTGTAGGATTCTATGACTATAGTTAAGCTCACAGTGGTGTATTAGTCGGCAGCATTAAGTTTGCTGTGCTGTGATAGTCTGCAGTCAAGTTCACCATGCAGTCATTGGCAATGCAGCTTACTCTTCCTGGCTGTGACCAGTTGAAGCTGTTAAAGTGCTGATTGTGATTAGCTGCAGTTCAGCGCACTCATGTCATTGAGGACCTGACTTCACATCACAGAACAAGATATGTACCTTGCGGAAAAACAAAACTGCAATTTGCCCTTTCTAAACAGTTTTTAAAATGTTGCTACCCATTGTGTGCTGGAAAGTGGTCATCAGGGGATTTCAATTGTTGCATTTTTTTTGCCATTCGGATTTTTGATTTTCATCCATTGAGCAGAGAACTCGGCACGAATAGTGAAACAGTCTTTATTTAAAAAGCAGAAAGGATCAGCCTGCCTGCTGGTAGAACACGATGAACAAAGGTTAATACGAAAATGTAAAATGCTTCAAAGTCAACAGCTGAGGAAAATGATTATGTTGTTCAGGAGCTAATTTTCCTCTTCCATTTATTGAGTTTAAACCAGCTGCTGTCCGTGGACTAGAACATCCAACCTATGTCCGAAATATACCTCAGCACTCCTTAATTGTCAGTTGCTCCTTACAATCTCGTTTCATGCTCCTCAAGATCTCTCCCTTTTGATGGTAAAGCTAAACCATTCAAGTTTCATGTACTTCAAAATCTTCCCTTTTATCATCAGTGCTGTGCCATGATCTTGATTCATATACCTTGAGGCAAACATTTCTGAAGTTTAGTAGGCTAGAAAAGTGAATGGTGTGTAAAAAGAAAACCCTCTTTACTCAGACTGATGTATCTCAGCTACTTCCAACTGTATCCAACCAAGCTGTTAGACAGTCCTGTGTGAAATAGCTCTGAAAACAAAGTTTATTGAATTGGAATTATGTAGGCAGAAGGTAAGAGTGTTGCTGTGAATCATTCTGCATCATTAGTAAAATCAATTCGAATTGGTTCCAAGCTACGTAGAGATTGGTTCAGTTTAAATTGGCTACTGAAGTTTGAGTTGTAGTGCCCCTGAGCTAAATAAAATAATCTTAAAATTAAACCGATCCACAATAAATCCATCTAAATTGATCTAATGCTGGATGAAATGCTTTGTATTCTGACCTTCACATTAACCTGAACTTAACTGACTGAGGATAGCATGGGTGATTTTTCAAAAAGAATGCTACATCTAGAATGCTGACAATGTACTTGACGAGTTTCAGAAACAGTAATTTCACTTTTATATGTGCACTGACAATGAAAACAACCCGAGAAACTGTGTTTTCCACGGCATTACTTTTTTGTGGATTATTTACAGAATAATCACCTTTGAAGTCAAGTTTCAGAGGACAGTGCATTGATAGTTTCAAAGAGACAGATATTTTTGGCATTGCTTTCTTGTGTGCGAGTTTTATTTGCTGTTCACATATTTTGCTTTAGGAGTTTTGTGCATTTTATCTTATATAGGATGACATTGGCTCTCAACATTATCTTGGGAACACAATGATGTCTGTGCGAAATAATGAAAATATGTAGTCATGCCTCACTGAAATGACAAAATCGCAACGATTGGAAGCAGAGCACTTTTGGTTTACACAGATAAAGAAAATAATCTTTATATTCTGAGAATCTGAATTTTAAAAAATGTGCTGGAAGCGTACAGTCAGTTTCTGTGAAAAAGAAGGGGCATGTAAACATTTCGGGTGGGGAACGGAACTGAGCAGAATCCAATCAGATACGTTAGCCCTATATTTTCACTTTCAGAAGCTGCTTGATCTGCTTTAATTTTCCGGTATTTAGTGTGTTTAATCTGGTATTTGCACCACAGATTGAGAGTTGGTGTGATGTGCTTTTACTGCATCAACATTGCAGTTGCTGGGCTAGAATATGGTCTGTCCTGACTTTAAACATTGATGAGGGGGACAGAACACAAATTTCCTTGCCAACTTCATTTGGTTATTAGCAGGATTAGGTCGAGTGGCTCTGTCGCTGCTCCTTTCCTCTCTGTGCTGTCTGGCCTTTGTGTGCAGCAGGGAGCAGAGCAGCATTGTTTGGTGGTCACTTGCTCCAGGTAGCCTGCTCCTCTTAAAGGCTCTCTGCCTATTAAAGGGAAATGGCAATCCTGGAAAATAATGGCAGATGCAAAATCATCTTATAGCTCTGGAAGGCCTTTGTAGCAGTGAATGGAGAGTGCCCTTTGGGTTAGTGACACTACATTGGGTGCTCTGGTCACTGAGATGATTTCCAAGTGTGGGAGGGTGTGCAATGCATCCTGGGTGGGAAATAAACCATCAAGAAACAGCCTGAAAAGGAGCATGTTGTCTGGGAGGTGAAAGCCCAGATTCTGGCACCACAGATATGACAGAAATTTGAACAAAAAATGTAACAGGCACACATGGATGGCCGGAGTGAGTGAATGCATTATCACATTACGTCTACGATCCAGCCCACCTTCAGCCTGTCATTCTGCACAATGGACAAACCCCTACCCTTACCCAAGAGCATTCTCTGGCACTGAGTGTCTGACACCACTTCACCCACATACAGCTACTAATGCTGTCAGCGTTACACCCGCCTCTCCCTGCCTTCACACACCTTTCAGCCCCAGAACTGCTCAAGGTCAACTGGCAAGACCATCTCCAGCACAACCCAGTCCTGCGCCCCCCACACTCCGTGAAAGTCAGCAGCCTTCCACCAGCTGTGCTGCAGTGACTGTGGTAGCAGTGTGTAGGAGAACTCAAACAGACCAGAGCACCCATCACACAGGCACTAAAAAACGTACAAAGGTGAATCATTGTTGGTTGTATATTTGGATGTGTTGTTGGGTATGTTTCTTAAAGGTTTTTTTGGTGGCTTTTATTGCTGAATGGGCCAAAGGGATGTCCCAGTGGGGAGTCTGAAGTAAATGTGACAGTGGGCAAGTTTGTTTCAAAGTGAAGCAGAGCCTCATATCCTGCTTTCTTTTGCTGTATCTTTTTACATGGGGCCCATGCTGCCCTCTCCTCTTCCTCATCACTCCTCCCCCTCCTCATGATGTGGCCTCTGGGTGGCAGGAGGTAATGGCTGCATCCTCATAATGGCCAGGTTGTGGAGACCCTCTCAGAAATGTGCTGGAAAGACTCCGCAAGTGGCTTTGGTCGCAGAAGCGTTGTCTCAGGAGGCTGATTCTCTGCTCCACAATGTTATGCTTGGCTCATTGGCTATTACTATAAGCTTGTTCTGTTCACCTGTTGGGGTGACAGAAGGGAGCCATAGGCCACTTGCAGAGAATGGGGCATCTATACAGAGAGGAGGACCACGCAGCTTGGAGAGTCACACACAGCGGAGGGCCACGCAGCTTGGAGAGTCACACACAGCGGAGGACCACGCAGTGCGGAGAGTCACACACAGCGGAGGGCCACGCAGAGTGGAGAGCAACACACTGTGGAGCGACATACACAATGCCCAAATGATAACAAATCTAACGTCCAACATGCATTAATCAGGTTACAAATCAAATGAGGAGGCCAAATTTAAGTATATTTACACCAGTATTTGATCACTCATGCCTGAAATTCATAGTAAAGCAGAACAAAATCTCCCAAAGAAAACTTGCTACTTTGTAAAAGTAAATGATGTTTTTTTGTCAGGATGATCTGTTCGATGTGAAATTATAGAAACATAGAAACCCTACAGTGCAGAAGGAGGCCATTCGGCCCATCGAGTCTGCACCGACCACAATCCCACCCAGGCCCTACCCCCACATATTTACCCGCTAATCCCTCTAACTACGCATCTCAGGGACAATTTTTAACCTGGCCAATCAACCTAACCCGCACATCTTTGGACTGTGGGAGGAAACCGGAATACCCGGAGGAAGCCCACGCAGACACGAGGAGAATGTGCAAACTCCACACAGACAGTGCTGTTCCAAAACAGCAAAGATTATTTTTCCATTCTCTATAAATTATTTTCCTCTGCACAAATAAAAAATGCTGTCTTAAAAGAATGGACATAACACATAAGACAAATAAGACATCCTAAGGAATTCTCTGGTCACCTCTTCCCACTGAATTCTGAAAGCTGCCATCCGACATCTTTACTCTGGCTGCTCTCGTTCAACCATATTCGTCACTGATATTTAACCTTAGAACAACTTTAATTGGAGACAGCCTTCACAGGACTACTCCCACAAGGACAGGTACCAGTTACCCTTGATTCACCTTTATGTTTAGATTTCCAGTCCAATCATACCTGCGTCACTGGAAAGCTTCTGTGGTGGTTCATCGAATGAACTTTCCTACAGCACAAAGAAACCACCATTTTCCCGATTAAAAACAATCAATGGAGGTTAATAGTTGATTGGAATTTGATATCTTTTCCATGTGTTTTCCACAGTTAGCATTTGTATTGCAGCTGGTAACATGGTTTCCATCAACTGGGAAGTCCACCCTTAGAACAATTGCCTAACATTCTGCTTTCCCCTTACTGTTGAGCATTGGTACTACTACCAGGACTGGAGAAACTGGGGAAGGTAAGCCAAGAATAAAGTTAATAAATTGCAAAAAAAGAAAATAATTGTCTTCTCCACACACAGGCCATTTTTGAAATATTTTGCATACTCTACCTTCTAAAGGACGTTGATCTATTACTGAGAAGCAAGAGAGACTGACAAAAATGAACTTGATTTTATTAGAGAAAGGAAGATTGAAGATAATTTCGGGCTGTACAGCACCAAAGTATTTGGCTTAGCAAAAACACATGTTTGAAATTAGCAAGCCACAAATAAGGCAAGAGATTAGAAGAAATATTTTGTTTACCACAGATACATGGATTAGCATCTTGGCAAAAGTAATTAAACCCATTTGATTAATTCTTTCAAAGATAAAATGCAGAAATACCTTAATTGAAACTGAAATAAAGAGTTATGAATTGATAGAGATGATCAAAGGTTTTATGTAACATAATCTTTGTCACATGAAAACCTGTGTAGTTGTTAGGCTTATACACAGAAATGTACAGAAAAAATAGAAGAGTAGTAGGCCATTTGGCCCTTCGAGCTTGCTCTGCCGTTCATTATGATCAAAGCTGGTCATTAAATTCAATACCCCGATCCCCTCTTCAACCCATTTCTTTTGATCCCTTTACCCCCAAGAGTTATATCTAATTCTTTTTTGAAATCGCACAATGTTTTGGCCTCAACTACATTCTGTGGTGTGAATTCCACACATTCACCACCCTCAGGGTGAAGAAATTTCTCCTTTTCTCAGTTCTAAAAGGTTTACCCCCTATCCTTAAACTATGATTCCACGTTCTGGACTCCCCCACCATTAGGAACATCCTTTCTGAATCTACCCTGTCTAACCCTGTTAGAATTTTATAAGTTTCTATGAGATCCCCTCTCATTTCTAAACTCTAATGAATACAATCCTAACCGACTTTGTCTCCCCTCATATGACAGACCTGCCATCCCAGGAATCAGCCTGGTAAACGATCGCTGTACTCCAAGGACATCTGACCTTAGATAAGGACACCAAAACTGCACACAATGGATAAGATCTTACCAAAAGAATGGGAGTGTTGTTTCAGGCCTCGGGGGTTCCCCTACACACCCCCGATCAGAGCAAGCATTCACTCCAAACCATCCCTCCCCCTCCAACCACAATCAGCCCCTATTCTCCCCCACTGCACCACAATCATCGGCTCCTTACTGAGCAGCTGCACACCCCCCCATATTTGGAGCCAGCACCCTCCCCCTCACAACAATCAACACCGGTCTCCGGCATCCCTTGCTTGTCAGACCTTGTCCAGCCCACAAGCACAGTAGCATCACAACATCCGCCCCCCCCCACCCAAATGAGACACGACCTGGGGCCCACCCCTTGGCACAGGTTGGCACTGCCAGGGTGGCATGGTACCAACTTGGCAGTGCCAACCTGTGTCAAGGGGCAGTGTCAAGGGGCATTGCCAGGGCACCTGGCTATGTCTCTCGCTAGGCGTGAAACCTACCTTTATGCACCCGGGGAGATCCCCACGACAAGTTCACATCTGTGTGAGCGTGTTGTGAACCCCGCCACCATGACATCATGTTGGAACGGTGTCAAAATATGGTGGGGCGGGGGGGGGGGGGGGAGGCTGCGGATTAATAGTATTGAAATGCATGCTAACACATGCCAAGCAGGTTCACAGCTGCTATTAATGTGAACCTGATGACGTCACTAGTGAGAGACAGGAAGATCCAAATTTGCGTTCTCACTGGCGAGAACTGTGACTTCCAGATCTTGAGCCCCCACCGGCAACCGCGCAAATGGCAAATGCAGGCTCAGGATTTCGTCCAAAACCCCAGGTGTGGCTTCACCAATGCCCGGTACAAATGCAGTAAAACATCCCTATTCCTTTACTCAAATCCTCATGCTATGAAGGCCAACATACTATTTGCCTTCCTTCTGGCCCATTGTACCTGCCGCGCTTACTTTCAGCGACTGATGCACGAGGACACCAAGGTCTCGCTAAATATCCACATCTCTCAATTTACACCCTTTCAAATAATAATCTGCCTTCCTACTTTTGCTATTGAAGTGGATTTCCTTGCATTTATCCACATTATACTGCATTTGTCATGCATGTGCCCACACAGTCAGCCAGTCCAAATCACGCTGAAGCATCTCTGCATCCACCTCACAGCTCACCCTCCCACCCAACGTTGTATTCATCTGCAAATTTGGAGATAATAAGTTTAGTTCCCTCATCCAAATCATTAATATATAATGTGAACAGTTTGGGTCCTAGCACAAACCCCTACAGTACCCCACTAGTCACTGCCTCCCAATCAGAAAAACACCAATTTATTCCAACTCTTTGCTTCCTATCTGCGAACCAGCTTTCAATCCATCTCAAGGCATTACCAGCAATCCCATGTGCTTTAACTTAACATAGTAATCAGCTATGTGAGACCTTGTTGAAAGCCATCTGAAAGTGTAAATAAACCATATCTACTGGCTCTCCCTGGTCAGTTCTACTTGTTACACTCTCAAATAATTCCAGTAGACTTGTCAAGTATGATTTCTCTTTTGTAAATCCATGCTGACTTTGTCCGATTATATCACTGCTTTTCAAATGCTGTGCAATGAAATCCTTAATAATGGATTTTAGCAACTTCCCTACTTCTGATGTTAGGTTCACTGATCTATCGTTCCCCGTTTTCTCTCTACCCCCCTTTTGGAATAGTGATCTTACATTAGCTTCCCTTTATGTTATTTGTGAGATAATTGATCCAGGTCAAGTAATGGAAAAATAAGAATGGAAGAACAATTTAGATTTCTGTTTGATTAAACTTTAGGCACTAGAAAGAAAGAAAGATTTGAATTTATAAGATGCCCATCATGACTTCAATTCATCTCAATCACTTGAGAACCAATCAAGTATATTTGAAGTGTAGTCACTATTATAATGTAGGAAAGCATTGCAACGAATTTACACACAACCAAGGCCCAAAATCAGCAATAAAATTGACTCGTTCATCCATATTAGCTGATGGCTGAGGAATAAATATTGGTCAGCAACTGATCTATTTTACAAATAATGCTCTGGGATCAATCCTGTCCATCTGTGACGATCCATGGGACCTTGTTTTTATGCCTGATTTGAAAGCTGGCACTTGCAACAGTGCAGCACTCCCTCTGAACTGCACTGAAGTGTCAACTTAAATTACATGCTATAAGTATCTGGAATGTGGGCTTGAACCCAAAACCTTCTGACTCAGAGGTGATTGCATGATCATTGAGCCACAGCTGACACTAAATCCTATCTTTAGAATTTTAAAACAATGGATTAGCATTACATACAAACTAGATTGTGGATTATTTATGGAAAGAACAGGCTTGTTTGCCCAGGTGGCTTATATTCTTTTTGATACAAATTCATGTTCCAAATATGCATAGATCAATGTGCTAATCAAATTCACCACACACTCACTTAGATATCCTTTAAAACCCTTTCAGTCACCCAAAACAACTCGACTTTTAAACACATTTAATTGTGCTGTAAATAAATGAGATGCATCTTTGGAATTAATGGAGCATTTCATTTCTTAGAATACAATAGAGGTCTAGAGAATCTGTGAATTGTTTTGCATAATTTGCAACATTATGACATAATGAGACAATTTGTGCCAAAGCCCTTGTTTCCCTTGCTTGAGCATTGTTTCACCTCCTGTCCAAAGGGCTGGAGATTTCCTCAAAGCTGCTTCTACACAAGCAGCACAACATTGTTAGCAGTGCAACAGAAGCCCTCTTCATGAATGGCATCCAAAACGTTCACTGCTGAAAACTTGAGACACAAAGGACTACCTTGGGGACTTCTGTAGTAGGTCCACAAAACATACTTCAGTAGCATCTGGCTAAGAAAGGAGCAGTTATTTAATAGAGGTTGTTGCTTAAAAGTATCTTTATTTCAGCTGTTCGAGTCAGAAAAAATCTTGTTCGCAATTCTCCTATTTCTGAGCTTTTATTGATATTTTAAGCAGCAGTTGAGGAGTTTTGTTGGATGAACGTCGAGTTGAGCGTGGCATTGGAGGCTACATGCGGGAAGTAAGCAAAAGTTGACAAAATGCCTCATCAAATGTGACAATTTCTGTGCTGTTGTCATTGGGTGGGGGACAGAAAGTCAGGACTGAGCAGCGGAGATCTGAGATGGATGAGAATTCTGCAGTTTTCATCCACTTTGGAAAATGGTATAGATTTACAAGAATAGTTCCTAAGTGAATTAGCTAAGTGAACTATGTACAGTTCTGGTCACCCCTATTATAGAAAGGATATTATTAAACTAGAAAGAGTGCAGAAAAGATTTACTAGGATGTTACCGGGACTTGATGGTTTGAGTTATAAGGAGAGACTGGATAGACTGGGACTTTTTTCTCTGGAGCGTAGAAGGCTGAGGGGTGAACTTATAGAGATCTATAAAATAATGAGGGGCATAGATCAGCTAGATAGTCAATATCTTGTCCCAAAGGTAGGGGAGTCTAAAACTAGAGCGCAAAGGTTTAAGGTGAGAGGGGAGAGATATAAAAGGGGACTGAATGTAGGGTATTCAAGTTTGCTGATGACACGAAGGTGAGTGGGAAAGCGAATTGCGTGGAGGACGCGGAAAGTCTGCAGAGAGATTTGGATAGGCTGAGCGAGTGGGCGAGGATCTGGCAGATGGAATATAACGTTAGCAAATGTGAGGTTATCCACTTTGGAAGAAATAATAGTAAATTGGAATATTATTTAAATGGAGAAAAATTACATCGTGCGACTGTGCAGAGGGACCTGGGGGTCCTTGTGCACGAATCGCAAAAACTCAGTCTGCAGGTGCAGCAGGTGATCAAGAAGGCGAATGGAATGTTGACCTTTATCGCGAGGGGGATAGAATATAAAAGCAGGGAGGTCTTGCTGCAACTGTACAAGGCACTGGTGAGGCCGCAACTGGAGTACTGTGTGCAGTTTTGGTCCCCTTATTTGCAAAAGGATATATTGGCCTTGGAGGGAGTGCAGAGAAGGTTCACCAGGTTGATACCGGAGATGAGGGGTGTGGCTCATGAGGAGAGATTAAACAGATTGGGTCTGTACTCGTTGGAGTTTAGAAGGATGAGGGGTGATCTTATAGAGACATATAAGATAATGAAGGGGCTGGATAGGGTAGAGGTGGAGAGATTCTTTCCACTTAGAAGGGAAACCAGAACTAGAGGGCACAGCCTCAAAATAAGGGGGGGCCGGTTCAGAACAGAGTTGAGGGGGAACTTCTTCTCTCAGAGGGTAGTGAATCTCTGGAATTCTCTGCCCATTGAAGTGGTGGAGGCTTCCTCGTTGAATATGTTTAAATCACGGGTAGATAGTTTTCTGATCGATAAGGGAATTAGGGGTTATGGGGAGCAGGCGGGTAAGTGGAACTGATTCGCTTCAGATCAGCCATGATCTTGTTGAATGGCGGGGCAGGCTCGAAGGGCCAGATGGCCTACTCCTGCTCCTATTTCTTATGTTCTTATGTCCAGAGGGGCAATTTTTTCACACAGCGGGTGGCGAGTGTCTGGAACAAGGTAGTAGTAGAGGCAATTACAATTTTGTCTTTTAAAATGCATTTAGACATGAGTAAGATGTATATAGAAGGATATGGGCCAAATGCGGGACCAGCTTAGGAGTTTAAAAAAAAGGTTGGACAAGTTGGGCCGAAGGGCCTGTTTCCATGCTGTAAACCTCTATGACTCTATATGGTTAGAAAAGAGTTCACATGTCTCAGGGTGGATTTGCTGTGTCAAATGGCCTCATCTTATTCCACACAGACCTCCCCCTCACCCCTCCCCCACCCCACACACAGACTAACCATCCTACAAACCCAATTACCTCGACCAAATTAGCTCCAGAGTGGTAAATCATCTGAATGAATATATTTAGATTAAAGTTTAGATATACTACCAACTATGGTGAAGCAAATTAAATGGGAGGGAACAGCATTTTTACTACCCAAACTAATCCAAGGACCATTAGTTACCTAGCTTGGGCGAGATTGTCTCATATTCCCCACAGATGATAGAGATTAAAATAAACCATGTTTACAAAACATGTGACTTTTCAAATCTAGTGCCAACTTGTCTCATTTTATCGGTAGTTTTGTTTTGTGCACCCATTTTCTCTGCAAATTAAGTTTCTTGTAAGACTATTGTCGCTGGCACAGTATGACACTTACCACAGTGATCTGACTTATAAAGGATTGGTAAATCTGTAATTTCACTGGAACTTCTTAAAGACAGGAAAAAAATAATGCCTTGCTGTCACAATTCACCTAACATCTGGCATTTCCATTTGACCAGCTTCTGGAAAGCTCCAATGTAGAATTACAATTCAAAGTTTGTAATTTGAACTGTGACAGGGCAAAATGCAAGGCCACGTTTAAGGTGAAGGTAAGAAAAAACAAACCAACCTTCAGACCCACCAAAACTCATCACTCTCTTCGGAGGAGACATTAAAATGCAGAGTGCTAGATATTGAAAACCGCTTGGAAATACACAATGGGTGAAGTATAACAGATCAGGCTACAAACAGAGAGATTGCAAGTGACACAGGGAATGCCAAGAAAATTTCCAGCAGGGAAAACAGTCTGAAAAACTGTTCACCCCCCTCTCTCTCTTTTGGAAAAAGTGTTCACTAGCCAATTCAAGAAATCAACTATTAGAAACCTTGCTGCAAACTGAGAGCTCGCAGTAGTTGCAACATCATTGACATCTGATTGCATCCAAGAATCCAATTAACCTAAATCAGCTTAAAACCTAAGCCTCAAGGAAAATCAAAAGATGCTTAACCATATGTTCTTTCATCATTTTATTGGACTCCAATTTTCTTTATTTACCCGTGTGCGTGAGAGACATTAATTGCGTTTTTATTTTTTTCTGGTTTCGTGGTTAATATATTTGCTCAAAAAAATCTTGTTTGATTGGCTTCTTTTGCTCACTGCATCAAGAGTTAAATACATTTGGATTCTGAAAAGGCATATCCTCGTGGAGAGGAAACTTATACATGACTAACCGAGGGTACTGAATGAAGAGGAGCTTATTCATTCCTTCTCACCTGGTCGTAACACACTACTTAAACTCTTTCTGTCATTCAACCTCTTTTATCCTGTGACTTAGGTTTTAGCTCATTGCATGTTGCTGGGAAATAACCTAGCCTGTTTGTATTATCTATGGCTAATGACATTATTGGGTGGAGGAATAATGACATTAATGGGTGGAGTGTTTTAGATGACAGCAACAATTATTGGGACAATGCCAGAACACTTTAACAATGCCATTGAAACATCAAATTATATCACCTTCCTGAAACCTATCTCTGGGCACTTTTCCTTCATAACGTACAATTTTCAAATATTTACCCAATGATGCAATTTTTGATACAAAATGAAATGAAAGTCAATGTGTTACATGACTGAAAAAATATATTTTCGTGGATGTCTTTTTATTCATATCTTTCAGCTGATAACCTAATTTAAACAACATTCCTTGCATTGTTAATTCAGGAACACCTTGTTATTGTTGATGGTTAGTGCAATAGCCCACTTATTTTTGGTTGCAACACAAGTCTTATCTTTAGTCATCAGCGCACTCCTTGCCTGTTGTTACATTGTATGGTTTTGGTGGTTTTATTTTCTTAATACAAACAACTTATAGCAAAAGAACTACAACTAGTGCCGACTCAAGGCATACTTTGTAAATCGCATTTCTGCTTTACTGGAAGATAGTTTAACAATCAATATTGTGAAGTATGTTCGGGTTGGACATATCCCTGTGGGCATCGCAGGAAAATTCCCATAGTGTAAATAACATTTGGTTACTCTAACATATTTTCCTCAGCAAATAAGCTTAAAGCCTCCGTCTTTTCTCAGATCATGCAGTGGTAAATGCACTTTTACCACCTGAAAGCTAGACTGCTGTGGTTTTGTAAACTGTTACGCATTATGAAAACATTGGTTTAGCAAGTCACCGTAATCACTTTAATAGAGATTAGAAATTGCTATAATGGCTTAAGGCACTTTTAATCATTTATTTGCCATCAGTCAGATTGCTTTATTGTTGAATTAAGTGGAAGAGGTGCAGTCGTGGGTTGGAGGGGGTGCAGTCGTGGGTTGGAGGGGGTGCAGTCGTGGGTTGGATGGGGTGCAGTCGTGGACTGGAGGGGGTGCAGTAGTGGGTTGGAGGGGGTGCAGTAGTGGATTGGAGGGAGTGCAGTAGTGGACTGGAGGAGGGAGCAGTAGTGGACTGGAGGAGGGAGCAGTAGTGGACTGGAGGGGGGTGCAGTAGTGGACTGGAGGGGGGTGCAGTAGTGGACTGGAGGGGGTGCAGTAGTGGGTTGGAGGGGGTGCAGTAGTGGACTGGAGGGGGTGCAGTAGTGGGTTGGAGGGGGTGCAGTAGTGGACTGGAGGGGGTGCAGTAGTGGGTTGGAGGGGGTGCAGTAGTGGGTTGGAGGGGGTGCAGTAGTGGGTTGGAGGGGGTGCAGTCGTGGGTTGGAGGGGGTGCAGTCGTGGGTTGGAGGGGGTGCAGTCGTGGGTTGGAGGGGGTGCAGTCGTGGACTGGAGGGGTGCAGTAGTGGGTTGGAGGGGGTGCAGTCGTGGGTTGGAGGGGGTGCAGTCGTGGACTGGAGGGGTGCAGTAGTGGGTTGGAGGGGGTGCAGTCGTGGGTTGGAGGGGGTGCAGACGTGGGTTGGAGAAATTCACCAAACCTTCGAAAAGGAAATTAAGAATTGGAAAGAGTACTGGTACTTAGCAAAACATGAAGAAAATGTTTTAGAAATTGAGAGGGTGTGTCAGGTCAGGTCACCCTCATGCCTGCATGGTGTGGGGAAGGGTGTCACCCATTACTTGTAGGTGTGGGAGGATGCTCCTCTTTGGTTTGAGGTGTTCCCTTGTTCAGTGTGGGGGCCACCAGATTTTGTGGGGAAGGGTGCTTGTCTGTGAGCGCTGAGATCAAGGCGCCCTTTACAGATGGCAGCCTGATCTTGGGACAGCGGGGCTGGCTGGCTGGCGGGTTGCTGGAAATGAGCCTTTTAGCATCTTTCAGCTGGGTGAATTCTACCTGAAAGACAATGCCAACACTCCTGTTTTCCCGTTGGCAAGGGCACTTAGTCCCAATTTAGGAGAATCGTGGCATTTATTTAATTAGAAGAAGAAGAAGAAGAAGAAGAAGAAGAAGAAGAAGAAGAAATTGAGAGGGTGTGTCAGGTCAGGTCACCCTCATGCCTGCATGGTGTGGGGAAGGGTGTCACCCATTACTTGTAGGTGTGGGAGGATGCTCCTCTTTGGTTTGAGGTGTTCCCTTGTTCAGTTTATTTGAGTGAAATTAGTGAACGAATAGGAACATGAGTAGGCTATCCAGTCTCTCATACTCGTCCCACCAACCATTACAATTATGGCTCATCTGTATATTAAACACATCTATTCACCTTGTTCCTTACCCTTTCCCTGACAAAAGTCCAACAGTTTTAAGTTTTGAAATTTTCAAACAACTGCTTTTTTGGGAGAGAAAATTCCAAATTTCCACCAGGAAGTTATTCCAAAACCCATCCCTGAACATTTATGATTTTCCTCCGGAGTTCAGTGTCCAGAGGAAATGCAATAGGTGCAAATTTAGCTTGAACACCCATAACTTTGATGTTGTGGGTGCTGTTTTGGTACCAAAATGGCCTCTGCATTGCACCTGCTCACTTAAATTTTATTTATTAGTCACAAGTAAGGCTTACATTAATGCTGCAATGAAGTTACTGTGTCACCACACTCTAGCGCCTGTTCAGGTACACTGAGGGAGAATTTAGCATGGCCAATGCACCTAACCAGCACATCTTTTGGACGTGGGAGGAAACCAGAGCACCCGGAGGAAACCCACATGGACACGGGGAGAACGTGCAGACTTCACACAGACAGTGACTCAAGGCCAGGAATCAAACCCAGGTCCCTGGCACTGTAAGGCAGCAATGCTAACCACTGTGCCACCGTGCCATCCTAGTACATGATACACAGGCTTTTTCAGATGGAGGGGTTGCCTGCCCGCCAGCTGAACAATCAGCATGGAATGCATCCCCTCCAAAAACAGTAGCTCCACAGCCAATGTTCTGAGGTGTGTTAATATGCTGCAGGTAGGACTTCCGACTCCAGACTGAATTCTCACCTCACAGAGCTGCAGTCAATCTGATCGGCTTGCAGCTCTGTCGTCCCAGCAGCACCAACGGCAGCAGTGGCCAGGACTGGGACTACAAGCAATCTCCAGATTCCAAGTCTCAGAGTCCAGGGCTAAGAAGTGCAGATGCTGTCATAGTGGGTAGGCAGGTGAGATCCAGAGGGTTGGGGAAAAGTGGGTCAAGATTTTGATGGATAAGCCTGGGGGGGGGGGGGCAGCACCCATAGAGGGAGCACCCATAGAGGCAGGTGTTTGTGGTAAGCATAAGGCTGATGTGGAAAGGAGACCATTGAGGGAGGCGTCATCCCGTTCCCCACTTCCCACCCAACATTCAGGCAGTGTGATCTGCTTGGCTTCCTTTTTGCCCCTGAACTGCTTCCACCAAAGGCAGGAAGCGACCCTTGTGTCACTCTCTGCCCTAAGCCTTGCCTATCCCCCCATAAAATTGTGGAGAGGTCGGGGTAGGTGGGAGAGTGGCAGGAGTGTCTCTTGTGCAATTTTACAAGCCCCCACACCTGCCACCAATTCTACCATACAAGTTACATCCTCAAAAATCTCTAATGAATTTGTCAAACACAATTTCCCTTTTGTAAAGTAATGTTGACTTTGATCATACTATGATTTTTTTTAGGTCCACAGTTAAAAGACTATAATAGATTCCAGCATGTTGTTGATATCTGACATCAGGCTAACTGGCCTGTAGGTCTCGCTTTTCTTTCTCCCTCCTGGTGTTGTGATGTGGACCATTGAAGTAATATTTTGAAAATTATTTGAACATGGTCTTCTTATGAAGGGAGTCAGTGGAACCATTTCCATGTCCATTTGAGGGAGGTAAGAAACCAGACCTCCCCTGAAACATTTGTGGGTGAAGTCAGTTCCCTCGATGTGTCAATGGTACAGCTGCTCACCACTGACTTTACAAAAAAAAAGAGTTCTTTCCCTGACTCCATGAACATTGATACGATCAGCGCCACAGTTCCTGGGTGTGTTCATCCTGATATTTAAGATGAAGTGTGACACTTACCACACCCCTCAGTAATTGGTTACAATGTGATTTTAAATCATCCAACAGTTACAGGTTTATACACATCTGCTGATGCAGAATGTTAATTTTCCCTACATTATATTGTTTATTTTATCCACTACGAACCAAATTCTTCACAGCCATTTGATTGCTGAGAAAAAAAGAGACATGCTTATGAAGTTTTTCACCTTGCATTCATCAGGCCAGATTGGCTAGAAAACCAAATCTCAAAGGGAGCAACAATTTATCAAGTTATACTGCATAAGGAGAAAACTTGGCAGTTAATTGTTCTCTGGTGCATTCTCCACGGCAACACTTCTGCCAAACTAGAGTCCATTTGCCAAACAATTAGCACCCTCTTCTCATGCAGTATAAATTGTTGTTTCCTTTGAGATTTGGTATTCCTGTGAAAGCAAATCTCTATTTTTCAGCAACATTTCAATTCTTTATGTTTGAGGTGAAAATAATTTTCACTTTCTCAAAACTAAATGATTATATACCATGAAATTATGGGGTCAGATTTTTAATGCCCACCTCAGAGGTGCACAGTGGAAATGGCAGGTGGCAGCCATGTTGGGAAATGAAAGGGGTCATTGCAGGAAAAACGGTCCAATGTCCACTGTTTATTGGGCCATTCATTATTGGAGAGTGGGTTTCCTGTTCCCATACCCTTGCCGCCACTTGGAAAATTATAAACTGCCTCAGAGGCATTGGGATCTCAAGACAACTACCAGGACTGCCATTTTGAAATTGTGCCCTCTCTGGACCCTGAATCCATGGATTCTTGAAAATCCAGCCCAGAATGTGTGCAATAATCTGGATTTGAAGCCAGTAGTAATTCAAGCCTTTATTCTAAATATTTTGGCTACACAAAATGTGTTACTCAGGCAGAAATATTTCTACCAAGTCAGCCAGTGCTTAGTTCAGAAAGGATCTGACAAGTTTCATCTCATCACCTTCAGGAGGGGGAGGCAATATTGATACGATGGAGAGAAAGTCATAGTAGGAGACTTGCGTGCGTTTTCATGATTCGTTGTAGAGGGACAGTGGTAGGGAGCAGATCCTCATTCCGCCAACTAATTTGCTGCTCCTCACTGACTGATATCGATATGGCACGCAAAGAGAGCAAAAGGAAGTGGATTGAAGACCCTCTGCCATGAGGGAAAGACTGTGGGAAAGGAGCAACAGCATAAAACACAGCTGTAACTTAAAAGAGTAGATAAAAAAGTCCTATCTCCTGTCAACTTTCAAATTAATGTTTATAGTGCATAGCTTAAAATTGAAACAGCATGCAAACCATGTCCACGTTATTATAGATAGAGATTCAAATCCTTTTGATGATCACGGTGTAAAGTTCGCTGCATAATTTCCACAACATCAATCTACATTTAAACACGACCAGGTTTTGAACAAATAAAGTGACAAATTTTCTTGTCGGTTCTCTCGTTTTATTTCTTTTTACAAAAATGATTCAATTAAATGATTTAATGTGAGTAGGTACTGCAAGGGTTTCAACTCTTGAAAAAAACTATTGAATAAATGTTGTACATACTGTTTGGAACCTGCAAATGTCTTTGAGCTTTGAACCACATTACAGAAAACACAATGCACATCTTCAAATGCCTCTTGCTTCGTATTGTGACTGACGTCGTTCAAACATTTAGATGAAATTGCACTCTTTTCCTCTAATTATGTGCATGACTTTACTCAGCTTATTTAAAGGCGCACTGTCTACAGGAAGACAATTAATTATTTGCTTGCAAATACATTACACAAAGAGGCAAATAGAATTGAATCATGTCCTGCCAAAAGTGATACACAGTTTTTATGGGTTTTCTTACTGCCAAGTCAAAAGAAAGAATGGCAAACCTTTTTTTTTCCATGAAAATCACGACTCGATAAGCACATTTTGTTCTTCAACAACAATAATAACTGGAATTTATTTCAAATCTTTAATACTGCAGGGAGGCAATGGTCTAGTGGTAGAATTGCTAGATTATTAATCCAGAAACTCAATTGATGTTAAGGGGAGCTGGGTTCAAATCCCGGCACGGCAGATGGTGGAATTTGAATTGAATAAAAAAAAATCCGGAATTATGTATCTACTGATGACCATGGAACCATTGTCGATTGTCGGAAAAACCCATCTGGTTCACTAATGTCTTTGAGGGAAATCTGCCATCCTTACCTGGTCTGGCCTACATGTGATTCCAGAGCCACAGCAATGTGGTTGACTCTTAACTGCCCTCGGGCAACTAGGGATGGGCAATAAATGCTGGTCAGCCAGAAATGCCCATGTTCCATGAATGAATAAAAATAAACATGCCAAGGTGCTTTCTAGAGAATGGAATGGATCCTGATCAGTAGTGGGAGAAGAGATATTATTACTATTCGCACTGATGGTACAAGAAGCCTCAAAGCAAGACCATAAACTGTTTATTGTCTTTTGCAAGTTAGCAACTATGCAGAATAATAATGATGGATAAATATTTGATTAGAAATTATGGGTAAATACAGAGGGCAATAATTGCAACATCCACAGAACTTGGTTCCTCACCTGCTGGACTCATGAACATATCAACACGCATGGCATCTGTTCTGGAGAGTTGTTTGATTGCTTTCAATGGTTAGAAAGGTATTTAAAGAAAGATTGGAGAGTAAATAATATGGGCAAAGTCTGCAATTAATCAAATGGAACATGACTGTTTGGAAAGAGTAGGCGTGACTGCCAAAGTATCTCTTCTCATTTTGCTTGTTTGTTGAGGAATTGCAGCAATTTTGGAGATACGGGAGGGAATTTCTCCATCCCAACTGCCATGGGAATCATAGTGGGGGGTGGGGGGAGGCAGTGGGTGCGGAACCATGCAAAGGTTCATTGACCTCAGGTGGGATTTTCTGGTTTT
The DNA here is from genome assembly GCF_964213995.1 of Mustelus asterias. Taxonomy (NCBI): domain Eukaryota; kingdom Metazoa; phylum Chordata; class Chondrichthyes; order Carcharhiniformes; family Triakidae; genus Mustelus; species Mustelus asterias. Next base: position 73,594,738 of record NC_135801.1, on the reverse strand, counting down.
GGGGCAAGCGCAGCCGAAAAATCTCGCCCACTGTCTTTTAGATGAGAAATTAAGCTATGGCCCTTATTTTTCTCTTGGTTGTATATGCAACATTATTTGAAGATGAGTAGGGATGGTTGCTAACCACGACTGATTCCTCAACAATATTGCCAGAACAAATTATCTGGCCATTTATTTGAATGCTGTGCGTGGGAGCCTGTTGTATGCAAACTAGCTGCCACATTTCCTTACATAACAATCACAACAACACTTGGAAAAAGAGCACTTCATTTCCTGTGAAGCCCTTTAGGACATCTTGATGTTGAGAAATGCGTTGGAATAGCATAAATTCTTCTTCTTCATTCACCTCTCAAGAAAATGCTGCTGCTTTACTTACGAATGCTATTAGTCTTTTACAATTGGTGATGGAACCAATATTATGTACTGCACTCCCTGCCTCTCTTCACCACTTGCAACATGGCTTATTGAGGGACTGATGAAGGAAAAGAGGTAAAAGTCTCTGACAGTGGCTAAAATTATTCAGCCAGCATCTCCTGAGCCACAAGCACCTTTTTCCCTGCCACAGATTAGCACCTCATCATTCATTACCCGCCACTGCCCCACTGTAAAACTGATTCCTGTCACTTGTCATAACCCCAGTCGATCCAGCAGGCTCCTCTTCATCCTGCAGTAATACCCACACTTGATATATCCTGGTTCTTTCACTTACTAGATCCAGGAGCATCTGGACTGCTGTTCAGAGTGCTGCTTTCATCCCAGCCATGCACTCATTCACAGGAGATTAAACCTTTAACTAACCTGGGATCACTGACATACAAATCACAGCTTCTGGTACACATGCATTAATTTAATGCTTCTCATTTTTCATCACATCGTTTTTAGTTTATGGTTTGCTATTGCATAATAGTATGCAGGGGTATAAGACACGAGAAGATTATAACTGGAACAACAATGCTCAGTTCAAGTCGTATGAACTGTTACTACTGTCCATGCAATCCACTACCTGTAAGAAAAACACTCCATAGAATTGTGATATTTTGTATTTGATAATGCAGTAACAGATCATTGAATGTATAAAGAAGCATTTATAGAAATCCAAATTAAAATGAGATCCTAGTCAAGGTGAATACGGTGAAAAGTAATTTCTCTCTGGCAGTTGTTCCAACATTATCCAGGGTTGCAATTTTTATTGGTAACTTAATGGGTTTGCAATATAGCTTCAATTTTCTCTCTTCCTCCTAATCAGGTGAGTTGGCCATCTTGTACCATTCCTACCATTGTTAAAAATCAATACATTTTTTCACAAAGCCATGATTGTTGCCAACATTGTTTTGCAGTGTGCTGACTGAGAGAAGCTTGGAATGTGCTCAAATTCCTAGTCAACACAAGTAAACACCCCAGGACTATCCATAGTTCAGCCAAACTATCCACTTACAAAGTAATCTCAGTGTAGGAGGTGCCAAGGTATATCATCCAGGTAAAGCAAATGTCCCAGTGGTACACAAGTAGACACTCTTCTGAGACTGGGCTTAAAGAAGGTGTTGACAAATTCTGTCAGTTTATAATATTATTTGAACCTTTCAAGCCTACACATAACAGTCTTTAGCCTGTATGTTCTTTTCACGAGTGGGAATCTCGAACAAGGGGATATAGCAACAAGTTAAAGGGCTGGTCATTTAAAACTGAGGTGCGTAGAAATTTCTTCTCATAGAGGGTGGTGAATCTCTGGAATTCTCTGCTCCAAAGGAGGAGGCTAGATCATTAGAAGTATTTAAAGTGGAGGTGGATAAATATTTGATCGAATGAGGAATAGAGGGCTATGGGGAATATGGGGAAATGGCACAGAAAAGGAGTGGAGGCCAGCATAGTTCAACCATGATCGTATTGAATGGTTGGGCAGAATGAAGGGCCAGGTGACCTATTCCTGCTTGTGTGAACAATTTTAAACACAGTGTAACGAACATGTTTTCTACATACAAAATACTGCAAGACTATGTACTTTGAGATATCACCCCTTACAGACTTAGTGATATACCTTATGTAGCATCTCTCTGCATTTGTGCTATCACTTTTACAAGCCACATTCCAGACTTGGTGCTATCTTATATAAATTACAATGTGTTACATAAATGATTCAGATTTGAATCGAGATAGCAATAAAGTTGCATTTAATTGCATAGCAACATTAAAAAGTATCGGTGTGCAACTCCTTTGGGATGAGAGAAATTTTGTATTTGGATGAAAATGTAAGATTTTGTTGTAATTTCATTGCTGCAATTTGCATAGTCATTACGGTGCATTGTCGACAAGATTATTGACTCATTTTCTTGTTTCATTGATTAATTCTATGAATTACAGGGTGTAATAGCCATGGGATGATTTAATTACTATTTCGTCAGCAACATTGAGGAACCTGTTCCGAAATTGCAAAAATTAACCGCTAAACTAGTTGTCAAAAGTTGACAATGAAAATAAATGACTGGCTGTATTTACAAGTTGCTCATAAATTACAGAAAATGATTTCTCAACAGAAAACTTCTCAACAGAAGGGCCTGGATTTTAACATACAGATGAGCCACTGCATTAACATTGTATTTCCATGTTTTAGAAAGCGAGGGGATCCCAGAGCTCAGGGCCAAGGCAAATAAAGACAGCCACCAATTGTGGAATCGGGGATGCTCAAGAGACTGGATTTTGATGAACCTAGCTATCGTGGAGGTTTTTTGGAGATAGAGGAAATTGAGGTCACGGAGGAATTTGAAAACAAGGATCAGAATTTTAAAATTGAGACGTTGCTTAACTGGGATCCAAGAGAATCAGCAAGCACTGGGGTGATACATGAACAGAACCTGGCATGAAGTTTCACATGATATTAAGTTGACATAGATCTTTTCTTTCCCTCCGTTCAGAAGAGAGCGGAGAAACCAGGGAGGTAATGCTGGAGATCAGTGTAGTCTGTGTGTACCTGGACATTGGAAATGAGGATAAAGAGCAGAATTCAACAGCAGTTACATGGCATTCAACATTCATTTATGTTGATTTGATGTGACTAGCCACTGAAATATGATCATGTTTATAATGATAAGTTCAAGCATTCTTACGTTCAAAGTACTCATTCATATTTTTCATCTGCCAAAGCCTTCACGTGTCCAATAGGATGTGATCCACGTCACCCATTGTGATGACTGCTCGCTCCTCAAAGGAACTCACTGCCCGAGTCTGAACCATCACAGGACTTGTATAGAGAAGGCATCAGCTCAGATTCTCACACTCCATTGGCAGCAGTTAGAGAGGTAGTTGTTGCTTTACATGGTGATTGCCACTTCACAAATGTGCAAAAGCAGATGTGGATGCTGGAACAGCAGTGGAGAATGTGTGTCAGGAGTCATGGAACTGCTCAGGTCGGTCACTGATGTTGTACCTTGGGGGCTGCTGGCCATCAAGAGACTTCTGCAGCAGCGGCAGAGAATATGTGATCTCAGCATTCCATGCACAAGTATGGCTTTTTCACGTCGATGGTGCACCTAAGCAAATCTTGCAATAATGAGGACATCCCAAGCAGCAATATACACTGCTTGCAATGCAATGCCAGTATCAATGTCTGCTTGTTATCCCGCTACTCCCACTCCTCTTCGTCATTCTCCTCAGAATCAACCAGAGAGGCTCCCTGCTCTTTGCCTTGTTCCAAGTCAATGTCACATGAAGAAAGCAGGGAGGAAGGATTCAGATGAAAGTATCCCGGCAACTGCCCAGGAATTTTGTGCACATCTGCATAATGATTTTTTAGTGGTTGCACAACAACGGTACAGGATTGGAAGCCAGCCAGAGCTGCAAATCTGTGCACCCGTGCATTCTGGCTGTTGACATCATAAACATACTTCAAATAATAACTGAGCTTTCACAGCCAGCTGGGGTAGAGAATCACAAAAATTCATTTATTCATGGAATGTGAGTATCACTTACAAGGCAAGCATTTATTGTTCATTTCTCATCGTCTTTGAGAGCAGTGGTTGCTGCCTTCTTGAACCACAGAGGTCTGCGTAGTGAAGTTCTTTGCTTTTACAATTATGAAGGGAGTTCCAAGATTTTGATTCTAACTATAAAGAAACAGTGATAAAGTTCTGATATATTCTGGATGGTGAGTGACTTAGAGGTCAACTTGCAGATGGTGGTGTTGCCATTGTTCTTCTAGTTGTTTGAGGTGATGCGTTTGGAAGGTGTTGTCAAAGGGACCTTGGTGAGTTGCGGCAGTGTATCTTGTAGATGGTAAATATTCCTGTCATTGTGCATCAGTGTGGAGGGAATGAATGTTTAAGCTGTTATATAGTGTGCCAATCAAGTGGAGTGACTTGTCCTGGACTGTGTCAAGCTTCTTGAGCATTGTTGGATTGCCACTCATCGAGGCAAGTGCAGGGTCCACCAGGTGCCTGAATTGTACCTTATAGGTGACATAAAGGCTTTGGCGAGTCAGGAGATGAGTTAGTGGCCACAGAATAGCGAGCCTTTGACTTGCTCCTGTCACCACAGTCGAATGGGAGATTCAATGGACAATGCCACTGATTATTATAGAATCCCTACTGTGCAGAAGGAAGCCATTTGGCCCATCGCGTCTGCACCAACCACAATCCCACCCAGGCCTTATTCCCGTAACCCCACATATTTACACTTGGGTCAATTTAGCACAGCCAATCCACCTAACCTGCACATCTTTGGACCGTGGGAGGAAACCGGGGCACCCGGAGGAAACCCATGCAGATACAGGGCAAATTCCACACCGACAGAGGCCCGAGGCTGGAATTGAACCCAGGTCCCTGACGCTGTGAGGCAGTAGTGCTAACCACTCTGCCACCTTGGCCAAGGGAAGCTCTTTTGTTATTGATGGTCATTGTCAGGTACTTGTGTAGCTTTAAAGTTATTTGAGAGTTATCAGCGTATACCTAAACACTGTCTAAATCTTGAGGCACACGGGCATGGATTGCATCAGTATCTGAGGATAGTGGTCCCTAGGCAGAAAGATGTTGCTGCCCCTGATGATTACTTTGGTCTTCATCTGAGGCCCATAGTAACATTGCATAAGCAGCACCCAAATTGATTTGATTTGTATGGCTGACACTTCCAAAGAGTCTCAGTGCAAATATTGTGTGCAAATCCTTTCACTCAGGCAGGGAGGAAAAGTTGCTGAGTAGTGAGCACTTATTGGCATATTTAAGTTTTAAGTTCAAGTCTTGTGTCACAAGTTGGCTTACATTAATATTGCAATGAAGTTACTGTGAAAATCCCCTAGTTGCCACATTCCAGCAACTGTTCGGGTACACTGAGGGAGAATTTAGCATGGCCAATGCACCTAACCAGCATCTCTTACAGACTGTGGGAGGAAACCAGAGCACCCGGAGGAAGCCCCCACAGACATGGGGAGAACGTGCAAACTCCGCACAGGCAGAGACCCAAGCTGGGAAAGGAATCTGGGTTCCTGGTGCTGTGAGGCAGCAGTGCTAACCACTGTGCCATTTCCCTCTCAGGTCATAGTTCCCCTCAATTCTCACTGTTTTCACCTTGCTTCCATCAGCGAGTTCCAGGAAGCTCCAGAAGCCAATGGAGTCACATCCATTTTACTCTCATTGAGTCTTTTAACATATTAGCCTTGACAACCTGCTTAACGCAAGGAGGTTATGTAGTGCAGTTTAAATGTGCTGAAGTCAAGCATTCGGGCTGGTTTCCTGACATGCTGTCATTTTTTCAGGATTTCACTCTCCACCTGCGCCCAAGCACTGACGCACTTTAAAATTCCCCTGACGCGTTTGTCAAAAAAGGCTGTTGGTATGTTTTTCAGCTTTGTACAAATATCACGTTATGATTGATGCCAGAATTTAAACCCCTGTCTCTCCATGTTGGTTAAGAATGGGACATTCAGGATTTTAAAATCGAGGTAGAGTCCCTATTTGGGCTGCACAACTGCAGGTGATATTTTGGGAAACATATGAGTTCCATAACATAGATAGTCGGGCGGCACGGTAGCACAGTGGTTAGCACTGCTGCTTCACAGCTCCAGGGACCTGGGTTCGATTCCTGGCTTGGGTCACTGTCTGTGTGGAGTTTGCACATTCTCCTCGTGTCTGCGTGGGTTTCCTCCGGGTGCTCCGGTTTCCTCCCACCGTCCAAAGATGTGCAGGTTAGGTTGATTGGCCATGCTAAAATTGCCCCTTCGAGTCCTGAGATGTCTAGGTTAGAGGGATTAGTGGGTGGGATATGGGGATAGGGCCTGGGTGGGATTGTGGTCGGTGCAGACTCGATGGGCCGAAGGGCCTCTTTCTGCACTGTAGGGTATCTATCTATCATAGTCAAGTACTTTATAAATATTCAAAATGCGGTATTGACTAACACCACTTGAACCCTGTCGCATATTTAACTTTGGAAGATTTGGGTCTATGTGTATCATATCTCCAATCAGAGTTAGAAGCATCGCATTCGATGTTGACCTGACAGAAAACTACCACGCACCTAGATAGGTTTAAAAAGGCAAGAATTCTTGCTCCATGATGCACAAGGACTCTTTCAGTACTGGAATCCACACAGAGAGCAGCAATGTGGATCAGCACAGAAAACACCTTTTTATGACAATAACTGTTCTATTCTGGAAAGTATTTGAAAGTCCAGTCTTTCAATATATGACTGTGCATTAGTTTTTTTTATTCATTCGTGGGACATGGGCGTCGCTGGCTGGCCAGCATTTATCGCCTATTTCTAATTGCCCTTGGAGGGCAGTTGAGAGTCAACCACATTGTCGTGGTTCTGGAGTCATATGTAGGCCAGACCAGATAAGAACAGCAGATTTCTTTCCCTCAAGGACATTAGTGAACCAGATGGGCTTTTCCGACAATGGTTTCATGGTCATCACTAAACTTTTAATTCCAGATATTTTTTCTTGAATTCAAGTTCCACCATCTGCTGTGGCGGGATTCAGACTCGGCTCCCCAGAACATTAGTTGAGTTTCTGATTAATAGTCGAGCGATAATACCACTTGGCCATCACCTCCCCAATAGATGTGTGGAAGTATGGGTGGTTAGATGGGTGAATAGGTGAATGGGTAAGTGAGTGAGTGAGTAAAAGGGTGGGTGGGTAAGATTGGTGCGAGGAGAAGGGGGTAGGTGGGGGAAATGGGTAGCCAGATCATGGGGTAATCATAGATTGAAATCATAGAAACCCTACAGTACAGAAAGAGGCCATTCGGCCCATCGAGTCTGCACCGATCACAATCCCACCCAGGCCCTACCCCCATATCTCTACATATTTTACCCACTAATCCCTCTAACCTACGCATCTCAGGACACTAAGGGGCAATTTAGCATGGCCAATCAACCTAACCCACACATCTTTGGTCTGTGGGAGGAAACCGGAGCACCCAGAGGAAACCCACGCAGACACAAGGAGAATGTGCAAACTCCACACAGACAGTGACCCAAGCCGGGAATCGAACCCAGGTCCCTGGAGCTGTGAAGCAGCAGTGCTAACCACTGTGCTACCGTGCTGCCCCGACGGTAGTCGGGTAGTCGGGTTAGGGTTAATCAGCTGATCAGGGATGGTAGTCAGCTCAGGTAGAGGGGTGGTCAGGGTGTCTGGTTAGGGGTAGTTGGATGGGCTTAGTCAGGTTGGGCTCAGTTGTTGGAGTGTAGATGGGCGCTTGGAGGGTTGGGTTGGGTTAGTTGAGGAGTTAGGATAGTTGAGTTTGATTGGGGGTACTCAGGTTGGGCCGGGTGGTCATTGCTCGGTTGAGTCAGAGGTTAGTCAGGTGATTAGGGGAGTTGTCAGGTCTGGTTGGTTTGGGGGATTAGTCAGGACAGATTAGATTGGGGGTAATTGGGTTTGGTCAATGTGTGGGGTTGGGGGTAGTCAGGTCAGTTCGGGGACATAGTCGAGAGGTCAAGTGGGTAGTCGGGGGATCAGGCGGATAGTGAGGTTGGGGGATGGGGGGGATAGTGGTGTCAGGGGTTGGGGGGGGGAATAGTGAGGTTGGGGGATGGGGTAGATAGTGAGATCGGGCGGACAGTGAGGTCGGGGGATGGGGGGGATAGTGATGTCGGGGGATGGGGGGGATAGTGATGTCGGGGGTTGGGGGGGATAGTGAAGTCAGGGGATGGGGGAGATAGTGAGGTCAGGGGATGGGGGGGGATAGTGAGGTCAGGGGATGGGGGGGGCGGATAGTGAGGTCAGGGGATAGTGAGGTCGGAGGATGGGGGGGATAGTGAGGTCAGGGGATAGTGAGGTCGGGGGATGGGGGGGATAGTGAGGTCGGGGGATGGGGGGATAGTGAGGTCAGGGGATAGTGAGGTCGGGGGATGGGGGGGATAGTGAGGTCGGGGGATGGGGGATAGTGAGTTTGGGGGATGGGGGGGATAGAGAGGTCGGGGGATCGGGGGATAGTGAGGTCGGGGGATCGGGGGATAGTGAGGTTGAAGGATCGGGGGATAGAGAGGTAGTGAGGTCGGGGGATCGGGGGGGGGTCAGGGGGATAATGAGGTCAGGGGATAGTGAGGTCAGGGATCGGGGGTTAGTGTGGTCAGGGGATGGGATGGATAGTGAGGTCAGGGGATTGGGGGGGGGGATAGTGAGGTCGGGGGATTGGGAGGATAGTGAGGTTGGGGGATTGGGAGGATAGTGAGGTTGGGGGATGGGGAGGATAGTGAGGTCAGGGATGGGGAGGATAGTGAGGTCAGGGATCGGGAGGATAGTGAAGTTGGGGGATGGGGAGGATAGTGAGGTTGGGGGATCGGAGGGATAGTGAGGTCGGGGGATCGGGGGGATAGTGAGGTCGGGGGATCGGGGGGATAGTGAGGTGGGGGGTTTGGACAGGCAATGAGGTCGGCAGTCGGGTCAGGTTGGGTGGATACTCAGATGGGTAGTTGGGTTGGGTCGGGCGGAGATAGTTAGGGGATAGCCGGATGGGTAGTTGACTGTTTAAGGATAGTCAGGTGGCTGCGAGGTAGTCAGGTGGTCAGAGGTACCATTCAGAGTCAGGGGGCTGGTTGTGGAATTACCCTGGTGCTAGATTAAGTTTTAATCTCTCTAATATTTCCTGGGTATCCATGCAGGTAAGTACCACAGAACGATGTTCATGGAGGGTCCCAGGGAGCAGAGGAATTGCTCAACGGATGATTAATCCTCCTGGGCAAATCCCGACGATCTGGAGACTGGAACTTTGGGTCTTACAGTGCCAACTGCACGCACCAGGAAAATCTGATGTCAGATGGATCCTCGGCTAAAAGGGGCTCACTAAAATAGGCATTTTTCCACCACCATCACCCAATGCCTGGCCTTAATCAACTTACTTTAGTGCTCGGGGGACCATTTCTTCCAATGCTCATCAGTGGCCTCCTGCCACATAAAATTGGGGACCTGTCCATCTGTCACTACATGCTCATTGCCAACAGTTTTGGACAGGAGACAGAGTTCCAAAATGTAAATCAACCTCAGGAATAAAATGGTGTTACGCTGTTTGAACCTGTTGCTCACTTTGCATGCCGCACTTCTGTCCCCAATTAAAATTGTGTCTTCATTCTGTCGACTTTTCATGAAACCAAACCAGTCATTTACATTAAGCATAATGGAATTCTATTCTGTTCCTATTTTATTGGCTAGGTTTATTTCGACAAATTCAGTGTAATACACTCCTTACTTGTAACTAATATAACTGTAATCTGTGTCTTCCAATTGTCAGAATTAAGAGCTATCACTACAAAGATTTGCATACAGTCCATACTGGTCACATTAAATTCATCTGCGTTGCCAAACTGATGACAGGATATGGATCTGTTTGTGTTTTTATTAAACAAACACAGCATCCCAGCAAAATTCAGGGAAATGAGCACAAACAAGAGACTTTGTCATCTGGCAAGGGTTGGTCACGGCTAATGAAAAAAAGACTCCAAATTACTCACAATTCTGCAAGTGTCCCAGTGCTTATTAGAGGAAAAAAAAATGAGATATGATTGCAGTAAAATTTCTAGCTGGAACTGCATCCTGAGCATTTTAATGTTCTGTGCAAGCACATGTACCACATCAGCTACGTTATTTATAATTACAGAGAGCTCACTTTGCTGTTCACAATTATTTCGACATCTCTGACGTTTTAATTTTGCTGTTTGATTACTCTTTCTGTGGTGCACTCTGCCGCTTTGCATAAGCCACTAATTTATCTTCAGAAAATTCGGAGATTCTGCATACAGAATGAGCTGCGAGACTACTGAAGGGATTGATTTTATAAATCACAAGCTTGTTTGCCATGTATTTTTATTTCTGTGCTGTACAGCAATATGTTGCAGCGAGCTGCCATTTGCCGAAATAGAATGCAGTATTCACATTGATGGCGGTGTTTTTTCCTTTGGACTTCAATCTCAGAAGCAGCAGCAGCAGTGCAAGGAAGAGCAGGAGCCAAGCATTATCACATGATGAATGTATAAAGCTGGGCAGTGCTGCTACTTCACTTCTCAGTCTCCTTCTCTGGCATTGAGATGCACATGTCCAATGCCTGTGGTGAAGACTTTGTTACAAGTTCTCCCATGCCCACAACCTCCACCACCTAAAAGGGCAAGGGCAGCAGATGCTTGGGAATGCCAATGCCTCCAAGTGACACACCATCCTGACTTGAACATATTTTGCTTTCCCTTCACAGTCACTGGGTCAAATTCCAGCAGCTCTCCATCAAACACCACTGTGGAAGCATCTTCCCCCGGTGTATTGCAGTGGATCAAGAAGTTGTTTTAGACTGACTTCTCAAAGATAACTAGGGATGGGCAATGAATACTGGCCTTAATTAATAACGGTGCCCATATCCCAAGAATATATATTAAAAAAGCACTTTATAATCTCCAGTCAGATGCCCACTAGACCATAGCTGGATGAATCACTGATCGACAAAAATTGATTTGACAGATGCATTCATCATTGGAGAAAGTACGGCTGTGTTGTTTTATAATTAGCACCACCACTCAGAGAAACATGACTAACAAAGTTTTCTCATTATCTTTAGAAATCAGACACTGGTGAATACCCACAGTGTGACAAGTGGCCTTTCGCCCCTTTACCTGTAGCGGTCAGCAAACTTACTCCCTCATGCTTCACTTGGCCATGGGATACTACTGACTGATCGAGAATTTAGTCTTTTTCTTTTCCGAGAAAATGAAGACAGAGGATTACTATCAAGAGGCAGCGCTTCTTGAACTGCTGGATGACAAATGAAAGACCTCTATTAAAATAGATCTATGCACAAGAACCACTGAGCATCCAGTTTTATTATTAATGTCTCTTCCTAAGGGGAAATGCCTGATACATAGTTAGCAACTACCCACAGTAACATACTTAAAAATCAGGAGCGTACTGTGTGGGGAGTTGTAGCCATCAACCTGCACTCATCTCCGAATAATACATAATGCTGCGCTACTTATGAAACAAGCCCTGAGTAAGACACACCTCAGGATAATAGGTCTTGACAAACAGTTAGTGAGTTTGCTCTATGTAGTTTGACCCTCAACTTCAATAACATTTGCAATATCCCACCATGAGGACAATCTAAAATCTTTGGCCTCAAAATTATAGTCATTAGAATATGCACAAGCACTCTGTACATAATTTATTTGCCCGCCTAGTTCAATGGTCATTAAATCGGTTAAAGGAATTTCATACAAATATATTAAGGGGGAAGAATTTCTGTCCGTGGTCTCCTCACATGGGTCACGGGCCATCCCCTCAGTGGATACCCCATGTTGCCCAGAATTCATCCATCCAATTTCAGTGCCAGGGCAAAGAGATTTGGCACTTGGAAATGTCTCAGGATGCAAGAGTCATGACTACTCCCAGGGTACCATGCACAGACCTGCAGAATCCTTTGCTGGTTGTCACACACTCGATGAATGTTTAAGGAGTGGAAGCCTGTAGGCTTGATGAATACACCTGGATGGCCCATGGATGCCTTACTACCCATTTGAGTGCAGTATGTGATCCCTGGACACTTGGGAAATCTAATAGGACACCAAAGCATCTGATTACATTGGCCTGACTGACCTCTCTACAGCAAAATTGATGAACTTCCCTGGTCACCTGACAAGTTCTGATGCAGTGGTGTGCTGCATCCTGCAAGATGCCACACAGGTCCCTGGCAGCTGCCTGGAAGGAGCCTGGGGCATAGAAGTTCAAGGCTCCCATCATTTTCAAGACATTAGGCATTTGATGGCCCCCAGTGCAACTGGAGGCACTCTCCCAGCCATCATATCAAATAGAGATATCTCTGTCTGATGAGGTGAGCAGTGTCTACAAAGGCACTGGAACTCAAACAGTGGAAGGTATCATAGATTCATGGAATCCTACAATGCTGAAGGAGGCCATTTGGCCCATCGAGTCTGTACCGACCACAATCCCACCCAGGCTCTATCCCCATAACCCCATGCATTTACCCTAACTAGTCCCCCTGATACGAAGGGGCAATTTAGCATGGCCAATCCACCTAACCCACACATCTTTGGGCTACGAGAGGAAACTGGAGCACACAGAGGAAACCCACGCAGACATGAGGGGAACATGCAAACTCCACACAGACAGTGACCCAAGCCGGGAATTGAACCCGGGTCCCTGGCGCTGTGAGGTAACAGAGCTAATCACTGTGCCACCGTGTTGCCCCCATGGTGTGTTAGTGAGGTAGTTGAGCATCTCTCCCTTGGTCTGAGCTCTTATTTGTCTTTGTACTTCTGGATGGTTGCCTATACTTCTTCAGAACATGCAACAGAACCAGGGTGAGCAAAAAGCATTTCAACACCAGAAAGATCTGTAGACCATTCAAAGTTTTGGCGTGTATAGCTCAAAACAAAAATACAATTGTACCAGCAGCCAGAAGAAATTACCAGCAACTGACCTATAGATTATTTACGGTACCTTTAAATAATGCTGGGTAGGGAGCCCTTCCAGCTCTGTAATGCTTTATTTAGTTGGGGGAGGGTAAGACATGGCATAACCTGTAGCATATGTTTGAAAGTGGTGGCACCAGCATTAAAATAATGTGGCATATTATCAATCTGCCTGCTGGTTGGCAGATGTGCCGACGCAAAACCTCCTTACTCTGTGTTGGAATTAGAAGCCTTTGCAGTGTCTAGAAAACGGGCACGACAGAGCTCAATTTCTGTGCCCATGTGTGTTTATATCAGGAAACACTTGAAGAAACATATTTCGGTTCTCCCATTGTCCCACGTTCTAACTATTGTTCCACCATGTTAGAGATCAATGCTTAATTTCATGTCCAACAGTAAGTGGCTGAAGGGTTAAAATTGGCTGTTGAATTCCTGGTGTGCCAGAATCAGAACGTTTGTAGCACAGAAAGGTTCGACCCACCGTAGCCATGCCAGCACTCTGCAAGAATCACTCACCACGTCCCACTCTCAGCCTTTTCACCATCATCCTGCAAATTGTAGGGATCCACTAATAAGTTCATTCTCTCCTATGTGTACTTTGCTTTTCCCAATTGTGGGTGTCATCTCTTACAAGTCCTTTGCACTTATTTTCAGGAGCAGAATAACCAGATGTCTGAGCCTCAGATCTCAGATGTACAGCAGACAAGGTCAACAGCACTGTCAATCTGTTTCAATGTCTTTGTGATTGAAGTCAATGCGTAGCTATGTATCAAGCCTTCCACCCTCTCCACATTGAAAGATACCTCCTATTTTTAAACTGAAAGATACCTCCTGTTTTCCAATGCTTTGTTCCTTAAGTGCAGTATTCATCAGAATACGGTTGTAAAAGTTTTTTTTTCAAAGCTGTCACATGATGCTCCTATTCTTCAAAGCCAAAGTCAAAAGTTATTTTACGTTTAGACCTACCTCAGGCAATTATGCCCTCCGAGGTGTTTGTCTGAAACTATTCTACAGAAATTGTCCACTTAATTCTACAGCAAACCTCACCTCCAGTGCATTTTACAAATCTCCTGATTACATATATTTATATTAATGTTCGTTCACATTCTTTTTGTTTGTGTGTGTTGGTCTGTGTTTTCATTAAATATAGGAGGAGATTCTGTGCCCAGCATTGTGAGGGAGCTACATTAACCTCAGTACAGTTAGCTATTAACCTGGGGTTACATCAGCGAGCTTGTCATTAGAATCACAGATGCTAATTTAATTCCTCCACAATGAAAGGTGCATTAGTTTTTTCAAGCCAGTTTCCCCGTATAATGTCACCAGCAATTACCACTTAAAAACATATTTAACAAGACCAACAATGGAAAAAAAATAGAAAAATATCAAACAATTATTCTTAATTGTTGAAAAGAGATGCTGACAAGGAGGATTCTTGAACTGCATACAATGCTCTTATTCACCTCTTGTTACAAGTAAATGTTTTCCAATCGCTATTCTCCCTAGACTTTGCAATAAATATTAGATCAGATTTCCAGCAACAAACACAGGTGACTAAGCTGTCTGCTCATACACACACTCTTCAGAGCATTCAGCTCATTACTGATCAGCAGTACCTCCCAGTTAGGAGGGTGCTTTGATTTCTAATTAAAATAAATGCAAGCTGTCATGGTAGAAAAGAAGTGATACCTGAGACTGATTTATGAGGTGGTAATTTTACAGAGGGGCTGAGAATGATACCAGAACCCTGTCAAAGGATTCATTGCTCTGTAGCATTCCTAAACATCTTTGTCACAAAACTTGGTTGCTTAACGGATCCAAAATGGCATCTGCACTACATAAACCCCTGATGCAGGCAGTGCTGGATTGCATTTGTGCAGATCATTGGCATGGATACAGGGAATGTGCACTGACAGTATGCAGAGCAAGCAGATTGTGACCTCAGTCAGTGTGTAACACTGAATTGACTCTGGAGGTACCATTTTTAACCTTAATGCTTCTCAGTATCACACAGCTTAGCTTGCGTTCAGCTGCAGTATGGTCTCCCCCAAAGCAATCATCAATCACCTTCAAGTTAGTTGCTTATATTTTTCTACTTGTTGATGCTGAGTTAGTAAAAGTGCTCGGGGGGTTTGTACAGCTATTTAAAATTGAAACCAACAATGGGTGGCATTGCCTTGGATCTAACTTAAGGGTTGTGTTGAGACCACTCACTCCCAGACACTGGGGGGGGGGAAACTTTCTATATCCCTCAATCTGCAGCATGACAGGGAGAATGAGCAGAGGGATTGCGAGGAGGGCAAGTTGCTTGAAGAGAGATGGGGCGGTGGGGGGAGAATGACTCTCAGCTGGATGCCATATCTACCCAGGATACTTAGGGAGAAATTCTCCTCGGTCAACCTCTTCATCTTCCGATGGGATACTTTCAGATTGAAGCAGGGGTTATCTCCAAAATCTTGTGGCTTGTCATCCCGTCTTGTACAAGGTATATCATGGATGTTGTATATGCAAAGAGAGGGGAAGACATTTATTCTCCCTTTCCAGAGAGAAGCTGGAAGAGCTTCAACCTGATCGCAGGTTTTCCCGTAGTGGAGGAGGCTATTGACTGCACATGCATAGTTTTGTGGGTACGTGTAAACTCAGAGATGTACTGTAACTACATGGCACGTGACCATACTCAGAGTGTCATACACATCAATGTTTGGAATCCTAACCCCAATCATGAACCGTTTTTTCTGTGCAGTCCACTATACCATTAGCATTTGAGCCACAGCGACAAATCAGGTAGTGGCTACTGGGTAACTATCCGCTGACTATCTGGCTCATGACTCCAGCGCAGAACTCTACATCCATGGGCAACCTGCATATAACAGGAGCCATTCTGCCACATGAATTGTCATCAAGCAGACATTGAGTAGGTAGGGGTATCTAAGCTTCGCTTGCGCTGCACACCTACACCATTTTGAAAGAGTCCTCGAGCACTCTTCAGTGTGTGTTTCCTGGTTTGTTATGCATCCTGTACAACCTTACCAACCCGACAACAATCCTTACCATCAGATATATGGCAAGCAGCTGAACAGGAGCAGGAAGCAATCGTCACCCCTGACTGGTATTGATTCAGTAAGAAGTTTAACAACACCAGGTTAAAGTCCAACAGGTTTATTTGGTAGCATAAGTGTGGCTTTTGCTACCAAATAAACCTGTTGGACTTTAACCTGGTGTTGGTAAACTTCTTACTGTGTTTACCCCAGTCCAACGCCGGTATCTCCACATCATGGTATTGATTCAACTAAGTGAGGTACCAGTGAACACAACTCCAATTCATCAATAGTCCCAATGTCAACAAAACGAAAGAGATTGTCATCAACTTCAGGAAGCATAAAGGAAAACATGCCCCCGTCTACATCAACGGGGACGAAGTAGAAAGGGTCGAGCACTTCAAATGTTTAGGTGTCCAGATCACCAACAACCTGTCCTGGTCCCCCCATGCCGAAACTATAGTTAAGAAAGCCCACCAACGCCTCTATTTTCTCAGAAGATTAGGAAATTTGGCATGTCAGCTACGACTCTCACCAACGTTTACAGATGCACCATAGAAAGCATTCTTTCTGGCTGCATCACAGTTTGGTATGCCTTCTGCTCTGTCCAAGACCGCAAGGAACTACAAAAGGTCGTGAATGTAGCCCAGTCCACCACACAAACCCTCAATGTCAGGCTCATTAGCCTCCCATCATGACTCTGTTTACATTTCCCGCTGCCTCGGCAAAGCAGCCAGCATAATTAAGGACTCCACGCACCCCGGACATTCCCTCTTCCACCTTCTTCCTTTGGGAAAAAGGTGCAAAAGTCTGAGGTCACGTACCAACCAACTCAAGAACAGCTTCTTCCCTGCTGCAGTCAGACATTTGAATGGACTTACCTTGCATTAAGTTGATATTTCTCTACACCCTAGCTATGACTGCAACACTACATTCTGCACTCTCTCGTTTCCTTCTCTATGAACGGTATATTTTGTCTGTATGGTGCGCAAGAAACAATATTTTTCACTGTTAATATATGTGACAATAATAAATCAAATCAAATCACCTTACCTTCCTCCATTGCTGATAATCGCTCTGTCTTCTTGGGTACAATGCTAAAACAAAAGCCACCACTATACAAACAGTCCAATCCAACTTCTCAGAAGTTAACTAATCACCATTGTACTTGTTTTTTGTGCGCCTTTGCCTGGTCCAGTGCTCTCAAGCAGTTGCAGCTGACTTTCACTGTGGCGACTGACAATGGCCTGTAGAGTAACCTCCAGCATCTCTGGGCTCGGAGGTCCCACTTCAGACTGCGCCACCTTGGGTGACAACAGTCTGGCCTGGCTTGCTGACAAAGGCACTGGTGCAGTAACAGTGGTGGGCAATGAATGCTGTCGTTTTGAGAGGGCATCTGGTTTCTGCTGCATGGAACCACTGCCACTTCAAGGGCATTGCCTCAGCATTCCTGCCAACCTTTTGGACAGTAAGAGTTTTAACAACACCAGGTCAAAGTCCAACAGGTTTATTTGGTAGCAAATGCCATTAACTTTCGGAGCGCTGCTCCTTCATCAGATGGAGTGGGTATCTGCTCTCAAACAGGGCATACAGAGACACAAAATCAAGTTACAGAATACTGATTAGAATGCAAATCTCTACAGCCAACCAGGTCTTAAAGATACAGACAATGTGAGTGGAGGGAGCATTAAGCACAGGTTAAAGAGATGTGTACTGTCTCCAGACAGGACAGCCAGTGAGATTCTGCAAGTCCAGGACGCAAGCTGTGAGGGTTACTGAAAGTGTGACATAAACCCAAGATCCCGGTTTAGGCTGTCCTCATGTGTGCGGAACTTGGCCATCAGTTTCTGCTCAGCGACTCTGCGCTGTCACGTGTAGTGAAGGCCGCCTTGGAGAACGCTTACCCGAAGATCAGAGGCTGAATGCCCATGACCGCTGAAGTGCTCCCCCACAGGAAGAGAACAGTCTTGCCTGGTGATTGTCGAGCGGTGTTCATTCATCCGTTGTCGTAGCGTCTGCATGGTTTCCCCAATGTACCATGCCTCAGGACATCCTTTCCTGCAGCGTATCAGGTAGACAACGTTGGCCAAGTTGCAAGAGTAGGTGCCGTGTACCTGGTAGATGGTGTTCTCACGTGAGATGATGGCATCTGTGTCGATGATCCGGCACGTCTTGCAGAGGTTGCTGTGGCAGGGTTGTGTGGTGTCATGGTCACTGTTCTCCTGAAGGCTGGGTAGTTTGCTACGGACAATGGTCTGTTTGAGGTTGTGCGGTTGTTTGAAGGCAAGAAGTGGGGGTGTGGGGATGGCCTTGGCGAGATGTTCGTCCTCATCAATGACGTATTGAAGACTCTGGAGGAGATGCCGTAGCTTCTCCCCTCCAGGGAAGTACTGGACGACGAAGGGTACTCTGTCCACTACA
This sequence comes from Mustelus asterias, assembly GCF_964213995.1. NCBI lineage: Eukaryota > Metazoa > Chordata > Chondrichthyes > Carcharhiniformes > Triakidae > Mustelus > Mustelus asterias. The sequence continues at coordinate 73,576,388 of NC_135801.1, read as the reverse complement.
CTACCCTTTTCCTCTGCCCTGGCAACCGGCCACTCACACCCATTGTCTCACCACATACACATCCTGCCTCGATGCTACCCCTAAAGTAGGCATAGTGTCAGTATCTGAGGTAGTGATTAGAGAGTGAGATCAGGTGTTTCTTCATCATCAGTCTCTTCTTCCTCTTTCAGTTCTGCTCAGGCTGCAGTGCTTGGCTAACTGAAAGGAGGAACTCACAGAAGTAGCGTTGTGGTGAGGGGAGGCAAGGGAAAGCAAGAGGTGCATGCGACACTATCTGCAACATGGAAATTCGAAGAGATTGTGGAGTGGGGGATGACGGAATGAGCATATTTTAATGCTTTCAGCCCAGCCTCTGGTCACAACTTCAGTCATGACACTCCAATGATGATAAACACCGTCTCCTCCAGAGAGGCGAGGGCATGAAGACACATTTGTTCACTGCCAGTTAGGTGCTGCTGTTATGTACCACATTGTCCTGTAAGAGGGAGCGATGTCTGTTCGGCTGACGTGCCTATCATGGAGAATTGCTGGTAGTATACTAAACCATAAAGATGGGTGTGAAGCTTGCAACAGTGCTGAGTACGAGTGTGAGATTAAGTTATGAGCATGAGGTATGAGTATGGTTGATAGAGAGTATTGGTGGGTGAGTGAAAGGTGGTAATGAATTAGCAGTGTGCGAGGCTAATGGTTCACGTGTAAGGATATGGCACATGACGATTATGTTGATTATCTTGCCCATTGATGGGAAGCCATTAAACCTCTTGCGGCACTGCATTGAGATCCTCAAGGCAATACTGCTGCATTGACCAAGACAGCTGTCTGCTCCCGCTGCCTTTGCAGTGTCTGGAAGACCCCTAATTCCCTTTGCTTAGAGGAACTGCTGCACCAAGATCTCACAGGCACGTCGGATACGCTTGGAGGATGCTCCCTCCCATGTTGTGCCATTTTTGGGTTTTCTTCCTTTTGAGCCCAGCCACTTCTGTTAACCTGCTGCAGCCAGAATGCACCTCCCCTTTCAAAGGCGCAGGCTGGGTTTAAGTAATGTTAGTCTTATATGGTTTTGTGCCCCCTGCAACTTATTGCCTGCTGCAATCAATGAGAAAGCAGCACAAAGTTTGCATGCTGCCTACAATGCAGGTTAAATGCCCTTTGTGATTTCTGGGTCTGTTTTTGGGGCTATCCAGTTTATGCCTCTATTATTCTCTGGTTCTAAGAGTAACAATCTGAACTTCAGTACAAGACGGGTGAGTCCTAATTGCAGGAGTATTTCAGCACTTTCATTTCTCCAAAAATAAGATTTATTTTTCTGCTTGCTATACTGACCTTTAATGTAATTGCATATTGATGCGCGATAAATCACACGGGAGGCTGGATGTACCCGGGAAATAAAGGCTTTTATTACCAACAATAACGGAGCTACTATATACAATATACAATCCCAGACTAAAGGGTCACCAGACAGAGCAGTGGCCTTTATACATCTCCAGGAAGGCGGAGCCAACTGGAGTGTACCATAGGACAATATTAACAGGTAGAACAGCCCAACCCTAACCCCAACAGTAACATATCTACAAACCCATAGTGCTGGCCAACCATGGCTCAGCACTCCTGGTGGTAACCAACAATGGTTCACCACACATATATGTAAGCAGAAAAAGAAGGCTAATGCTTTATCACTGGAAAGAACTATTTCCCAAATATTGCTCAGCAATGCCTGTTATGTGACACCATCAGCAACATTTTCTTTGGTAAGATTGAAAATGACCAAACTCGCACATGCGTAAACTTGAATAAAACATGCTCACGATTCAGGTTACACATTACATCAGAAGGACAGATAATTAAACACTCTCCTAAATATTGTAGCCATGATCTGGAAGGGAACACAGCAGCGTGGAAAGAACTGAAAAAAAATGGACATTTCAACATTGTAACAACTGGATGAGAGCTCTGGCTGATTCTGATAGTATTCCAATTCCAGTGTTGATGGCAGACTGTTGGATCACATTCCCAGGAAAAGACAAAAGATCCAATTGCTCTGGGAGGGTCTCTGCTGTTGCCTTCGAGTTTCCAAGTTGCCTTGTAAAGGGTGAAATTTCTGCACCGCTAACAAAGTAAGGCTCCTCCCATTCGCTGCGCTCAATTGGCATTTATTGACTCTTTATTGCAAGATGGTACGTTCAATGAGTTGAGGTGTTCACATTGGAGAACATGGGACCCACCATCAGAGTCTCCAAGTCAGAGCAATGGATAGAGATTCAGAAGAAATCTGAGGTAACAGTCCTTAATTTTACCCCCGCTTTGCACTCCTAGGGTGTTAGGGCGGCACGGTAGCACAGTGGTTAGCACTGCTGCTTCACAGCTCCAGGGTCCCGGGTTCGATTCCCGGCTCGGGTCACTGTCTGTGTAGAGTTTGCACATTCTCCTCGTGTCTGCGTGGGTTTCCTCCGGGTGCTCCGGTTTCCTCCCACAGTCCAAAGATGGGCGGGTTAGGTTGATTGGCCAGGTTAAAAAATTGCCCCTTAGATTCCTGGGATGCGTAGGTTAGAGGGATTAGCGGGTAAATATGTGGGGGTAGAGCCTGGGTGGGATTGTGGTCGGTGCAGACTCGATGGGCCGAATGGCCTCCTTCTGCACTGTAGGGTTTCTATGATTTCAAAGCTTGCAAGGTCACTCCCACCTGACAGGCAGCTAACCAAGAGATCTCCTGACTGTATGAGTCAGGGGGACACGAGAGATACACCTGACTGGCATTCATGCCTATCTGCCTCATGTTAATTAGAGCTCATTTCAAAGTCAGAAGTAAACATTGCCTACACAATGTGCCATGCTTGCACCTAAAGTATGGACTGTGCAGTGCAATTCCTGTAGGGATATCTAATTTACATAATTGAAATAGGCTTTCAGCACAACGTTCCTATGCAAAACGGAGCTGTGATTCTCCTTATGGGGTTTGTGGGAAAACATGTGAGTGGCAAGGGCTGATGTACTCTTATAAGGAAGGCAGCTTTTGCTTGGAGATTGACTTACAGGTCAGTTTGGCTGCAGATTAAGAAAGAGAGATTGAAAGTTTGATTGCAAGTGGTGCCTCTGAGGATAGTGACAATTTATGGGGGGCAATAGAATACAATGAGCTTGGAAGACAGTGGCTATTTGTATCATTGCTCTTTCTTCTGTACACTGCTCATGGGAACAAGCAAGAAAGGAGTTTTGCCGAGTAGAGAATTCTTCTAAGATAAGAAATGCTGAAAAACGAAGGGACAGCTGGACAGTGCATGGACCTAGTGCTTAGCCCGCAATATACAACCACTTCTACAAAGCACATTAATCCCATTTACTGATTAAACCTCCTACACAGGTGAAGCCGCTGCAAAAGGGATGGACTTCCTTTCATTCGGTCAAATGTGTGCACGGTTGTAGAAGATCGCCTGACTGTTGATCGAGTGAAATCTTTGGACAAGTCAAGGGTCGTTCTTTGGAACCCTTCACTTTGGGGAACCCAAACCCATCACGCTAAGTGCTGGTTTAATCTTTTTCCATTGAGAAAGTGACAAATGTATTAGTCTCCGCAAAGAAGATTGCAGTGTTCTGCTTGGTGCATCGGATATATGACTGGACTATTAAGGGTTATTAGTAATAACTCTGAATGAGACAATACCATAACCATTCAATGAGGTGGTCATTTTCACCACAACAGGCATCACTGTGCTTATAGTGGATGTCACCTGAAGGTCAACATGCAGTAGGCGGCACAATTCAATGACTTTTTCACCACAAAATAATAGACCGTAAAGGCAGATTACTTTCAGGCTGCCTACTTGTGCCTTAGCTGTTTGTGCTTGGCACCTGGCATCTTGTGTCCCAAAACATCTGCTTCACCTCCCTCCATGGGAATTCTTCTTCCTCCTTTAAATTCAACACAGCCGTTAGAAGGCTTTGTTCATTGCAAAGCTCCACAACGTACAAATACGTTGCTATATTTATGCCGTTGTGACTGATGTTTATCCTGATTTTTTTTGTCCGTTTTAGCTAATGCAGGCCCAGAGGAATGGTCATGGTCAGCACTACATTCAGTAGCAGGTGTGTACTGCTGGCAGCAAGAATGCTTGCTGTTGTGGCATGCTGTTGGAAGGAAATCACAGCAAACAGCAAATAATAGCCAAAATGTACAATGTTGATTTTGTCAATTGCAATCAGAATGCAAGTCTCACAAATATGGTAACCTAGTTATAGGTGGACAGCTTGCAAACCCACCAGTGCCAGTCTTTTGAAAGTCACCTGGTAAAGTGTGATGCAAAACAGCATGGAAAATTCAGTGTGGGAACAGATTGTAACCATGTATTTCATTGCAGACTGGTTAATAAGGCCACCACAAGCACATATTGCCGCCTTAAATTTGTACTTGTAGTGGTATTGGATTCTCAGTTTTCCAATCCGATGGCATTACCAATTCTCTGGTTTATTATCAAATGACATTATCACTATGCCACTGTCTCTCCCTACAGAGTCAGCCAGGCTGAGCGAGGTGGGGGAAGAAGACTGATAACAGGTGCCTCTATGCCAAGCAGGGAAAAAGGACCAATTTTGGGTTAACCATCAGAGTGCGAAAGAGGACAGATTCCTGGTTTAAAGACAAGAGACTTACGAGGTGTTAAAGACCACAGAATCACCAATGGGTACCTTGCTACGAGAAGTCCATTTGATTTTGTTTAAAAGTATAGATTTCTGGGGCTCACAGAAGATTCATCCTGCTGGGGCATGGAGAAGAGATCCTGTTAAAACTGGGAGGATCTTGTAATTTTAAAAACAATACTACATTTCTGCTGCGAGTGCACTGTAATGTATAAACATGGCATAGGGTTTTTGGTTGTGTTAAGAAATTAATAGGTAATTAAAAAGGTAACCCTTTCTGTAGTTTAGTGTATTGCCTACTAAGGAATATTCAATCTATATTGATTTTAATGTTAAAGTAAAAGTCTTAAAATATGAAATCTTGTGTGACCCTTTGATTTGGTCACTGGGAAATTCAGGTCTCTTTTTAAAAGTTATTGGCCTCTACAGGGATGACAACAATACAGTTATCAGCTTTTTGTTTGCATAAACAAACATAACTTGTCATGCATCTCCAACCCACAACCACACTTGCAGCCTGATCATATATACACAATAGCAACAGAGTCCCCAATCAATGAGAAAGCACGTCCATTATTCGAGTGAAATCAATCTTCAATTGATGAACAATTATCATTGAGGGGGGCTCATCAGCTCATAGCTGATACGAGTCATTTTGGGGTTGCTTAAAAAAATTCTCCACATTTTCCCTCTGCTTTTTCTACCAACTATCTTCAATCTGTGTCCATTCATCACTGACCTATCCATGCACCACTGCAAACAACTTGTCTATCCCGTTGTAATCTATCAATATTTTGAAAACCTCTATTAAATCTCCCGTTGACATTTTGATCAGGGATAGTCGGCATGGCTTTGTCAGAGGGAGGTAATGTCTAAAAAAATTGATTGAATTTTTCAAGCAGGTGATCGGGTGTGTAGATGAGGGTCGTGCAGTTGACATAGTGTCACAATAGGATGCTATTAAAATGATTTTTTTTTTGTACAACAAGTAAAAGCAAACTGCTATGTATTTTGTGAACCATGTCTGGGCAGCACTTAAGAGAAAGAATAGAACAGGGAACAGGATGTTCTTTGCAAATGATACAATTAGAGATTTCTTTGTGAGCCAGCAAGCAGTTTAGTCACAGATGGGGTCTTGAAGCAGAAGCAGCAGCAGCAGGAGAGGGGGGGGGGGGGGGGAAGCCATCTTCAGGAAACAGCTCAACTAGAGATGAGATCGTAGAATCATAGAATTCTTACAGTGCAGGAGGCAGTTATTCGGTCTATCGAGTCTACATCGACAACAATCCTACCCAGGCCCTTTCCCCGTAACCCCACATATTTACCCTGCTATTCCCTCTAACCTACGCACACTGGGACACTAAGGGGCAATTTAGCATGGTCAATCAACCTAACCCGCACATCTGTGGAGTGTGGGAGGAAGCCGGAGCACCTGGAGGAAACCCACGCAGACACGGGGAGAATGTGCAAACTCCACACAGACCCAAGCTGGACATCAAACCCGGTTCCCTAGAGCTGTGAGGCAGCAGTGCTAGTCACTGTGCCATCCCTGAAGGTGGCAAAAGCAATTTGTGCAAAAGATCGTTTTCTTCGCTGAACTGAAGACCATTCCCAAGTCTTGGTCATTTAAGCTGTACGATGTGTGATGCGCGATATAACTCACGAGGCGAGAGGTACTCGGGGAAATAAAGGCTTTTATTGACTACAACAATAGAGCTACCATATATAATACACGATCCCAGACTAAAGGGTCCCAGACAGAGCAGTGATCTTTATACCTCTCCCAGGAGGCGGAGCCCGACTGGGATGTACCATTAGAACTATATTACAGGTAGAACAGCCCAACCCTAACCCCAACAGTAACATGTAGAACAGCCCAACCCTAACCCCAACAGTAACATATATACAGACTCATAGTACTGGCCAGACCCTGGCTCAGCACTACCTGGTGGGAACCAACAATGGTTCACCACATTCACCCCTCCTTTGAAAACAAAGGCCGGCGGGGTACAAAACACAGAACAATTGTTCATCAGTCTATAAGTTCAGACGGTCTGGGGGACCGCACCGTCGTTGTGACCTCCTCAACACCGGTGATGACACCGGTGTAGGCACTCGCGGTGGCGTTCTCCCCAAGGCGGTGTCCAACGGCTTCTCCAATGTCTCACGGGCCGGTAGACCCCGAGATGGTGACAATCTGCTGAACTCGGGCACGCCTTGAAGTGGCGACCATCTCCTGGACTCAGGCAAGCTGTACACGGGAGTAAAAAGGTTAAGTAATGGTCCCGATGCTGCCCACGCCGTGTCAGGAGGGGAAACAATAGTTGGGGGGTCTCTAACAGGAGGTATGGGAGCGACAGGGATTTCCAAGCCCCCTGCTGGCGCCAGGTCTCGAATCGAGACCGTGTCCTCTCGCCCGTCAGGATATGCCACATAGGCATACTGAGGGTTGGCGTGGAGGAGATGGACCTGTTCAACCAAAGGGTCGGACTTGCGGGTCCTAACATGTCGCCGCAGGAAGACAGGTCCTGAGTACGTCAACCAAGACGGTAATGAGGTCCCAGAGGAAGACTTCCGAGGGAATGAAAACAGTCTCTCATGGGGAGTAGCGTTGGTTGCCGTACACAGGAGTAAGCGATGGAGTGGAGCGCATGAGGGAGCACCTCTTGCCAACGGGAGACTGGAAGGCCTTTAGACTTCAACGCCAGTAAGACAGCCTTCCAGACTGTAGCATTCTCACGTTCAACCTGTCCGTTACCCCTAGGGTTGTAGCTCGTGGTTCTACTAGAGGCAATTCCGTATGAGAGCAGGAATTGCCTCAAGTCATCGCTCATGAACGACGAGCCCCTATCGCTATGGATGTAACAGGGGTACCCGAACAGGGTGAAAAGATCACGAAATGCCTTGATAACCGTGGCAGCGGTCATATCGGAACAAGGAATGACAAAGGGGAATCGTGAGTACTCATCAACCACATTGAGGAAGTACACGTTCCGATCTGTCGAGGGAAGGGGGCCCTTAAAATCTACACTCAGTCTTTCGAATGGACCAGTGGCCTTAACGAGTTGTGCCCTGTCTGGTCGGTAGAAGTGCGGTTTGCATTCCGCGCATACCCGGCAGCTTCTGGTTATAGACCTGACACCCTCCACCGAGTAGGGTAGATTCCGGGCTTTTATGAAGTGGAAGAGCCGAGTGACCCCCGGATGGCAGAGGTAATTGTGGAGAGCCTGCAATCGATTCTCCTGCATACTAGCGCATGTTCCACGCGACAGGGCATCCGAGGGCTCGTTGAGTTTCCCTGGACGATACATGATGTCGTAATTATAGGTGGAGAGTTCGATTCTCCACCTCAAGATCTTATCGTTCTTGATCTTGCCCCGTAACGTGTTATTGAACATGAACGCCACGGACCGCTGGTCCGTGAGCAGGGTGAACCGTTTTCCCGCCAAGTAATGGCGCCAATGCCGGATGGCCTCCACAATGGCCTGGGCCTCCTTTTCCACCGCCGAATGTCGAATTTCAGGGCCTTGGAGGGTGCGAGAGAAAAAGGCGACGGGCCTGCCCGCCTGGTTAAGTGTGGCGGCCAGGGCGAAATCCGATGCATCACTCTCCACCTGGAAGGGGATGGACTCATCGATAGCGTGCATCGTGGCTTTCGCCATGTCGGCTTTTAGTTTTTCAAAGGCCAAACGAGCCTCTGGTGCTAGGGGAAAAGAGATAGACTTGATGAGCGGACGGGCTTTGTCCGCGTAATTGGGAACCCACTGTGCGTAGTAAGAGAAGAAGCCTAAGCATCTTCTCAGTGCTTTTACGCTAGTGGGCAGGGGAAGTTTGAGGAGGGGACGCATACGGTCTGGATCAGGGCCAATGACCCCGTTTTCCACCACGTATCCGAGGATAGCTAGGCGGCGCGTGCGAAATACACACTTCTCCCTGTTGTAGGTCAGATTCAGGCGAGATGCAGTGCGTAGGAATCTAAGAAGGTTGGCATCGTGGTCCTGCTGGTCATGGCTGCAGATGGTGACGTTATCCAGGTACGGGAAGGTAGCCCGCAGTCCGTTATGGTCCACCATTCGGTCCATAGCACGCTGGAAGACTGAGACCCCATTCGTGACACCAAAAGGAACCCTTAGAAAATGGTACAAGTGACCATCCGCCTCAAAAGCCGTGTATTGTCGGTCCTCTGGGCGAATGGGGAGCTGGTGGTAAGCAGACTTTAGGTCGATGGTGGAGAACACCCGGTACTGCGCAATCTGGTTGACCATGTCAGATATGCGTGGGAGGGGATACGCATCCAGCTGCGTGTATCTGTTAATGGTCTGACTATAGTCTATGACCATCCGGGGTTTGTTCCCACTCTTGACCACCACGACCTGCGCTCTCCAAGGACTAGCGCTCGGTTGTATGATCCCTTCCTTGAGGAGCCGCTGAACCTCAGATCGAATGAAGATCCGATCCTCAGCGCTGTAACGCCTGCTCTTAGTCACGATAGGCATGCAGCCTGGCACGAGATTCTGGAATAAAGAGGGTGTGGTAATCTTAAGCCTCGAGAGGCTACAGATGGAGCGCGTTGGGCAATTTAGAAGCTGTGAGTCTCCCACTGAAAGCGGAGGGAGTGGCCCACCGTACTGTAGGGTTACACTCTTCAAGTGGACCATGAAATTTAGTCCTAGGAGTATTGGCGCGCAAAGGTGCGGTAACACCGGGAGCTTGAAGCTCTCGTAAACCGTGCCCTGCACCGTCAGATTTACCACGCAACTCCCTAGCACGGTGACAGACCGGGACCTTGACGCCATCGAAATTGTCTGCTTGACAGGCTGAATCCGGAGGCCACACCGCTTCACGGCGTCTGGGTGAATGAAGCTCTCCGTGCTCCCGCTGTCAAACAGACAATAAATCGTGCGTTTGTTTACCTGTATGTCCATCATGGACTTGTCGAGTCTGTGAGGCTTTGCTTGGTCCAGGATGATCGACGCCACCGTTGGTTCGTGGGTGCCACTGCAGGCAGCTGAGATGGATGATGACGACCCCTGCTGGACATTCGCGGTCGGTGCCGACCAAAATGGCTGCCCCCATAGGTCGCACGTGGGCGATGGCGCCAAAACCAGCGGCCCCTGGTGGTCGCGCGTCTCTTGCGACTCCGTCGTCTGGAATGGCAACGTCCAGGCCTCGCACGTGGAAGAAGCCCTTGACGATGCCGACGACGAGGAAACCGGCTCCGGGGAGTCACACGCCGCACTGCTGTTCCTAGATGGAAGTTTGGATCGGCATACCTTCGAATAATGCCCCTTCTTGCCGCAGGCGGAGCACAACACCGCTTTAGCGGGACATCGCTGCCGAGGGTGCTTCACTCCCCCACAGAAGTAACCCCGCGGGCCGCCTGGAGCTGCTGCCGTCGTCAGGCCCGAGGGTGGGAACGCAATCACGCAGTTTTTCGGTCCCGCTGAATGAAGTGGGGTCTGTGACTGCCCCTGCCACGCTGTCTCCACGTGGTCGTCGGGGTACATCGCCAGACTTTTGGAGGCCGTTTCTAGCGCATCCGCTAGCTCTATGGACTTAGTGAGATCGAGATTACCTTGCTCCAACAGCCGAAGGCGGATGTAAGACGAGCCGATTCCCGCCACAAACGCATCTCGAGCGAGGTCGTTCATGTTCTGGTCTGCCGACACTGCTTTGCAGTTACAGCCCCTGGCTAGCTGTAGGAGCTCGCACGCGTACTGTTCCGTCGTTTCGCCGGGCTGCCGCCGTCGAGTGGCTAAGAGATATCGAGCATGCACCTCGTTCGGCGGTTTAGTGTAGCGCTTCTTAAGAAGCTCGAGGGCCCCTTTGTAGTCGGTGGCCGCACGGATCGCTAAATATACAGCGTCGCTTACCCTCGCATGGAGGACCCGGAGTCTGTCGGCGTCAGTGGTGACCGCTGCGGAGGCTTCGAGGTAATCCTGAAAGCATTTCAACCAGTGGTCGAAGGTGTTCGAGGCGCCCGCCGCACGTGGGTCCAACGTAAGCCGTTCGGGTTTAAGCATTTGCTCCATGTTCTCTGTGTCGTTTTTTTTTCAACGAAGAGAGTTCAATTGTAGTCAATAAAATTGATGCGCGATATAACTCACGAGGCTAGAGGTACTCGGGGAAATAAAGGCTTTTATTAACTACTACAATAGAGCTACCATATATAATACACGATCCCAGACTAAAGGGTCCCAGACAGAGCAGTGATCTTTATACCTCTCCCAGGAGGCGGAGCCCGACTGGGATGTACCATAAGAACTATATTACAGGTAGAACAGCCCAACCCTAACCCCAACAGTAACATGTAGAACAGCCCAACCCTAACCCCAACAGTAACATATATACAGACTCATAGTACTGGCCAGACCCTGGCTCAGCACTACCTGGTGGGAACCAACAATGGTTCACCACAATGTGGTATTCACCATTAGATTTGACCAATAGGTTTGTGGTTATTGTTTGGGAAATGGGGTCTCAGCAGAATTTAGGTTCAGAGGAAACATATATTTTTGGGTTTTCAGTCTTTGAGGGACTAAATGCTTACTGTTAATTTGCTGAAGTACAAGATTGTTCTTTGTAGTGTTTTATTATCTTTCTTCTCCTTAATAAATACTTGTATTTGTTTGTTTAACAAAAGAGAGGTCTGAGTTCTCATTGTTTCCGCAAATGTATCTTGCTAATATCAAAACAACCAAACAAAACCAGTGTTTCAGGTTGGAACACTCTCGGGGTGTTGTAACAGTAGTTCATGTGGATTTCAGCAATGCCTTTGACAAGGTCCCAAAGGGAGATTGATAAAGAAGGTAAAAGCATTTGGGATCCAGGGTAACTTGGCAAGTTGGATTCAAAACTGACTTAGTGGTAGAAGACAGAGAATGGTGGTAGAAGGCTGTTTGTGTGACTGGAGGCCGGTGTCCAATGGAGAATGGCCTCCTTCTATAAGGATCAGTGCTAGGCCCCTTATTGTTCGTGATGCAGAAAAACAATGAGAACGTGGGGGGGGGAGGGGTTGGTAAGAATGCGGGTGGAGAGGTGGTAGTGATAAGTAAGTTTATAGATGACACGAAGATTGGTTGGTTAACCAAGGAGGGTGGTTAAATGATGAGGAAGAAGGTCTTAGGTTGCAGGAAGATATAGATGTGTTGGTCAGAAGGACAGATTAGTGGCAAATCGAATTTAACCCTGAAAAGTATAAAGGGATGCAATTATGTTGAGTGATGAGTGGCAAGACTAGGGAGTAACCAATGAATGGCAGGAAGCTCAGAGGAACAGAGGGATCTTGAGTTGCATGTCCACATATCCCCGAAGGCGGCAGGACAGGTTAATAGGGTAGTTCAGAATACACATGGGCCTTTATCAGTCGCAGCATAGATTATAAGAGCAGGGAGGTTATGTGGGAGCTGTACAAAACTGTGTTCAGGACACAACTGGAGTCCTGTGTGCAATTCTGGTTGTCTCCCTATAGGAAGGATGTGATTGCACTGGAGAAGGTGCAGAGGAGATTCACCAGGATGTTGCTTGAGATGGAGCATCTAAGCTATTAAGAAAGGCTGGATAGACTTGTGCTGTTTTCTTTAGAACGTAGAAAGAACATAGAAAAACTACAGCACAAAACAGGCCCTTCGGGCCCACAAGTTGTGCCGAACATATCCCTACCTTTTAGGCCTACCTATAACCCTCCATCCTATTAAGTCCCATGTACTCATCCAGGAGTCTCTTAAAAGACCCTATTGAGTTTGCCTCCACCACCACTGATGGCAGCCGATTCCACTCGCCCACCACCCTCTGTGTGAAAAACTTATCCCTAACATCTCCCCTGTACCTACCCCCCAGCACCTTAAACCTGTGTCCTCTCGTAGCAGCCATTTCCACCCTGGGAAAAAGCCTCTGAGAGTCCACCCGATCTATGCCTCTCAACATCTTATATACCTCTATTAGGTCTCCTCTCATCCTACGTCTCTGCAAGGAGAAAAGACTGAGCTCCCTCAGCCTATCCTCATAAGGCATGCCACTCAATCCAGGCAACATCCTTGTAAATCTCCTCTGCACCCTTTCAATCATTTCCACATCCTTCCTGTAATGAGGCGACCAGAACTGAGCACAGTACTCCAAGTGGGGTCTGACGAGAGTCTTATATAGCTGCATCATTATCCCCGGACTCCTAAACTCAATCCCTCGATTGATAAAGGCCAGCACATCATACGCCTACTTAACCACCTCCTCCACCTGCGGGGCCGATTTTAGAGTCCTATGGACCTGGACCCCAAGGTCCTTCTGATCCTCTACAGTACTAAGAGTCTTTCCCTTTATATTGTACTCCTTCATCCCATTTGACCTGCCAAAATGGACCACGACGCATTTATCTGGGTTGAAGTCCATCTGCCACTTCTCCGCCCAGTCTTGCATCCTATCTATGTCCCTCTGTAACTTCTGACATCCCTCCAGACTATCCACAACCCCACCAACCTTCGTGTCATCGGCAAACTTACCAACCCATCCCTCCACTTCTTCATCCAGGTCATTTATGAAAATGACAAACAGCAAGGGTCCCAGAACAGATCACTGGGGCACACCACTGGTGACCGACCTCCATTTAGAAAAAGACCCATCTATACATACTCTCTGCCTCCTTTGGGCAAGTCAGTTCTGGATCCACAGGGCAGCAGCACCTTGGATCCCATGCCCTCTCACTTTTTCGAGAAGCCTTGCATGGGGGACCTTATCGAACGCCTTGCTAAAATCCAGATAAACCACATCTACCACTTTCCCTTCGTCAATGTGTTTAGTCACATTTTCTAAGAACTCCACCAGGCTCGTAAGGCACGATCTGCCTTTGACAAAGCCATGCTGAGTATTCTTGAGCATACTAAACCTCTCTAAATGCTCATAAATCTTGTCCCTCAGGATCTTCTCCATCAGCTTACCAACCACTGAGGTTAGACTCACCGGTCGGTAATTTTCTGGGCTATCCCTATTCCCCTTCTTGAAAATAGGAACCACATCCGCAATCCTCCAATCCTCCGGCACCTCTCCTGTCTCCATCAATGACGCAAAGATCATCGCCAGAGGCTCTGCAATCTCTTCCCTCGCCTCCCACAGTAACCTGGGGTACATCCCATCCGGACTGGGGCGACTTATCTATCTTGATGCCATTCAAAGATTCCAGCACAACCTCTTTGTTAAAGCCCACATACTCAATCTTTTCAGTCCACCGCAAGCCCGCAGTACATCCACCCAGGTCCTTCTCCTCTGTGAAAACTGAGGCAAAATACTCATTAAGCACCTCTGCCATTTCTACTGGTTCCGTACAGATTTTCCCACCTTCACCTTTTATAGGCACTATTCCTTCACATCTCATCCTTTTACTCTTCACATATTTATAGAACGCCTTAGGGTTTTCCTTAATCCTACCTGCCAAGGCCTTCTCGTGACCCCTTCTGGCTCTCCTAATTTCCTTCTTTAGTCCCTTCCTACAAGCCATATACTCATCTAGATCCCTGTCTTCGCCAAGCTCTCTGAACCTTTTGTATGCTTTCCTTTTCTTCTTGACCAGGTCCCGCACAGCTTTCGTGCACCACGGTTCCTTTAACCTACCAACTCCTCCCTGTCTGCTCGGAACGTTGTCCTGTAGAACTCTAGACAGACATTCCTTGAAAAACTGCCACCTCTCTTCAGTACATTTCCCCGAGAATACCTCCTTCCAATTTACTCCTCTAATTTGCTGCCTTATGTCTTCATATTTACCCTTACTCCATATAAACGCTTTCCTAGCTTGCCTGATCCTCTCTTTTTCCAATGCAAGCATAAAGGAGATAGAATTATGGTCACTATCCCCAAGATGCTCTCCCACTGAGAGATCTGACACCTGTCCAGGCTCATTGGTCAGTAACAGATCAAGTACAGCCTCTCCTCTTGTAGGCTTGTCCACATGCTGTGTCAGGAAACCCTCCTGAACACACCTAATGAACTCCTCCCCATCCAATCCCCTTACCCTAGGGATATTCCAATCTATGTTTGGGAAATTAAAGTCTCCCATCACAACAATTCTGCTATTATTACAACTCTCCAGGATCTGTTTCCCTATCTGCTCCTCCACCTCCCTGTTACTATTGGTTGGCCTATAGAAAACTCCCAGCAAAGTGATCGACCCCTTCCCACTCTGAACTTCCACCCACAGAGACTCTGTAGACAATCCCTCCACAGCATACACCTTCTCTACATCTGTGACACTATCCCTGATCAGCAGTGCCACTCCACCCCCTCTCTTGCCTCCCTCCCTGTCCTTCCTGAAACATCTGAATCCCGGCACTTGGAGTATCCAGCCCTGTCCCTGAGACATCCAAGTCTCCATAATGGCCACCACATCACATTTCCAGGCATCGATCCACGCTCCGAGCTCATCCCCTTTATTCACTATAGTCCTGGCATTAAAGTAAACACATCTCAATCCTTTGGTCTGAGCTCTCCCCTTCTCTATCCCCCGTCCATCCTCCCTCTTGCACTGTCTATAACCCTTCTCAGTTTGCGAGCTAACTTCCTCGCTCCCAGTCACCTTGTCTCGATCCCCTCCCCCCAACCTATCTAGTTTAAACTCTCCCCAGTAGCCTTAGCAAACCTTCCCGCCAGGATATTGGTCCCCCTGGGATTCAAGTGCATACCTGCCCCTCAAGAGGTCCCAATGGTCCAGGAACCTGAATCCCTGCCCCCTGCACCAGTCCCTCAGCCACACATTCATCCTCCACCTCACTCCATTCCTGCCCTCACCCTCCTGTGGCACAGGCAGCAATCCTGTGATTACTACCTTTGCTTTCCTCCTTCTCAGCTGTCTCCCTAATTCCCTATACTCTCTTTTCATGACCCCCTTCTCCCTTCCTTCCCACATCAGCGGTACCAATATGTACCACCTCCTCTGGCTCCTCTCCCTCCCCCCTCAGGATTTCTGGGAATCGACCAGCGACATCCTGGATCCTGGCCCCAGGGAGGCAGACCACCATCCGAGACTCCCGCCTGCCTCTGCAAAAACGCCTGTGCGACCCCCTTACTGTCAAGTCCCCGATTAACACTGCCTTCCTCCTCTTTTCCTTAGCCCTCTGAGTTACAGGGCTGGCCTCCATTCCGGAGACACGGCCACTGCTGCTTCCCCCAGGCAGGCTGTCCCCCCTAGCAGTACTCAGGCAGGAGTACTTGTTGTGTAGGGGCACACCCACCGGGGTGCTCTCAACCACCCTAGCCTTACCCTTCCTGGCCGTGACCCACTTGGCCTCCACCCGTGGCCCTGGTGTGACCACCCGATGACAGCTCTTGTCTATCACCTCCTCATTCTCCCTTAACAGCCTACTAAGATCCTCGAGCTGCAGTTCCAGCTCCTTCACATGCTCCTTAAGCTCCTTTAGAGCAGAGAAGGTTGACGGGGGACCTGATCAAGATGTATGAGATAATGAGGGGAATGGACAGGGTGAATAGGGAGCAGCTGTTCCCCTTAGTTGAAGGGTCAACAGCCAGGGGCATAATTTTAAGGCGAGGGCAGGGGGATTAGCAGGAATGTGAGGAAATATTTTTTCAATCAAAGGATAATGGGAGTCTGGAAAGCACTGCATGGGAGGGTAGAGGCAGGAAACCTCACAACCTTTAAAAGATACATGGATGAGCACTGGACATGTCATAACATTCAAGGTTATGGGCCGAGTGCTGGAAAGTGGGATTCATGAAGATTTACTGTTGTTTTGTCAGTGCAGACTCAATGGGTCAAAGGGCCTCTTCTGTACTGTATGACACTATGACATTCATTGGTTGCTATATTGCTTCTTCTCAAACTGGCAAAATAGACCCTTTTGAGAAACACAACTAAGGCCTTTATTGGCCTCCAGTCTCTCTCTCTCCCATTCGCTTGGAAAACCAGTCCAAACACTTTTGCTACTCAGGTCAGTGTTGATCAAAAGTTGCATAATAGGGGTAGTCATGTTGGGACAGCGCTCTGACAAATTTCCACTGCACATCTCTCAGGAACTGGCTGGAAATTGGATCAGCTGCCTGTTGCATGGAGGTGGGCAATCAAAGAAAATTGTGAGCCCTCCACAATTTGGCAAGATTTTCCAGCTGCTCCGCCATTTTTCTAGTGATGGTGGAGAAGCCTCATCCCCTGCTGGCCCCCAGCTCAATGGAGGCAGCCATCTTGTTACAGTCAGAGGGCCGTCAGAGCTGGAGACTCCATGCCATAAAGAGGGGCTGCATGAATGAAAGTCTGTAATCGCAGCCTAGACCAATCAAGGGAAGAATTTCCTCTACTGGTCCAGATGTTGGTCATTGAATTATTATTGCAGCCCAGCAAGAGTGCCACTATGTTGAGGTGCCCACTGCATCCCTGACCTCCCACAGCAACATTCACTTCTCTCAGTGGACCTCTGATTGGACTGGTAGCATCAGGGATCTGTCCCCCATCTTTACTCGAATGGTGAATGTACAAATACTGAATTTGGAGGCTGCCTTCATGAAGATTGCTCCAACAATCTCGCTGTGGGCAAGTGATAGATTTCAAAACTAACATTTGGTCTCGGCTTTAGAGTCCCAAAGCCCACGGAAAAATCCCGTCCATAGTTTCTTTACAGTTGCTTTTTTGGGTCTATTTTGATTGATTTCTAACCAGTCAGTGGGAACTGGCATCATATTAGAACTGAGCCTGATTAAAGGGCTGGAATTTGCATGGATAGTTGGAGTCAGTGAGGTGATTCAGTGAATTAGAAGCCTAAAATCTTGCATTAAGTTGATCTTTCTCTACATCCTAGCTATGACTGTAACACTACATTCTGCACTCTCTTGTTTCCTTCTCTATGAACAGTATGCTTTGTATGTATAGCACGCAAGAAATAATACTTTTCACTGTATGTTAATACATGTGACAATAATAAATCAAATCAAACCCTGTCACAACTCACCCATCATTCCTCTCCTTGCCATCTTTTGTTTGCTGTCAATTCCACAGTACATCCAATTTAAAATTCTCACCTCTTATTTAAATCTCTTCATGACATTAATTAGTCAAAGTATTAATGATATATCTTGCAGTGTAAGAAACCCAAAGCAAGGAATATAGATTTTTTTTATAAATCTATCCCACTGTCTTGCTGGTGTATCAAACAGGAGGTGGGGGGGCAATGTGACTGGTTATCCATGGAGGGAGTGGGGGGCATGTGACTGGTTATCCATGATGCCATTGTCTGCGGCTATCCTTTACAAGGGGCACTGTTATCAGTTTAATTGATATTGTAGACTCCTATAAATGCTATAAAGGTCCGTCACACCTGTGAACATTTGTTGAAAGTTTGAACATCAACACATTCGCAAAAGCAAAATCTCCAACTGTTAGCAAAAAGAGTGGAGATTTCAAAACAATATTTTGGCATGCATCATCTGAAAAGGTAAATACTCTCAAGGATTGAAATTTCCAATCAACCAACATTGACAATAATGTCCATCAATGTCAAGGTGCTTGAAGCAGCGTCTGCATATTTAAAATATATGTCCATGTTCTGACAGTGTAATCTGCCAAGAATTCACCCAGTATCTCATCATATATTTTCATATATATTGTATTATATAATTTGATTGCCATTCATACAAACACCAGAAGTGTTTTGTTTCTGTCAATTGAACAAATCTTATGAAATGTTACAATGGGATAGTAATCCCTTAGAGAAATAAAAATAATGCTCTTGATCATATTTTAATTAAAGCAAACATCTGTGCGATTTCTGTATAAAGCAGAATAGTTTTCTGCACATTGCTGCGTTGCAGAGATGTTACGTTGCAGAGAGTTAGCAACATACGATAGGACAGACATTTAAAATACAATACTTCCATTTCTTGCCGACCAGGTCTCTGACTGCAGTTTAACCCATTCCTGATAAGGACACCCATCACAGCTGCCCTGCCATATAAAGCTGACAAGGAGCCAGTGAAACCACTTCAGCAAAGGCTCCTTTGTGTTGCCAAAGGAAATTCCAGCCCTTTGTCACCTGGACCTGGGTCTCTGTTGCTCCTTTCCTCCACAACTGCAAGATCCTCACGACTCCCAACCTCCCTCCTCTCCGGACTAACCCTGCTGTCAACAGGCCTTCTATTGGTGCTGGTGAGTAACCTTCAAGTAACCCAGTCTCCTCTCCCCTCATCTTCCCCCAGCCTCCCCATCCCACGACAAACAGGAGAGCCTCTGACCATCAGCATTCTTCATGAAATCACAGCACTGAAAATCTGCAGGTCTCTGAGCAAGACTCCGACACTAGGGCCGGAATTATCCGGCCATTTATGCTCCAACGCTGCTGCAAGTGAGGACGGGGAATTTTGGGACTCAGCCATATTTCCATTCACTGCAGCGGGACCAGACAATCCCGCAGGCGTAAATGGCTGAAGAATTCTGGCCTAGATTGCTGTCTTCTTCCATTGGTTCCCTGCTGGGAGCTAAAATTGGCCTTCTAAATTCACCAAAGATAAGTTTAGTCAATAAGATCACATTCGCAGTTAAAATATCACAGAAACTGATACTTAATCTACTTACCCTAAAAGCCCCTTACCTTAGTATAGTAGCACCAGTAATCACAATGAGGAAGCCTTGACTCACAACAGTGAGTTATTTGAAGGAAAGGTAAAGCTATATATAAATAAGCTCAATACAGGTTGTGGTCTAGTTCCACTGACTCCCAGTCTCACACTAAAAGTTCCCTTCTCCCTTGGCCCATGCCCTAACACTGGGTAAATGCTGGTCCATGCACTGCCTCCTGATGGGCTCTGGGAGATTCCCCATGAACACCCATAAAGGACCCATAAAGGGTCCAAGCTACCGCACTCAGGCTGCTGGGCATGGAGCCAGCTATGCTGTTTATATTCCAATGCTGACTCCAGAGTCTTCCAAAGATAGCAAGTATAATATAAACTTAGGTGGCTTACTGATACCCAGAGGCACAGAACACAACTTCACAAGACAGTTTAACTCAGTAACTCCAAAGGAAAATGGCCACTGGTGGCAAACATAAATGGCCATCAGTGGAAATACTTTGCGCTGGGTGCAAAATGGCCTAAGCACAAGTCGATATTGTTTTTGCATACAATTTACGATTTGGACATCTTCCTCTAACATCAGGGCTGCTTCATAACTAAAAACATGAGATAACAAAGGGTAACTCTACAGAATTTTGCACGTACAAGGTTGTTTGGAGGCACTTGCTTGTATTTTCACAAGCTATTTTCTACTCAAAGTGCACTGTAAAATTCAGACCAGCAGCCCAGTCAACTTCCAACAGTTCACAATGTAAATTAAATGCCAGTTCAATAGACCACTATCAAAAGTTTGGAACATTTATATGGGCACATGGTAAACCAATATGAATTTGTGTCCAACAAAAACTATGACAATGCAGATGCCCAAACCTTTGCCACTTATTTCCAGTATTGTATTTACACATGCCAAAACACCAGCCTTTTCAAAAATACCACTGTGAACACTGACACAAATTTCTTACTGGGGAGATAAAAATCGGAATTCAAATCATATGTAATCGGATAATAAAAAAGTCAGGCAGAGACCATGTAATTGAATCCATAAGCAGAGCTGTTCCTTTTGCATCCAAGATTGGTTATAATTTAATGTTAAGAAGAAAAAAGGCTTGAAAATGGCTCTTAACTGACAGTAAAAGGGAAAGTAAATTTTAGATGAATTTTATAAGTCCCTAGTCAGTCAATTAAACACCATTGTCCACATTAGTCCGCATAAAGCAATGTGATTTGAAACCAATGCCATTTTGCATCAATTCAAAATGTGCCGCACAACTAAAAAATTAATGGTATGAATTCTCAATTTGATCAATTTAGAATTTTTTTTAAAAACTGTCTTCAGTTTTTTGTGACAGCTCCCATTGCCTTGAACCTAGTGTTTGTGTCTTTTGCACAAAGGTAGAGTATGATACCCACTGACAGTACATTATGGAAGCGGTTTTTTTCTGGTATACAGTGAGATTCTCTGCCACTAGTGCATTAGAGAAAAATGGCCATTGCCCTGGATTCTCAAGCAATGGTTGAATAGAATTTGCATCAACATTTATTTCTTACAACTCATCAAATACAAAATTAAATCAAACCAAATTGTACACATTGCATGCAACCAGTCTTAAAGAGGTCAAATAGTGATTATAAAAATGTCTTGACTAATCCTGAGACACTCCTTTAACAGCAAGCTACTCTATCACTCTATGGAGCGGACTGCTGACAAGTCAGTTTAGGCTAGGGCGAAAAATGCATGATCAGCAATCCCTTGAAAAATTATGGCTGAATCAGAAAAGGACTTCACTAGCAATTACGTGTGCCTCCAACATAGCACATCCCTGTACAAACACAGCAAAAGGAGTTGGTGCTTTTAACTCTTGAATGACTAGATTTCTTAAAAATTCAGACCAAAGACTTTTCACTTGAAAAGAGAAAGATTTCTAGTTGGTTTGTTCACTTATGAACTTATTTTTCCCCCTATACAGTAAACGTATTCCACCATATTTTGTTGTAATGTACTGCAGGGTGTCCTAATATATAGCCAGTTCATTCTAATGCACTGAAATGTGCAGCAAAAATTGCAATCATTCAATGAATTGGATTAAATAAAAGTTAATCTTTCAAATGAAAGGTTAAACCAAGGCCTCATCTGTCCAGATGTAAAAGATCCCACGGTAATATTTTGAAGAGGAGGAGTATTCTCCCAGTGCCTTGGTCATTATCTCATTTCTATTTCTGCATGCAAATGAGTGCTTATTTCCTACACTTCAACTGTACTTCATTTATTGTAAAACACATTGATACCTGAGGTTGTGAAAGACATTAAGTATTTCTTTTCTTCAATACATTCTAATATTGTGTAGTGCACAGGACAGCACAATGGCATAGTGGCTAGCACTGCTGCCTCATATAGCCAGGGACCGAGGTTCAATTCCTGTCTTGGGTCGCTGTCTGTGCAGAGTCTGCATGTTCTCCCAGTGTCTGCGTGGGTTTCCTCCGGGTGCTCCAATTTTCTACCACAGTCTGAAAGACGTGCTGGCTAGGTGCATTGGTCATGCTAAATCCTCCTTCAGTGTACCCGAACAGGCGTCGGAGTGTGGCAACTAGGGGATTTTCACAGTAACTTCATTGCAGTGTTAATGTAAGCCTACTTGTGACACTAATAAATAAACTTAAACATTTAAAAAGGGCACTTCAGTGGGTTTTTGTACACACTAATATATTGCAGAATATTTTGATGTATTGTAGAACTTATCAATATATCCCAGCATATTGTGGCGTACAGCAATGCCGTCAACGGCTGTGGCGGCAGTACCTCAATTGAGGATGGCGTCTTTGTTGCGAGCTTGTTTCATTGGTTGTCATGTGACTGAACAGCTGGATTCTGGACCCACAGGTCTTTGAACAATTGGTGCAGGTTGTGGGATCCAGAGTATAGGATTTGCTTCCTTTTCTTTCCTTCTCTTCAACCGTCCTGCCTCATCGAGATATTGGTACTTAAAGAGTGATGCCGCTTGATGAGCAAGTTGTAGCCTTTCAAATGATGATACAAAGATAGGTGGAGGGGCAGGTAGTATTGAGGAGGTGGGGAGGCTGCAGAAAGATTTAGACAGTTTAGGAGAGTGGTCCAAGAAGTGGCTGATGAAATTCAACATGGGCAAGTGCGAGGTCGTACACTTTGGAAAAAAGAATAGAGGCATGGACTATTTTCTAAACGGTGACAAAATTCATAATGCTAAAGTGCAAAGGGACTTGGGAGTCCTAGTCCAGGATTCTCTAAAGGTAAACTTGCAGGTTGAGTCCGTAATTAGGAAAGCAAATGTAATGTTGTCATTTATCTCAAGAGGCTTGGAATACAAAAGCAGGGATGTACTTCTGAGGCTTTATAAAGCACTGGTTAGGCCCCATTTGGAGTACTGTGAGCAATTTTGGGCCCCACACCTCAGGAAGGACATACTGGCACTGGAGCGGGTCCAGCGGAGATTCACACGGATGATCCCAGGAATGGTAGGCCTGACATACGATGAACGTCTGAGGATCGTGAGATTATATTCATTGGAGTTTAGGAGGTTGAGGGGAGATCTGATAGAAACTTACAAGATAATGAACGGCTTAGATAGGATGGACGTAGGGAAGTTGTTTCCATTAACAGGGGAGACTAGGACGCGGGGGCACAGCCTTAGAATAAAAGGGAGTCACTTTAGAACAGAGATGAGGAGAAATTTCTTCAGCCAGAGAGTGGTGGGTCTGTGGAATTCATTGCCACAGAGGGCTGTGGAGGCCGAGACGTTGAGCGTCTTCAAGACAGAAATTGATAAATTCTTGATTTCTCGAGGAATTAAGGGCTATGGGGAGAGAGCGGGTAAATGGAGTTGAAATCAACCATGATTGAATGGTGGAGTGGACTCGATGGGCCGAATGGCCTTACTTCCGCTCCTATGTCTTATGGTCTTATGATTGGTAGCAAGCCCCTCTCAGTGATTAAGATCAACACTACCATACTTCAAGGACCTAATGTGGCGAGCAGTTGTTGTCATCTTACTTTTGTAGTGCAGTGAGACCTAGGCTATGTATCGGCAATGCATAAGAGTGCCAGAGAAATTCTATCAGCAATGCCTCTTCAATGGAAGAACCATCAAACAAATACTGGTCCTTCTGCAATCCAGCTCCATAAGCAATGAGACAAAACTCCTGTAAAAACACCATGGATGGTCTGGGCTCTGTGTCTAGATGATCAAAAATCATCTTCCCCACCAGGTCCTGTTTTCTCAACTCGCAAATAGCCAACGTTCCAGGAGAGGGCAGAAAAGCTGATTCAAAGGCAATTCTGGAGCTCCTCTTGACTCTAATGCAGTGCAGGCATTTTTGTCTTGCCCCGCAATACAAACATTCATTATTTACTTTGAATAATTTCAACATCATCACGCCGGTTGCTACCTAAGATAGCAGCTGCTGGATGGCTGGCATAAATGGAGTTTTATGTAACCACAAATTATTTTCAGATGGAAGCAGTTAAAATCAGCTCGTTGACTCTGTTCTGCAGCCATGAAAAAAGCAATGACAGTAAGTCAAATAAAACCAGTTGAAATTGAAAGAAAACTAGGAATATCTTGTTTCCTGAAAATCTGACCATCCGGAGCACTTTCTCCCAATTTGGGTTTGCAGAGCCGGAATTTTTCCCAGCACTGGGCTGCTAACTTGGGAGCAGAAATTCAGGCCACTGCATCCATAAATCAGCTGTTAGAGTCATAGAGCAATACAGCACGGAAACACGCCCTTCAGCCCGACCAGTCCATGCCAACCATGTTGTGCTCCCAGCTAGTCCAAAATTTCCCAGTTCAAAGAGTAAAGCGATTGATCCATCATTTAATGCACACAGTGGGTTTACAGAGGTGCACCACTTGAATCAATGCCAAAGTTGGTGTCACAGTGATTAGCACTGCTGCCTCACAGCAGCAGGAACCCGGGTTCCATTCTCGGCTTGGGTCACTGCCCGTGCGGAGCTTGCACATTCTCCCCATGTTTGTGTGGGTTTCCTCCGGGTGCTCTGGTTTCCTCCCATAGTCAAAGGATGTGCAGGTTAGGTGGATTGGCCATTTTAAATGGCCCCTTAGTGTCAGGGGGACGAGGGTAAATGCATAGGGATAGGGTCAGGGTGGAATTGTGGTCGGTGCAGGCTCGATGGGCCGAATGGCCTCCTTCTGCACAGCAGGCTTCTATGATTCTATGGTATAAGTCCATTGTCAGTTGATTTTATGGTGGAGGAAATTAAAGTGCAGCACGGTC
Organism: Mustelus asterias; assembly: GCF_964213995.1. Classification (NCBI taxonomy): domain Eukaryota; kingdom Metazoa; phylum Chordata; class Chondrichthyes; order Carcharhiniformes; family Triakidae; genus Mustelus; species Mustelus asterias. The sequence goes on along the minus strand of NC_135801.1, from coordinate 73,551,932 downwards.
ATTTTGATTAGTAGGATAGACAGTGAAAATTGCTTAATAGGATTATAATAATCATTCATAATGATGTTAACTCACAAATAAAAATCTGAAAACTCATTTACATACAGCTAAATTCACCAAATCCTACACTATGTATTTGCATTCCTTTAGGTTCCTTGCTGCTACCTCTTCTCCTCCAGCCCCAAAAGGCTGCCTACAAGACCACTCATTACTCCAATAAAACCACCCACAAGACCATTAAAAGCAGTCCAACACCAACAAATGTTTCTCAGCATTCTGAGTTCGGTTTCCAGTGAGAAAACAGACCAAAGAATCCACAGAAAGTTGATCACTAGCATCCAATGTCAAATCAACAATTGACCTACAACTGTATTTATATGGCACCTTTAACAAAAAACATCCCAAGGTGTTTCGCGGGACTGTTATCACACAGAATTTGACACCGACCCACTGAAGATGATATTAGCAAAGTATTAGCAATGATTGGACCATTTAGATAATGCCGCTGAAAGGTCCGATATGTCTGCCAGTGGCACATGTTGTTGGGTGAGTTTGGTACATGATAAGTCCAAGTGCTGAGACAGGACAATATTCAGAGAGGCATCATACAACAGGTGTATAATCCTTCTTGGAACACCTATATTTTATTCATCAGCTTATATAGTTTTGGCATCCCAATGCAATATGGTGGGTAATGCACTTCCAGAGCATAATGAGCACAAACACCCCAGTGGATGTTTCAGCATCTGTTTAGCTTCTGGAAAATAGGTATGGCACCATTGAATTTCCAGGCCATGGTCTTTCAATCGGGCACATTATACCACCCAATTGTCAAATTCTCACATCTTTATAATATCTTCTTTGCTGTGCTGCCACATATCACATTATATCTTTTGCAGCAATACCATAATTTTCAGCACAGTTTCTCTTATTGAATCCTGTAACTTGACAAAAACATCTTTAGACTGTCACTGAAAATATCCTGAGAAGTCAGTAACAATCAGAACACATACTATCTTGTACGGGCACAGTGTTGAACACGGGGGAGTGCAGGTGAGTGGGAGGACCTGTATACATGTGTCATACATCAGTGTGGGAGGAAGGATGGGTGGTAGGCATGAGCAGGCATACGCAGTAACCAACTCTCTCATTTCCTACCACTGTTATCTACATCTGGCACACAACTGCGTGTGTACAAAAAGCAACGTCTTGGTTAGCTCAGAATAGGTGAGCAAAAGCTTGGGATTGATGTGCTAGGAAACAAACCCACAAAAATTGCTACGTCTAGTGTGGTTTCAAGACAATTCTTTTGTCGTGGGTAGCCTTGGAGAAAAAAATGTTAGTTTTTCGAGCATACTGCATGCTGTTGAGTTGAGTGCGAGCAAAGTCTAAATAAACGGCTGAAGTAAAAATGCCAATTTCACACAGGTGCCTTGGTGTGATTGTTTCTCATTTAGTAGCATGAAATTAGTCTCGTATCAGAAGGTGCACTCTGAAATGTTCATTCTCTCCACTTTTTATAAGTTCAAAGATACTGATTTGCAATTTTTCCAAATGTTTCAAAATCAACAGGCAGGTAAAATATTAGAGTTTGCCTTTAAACTGCTCTGACAGAGGATTTTAATTGTGAATTATATGTTAATGTTGAGGCACGGTAGCACAGTGGTTAGGGTGCTCCCCCGGCTTGGGTCACTGTGTGTGGAGTTTGCACATTCTCCCCGTGTCTGCGTGAGTTTCTTCCCGGTGCTTTCGGTTTCCTCCCGCAGTCCAAAGATGCGCATTAAATGGATTGGCCATGCTAAATTGCCCCTTAGTGTCAGGGGAACTAGCTAGGGTAAATGCATGGGCTTATGGGGATAGGGCCTGGGTGGGGTTGTGGTCAGTGCAGACCCGATGGGCCGAATGGCCTCCTTCTGCACTGTAGGTATTCCATGAAGTAGTAGAGGAGCAATTTGATACAGTAAAGAAAAATTGGATAGATGACAAAATATAGAAGTAGGTAAAAAGTGACAAAATAAGGCAAAGAATCATCAGAAATATTTTTCACGTTGTACTCAGTAGAATATTAAATAAATAATGTACAAATCAGGGCCCTATGCTGCTTGTAGAACTCTGATTGCAGTTTTCAGGTACCAATGGTTGGGGCATAGTATGCACATGCTCTGCTTGATTGGTGTAGCACTCAAAAAAAAAACTGAATAAACTTTAATTTTTGTTTTTGTGGGGGTGGGAAGAGCAGGAGTGTCAGGCCTGGGTCCATTAAAAATTTAGGTCTCCTGCTAGGCCATCAGCAACACCCCACTCCAACCCCACAAATCCCAGGAAATTGTCAACTCCTAGTTAAAATAGCCAGACTTACCAGTGAACTCAGCACTGGAGCTGTCCAGTTCTCTGCACTCCACGTTATATTTGTGTGCACAGTTTACTGGCGGCAATTAAAAAAGACTTGAACTGAAAATGGTTTGGAATGCCCTCTACTGGCTTGGGATGGACAGAGTGGCCATTTCTCTGGTGTATCACCCATTAGAAGGTAAAGCTTCTCCTCAATGTTTCTAGCAGTTAGAGATTCATGAAAAATGCATGCATTGCTGTCAAATTTACTTAATTGTTCTGGTGTCTTCCAGCACAATAGCTTAGAAATAGACCAAGACTTGGATAGATTGGGTCCAGACTATTTTTTTTCATTCATTTACGGGATGCGAGTGTCACTGTTTAAGTCACCATTTATTGCCCATCCCTCGATGTCCTTAAGGAGGTGGTGAGCTGCCTTCTTGAACTATTGCAGTCTATGTCCATAGAATCCCTACAATGCAGGAGGCAGCCCATCGAATCTCTGGCGCTCTGAATATGGCCTTCTTTGAACACTCCCTCCCTTTACAGTATCAATGGCGGCAAAGTGTTCAATCATTTCAGCCTGACTCCTGAGACTCGCCTTAAATCCCTGCAACCTTGTTGTTTCACTCCACAACTTAAAGCATCTCTTCAGAATGTATTTTTTTCCATCATGCTTTTGGTTATGTCTCCTAATTGTTCCACAATTGACGTGAAGAAAAATTTACTCATGATGAAAATGTGCTGGAGTTTTGGTGCAACAAGAACCTTGGAGGCACCCTCCTGTTAACCTATGTTTATTTTTTTTTATTCATTCGTGGGACATGGGCGTCGCTGGCTGGCCAGCATTTATTGCCCATCCCTAGTTGCCCCAGGGCAGTTGAGAGTCAACCACATTGCTGTGGCTCTGGAGTCACATGTAGGCCAGACCAGGCAAGGACAGCAGATTTCCTTCTGTAAAGGACATTAGTGAACCAGATGGGCTTTCCCAACAATCGACAATGGTTTCATGGTCATCAGTAGATTCTTAATTCCAGATATTTTGGGCCCCACACCTCAGGAAGGACATACTGGCACTGGAGCGGGTCCAGCGGAGATTCACACGGATGATCCCAGGAATGGTAGGCCTGACATACGATGAACGTCTGAGGATCGTGGGATTATATTCATTGGAGTTTAGGAGGTTGAGGGGAGATCTGATAGAAACTTACAAGATAATGAACGGCTTAGATAGGATGGACGTAGGGAAGTTGTTTCCATTAACAGGGGAGACTAGGACGCGGGGGCACAGCCTTAGAATAAAAGGGAGTCACTTTAGAACAGAGATGAGGAGAAATTTCTTCAGCCAGAGAGTGGTGGGTCTGTGGAATTCATTGCCACAGAGGGCTGTGGAGGCCGAGACGTTGAGCGTCTTCAAGACAGAAATTGATAAATTCTTGATTTCTCGAGGAATTAAGGGCTATGGGGAGAGAGCGGGTAAATGGAGTTGAAATCAACCATGATTGAATGGTGGAGTGGACTCGATGGGCCGAATGGCCTTACTTCCGCTCCTATGTCTTATGGTCTTATGGTCTTATTTTTTATTGAATTCAAATTTCACCATCTGCCCTGGTGGGATTCGAACCTGGGTCCCAGAACATGAGCTGAGTTTCTGGATTAATAGTCTAGCGATAATATCACTAGGCCATCGCCTCCCCATGGCACTATATAGATGCAAATTGTTGTGGTGAAGCAAATGTCCTGGATGGATTTGGCCAAGAGAGTTAATACTCTCGGGAAAATATGCATGACATGTTCAGTTATTA